>NC_140777.1:34118598-35318598 GCF_044657685.1 Stegodyphus dumicola | reverse complement strand
GGGATAATCCATAAATGATAAACTTTCTTAACACAAATATATTTAATGAAGACGTTAACGGTTACATAATTTTTACATAATGAAGGTTTAAATGTTCGCACGACGCAGCGTGCGACTTCTCAGTCCCGAGTTACCCTCTCAACTATAAATTTCCATTTGATTCCTTGCTTAGAGAACTCGTCTTGAACTTTATAACTTTTCATCACGTCGTTCAATAGCTCTAATTCTTTTTTCGCTCTTCTAAAGGTTTTGGCGTTATCGGTGTACACTATTCGGCACAAACCTCTTCTCGCGATGAACCGTCTAAATGTAAGCAAAAATTTTTCTGTGGAAAGGTCAGCCGTAAGTTCTAAATGCACGGCTCTGGTTACAGCACAGGTAAACAGTAAAACGTATGTCTTAGACAATTCTTTTCCACTTTTCACGTACAGTGGACCCGCGTAATCTATCCCGGAGTTTTCAAACGGAAACGCTTCTCGGCATCTGTCTGGTGGGAGAGGTGCCATATCTTGCATGACAGGTTTAGTTCGAAATATCTTGCAGACATTGCAATTGTGCAGAACACTTTTAATTTTTCGACGAGCCTTCAGCAACCAAAATTTATCTCTTATCTGATTTAAAGTATCTGCTATTCCTCCGTGTCCTACCACCTGATGACTGTGAAGAATAATTAGATCAGTCAAGTGATCTTTGTCGGGCAACACGATTGGATGTGCTTGTTTGTAATCCAAATTTGAATTTTCTAATCGTCCACCAACACGAATTACACCACTTTCGTCTACAAATGGATTGAGGGACCTTAGTTTTGATTCTGAACTTAATTCATCGTTGTTCTTCAATGCCCGTATTTCATTTGTAAAATTTCGCTCCTGAACACGTTTGATCCAATAAGTTTCTGCCATTTCCAATTCGGTAACCTGCAAACATCCTGATAATTTCGAGGTATTTTTAATATTGTTGATGAACCTTAAGCACCACGCAGTAATTCGGTAAATTCGGTGTAAATTGCTGTAATTTTGGGTTTTAAATAAATCTTCGGAAGGTTCGGTAACACACGAATTTACGAAAACTTCCTTTGATGTTTTTCTTAGTTCCTTGTTGGAATCTTCAATGTTCTTTGTGGAACATAAATTCGGTTTTGGCCAGTGTTCCATTTCTTCTTTCAACCACGTGGGCCCTTCCCACCATATGCTATTCTGCTTCAGATGTTTGACATTTTCACCTCTAGTTAGTAAATCAGCTGGATTATGTTCACCAGGCGTGTATCTCCAGTTCAAGACATCTGAATTCTTCTGTATTTCCTTCACTCTGTTCTGAACGAATGGCTTCCACCTTTTCACATCACTTCTAATCCAATGTAACGTTATACTAGAACCAGTCCACATATATACAATTAAATCAATGTCCCTAAGTTTCTTTTGAATGTAATTTGACAAGCGCGAGCCTATCAAAGCACCCATCAATTCCAATCTGGGAAGTGATAATTTTTTCAAAGGTGCTACTCGTGATTTTGATGTAATGAAACTTGTATGAATGACTCCATTTTTCTAATAACGAAAATACAGAACAGCCCCATAGGCCTTCTGACTCGCATCTGTGAAACAGTGTAACTGTAAACCATCCTTTATATCCCTTTTCCCGGCACCTGCAAACTGATGTCTTGGTATTTCCAAACTAGAAATATGAGCTAATTCATCACACCAGCTTTGCCAATTCTTTCTGAGATTTTCTGGTATTTCAGTGTCCCATGCTATCTTTTGTTCCCATAAATCTTGTAATAAAATCCTAGCTCGAATGGTGTATGGATTTAAAAACCCCAGTGGATCAAAGAAACGTCCTACAAATCTCAAGATTTCCCTTTTAGTTGGTATGTTATATCTATCCTTTTGGCATCTTTTACCAACTCTTCAATTTCTATCACAAATGTATCATTTGACCTATTCCATATGTATCCCAATACTTTAGAACAAGTAGAATCGTGTGAAAAATCTTCTTCATTCCATACCCTTTGTAAATTCGTTTCATTCGTTTTCCACTTCCGCATGTTAAATCCACCTTCTTTCAGTATGCGTTTAATATGTTCCGATTCCTCGAATGCTTCTGATTCTTCATCTGCTCCAGCGATTAAATCGTCAACATACATATTTTCAGTTAGCATGGAAAATACGTTCGGATACTGTAACTTGTATTTGTCAACATGTACATTAAGAGTTGCTCTGAGAAGAAACGGACTAGATGTTGCTCCAAAAATTACCCTTGTCATACGAAGAACCTTTATTTTGGTTCCATTTAATTCACCATCGTTCCATAGAAACTTGACTGCGTTTCTGTCTTCATCAGCAAGAGAAATCTGCAAAAATGCTTGTTCGATGTCAGCTGTAAACGCAATTCGATTTTGACGGAACTCAAGGAGCAATTCCAGTATCTTAGGACCTGAATGTAAACAGTCATTTAATGACAAACAATTCTCCGCATGTGACGAAGCGTCAAAACCCACACGGAGTTTTGTAGTTTCCTTGTTTTCTCTTATAACGGCTTGATGCGGCATAAAATGCGTCTTTGGTCCAATTTGAATGTTAGTCTCTTCGGCGATTCCTTATTTTAAGTACCTATCAATTACTTCGCGATATCTGTCATAGAACTGTTCATTATTCTGAAATCTACGACTTAAACTCTTAAATCTAATTTTAGCAATCTCCAGATTATCTCCTAGCTCATTTGAATTATGATTCCAAGGAAGGCGCACAATATAACGATTGTTTTCAAATTTCACAGATTTTTTGAAATTATCGAAAACTAAATTATCTTCTAATTCGAGTTTCTTATCCGAATCATAATTTATCCCCATAGAATCGAGCTCCCAGAGATTCTTCAGCAAACTAGACAGTGATTCGTTCTGTGTATCTTTATTATTATGAACCACAACCTTCATAGTATTCACATTAGTTGAGGAAATTCCGTAAGCCCTTTCTGTTCCACTAATGGTCCAACCCAATTTTGTTTCAACCGCTACTAAGGAATTAGTCTGTGAACCTTACCCGTAACTATTTTCCAATAAAAATCCGCTCCTATCAGTAAAGAAATTTTCGGCGGTTTATTCCCTTGTCCCCATTCATCGGAAAGTTGTATGCCCTGTTTTTTAATATGATTAACTATTTCATTTCTAGGGGAATGAATATGTGCTCCATTAATGACAGGAATAATTAAAGCTTCTATTTTGATTTCATATCGATTCTTCGAATTACGCAAAATGAGCCTGGTTTTTTTAACATTCTGCGCTTCAGACGTTGTGCAGCCGAAAGAGAATATTTTTATTTTTTCTTCTCCAGTAACGGGAAGTTTTAATTTCTTACAGATGCCCTCTCTAATAAATGTTCGCTGCGATCCTAAATCTCACAACAAGCGAACGCTTTGCTGGCGCCAATTGCCTGTGTTTATAATTTCAGCTCGTGCTGTCAGAAGAAATGAGTTATTTGCTGTTGCGCAATCGGAAACAAGAGACTACTGCCCCTTGGACGGGACTCTGGTCTGACGCATTTGATTCGTCAGAATGTATCAATGTATGATGTCGCCGATCGCAAATACCACAAGTTAGTTTCGATTTGCACATCCTAGCTAAATGGCGTCTTTTGAGGCACCTGAAACAAAAACCCCTTCGCCTTAACGCTTCCTTTTTTTTCTGGCACAGTTTTTTGACATGATTCTGACATATGATTTTCAGAACAGAATAAACAGCTATTAGATAGTGATGTGTTTAACGCTGCCGCTGAAGGAATTCTACCCTTATTATAATCCCGATTTCTTTCGCTGTCTCGAAAACGTTCTCCAAACTGCCGCTTATTTTCCAAATGGGATTTCTTTTCATTGACTTCAGAATCTGTTGGCTTAATTAAAAATCCTGTACGTTCTCGACTTTCTATTTCTTTTCTTAGAAAATGGAGCAAATTCATAATTTTTGTCTGATTATCATCTTCATACTTCCTATTAAATTCTAGTGCTAAATCATTCGGAATCACCTTTATTAATATCGGATATAATAAGGTACTGTACGAATCCGGTAAAATATTACACGATTCTAATCCTCTAATTTGTACTTCACAACGATCATATAATTTTCGAAGTGCTGTCACATCGCCAGACCTTTTAACCGGAGTCAGAGTTAATAAATTGTTCATATGGGTATCTATTATTAGCTCTTTGCATCCGAAGCGATCTTTTAATATTTTCACAGCCTTCTCGTAATTCTCCGCTGTTAATGTTAACCATTGTATTGCAATTTCTGCATCGGAAGTAAGAATTGACTTTAAATAGTTAAATTTATCTACGGCATGTAGACTTTCGTTTTCGCCGTTTGTACAGCTGTCTCAAATCGTGCCCAAAACCCGGGC
Organism: Stegodyphus dumicola; assembly: GCF_044657685.1. Lineage (NCBI taxonomy): Eukaryota > Metazoa > Arthropoda > Arachnida > Araneae > Eresidae > Stegodyphus > Stegodyphus dumicola. The sequence continues at coordinate 35,314,210 of NC_140777.1, read as the reverse complement.
CAACTGCACACGTCCTTTCCCGAAAATGTTTCCAGTGCCAATTTGGGGAGTTTAATTTTGTTCTGCGATTCAGTGACATTTCCATATGAAGTAGAATTAGCGCTATGTGGATTAGTATCTACATATCTTTTCGCGCGTAATTTCCAAATAATAATTTTACTTTTATACTCTTCTCTAGACATTATCTCATCTTCTAAATTTGTTACATCAATTAAAGTTTCAATACCATTATCCGCTAAGATTAGTTCTTCTTCTTTACTAATTAACTGAGCAACCGTTTCTTCAATTACATTTTTATCCCCCTCATTATCAATTTCTGTTTCTATTTTATTTATTAGCCTCGTAACTACTGCTCTTATAGCAGATCGTTTCTTTTTTAATTTTTCTAAATCCATGTTTTTGCTTAAGCAAAATCTATTAAATTTCAGTTCAAATTCAACCCAATGGCACCACGTTATGGCGCCACAATATTATTATTTTATATTCTTTATCTTACTTCTAACTAATTAATCAAGGTAAAACAAAACTGCTTACCTTGTTCCAATGGGTTCGGCCAGGGCCAATGGGCTGAAGTTCCTCTGTGCTGTGCATCTGCAAATTCTTGAGAGGGATAATCCATAAATGATAAACTTTCTTAACACAAATATATTTAATGAAGACGTTAACGGTTACATAATTTTTACATAATGAAGGTTTAAAAATTCGCACGACGCAGCGTGCCACTTCTCAGTCCCGAGTTCCCGTGATCTCTAGCGAGAGTTCATAGTTCGAGATGACGTCACTCAGCCATCGGATCTCAGCAAGAGTTGAGTTGCAACAGAGGTATTATCTACTCGGATATAGTTTAGAATTGATAAAAGTAACATATGTATACGTGTAGATGATTATAATTATCTGATATATTGAGTTATTCCTTACATAGATCATTTGAGATCGGTTAGTTTAGATTACTTGAATATGTCAAAACACTTGAAGACTATTTGCCAAGGAAGAAGACATTCGTGAACGGCGTGTTTTAAGAGAAACCGACTCTTACTAAAGTTAGCATTGGGAAAACTATGAATACCAACCAGCAATTTCACCTCGAATTCAACCTGACTCGAACTTTCAGGCTTCAGCAGTCTTAACCACTTGGCCTCTGGCACGGCGTCAATCATTTGGGGCTAAAGTTTGAATTTCGGAATAAGTCAATATGGTTGTAGTGTTTACTTATTGTGAATATGGCGGTTATCCTAAGTTCTCATACCTCCACAGTAGAGTAAGAAAAATTCTTTCAGAATTCTCTTCTACTATGACATCCATATGCCGCCCAACAGGTTAATGGTTAGTGACTCTGACTGCCATACCGAATGGCCCGAGTACGAATACCGGAGAAGGTGTATTTTTTGTAAATGTATATTGGCTTTGTGGCATGGGAGGCACTCTAAATATATGGCGAGCCGAAAACCCACACATGTGATTTAGTGGTAAGGAAAAAGTGGTGGAAGACCCTCGGGCCATCTCTCGGGTTGCGGTCTCCCTCAAAATTGATGGAAATGTTTGTCGTCCGCAAGTGGCTCAGGCTTGTTCTGATTGGGTCAGACAAGTGAGACTAGCCACAACAACAACAACATGTCATTCATATGCATACTATGAGACTAATACAAAATTAGAAGTCATTATGAAAATTTCTTTATCCTGGAAGCTAAAGCAAGATCATATTACCGTAGCAAAAAATCTTTCACCGTCGCTTCACTTACCTGAGTGTCATAAAACAGTTTGTGAAGACATCGACGAATGTGTAATAGCTTTAATATGTTTGCAAAGTTTCTTGTCCTATGAAAAGCGAAAATAAAGGAAAATATTTTTATCGAACCACACATTAAAATTAATGTTTCGGGAAATGTCGTGAAGGAAGCTGTAAAGAAAATTTGAACTGCCTTAAGGAATATCATAATTATGTTTGGGGATTGTCTGAAAATCGTTTTTTTGCGCAAATTGCGGTAATTTTCTATGTGGCATAATTAAGTGATCATATGCATGCGGCGTATCAAACAGCTTCACTACTAAATAAAGCATTCCATTGATTCCAGTTTACGTAATGAATGAAATACCTTTCAATCGCGTCAGCTATGTTCACAACTCAAAAGTCACCTTCTCGAATTCTTTGCAAAAGAAGATTTGATCAATAAGTAATCCCTTGCCCAATGAAATATATTATGAAAAATATAATGCCTTTAAATATGCGAAACTAACTGTGGAAAAAGTTATTAAATGTGTGTAAAATTATTTTAGTCTAAATTGCATTCACGCAGAGGACGAAACGTGAATATTATTGAATTTCGGAGGCATATAAAAAATTTTGATAAGTATAAATTTCTCAATGAGAGTATTCTATATACATACATATTTTCAAACTGACACTTCTGAATGGTCTTTTCCTGGATTAAAATGCATCTTTTAGCAAGTTATAATCGAAATTGTAATACCTTCGGCAACATTTCCGTATGCTTCATCAATATTTTTATTTAATTCATGATGTCTCGAATGAAGATTTTTCTTTCAGGAAGAAGAAGGGTTAATAAGTTCGGTTATAGGAAATAATTTTGTAGCTGATATTTTCTCATTTTATAGCCTGTGTATAATTTTATTCGTATAAATATCTTTACTGAAAAGTACCAATCACGGAATAAAATTATCACAGTGAGAAGATGTATATGAAACTGTACAGCATCGTGCACATATTGTCTACATCGTTAAGAAAGTTGGCAAGAAAATTCTCTTTGGTAAAGATTTTTAAATCAGTTGTGAGGCATTTGCTTCAGAATCTTCTAAATCTGATTAAGTAAAATATAAACTCTGCAAATTATGAATTTTGTACAATAACAGGGTGCTCAAGGAGCGAAGGCATGGTTAGTGCCTTAAACATCGCAAGATCAGTTCTATAAACGAAAAACCGAAAAACAAAAAAACTTTTTTTTTTTTTTTTGTTTTTGTTTTGTTTTTAAAGTGTTATTTCACTTGAGAAAAATTGGTTTTACAGACATTTCATACCAGCGGCCAGTTTTCCACAAAATATATGATAGAATATTTCTAATAATAACGAAAATGTTATTTTCGTAAAAGAAATATCTTTAATAAAATTGAAACAATTACCCACAAATTTAGTTTTTAAAAGATAAGAAAAGATGTTTGAATTTGGTTAATGTTAATTATATTACACAGATTCGTTATACAATTTTCTACAGAAAAGAAAATCTAGAAAAAAAAGAGGCAAATTAAAATTGGATGACTAGCTGATACAATAATGCACGTTCATTTCCAATTTCTTTATTTCACCTTCTAATCTTAGACATATGAAGACACTAGTGCTTTCTCTTAGCTTTCTCACAATGTTTATTTAGCAAATTTTTATTTATAATTTTGGCTCTTTCAAAATTTTTATATCCAACTACATTTTAAAGTAATTAAAGAATAAAATATATTTTTATTATTACTCCTGTGCTGTAACTTTACTGTGTGTACTTTAATTAAGTAATTAAAGAATGCGTAAAAGGATTATCAGTTTTTTTCTTCATTTTCTAATTTTACTATGGGAGTCGATTTGTGAAATAATTAAGTTTATTTCGGAGTCTGTTTATTGCTTTTCAGTGGAAAATAATGTCATAAATGCAAACATTACATTTCTTCCAGTTGATTTTGTTCGCAGTATAAGAAGTGTCTGTTAATTTTCTAAGAAGATTTCTTGCCTTAAAACTAAATGTTAATTCTGAACTGAATACATTATTCTTGAAAAATATTTATTTCGAAAAGAAAACTAGGTAAACATTTACTAAATAAAATCTCCCTTTATAAATTCACTTTACTGCACTTAAATTTGGACATTATTTTCAGAAACCGCATGTATCCTATTAATTTTGTAAGACACTGCAATTACATATAAATTTCAGATGCAATTTATGATTACGTTACTCACTAAACCATTACTTTCACGTCTTTTAAAGCTGCCTGAAATTTGCATCTGATGTCTTGGTTAAATATATATTAATTGTAATTAATCCATGACTCATTAGCTATTACGAACGTTCATATTAGCTAATATTTAATCGATTGAAAATGCTATCAAGGCCTCAAGGTAATGATGATACTAAGCATTAATTTGTAATCTGACTCCGGCCAAATTTCGGCGAATATTCAAAATATATCTATATTCTTTTCATTGTCATTTTGTAGCTTAAATTTTAAATGTTTTTTCTCAATTTTTCTTTTATATGCTTCACTTTATAAAGCAATATGGTAACAACCTAAGCTTTATAAAAATAATAAAATTAAAAAAAAATAAAAAATTACATCTGTAAAATGACTTAAACTACAATCTGTGTCATGGTTTTTACACGTACTAGTTAAAAACTTCCTTCCTTCCTGTGAACATGAAACATTTTTGTTTATTCTGAAGTCATAATTTTGGACTTTTTCTTTCGAGCTTCTTTTCAGCATATGACATTTCATTTTGCTATTTCGTTTCCAAATATAAAGCGTGTACCATTAGAATCTCTCTCTTTTAAAATCAGCTCTCGGATTCTGTATACAATGTGCACACTGTAAGCCTACAAAACTTGGAACTGATTTAAAAAAAAAAAATCAAGATTAGAGGAAAACATGTTTGTCAGTGCTTAGCCTATTACGTTTATTCTATAAGACATTTTGTGCAAATAAACCGATTATTATAATTTAAGCTTTTATAGTATCTTCTTCTTTCCTTAGTTCTCACCAGAATGTAAATATGTTTATTAAAACTGAGGGTATTACTTAATACCAGCTACACCAAGTTTTATTCAGGCCTCAGCATCTTGCTAGCCCGCGTTTAAAATACTCGCCGCTAAATATCGTGATCCAGCTAAAATAGATTATTTTGTGTTGTAGTCTCAATCTATATTATCCATATTTGAAGTTAACCTTCTGTTATGTTAATTTAAATGCTCGCATCAGTCACGCAAGCTGTGCCTTTCCGTTTATATAAGACTTAAACAGAACAAAGTTGCTTATTTCAAACAAACGTATTTAACACAAGAGATAACTCTCTTCTAGTGCAGTCGGATCTGAAAAACGTTAATACAAATTGGGAACAGCAGAAACCTACAACTCTGTCACAGTTATTCAATAAATAGTGGCATAAATCTGAAGAGTAAGGGGTATGATAAAGAAAAGCTAAATTTTTCTTTGAAATAAATTGTTGGAATATAAGTCTTGTATAACGGAGTATATTTTATGCTGCATATAGGTCAGTTTTTAAAGCAGTATCAATAGATACCGGTTACATAAATTTAAAGAAAAAAAATTAAAGTTTTCAAATTTTAAATTAAGTCCAAATAGGCGTTTTTTGAATGTTTTGCGTGTTACCTTTATTTATTAAACATCACGTTCTTCGCACTTAAACCATAAAATTCAGTTCAACAACAATGTCGCAAAATAATTTTAAAAATGGGCATATCTTTAGAATTTACGATACACAGTTCCGCGCGCTGGAGATAAAAAGGTTTTGTCCTTCCCCGTAGAGTGTTGCCATTGCTCGCTTTTAAATCGTTGAGTTTGTTAATCAAAATTTCGTTAAACGTTTACAAAATATGAAATCTATAATAAAAAATTTCCAAATTTCAAATTTGGTCTTTCAGATGCCCATATTCGCAGTAGGGTTACGTCATTCAAAATTGGAGATCTCTAGGTACCGTTGTTTATCACAATGCGAGAAACATACATACATTTACGCAGATTCTTCATTATTTAATTTCTTCAAATATAATAGAGCAATAGTATTTGGTGGCAAAGATTTGAAAACTGATGCAGCCTATTAAGGTTTTAAACGCAAAATCGCAAAACGAAAACAATAGACCTTCAGGGACAAAGCCCCTTTGCACTAAAAATTGTCTTTGAAGTTTGTTTCGTAGGTAGACGATACGTTAAATAAAATGGATTATTAATAGTCATTAACACTATTTATAGTTAACTAAAGTTGTCAAATTGAGTCCTTTAACTTTGCAAATTCGATATAATGCATCGTTACGTTTTTACAAAGTTTAATTATGTAAGAACAAAATGCATGTTCGTATTTTAAAAATTCTTATTAAAATATATCGGAACATTTCGTTCTAATTTGAAGATAATTACATACAATTAAACCTATGAATTTAAAAGGCAATTAGAGATATGCATTATTTGATGTTATTTGTTCGCTCAGCTGAAACATACCTCTGCTAACACTGCATCCATCTTTTCAAATTAACGAAAACTTTGACCAGAATACTTTCCATTAAACTATTACAAAAATTTAAGCTTCCATAAAAATACATTAGCTTCTGATAAATGAAGAAAAATAAGCGCAAGAAATACATTAACAAGTTTGTGACTTAATAATTCTAAAAGTAAATGGCAGCATAAAAAATATCATTCATAATCGAAACACATTTTTATGCTCTTTTGTGGAAACACCATTGGCGAAAAGCAAGGAGATATTCAAAATTAATGAAAGGCTAAAAAATTATATCCCTCACTTAACTTGGAGCATATTTATCATCTAATTAAGTCCCGAAAATCTCACTGAAGTTTATTTAAAAGATTAAACTCAAGAATTTCGCTTTGCCAAGTGGAAGAAAGTATAACGTTTGTTTGCTTTATTCAAACACATTACTTTAAATTAAACAAGGTGCAGTTCTTTATTTAAATTTATGAGCCTAATTCCAAGCCGTGAAGTTTAAAATATTTCTTTTATTTCTGAAGTCTATTTGCAATTACATTTAGCTGGCGGATGCTGCAAATCCGGTGGCGGTATCGTCTGCTCATTTCACATCGTCTGCGAAATCTAGATGAGATTTCAGAATTTATCATCCGAAATAGCACCGAAGGGTTTTCTGAGTTATTTATTTTCCGGGAGTGTTTATTTATTTATGGAAATTTCTGCTAATCTTTGTTATTTAATTACACATTTCTGAAGTTTAGTTTACCGAACATCAATCATCTGGATTTACGTTTGAAATGGTAAGATTTTCATTCTGTCGTATAAGCATTCAGTTCACTACTTGTACTAAGGTTGTTTACATATTTTGCTGAACGAATGTTCTTCGCTGGAATGTATCTTCTAACGAAAAGGGTATAATTGCATAATATTACTGCATAATTATTCTGTATGATTGCTCTTTTTCTGGGTTATGTAACAACATAATGATTTCTTAGAAAAGAGCGAGTTTTGACATTTTTAGAAGCGTTGTGTTACATCTTCCACTTCACATTTACTTTTAGTCTACATTTAGAAAACACTTTTTTTGAGTCCAAAAGAATATCAATCCATTAATACAACACCATGTATATGCAAAATGTATAAGCTTTATGCCAGAGTTAAAGTCTGTCTTTATTTATTTATTTTCGCTGTGATTTGATACATCATATAAGTAGTTTTCGTTACTCTAAGCAGTCTTTTAATAGAACATTTTCAAAAGTTTTGGAGAATTATCTTAAAATGGTAAGTAAATGGTTATGTTCCAATTGTTTAGAATTCACTACATTGGTCACGTCATCAATATCACATAGCCTTATAATGGTGATTTGAAAGCCAAATTATCATAACTAGACTATGGCTATAATATCACTGGTGACTATGGATTTGTCGCTATTCGTTGTCCTTCGATGACGGTCAATAGAGTCAATAGTAGCTTTTGTTTCATAATTTTAACAGTTTAGCAAAATTCACAGTACTACCTCATATTACATAGGATGATCACTAATAACCTTAAGTCACAGGTGAACAACTTATATATTATCTTATGGGCACTGGACTCCTTGATAGCAAATTTATTTTAAAACTTAAACAATTTTGTTCTAATATTCCACATTGATGACATTTGAGGTGGTCTTCTAAGTCCATCAGCCTGTAGGTCAAAAGTAATCAATAACCTTGAAGGACACTGGTGTACTTCAGTAGTATTTTAATATTAAAATGCTACTAAATTTCATGCAAAATCCTACAATGGTAATCCTCTGGTTATTTGTTTGCGGCGTGACCATCAATATGGAAATCACACTCCAACAGCCTTACAGGCTTCTAACCTGCGATACGATTTCAATTTTAAAATAGTGATACATTCTGTATTGCCTCACAGTAATTATTCATTTGTTGACCCTAAGTGACTTTCAAACTATAATATTGGCCCCGCGTCAGAGTTTGAGGAACAAAATGCAACGAAACCGAATGGCAAAATTTAGGGCTCGCAATATTCTGTAGTGCTGGGCGGCATAATTAGGAGTGGCAGAGATTGCACCGAACGCGAGAAACGTAGCTCTATCTCTACTGTAAGTCACCAGTGACCAATAGACATTGGTGACTTTCAGGCTTGGAGAGCATTAATGTGCTTTGATTTAATTTAATTAAAATGTATGTCCAAATTTAGAGCAATGCCTGACAGTTCGTAGTCAGGGGTTACTTCCAAGGGACCCACAGCCTGCAAGTCATTGAGGCTGACTTTCATAATTTATGACCAGCAGTTCTGAAACTTATTGCTGGTGACTGGTTTGATCTTAGATTGAAAGGTTATTTAAGTCTATCTCTGACCGCTAGCCTATTAGCTGAACACAAATGACCGGAAAGATGTAGGTTATCAGTGACCAACGTTGTTTTTGTTTTAATTACCTGCCTAAATAACAATATTTTAAATAAATATCTTTGATTTATTTATTGATGAACTGAAATTATTGATAAATTTTATTGTTTTTTCAATGTCTTTTAATTAATAAATATTTCTAATGCCATATAATCTGCACCTGGTTCCTGAACTGTTTAGGTTAAAATACTCTAGGTTCTAATATTGACTTATCTTTTTGCAAGAACTACTACTTCATACCGTTTATTTGATAAACAAGGTAAATTTTGGCAACGTATGTGATTTGTTTTTACGCTTCTAAGGCATACATTACTGAGGAAGTATTTATGCTTTTTAGGTCGCAGGGTGGGCAGTGTTTGACGCTTGAGGAAATCATTTGTTTCGTACCCAACAATGCAATGTGAAAAAAAGGGATAGTTTCTAAGGAAAGCGAAGAAATAAATGACTCTTTGTGTCACAAGAGTGTGACTTAGTTTCTTTTCTGAGGTCAACTGGCTAACAAGAATATTCGTATAGTAAATATATTATTTTTGTACAGCATTATTTTTTCCTTATTATGTTCAAATAGCAAAATTAGAAAGAAAATTAAAAATCTATATTATTTCAATACGCCAGCATGTAAATAAAAAACTATTTTTGAATATTTTGACAGTTAACGCGCTATTAAGATAGTAATGCTTGAAAACATGATTAAGTCGTATCTGTCGAATAAAAATTTGGCGTTAATCTTAAGAAGGCATTTTGTTAGTAGCGTACAGTAGCGATGTCAGTAGAGATATTAGGACTTTTTGGAAGCTGCAGAGATGAATGGAATACCGGCCCAGCGTGCAGAACCACTACACTACGAAGGTACGCTAGGAAAGTGGGAGCAATATCTTATAACTAGTCCAGCATTGGGAACAGGTATTGTTGCACTGATATATTATTGAGCAAAATGCTCACATACTTCCAGTATTACATTGACTTTTTAGAGTCTAAAGAAACATAACTGGATAATGTGCGTTATTATATTAGTTCTTTACATTATTCTCTCTTAACTTCAAACGTTATATATCAAGACAATTTTTCACAACAGCACTCTCCAAAATCTTCTTTACCTTTTTACAGCCGATACCATATTTTCTTCCATAGTTTTTCACTAATTTTCTATAAGTTATTCCCAGGTAGGATTCTGCATCGAGGTATATGCTGTATGGCATAGAAACATGTTTTTATCAGTTGCAGTGATAGTACAAATATTCATAAAAGTTATGTAATTTTAATTATTGCAAATTAGATCATTTATGGTATTATAAATTATACTGATTTAGTACAAAAGCATAATAAAGCATTATCAACGTGTACATTTGTTGCTTTTAAATCCCTTAGATTTTAGGATTTTAGAATTAAAAATTGAACTATAAATCAAAGAAACTTGAATGACAAATCTCTGAAACTAGTTACCTGCCTAGCTAAGTGAAATTTAAGTTTATTGTGCGTCGTAGAATGGCAGTTATTCATAGGCCGTGTAGCCTAACAGTTAATAAATATCCTGGTAGCGTTACGTACGTGAAATAATAGTTAAAGAAGTCAAAAGACAACATTATAAATATTTATAATATTAAAAGTATATCATTCGGTGATTAATAACTTGCAACAACAGCTTAAGGTACGTTGTGTAATTTATATCTTAACTTCTTTTTATACCAAAATGTGTTTTTACGCGTAAAATAACACCTCCTAAATAAACCGAAGCAGTTCATAAGCAGCATTTAAATGTACGAATTAGAGGGAAAAAAAGAAGTGTAATTTAATTGTAACCTAAGGAAATAAATCATTGATTGCAAAAGCGAAAAAGTTTTAGTACTGGAAGCGGAGACTTCAAGCATTCTGAATGCCCAGATTAATTGATTGTTACAACTCAAAAATTCTTCGATAACCGAAATTACAAAAGTGGCGTTTGACAATAGGTTCTGAAACTGACTTCCAAAATCAATTAAAACAATTCGCAAAACAGTCTGGGAGTATACCTAGAGGGTTAAAAAACTGTCTTTCCTTGCGAAAACGAATTGCATATAAATTGGGCGCAACTTTCTGAGAAGAGTTGCAGTTATCTTTCATCGACAATTGTAATCAGTTGGCAGCTGAAAATGACAAGATATAATTGATGAATATTTGTCATGTTTATCATTTTGCTTTTATTATTGTAAAAGTAATTGGATACGCGGAAAAGATCGATAAAATTTAAAAGGAGAACAATCGATTGTTTTCCACAAAAGAGTTGATAAAAACAGTTTACGTGGAAGTAATATAATGTAAATAAATCTTCAAGGTTTTTACTTAAAAGAACTGGAAGCAATGAAATATTTTAGATACTTATGAAAAAATAAGCATTTAAACGAATAATTGTAAAAAGGTCAAAACGTTTAAATAAAGCAAAACCAAGTACTTTCTTAATGGGAAAATTTTAAAGAAATGTCATTGATATTTTGAAAGATATTCATGAAGAATTCATTTTAAAAAGGGTTTTAAATATGAAATATTTCAGTTGAGATGAATAATACAGCTGATTTTTCTTTTGAAAACAGATTCTCCTTCAATTACGTTTGAATAGCATTAGGAGCATTGTACCTATTAAATACCAGTTACAAAATTCCAGATGATAATTAACAAATTAATGCATTTAAAAAACCTCTATCCATGTTTCCTGAAAATGTTTTTCTATGTACATTTTTCTTCAAACGAAAAAGCTTGAGAATTTTAAGGTTTTTATATCAGAACTAACAGAATTTTATAAAGCAATAAAACGCTATGACATTGCTATAAAATATGTTTGCCATTGGTACATGACTTTCATCAACATTTAAAATGAAGCAGTCATTAGATGTGTTAACCAAAGCGGATATATACTTTATAAACAATCAATTTATAAGGTATTTCTTCCACCTTCTTGACGTACCTTCGTAATTTTTCATCCTTCCTGCTTCCAAAAAATCCTAATGTCTCTACAAATTAAAGAAATATTTTTTGTTCTGATTATTTATTACTGTTGAATATTTTTTTTAAATTTCTGCTTAATAAACTGAACGACAGTCAATTTATTAAGCATATTTAATTTACCAAATACATATTTAATTTACCAAAATGTAACCAGTATTTTATTTTTCAGTTGATTCTATTTAATTGGAATATTTTGGGATATAAAATTTTAAATCACTTTAAGAACTGCCTTTTTTCTTTGAAGTTAAATATAAATTTCAAGAAGATATAAAATATAATGTTATCAACTTAATTATTCCCATGAACTTTACAATAGGAACACTGGCGAATTTAAAAAGTTTAAAACAAAATTGAAGTACTTGATTTTTTCCGCTTTATTAAGGATTAATGAAATTTTAGAGTTAACTTTGAGAAACATTATTAATAGCTTAGGCAGCGCAGAGCTTTCAGTCAGCGGAGATCCATCAAATCGTGCGCTGACTTACTTCTCTACATTACCTTTAAAAGTTAAAATAATTTGGGCAGGTAAGGTCTCGCTAATGTCACTGACTGTAAATGAACAAACAGTCATAAGCACTCAATGTTGACAATGTATTATATTCTTCGTGTGTTTAGCATAATCAAAACGTTAAATATTTTCCTGACATTCTTCTAATGTATTCATTTTAGGTTAATATGCCATCATCCGTTTCATTCCCTCAACAATGTTGCTTTATCAACAGAATGCTTTAAGCATGCCTTCTTTGTAACCAGCTCAACAGCGACCGAACAGTAAAATAGCTGAACACTGGTATTTCTGACTTACGTTCGAATCCAGGCGAATGAGCTAGCTGCATGGGCATTTTCGTGGTTTTTCCTGGGTGTAACTTGTATACGAGCCAGGTTCCCTTAGAAAGTCTTCCATGAATGCATCTCTCTCCTTGGGAAGACATCCCTAGTGCACTTTGTCATAATAAAATAAACCAAAATAAATCTCTTTATAACGATATTGAAGGGAAGAAGTTCGCTGCGTAGCATTTCTATGGTTTCTCTCATGTGCAGCATAAATGCAATCCAATTTAACTTAAAAAATCTTCATGAAGGCTTAATTTCCTTTAGACCGACGAATAATGAGAGCATTGTTATAATTTGTTAAACAAATCTTTATTGACAAAACAAATCCTTATTGACAAAAATACTGCAATGGATACTGTTGTATTTAAACAACCTGTGGCATTTTCATGAAAGAAAGATTTAAATGATAGAAAGAAAAAAAAAATTTGGAATAATTTCTTTTAAATAACTCTTTGAAACATATTTCAAAACTTATTCCTATCCAACTAACTGCAAAGATATCGTAATAAAAAACTCATCATTTTCCACTTACATAATTATGAAAGAACTATTTGAATATATTATCTTCACGTGTACACAATATACATAGCATATATTTAAATACCAGGTCTTTAATTTAATTTAACGCTTCAAAAACGTTGTTTTTGCTTTCAGTTTGTGATAACATCTTATCCGGTTTTATTAAGAAACAGCAGTGCTTTAAATTTTTCATTTATGTTTGATATTCTATGAAACTGCATTCCTTAAAATAGTGTAAGTTAAAAAGATTTATTTTATTTAACTATTTTATCAATATTTGGTAACATATTTTGAACTATGAATGCGAAGCCATCTGTAATATTTTCAACTGTAATTAATGTGTACTCAGTCATTTGTATTGTGTACATAATCGTCTGTATTAAAAATAAAATGTAATGGGTGAAAGATTTCGAGGTAACATACAGATTTTAATCTTCTTTAGATTTCCTTCGAGAATTTTCTTTTCAAATGACGATATGTGTTCTTAATCTTTCTGTTTTTAGATGATTTTATGTTAAAAAACCTAAATGCAGAGAAAAAAGCTGAATATTTTAATATTAGAATTATTTTTGAATTAAGTTGCATTGTTTATATGTACGTTTATACAGGTATGTGTGTATGTAAGGTAAAAATATGTAAATCAGCTTTATAATTTATTTTATTAAATAGCCTTTAATTGCTCTTTTTTAATTTAGTTATTTACTCTTTATTCTAAAAATTACAATAACATTTCCGGACTGCGTCATTTCTAGATTAATCGATGTCACAAAGCTTGCGTAACGCTGACGACGTAGTTATTTCGAAGCCTAAACTCTGATAACTGAAACCTTTCTAACGTAAACCAAAAGCATCCTCTTATGGTGAGTTGCCATATTGGATAAATACTTACTTTTCTTGTATCCCTGTTGGTGCTTGGACACCATTTCATTTCGTTGTGTTCTCATCCTATTGCAATAGTATATTAAGAAATGTAAATGTTCTGAAAATAGCCATGATTAGATTGCCAAATAAACTGTGGCTACGAATGTGAATTTAAATAAAGATGGAATTTAATCTGCCTGGACTACCAAGGTTCCTATTCATTATGGATTAACATTCTACGTAATCAGAATCCTTCCTCTTCAGTATGGATCTACATTCTACGCTAAACAACATTGCTGCTACATCTTTTTCTCCTTTTTATCACACAATATATACTTTCTTCTACAATTTAATTAAACAAATGTTTTATTGATAAACATCTTATTGAGATTTTAAAGCGAAATCTGAAGCTTCCAAATTTAAGTTTTTTTTAATTTGTTTCTTTCTGCATTTATGTGTAAGATTTGGATCAAGTACGCAGTGTTGGCATATATAACTGTAATACGATTCTTATTCTCGATTTGACTCTATATCAGTCATCCTATTAACCATGCTTTCCTTCGGAACGCAGTTCAAACATGCTAAAACATAGAAGTTATAAGGAACGCTTATCATGTTTTTTAATGAAAGAAATTAAAAAAAAATATAAGAATATTCTGAACATTCCAAAAAACTTCAAAAATGATTAATTAAAATATCTGATAGATTTTCCACTTTTGTCGATGATTCGTGATTTCAGCTATAAGAATGAGAAAAAAAAATCACGTGCATTTTGAAAACTATTATGCTAAATATGTGAGAATATTTTCAAGCACTGAAACAATTGACTTATTTTTTGATGGAGATTGCATTCTGGAAGACTGCGGCAAAGAAATAATTGAATATTTTAACGCACGTAATTAAAGAAATTGGAAATGGTGAACATGTATCTCAAAATTACTTGTTTTGTTATTTTTTTATTGTTCTTAATAGTTTTATGAGAATGAAATATTAAAGTTTAATGCATAATGTAATATTAAAGTATTACTAGGCGTAATAATAATGCATAATTACACTGCGCTAGGAGAAAGGGCCACCCAGATCTGGCTATATCGAGTTAAGCGTCCCAAACCCTGCTGTCCAAGGAGGCATAACCCCTTCCCGTCAAACCAGGCAGACAGTTTTTATTTCCCACAATCTGGGTTATAAGTACGCAAATTATAGGTGGACGCAACGCATCCACCACAAAGGGAATAAAGTCACGATTAGATATCGACTGTCCCCCAAAGTTGACTAAGGAGAGCCAAACCTCCAAGTACAACCTTCGATATCTGACTATGTAAAGTCCCCGCAGCCAAAAGCCAGACAAGACTGTACCATATGGTCTCTGCCGAGCCTGAACCTACCACTGAATAAACGATGGTTGTAGTCTCTGTGAAGTCTCTGTTAATTTTTCCCCAGAAATCTAGTCTGTGTAGATATTGACCTAGCCAAAGCACCGGGATTGCTCCCCTTCGATCACCGGGTGGGCATGCATAATTACAATAATTTCGTAATTTGACTCACGCCTTTATAATAAATAAGTTACTATAAAATAAGTATATCCTTAATTTCTGCATAAATTATTTTGGCTCCCTTTCACGGTGTTTCTATCCTTATTTTTGTATTCGAAACAGCTGCGACATTCCATTAACTGAAAGAATCAGAACGAACATTCATATGCATTGCTTCAGATAATTCAAGTTATGCTATATTTGTAAACTCAGTCCATAAATATAAAAAGAAAAATGACTGCATAATATTTCTTTCGGATTGCAACTTTAGATCAAGGTTTTGTGCAGCATAATAAGAATTAGTTCGCAAGCAAATAAATAGTAATTAAGCTTTAGTTTTTTCCAAACTGAATCTAATGCTTAAAAGAAAGTCATGCCGAAAAATTATAAAAAAAACATACTTTAAAAAATTTAACTTTACGTTTACAAAAAGGCAATAAAACTTGATACTTTTGCCTTTACTGTCGAGCAGGCTCTTACCCTATTTTACGCAAATCCGCTATCATGTTTTTTTAAATAGTTTTATTTATTTTGAAATAAAATATTAAGGAAATATTAATACATGAATTCTCAATATAAGAGGGATAAAAGCTAGATAAAAACCTTAGCAGCAGTTTCTGATAAAAAGCTGACTGATATTGTTAGCATAAATTTTGTTTTATAACCCTTGCACTTCAAAAAATTGTCATTGCCTACGTATTTTAGTATAAACTAAGAAGCTTAAAGATGCGTTTCCAGCAGCTAAATCACATTTCTTAACGTCCCTGCGCCCTCTTTAAAGGACCGATAAAGTTCTTTAGCTTCGTTTACTAAAGTACTCAAGCCATCAGCTTCGCTTAAATTTGCAAGTGACTTATATATGATCCTTACTCTAACACATTTGCTTCCTTTCTACCAGTTTGCGTTCCCTGGATGCTTTTTCAGCACATTTCTGGAACAAAATAGGGAGGGATGCATAAGTTAGAGATTAGATTAGATAACTCAGGCAGAAAAGTTCTGTAACTGTCAAAAATTGAAGAGATCAGAGAAGTCTCTGTAATTTTCTTAAACTACTAACAAGCAATGTGTGAAGTAATATTTTGGATATAGCACTTTTCTTTTTCCTCACTTTAGACTCAAACTCAGACTTGGAGCAAAAGGATTCATTGATTAGAAATTATTAATTGCGACCAAATTCGCGAAGGATATTTATCTAAGATCAGTGATGCCTTTGAGAAGTACATTCTAAGGAAATGATATTATATTGACACTAACTACAAGACGACAGGATCTCTTTCGCTTACTATAAAGGCTAAACCTAAATTTAAAATATCAAAACAAATTCATAGAATTAGGAATTTTAATGCTGCCAAAATAATATTTATAAATTATATTAATTTGAAACGCAGTGTATTCAAATTTCACAGGGTTTCCATGTAGAGATACAATACATTCAAATTTCAGTTTTCCGTTGAAGAAATTCTAATAAGTGATACTTTCACTTTTGACTTTTACAGTGAATTTAATTTAAATTTTTATTGTTTTCCAGATTTCTCAAAACTTGTACTTTGCAGTTGTAACACATATACGCAGTTCAGTTTTAACTGCATTTTCCATTTGGAATTACAACCGAAATTAAATTTTCGTTTAGGAATAGAAAGGTCCGTAACAGAGAGGAGATCAGTTTGATAGTCATATTGTTCTGTTTCTACTTCCTCTTAGGGAGGAAACTGATGCAGAAACAGACAGGTGAAACCGTAACTAACTAAATATCAACTTGAAAACTAACTCTTATGGCTTAGTTAATTTCAACATTTTTTTCGTGATCGTACAGCTCAAATTGCGTGCATTGCGTTGTCTAAATGCATCCGGGACCGTGCCGTGAGAAGATCGTATAAACAAAATGCAAAATCAATATACATATAAGAAAACATATAAATAGATATAAAGAAAACACAAGAAGTAGATTTCCAGATTAAAATACGAGTTTATTCAAATTCCTCAACATTACCTAGATACTCAATTTTCTTATTTTAGTTACACATGTGAATTCTTCAATTTATATCATTTACACATTTTAATCAACGATTTGCAAATCTTCTTTATGACCCATTTAATTTAAATTGAACTACTGCTGTAATTTCTAGGATATTAAAAAAACACATTATCTGAAATTCAACATCTATTCTAAGGATGATTTCACAAAACAAACTATATTTTTATACCATAATTACTTATTGTCATTTATGTCTAAGGAAAAGAAAAAAGGGAAGTGGAGACAATTTCCAGCCATTTAGAATTAATTTAAAGATTCAATGTTAGTTTTAAAATTCCAACGAAGTTTCTGGAACTTTACTTAAAATTCATAGGAATACATCAAACACAGCAAAAGGACTTATCTTAGGTAGACATCTTGAAGTGGAGAACTCGTATTCTAATTCTATGCTTTCGACGAACGACACTGCCCCTCGGTTACAAGTCGAAGTTCATAGGACATCGTCCTGTCTTGGTATAGTTTATTCTCGCTTTTGGCGAAACACGCGGCCGGGTAACTAACTGGTTTCCATAGGCGAAAAGTTTTCACTCTGGAAGGCAAGAGAACCGCTTGCCCCGCACGGCTGTCCGCATAGACTCCACCAGAAAAATCGTAGACAATGAAGCTAGGTATTTTTTTAGAGAACGTTGAGGCAGATTTTCCTTCAGTCCAAGCTAACCTAATTCCTTCCGTTTAAAAATCAAAATTCAGAAGACATCGTCCTTGGTGTTTTCGATACAGATATAGAGCAAAGTCTGCGGCCTCTTAGCATAACTACCGTTCCCCCGCCGTAGGCACAACTAGAAGAAGAACTACCCTTCTTTATTCATCACCAGAACTTCAAGTACAGTACCTCACTGTCGAAAACTCAGTCCAAATGTGATTCAAACTCGAATTCTTCTTGTCTCCTTCACAAACACGGGCTCCCACAATGGCTTCATTTATCGCCCCCTTAATTTGGACAAAATTTGCGTTTCAACCCCTGAATGAAGAAATAAGGGTGATCACGCGCTCCTCTTCACTTAGCCAACAACCGGACCGCCGATCGTCAAAACCAGAATGACTTAAATTTTGTGGTATTTAAATCAGGAAAATACTTAGAACTATCTTCTTAATGTGGTATTATTATTTTACGAAATATATTAGCAAAGAAGACATGCTTAGAATGAAGTCAACCAATAAAAATTGCAGATCTAAATTTTAAAATTATTTAGATAATCAATCTTAAAATTAGTCAAAATGTTATTTTGATGAATTTCTTGCAAATTATTAACTTATGCTTTCCTAAATACTGATTACCACTTGCAATGATACAGAAGAGCACACGGAACAAATCATAATGTTACATACATCTATGCCAAATATATAACACATTCTAAACTAAGTATCTTTATAAATAACTTATTTATAATTGTAAAATTTTGAATATGTATTTCGAAATCTACGATTCCAATTAATAATAAATTTGAAATAACATAGCAATACATACCTTCCTCGATATTAGCATAAAATTGTAATATATACTCAATTCAGAACTGTACATAAACAGATCGCCATACTTGGATGAGTGTTTTCCGGATCAGAACAATTATGTATAATTAAAATGTCCTAGCTTCAATAGTAATGTATTGAGTTCTAGTATATTTCTAACATAAAATTAAGCGTAATTTCTACAAATTTTACACACAAATGTTGTGATTTTATATTTATGTATTATTTTTAAAATTTCGTATAATTTCTTGAAACGGTTTTAGAGAAATAATGCTCGCAAGTAGGGAATTAAATAGTTTGAGAAATCCTAACTTTAAGATATAACTACCTTCAAATCATATAACTGCGCATTATTTTCATAATAAAGAAATAAGCAAGATACGTTTGATTTAGAATTATTTAAAGGCATTTAAACATTATTGCATATACAATAATCATACCTTTAACTGAGACAGTTGAAGGTAAGGAGTCGAAATTTTCGTTACTTCATATGTAACTATATTTCTAAAACTTCTCATGCCAGAAGTACTCATTCCAGAATTGGTCATTGTATGTAGATTTAGTGCTTAAACAATCGATTTGAATTTTTAAATGTCCCCAGAAATAACCATATAGAAATAACTGCTAGAGTCTGAAGAAATTTTATGCATGGTTAAATAATGTCAATGACTTGAAAGACAAGTTTTCCATTTAGAAGTCAATATTTACGTATTTGAGAAATTTCAAACGTAAACAATTTAAATTTTTCACCTTAAATTATTACGTTATTTATTGCGCCCTTTCCATACAAAATTTCTCATTAACTACCAAATGGCAAGTTTATAAATGTGTTTGAAGGATGTATCTGCTATCTGCTTTTAGAAATTTGAGAAGTTGAAATAGCATCGTATGCAGTTTGCAGTATATCAACACATGCAGTTTCCTTATATTTTTAAACAATTTTATTTACTTTTTTTCTTATATGTGCCCGATAAATATAAAAATAACTGAAAAGGTCCCACGAAACTTACTTATGAACCAATTCTGAATGCAGTTATACTCTAAATACAGAAATTTTATTTTATTTACGTATAAATTTTACTCAAACCACTTAGTAATTTTACTTTTATTATAGTAGTGAAGCTATGTCTGTAGCCCTGCTTTTGTTCCTATAAGATGCTTCTATGTTTTCATGATGCAGCATCCAATAATATGTCTGTCATATTAATTTTCCACAAGTTTTACTTGCCTCGCTTCTTCTACCGTCTTCAGTGTTGTCATGTGTTCTAAAACGAATTTTAATATTCATTGTGGATCCTGAAACGTTCTTTTTTTACTAAGTCTTTTCATTAAGGAGTGCATATATTCAGGATCCTTATTACGTAAGATACTCAGTAACACTAATTTCGCAGGAGTTTGAAATATCTTTCTCTACTTCACTTAAGGAGACAGCAGTCTTATTTTCATGTAAAAGCCCTTTTCTAGTATCTGGTATTTTCATTTATTGTTCCTTGTTCCTATTTTACTTCTGATGGATTTTCGTGCTTCAAGAAAATGTTTTGTTGTAACATTCTGCTTCCTTTTTTATATCATCTTAATAAACAGGCTCTGATTATTCTTTTGGCAGTCTTATATGAAAAAATGGCTAAAGTATGTTTTTTTTCATTCAGCAGGAATGCAGTGCAATTTTGTTTCCTCTAAACTCCATATGTCTCTCCAACTTGCGGTTTTTATCCAAATTTTAACTCTTCTCCCTGTTATCACATTCCTAAAGAAAGAGAAATAGTTTTCCATTGTATAAAATGCTCAGCATTAAAAATTCACCTCAACTCATTCTCTCACGATTACTACAATTAATTTCCATGAGCAAATATTCTAAATTCTTATAACTTCTTTTCAGACTAATCAAGTAATCATCAAATAGAGAGGCATATTTTTAATAATATGCAAAACAAAAGCCTTTAGAATTTAGAGAGAGCGGAAGGCCCAGCCTCTAGTTTTCCCCCTATTTTATTAATGTTGCTGTAAAAGTTAATCATAATCCTTGGATATTGCTAAACTTTCTAATTAAACCATTACCTTCTAACTGATTAAAAAGTGTAAAACTTAAACTGAAACTAATTATGCTCAAACTTTGAACCAAAGGCATAAGTTTTCTCCCTCCTTTTTGCATGCCTTAGTTCTATAACGGTAGCACACTCGGCGTGAATTCGAAGAGGTCCGGATTTGAGTCCCGGCGAGGAAATTTCCAATTTTTTTTTTATATCTTCTGCTTCAAAATATCCTAATGTCTCTAACATTTGACTAAGTAAATGTACCAGCGTTTCTTGTGGAAGTAAAATTGTCAAATCGAAACTTTGAAGAACAGTAAATAAAGTTCATAAGATATATGAAAAAATTTAGAGAACATTTTATGGATAATCTGGTATTCCTTTAAGACTATCATATCCTGTAAACTTTACATTTGAATATCACAAAAATAAAAACAACAGTCGTCACAATTATGCTTTGTAAACATACACCAAATGCTATGGTGATTTTAAAGCTCTCACATTTTTCCGTAAGCTACAAAAGAAGAGAACTGCCTTCTGATATCAGAATGTTGATACCATATATATATATATGTATAAAACTTAGACAGTAGACAGAGCTTTCTTAAAAGATTTCTAAAAGAAAGTTTAAAAGGCTATGAGATGATCTGCGCATTTGCTGCAGGTTTGAAAATAATAAAAAGAAATATATTAAAAGAAAAGAAAATAGTTGGAGCTTAAATGCAAGTTTACAAGATATATATATGTGTGTGTGTGTGTGTTTGTGTATGTATATTTTTCAACATTATGAATAATTGAGTGTGCATATATATTTATACTATTTGCATATTACGCAGATATTGCCAAAACCTACGTAATAACAATATGTGAAGAAATATATGAAAAATAAAAAAAGCTACTGTCCATTGTTGAAAAATTGTCTATTAGGAATCAGTCACACTATGATATAGATATATATATGTTTAGCTTTTTACGTCATCTTGAAGGAAAAAAATACTGTAATCCCTTGACCCTTTCAATGGCCAGTTTATACGGGTAAATGAAGGAATGAGGAATGGTTATGGTTGAATATGGCAGTTCTGATTTGAGAAACTTTTAATTGTGGACAGATTTTACATACCTTTAATCACTTGCAGTTTTCTTTTCAAAGTATCAATAAAGTCGTATTTGCTAAATTTTCTTTGCCCATAAAGCCCTATAGTGGATAAATATTTCAAATCTCTTAAACACTTAACAAGCACAGCTTATAAAAATTCGAAGCAAGGCATTCAGACCATATAAAACGACTTGAAATTCGCAGTATTTAAGATAAAGAACCTCTTTTCTCTCATACCATGGGAAATATTGAATTCTAGTGACAAATATATGTACAACTATTAAAGGATAAGAAACGTTAAAGTTGCCTTCCTGTCAAAAAAAATTACTTACGAATATCAGCTGTCTTGCTTTGGACAGTGCTGGAAGATAGCATTCTTCTGCAGGAAAATATAGCGCTGTATTTTTATCGTATTTGGGGGGAGATATAAGAAATAAAAATTTCGTTTTCAAATCTACAGTATTCCTTTTATATAGTTCTTAGGATATTATGACCTATGCTTCAAGCCTAATAATTTTGTTAAATGAAGTTAAGATATTTGCATTGATTTATGTTCTGCTCTTAGGAATAACAGCCGAGTATTCCACAATCAAAGTCATAGTTGTGAAATAATATAATGAACATCATAGAACCAATAAACTGATATTATAAATGCTATACATTATTTATTACATTTTTCGTTATTTTCGTGTTTTTTATTTGGAGACAGAAATCCTGATTTATCCCTGCTATTTCCGAAAGTGTTTTATTCTCCGCGTTAAGCCTAATCGTTGGTTGTTTTTCCCCTCTTGTTTATTATTTACGCATAGTGTACTTATAATCTGTTACACATTATTTGATTTTTATATTAGATAGCACTTAACACTTGACTCGAACACTTAATTTCTGTTTTAATATTTTTTTTTCATTTCTTCAATATTATGATGATTGTTACCCTACATGAAATCTCGAGAACTTGAGAGTAATCATTTTGTTTTATAATCCTTCTAATTTTTATTAAAATATTTGATTTGCAATGAAGAATTTTATAATGAATTTCTTTAAATTCATTCATTTTATATATATTAATGAAATTTCATCTTTCGCAGTTATTCTAAAATTAGCTTTCCTTACTATTTCAAACAGATAAAGTAGCAATGAAAGTGTGGCTCTTTATTATCTAATAATCGCATAGCCAGCGATGGTACATAAAATTGAAGAAATTTAGTCATAGACGCTTTATAAAATTTGTGCATGTCTGTGAGGAAAAAGAAATTAAATTTAATACCAGTAAGTTATATTTCCATTAATTTACTTAATCAGAAGAATGGACATCATCCAGACAGTGCTAAAAACGTAGCTTGCTCTGTGGCCTTTGTATATATTTTAGAATTCAGGATAAAATTATGGCAAGCAGTATATAAAATTGAATTGTAAATGTTGTGTAATTATCAGATAATAGCTAAATGCTAACCAGGATATTCGAAATACTAACAAATTAAGCAGATTAACGAAGTATAAACATGACAAATTAAGAATGTTAGCAAAGTATAAATACGACAAATTAAATGTAATAACAAAGTAAAAGTATGGCAAATTTAGTAGACTAACAAAATATAAATATAAAAAATTAAGTATACTAAGAAAGTATAAATGTGACCATTATTGCATACTGCAAATAAATGTAAGTTTGTAAATTCATGCAGTGATGATAAATAAATATATAAATAGGTGTGCATAGAAAAGTAACTAGTACTGGTAGTACTAGTTAGTAATTAGTATAATTAGTAATCATAATTAAGTAGAG
Organism: Stegodyphus dumicola; assembly: GCF_044657685.1. Taxonomy (NCBI): domain Eukaryota; kingdom Metazoa; phylum Arthropoda; class Arachnida; order Araneae; family Eresidae; genus Stegodyphus; species Stegodyphus dumicola. The sequence continues at coordinate 35,290,441 of NC_140777.1, read as the reverse complement.
TAAGTATAACTAAGTAGAAACTTATAATTAAATAAGAAACGAAAAAACCGTAAAACTTAAATATTTTTATCTCTGCCCTATTATTACGATTTCCCACCAGCGTCCGAGTAATAAAAATTGCTGAACACTTGTATTTCGGACCGAGATTTGAATCTGGCGAATATATAGTGGCATACGAGTCATTTCCCTTAGAAAGTCCTCCATAAAGGCATCTCTCCTCTTAGTCAGGTAGTCCTCGATTTTCTTGCCATAACCGCATAAACTAAGCCACACATTTTTTAGTTATAAGATGCAATTCCTTAAATTGCCAGATGAATCATAGAACCTTATAGGTAGTAACTCAAACGACTTACAGACCGTCACCTTCTAACTATAAATATCTCGATTCAAAGGGAAGGGTTAAAATAAAATTGATTTATTAACCTATCAAACTAACGGCTACGCAGAATTAAAAAATATAACAGAAATAAAAACTCTGCTACTTTCGAATACTTCCGTGAATATATTAAAGTCTAATGCGACATGAAATACATAATTACAAAAATTAACACATTCTAAAAAAGCCTTGTCTTGGAGCCTAAGTAAAAAAGAAAGAAGTTCTACAATTTAAAGCTGCTGAACTCAGCAGCTCAGTTCAGACAGCCGGGAAGCGTAACAAAGTGCCGTTCAAGCAACACTGCTAAGCCGCCCAAACGGTATAGTGGTTAGGGAAGGCAGCTTGGCTGCGATACCGAAGGGCCTGTGTTCGAATCCCGGAGAAGACATGCATGTAAATTTGTCTGCCTCTTTATAGGAGGTAAAGGTGGCCCACCTACTTATTAAGTGCCTATTAGGTTATATATATATATATAATGACGGTGGTTCATTTCCAAGTTCATTTCACTACCTCTTCAACTGCCTACACAACAGATAAATTGCATTTAAAGACACCAAGCAGTGAATACCGGCCGCAGTAGGCGGAGGTTACCTGAGCAACAAACAGGCGAAAAGTAACAAAGAGAAGGTAATTAAACTATGCTCAGCAAAGTATTAAGAATTTTTTTGTCCTTGAGAATTGGATCTTCGCAACATAATTTCAATAGCAAACCAAAGTGCTGAGTCCTTACAAAAGTAGAGTACATTGAAGTGACAAATCGCAGATAACGGAACAGAAGATGAGTACAGTTATTTCTGACAGCAGTACTATCCAAGTTAATTAAACAGTAGCAAAGAGACTTCCTTGAAAGGTACTAACTATAACAGTAGTTGCAACTATTCCAAGAAAATCAGCTAAGGTACCAGAACAATTGAGTCACCTAACTCAGACTACGCCAGAGAATATTACAACAATTGAAAATCAACATTAGAAAAATAGCTCGTCCCGTAGAATAGTAACTGGAATGCAACAGCATAAACTATTGTAGTGTAAGCTTATTACTATCCACTTTTCGTGTACTTGTTAAATCTAATGTTGTAAAGCAGTTAAAAGTAACATATAAACGCCAGTCAATGTTTAACTGAATTAAAAATTTACTGTGATTATCCCAGTAACAGTATTGTAAATATGAAAGCAGATAATGTTAAATTGTGCACATAACTGTCATGATTATATAAGTATCTTCTGTACCTTACTAGACAGAACATTGTTCGTAATTAAAATATCTAAGCTTGTGCACAGGCCTTGTATGCCCATGTAATATTTATACATAGAAGAAATAATACCTTTTGTCAGGATGACTATTAACATTGTTGCAAGACTTTTATAACAAAGTCAGGTCAGTTTATCCCAGGTGCAGCTCTATATCACCGTAAAAAGTATTATAATTGAATAAGTGGAATTGATCACTGTATTAGTTTAAACTACAATTCGATTCTTATTTTATTATCTTCTAGTAATTTCGAGAAGTAGAAAGTAATTGAAATATCTCGACGACCGGGTGAAAACTTTGTAAAGCCGGTGAGAACATCTGTTCTCAGTTATTGATGTTAGCTGTTAGTTCGACGTGAGTTCGGAGTGCTGAGATATCTCCGGGTAGCTTTCTCTTTAGCTGCGCTTTGCATTTCGCTACGCTTAACGTTCATAGTAGTTTGAAATGCAACAAATGATTGAATTCTGTAATAATGTGAACAATTGTACGACTAGCTTCGTGAAAAGTTCCAACTCTCTGAAGTATTAATTTTATAAAATCTCATCAACCTATCATCGGAGCTGTGTGCATTCAATCTGTTACGAACCCATAACGCACGCAACAGTATATTTCGTAAAAATATCTAGTATATCATTATTAATTAAATTGTATGTAGTAAATAAATTATTATAAAACTCAAAAAACTTCTTAGCATTCATTATTAATCAACAAAGCTTCTTTTTTTCTCTCTCTCTTTCTATTACTAGTCGTTCCTCAACTAAATCTACGATTAGGGAGCAAGTTACGCCATTCAAACATTTTGGAGGGTAATGACGTTTACTTCGAATGCAACATACGGGCATCTCCATGGGTGCATGAAACCGGATGGCGATTTGAAGGGCAGGAACTGGTGACTAATATTTCAGCTGGAGTAATTGTTAGCAACCAATCTCTTGTATTGCAGAAAGTACAACGAAGGAACAGAGGAAGATACAGTTGCACAGCAACTAACAGTGAAGGACAAGGAGAAAGCAACCACGTTTATCTAAGAGTTCAGTGTAAGTAATTTTGGCATGTAATATGGAATATATACATAGAATTATAATTCATAAAATAAATTCATAAATTTCATAAAAATTATGTAATATGCAAGAAGCATAGTATTTTTTTAAACTAGAACAGCTTTTAATATCAGTTGTGAACTCTGTTTTTATTTATTGACAATGTGTGGAAAATTTCATAAATGCTGCATATTTTGCTAAAATATAAAAATTTTCTTTAGTAGGGTTTTTTTTTTTCTTTCTTTTTTTTTTTTTTTTTTTTTTTTTTTTAAAGAAATGGTATTGCTTTAAATAAGCAGTATTAATTACGACTTGTAATGACGCCAAATTATTTTTTGCTCCTAGAGAATTAAAATTAGTTTTAGAAATAATAACTAATAATATTTGAATATTCTCTTAACTGAATTCAATTAGGAGAAGAAAAATTAAATTTAGTAAAAATAAAAATAAATAATTTGCGTATAATACTCTTCAACTGATAATTTTAGCGACCTTAAAACGATATCTGAAAGTATTTAAAATATGGAATTTAATCCGAAATAAAAATGGTACATATCGGTTTCAAAGTAAGTGTTTTGGGCGTTTCCAACTCCTGAAAATGAAAAATGTGGACCAAACATCTAAAATTACACCGACTTGCAGTTTCTCGTAATCACAGCCTTTTCCGAAATCTGCGTGAAAAGTGATGGTTTGAGGTCGACCAAAATTTTGTTGCTCGTGTCATCATGTCAGGCTGCTAAGTGGAAAAATGGCCACGTTGTTTTAAAAAATAGAGGGCCGATAATAAGTTCTGTTAATGACAATTTCGCGTGAGAGTATTCGTTGAAATATTCTTTTTATTTTTACATTCTTTTTTGCCGGTTTCTTTGTTACTTCATTATAAACAGCATAGTGTATCATATGTGTAATGGGCTCCGCGTTTATTTTTCAAGATACAAATTAGGCTACTCTAGAGATACTTCATTAAGTTCGTTAGAAAAGATGTAGTTTTTGTTACAGACCATTTAAAAGTATCTCCTGTAAAGTGTTAGAAAATGTTTTCAGCTTTATGTATATACGCCTTGAATAATTTTCTTTTTATTTTATAACGTCGAAATGAATAAAAGTAAATTAAAGACCAAAACGAGGATCGATACCATCTCGGTTCAAAAACCTTCATTTAATTAATGGATCCTTTTAAAGTTAGGCTGTTAAGTGATTTGCATTTTACGCATTGTATGCTGAAGATAAAATTACAAGGCTTTAATTATAGTTGGTTAAAATCTGACTAATACTTAGAGAGAAAATGTTTTTTCAACTCTGTAGATGAAAGGTATATTTAATGAAGTGTAATAAAACATGTACAGGGATATCGTATTCTATCACTTTTTTTTTTTTTTTTCAAAATAATGCTTTGCAGCTATTTTGAATCCAGCTGGTCAGTCGAAAGATACGATCTGTAAACCGCATTTCCTGTCTTTCCGATAATTCTCAGCATATTTTGAATTGTTTTCATTCTAATTATATTGAAATTGCACCAGATAATAGTTATACATTGGTGTTTAAATGTACAATGATGAATGATGTACTTACCAATGAAGGTTTTATAATACTATTATATCTCTTTAATTTAGTTTAAAATAAAATTGTTCATCTCACGAATTTCTTTACCTCTTTTATCTCTTCTTTATCTCGTTTCTTTTGAGAGTTTTAAAGTGTTTTTGCTAAACTATATACATGTATGTTTAAAATTTAACTAAGGATACTTTCAGTGCTCCAAATGTCTTGCTGTAACTATATTACCTACTAGCAGCAGACCAAGCCGTCAAATGCTGATTATTCGGCCCTACAGATATCTCGACTCTCATGGAAGACCTCTTTAAATAACTCTCCATTTATGAAATTTTAAGTTTACTCCGTATAGGTTTAAGTAATTTCAAAACAAGAAAAAATCTTTCAATGACACATAATGCCTTATTTCATATCAACGGGCAAATAAAAAAATTATTTTCAGGAAAAACTTTTCTAGTGTTCCCTTACCTAATTTTCGGCTTTGGCATTTATCTAGAAACTGGTAGATCTTCTACTATCGTTATACTCATAGCTCTGACAGATCTTTAAGCTATCATTTAGGTGCTCACAACTTTAAGTGATGAGGAGATCAAACTCTTACACGAAACATAAATTAAATATCTTATATATAATCAAATCTTAACGTACTTCCTTAGTTAGGTAGAATAATGTTTTTACGGATAGAAAGATTTTTTTCGCTTTTAATAACAATAAATGTGTGAGAAATGCATTGTTGGTGGCAATACTCTTTTAATTCTAGTCTCACAAAGTCATGCATGCTCTGATAACTGAAGCATGATTCTTTAATTTTAATTGTTTTAATGTTTTTTATTGAAAACATTCCACTTGAAAAATTTTCATAAGTATATTTTAATATAACTTCAATATTTAAAAACTCCTTTTTTTAAATTTCTCTAATTACTTATGAAATTGATGGCACATATAGCAATAATTTAAAATGTAAATTAAATAATGTCTTATTATGCTATGAAGAAATTAATCTTAAGAACTCATGCATTTTATTTTTTACGTACTTTTGAGTTTTCAGAAATTATGTAAATTTATTAGAGTGTTATTTAAAATCCATAAGCCTTTCGACTGGTTTTAATTTAAAAAATAAAGAACTAAACGCATTGCAGCAGAAAATAATTCTGGTTTATGCGAAGCACTGCACAATCACACGCATTATTACGGCAAAATTGTCTATGCTTGCTAATTAAAGAATTCTGACACATAGCAGGTCTCTTAAAACTAGTTTTTTTTACATCATTCTTCAAATTGTATATTAGAAAACTATGTCATAAACTGTCACAATATTTGACATTCAGGGAAGAGAAATAATATCTGGTTTTTGAGGTTGCTTTTTTATTTCATCATAATATTCAATAAATGTCCATTGAAGTTTTCATCACAGTTTGAAATGTCTGAAATCAGGTTATAGAACTTTTTATTTCCTTGCTAGCTATAAAATAAAATTAAGAGATCAGAAAAGCGAAAATTAATAAAAATGTTTCATTCCAAGGCTATGTTTGAACAATTTTGGGTCTGTTAACTATCTGATTTAACTTTTTATGTTATGACTGCATGACGTTTAATAGGATTACTTAATTTTGGTCTTTTTAAAATCAAAACGAATCTTTACAGGATTAATATTTTTAGAAGTGCAAGAATTTGAAAATGCTGTCTTAAACCTATCTTTACGCAGCTACGCAATTCTGAATTGATATTTCACCTTAATTATTCTACAGTATATGGTTTTGGATTTTTGTGTATGTAATTTTTCTGTGACGTGCGTTTTGTTTAAATTATGCAGAAGTTTTCGAAAATTTAACTTTGTTTAAAATTATTTTCGTATCTATAAGTAATATACAAACTACCGCACGTAATGTATAATAATATTTTGCGTGCAGCTTAGGATGCTTCATTTTGTAAGGAAAATACAAAACGTAAATTTTTGCAATCTTTGCTTACTCTCCGAGTCTTAGCGATGAAAAAGTTATATCTGCCAAATTTCAAGAAGACTGGATAATATTTAGAGGTTGTACACTTTGATCAGTTTTGTAAAAGTAAGCAGCAAATACAGTTTTTCTATTTTAATTGCCTTTATTGGGAAAACTGGAAATTACAGAATATTATTAAAACTAGACGCTAATATTAAAAGGTAGTACATGTGTTATATTAATCAACTATGAACGATGCAATCCTTTTTTTTGTTCACTTGGCGAAAACTTTTCTGTGATGCTCCACTACCCTCAACAAGAATTGTTTCTGTTGTTCGTCCCTGACCGATTCGTTAAACTTTTCGATCAGAGCAACTCCTCTTTCTACGATATCATTGACCACCTTAAGAGTGCTCACAGAACTTCTTTAGAGAGTCACTGCAATAATCCTCCATGTCATGACTCCCAAACAATTCGAAGAACGTCTTTGTTTTATTAGTAATGAAATGGCTCAGGTCGTTTCCTTCAAAAACTAGATTTTTACTCTCTAATCGTATAATTTTCCTTTATTTGTAGGTTTGGTGATTAAATTTTTGGTCATATTTCCTTATCAGCCTGAGTAATACTTTCACCCAAAAAGGCCTATCCTAAGTTTGTTTCTGACATATAACAAATGAGTCTCTTAGTAACTGCGAGAGCCTCTTTTTGACGTCTGCATCTTGAGAAGTGCTCAGAAGCTGTAACTTATCCAAATCATTCTTTAAAACCCATCGGCTTACAACTGTCCCCTGCCAAAAGCGAACATATACAAAGCTCACAAAATATGCAACCTGTTTCATTCCTTTCAATTCTCTTTGAGGAATATTAAACTGTTTAGTGAAGAGGAAATTTTCAGTGCATATTTTGTCCATCCACCTTGCTTGTTACAGAGCTCCAACCTCTTAGGTAAAAAAATGAGTGTTGTAATAACTCTGTACTAAATTTTTTTTTCAATTGTTGCTCTTCTAGAATCCTTTAACGGAACTTTCTGCATCCACTGCTGTCGTATATAACTTCTTATCAAATGAAGCCCACATACTTAGGAACTTTCGAAAAATCTTGATTTCTGGATCACTTGACAGTATGCTTCAAGTGGCAAACACTCTTCAATATTCATGTGTGTAGTGTCGGTACCCTAACCACAACAATGTTCGTCTGAATGCCCTTTCAATTATGGTACATGCCCTATGGATCAGTCCTGTATTAGATGCTGTACTATAAAAAGGTATGCCTATGATATTGTCATGTATCCTAAATCGATGCACTTCCCGAAGAACTACTTCAGACATTTGCTCACCAGGGTTTTCAGGACAACAGATACTTCAAGCAAATGCTCAAAATTTCGTACAGTAAAATTGCAATTTTATCTTCCAAAGTTTTGACACTTTCATGGGCAACTGAAGGCAACAGTTTACTATCACAATACAGGACCAAATGAGAAGAATATCCAAAGAGTGACTCTTCAATTTTCTTTGCCATTTAACCTCTATTGATCACCCGAACTCGGTAAACTGTAGCTGGAGGTACGGAAATTTTTTTAATATCATGGACTAGGCTGGTGGCCAAGGAGAGAAATATATAAGAAGTCCATTAGTACAAAGTACTTCATTATCAGAAATTTCACTAGTTTAAGATAAAAGTGATTTATGTGTGCAACCACTAAATATTATTCAATCTTCTTGAAATTTGACGTATATAACTTTTACATCACTGAGACTTTAAGTGTATGCAAAGTCACATGAAAATCACATCTATGGAAAAATGAAACTCTCTAATTCAGCTGCTCAAGATTTTACCAGAATTAAAAAAGTATCTGTTTTTCTCGAAAGTGAATTCTTTACTAACCTCAGTAATCTCTAAAATTCAAATTTTACTTGTTATCGCAATACTTATCTTCTTTAATGATCCCTTTTTAACACATACACTGTACCTTGAAAAATACCTACATTGTAATGATCTTTTAACATATACGTTGTTAGGGTACGTCTCATTGTTATCACATGCATGAATGAAGTACATACATTTCAGTTTGAAAAATAAGATAAATTACTTACAGAGCCATTTGAAGGAGTAAGTGTGAAACAATAGGTAAGTTACATAAGTGGTAATACAATTTTAAGGACGGTGATTAAATTATAATTAATTAGTGTTGTAATACGTGTAAGGGCTTTGTTTCCTTTATTATTGATGTTTATTACTCATTATGCATATGAATGTGATGTATATATCTTCATGTGTACAAAATTCATTCAGAGATTGATAATTGCAGTTTTTATGACCAGCAACATGACTGTATTCATATCTTCAAGTTTCAGTTACTGCAAGTTTTTTAAGTTACATTATCTCACTAGAATTGTTATTTTATGTTTTTGATCTTGATGGATCTATCTAATTTTATTGTATCTAATTGCAATTGTAAGATAATGGCTTTTATGTCCGCAGTTGCTCCAGTGTGCAAAAGTGGTCAACAGACTGTGTACGGTGCAATGTTACATTTCCCAGTAGAAATTTCTTGCGAAGTAGAAGCTGATCCTGATGAAGTCACATTTCGCTGGGAATTCAATAGTTCCTTCGGTACTCTGGAATTAGTTCCCACTCTGACAACCGGACGGAAGAGTGTTGTCCACTACATTCCTAGATCAGAACAAGACTATGGGACCTTGTCCTGCTGGGGTCGGAACAGAGTTGGGCTCCAGAGGATTCCCTGCCTCTTCGTTGTGCTTCCCGCAGGTATTGGCTGGTGCGTTACATTTGTAAAAAAAAAAAAAAAAAAAAAAAGTGGTAAATAAGGGGCATATCTGCATATGGTTGCAAGTATATTCCAACTAAACTAAGATTTGACATACGCTTGCTTAAAATTAAATACTTTTTTTGTTGTTGTTGTTGTTATTGTTTCTTTGAAATATGAAAAGTATTTAACTGTTAAGAAAAAATAACGATGTGAGGTTTTCATTTTAAACATTTACTTAGAATTTACAGTATTTTGAGCACAAAAAAATCATGACCTTTAATATAGGATGTAAACTAATCCATGAGAATAAAGCAAGATTTACAAGTACAGGTAAATGTATGGGTATATATCATCGGTCAGAGATCACCCAGAGATATATCATCGGTCAACTAACTGGTAATGCCCTCTCATTCTAACTAACCCTAAAAGGAATTGCAAACGTTTACAAAGAAAGTTGAGCAGATAAACAACTGCGGCTGTCCGAAGGGTGTAAAGTATGGCCATTATGACACAACGCGCAATCCTATGGTACAACCAGCATAGGGTGTTGTTAAAAATAATGATTAAAGACATAAAAAATTACAATGTAGCTTCAGTGCAACTTGAAACTCAGAAATTAAATTGAGAACATATGTTTTGATGTAATAAAAATAGTAGATAAACATGAGAAAAATGTAATAAGTGTTAGGAATACAATATTATGATGAAATCTACTAATTGTAATAAGGAGGTGTACATGGGATTAAAATCGTTTGAGAAAAACGCTATGAGTAAGAATGGATTACAGAAAATAATTTTTACAAGAAACCAATACAATTTTAAGAAACGATTACTTAAAATGGTATGCTGGAGAAGGTTAACACAGTTTATAAAGTTCACATGTGGAATTCTTTGAGCATATTTACAGTATGTAAAAGTTAATTAAATTTATGCAGTATGAGGAATTATACTTAAGAAAGATCTAGACTTTAAGATCAGAGTCATTGCATAATTATTTAAAACTTCGATCGTGATGTTTATCTTTAATTATAAGACTCTGAAAAACGAGGATATCAGTTTGTGAAAATTTCGCGTGATTATCTTCAGTTAAGAGGCACAAGAAAGTGTAATGACCAGAATTTCCCTCAACAGCATTTGCAAAATAAAATGTGAAATGGTCCATTTGACATGTAGAGACGATTGAACTTGACGCATCATTTTTCCCCACAGGTTAGTTAATCTCTTTGTCTTGGCATTAACATTTTCTTCTTCAATATCTTAATAAATGTGCCTTATTTTGCAAGCACAATATTATAAAAAACTCAGATGTTTAATGTATGTTTTGAATACAAATAACAGTGTATAAAATATAATTATAATCCATTTCAAATGGCTCAAAACCTCTTGAAAATAAATTATTAGATTTCTATGCAAAGTGGAGAATGAAATGCATTTGCCTAACACGGGACATGGACTATTAAAGCAAATTGCGTTTTTAAATGGAATGTACTAGTAAAGCAAGTTGCCTAGTAATTAAATATATTTTCTGTTTGATATTGCATAAATTATTTCACAAATAGATAAAATGACTTAACTCTGAATTTTTAAGTCACCCCGACAATATCCATACTATAAAATCGTTCATATAGGTATATTGTACATAATACTTGAAAAAATTTTAAGTAAACCTTTTTTGATATTTTGTGCACATGTACGTGAGATAAAATATTAACTTTCATTTTTAATAGTCCCTTAAGACTCTTGTTTAATATATTATTTCCTTTTATCGCAAAAATAGCAAAATGTTTATAATCTTTTTAAAATGCATCAATTCAAGCATTATTTATATTAGATGATTCGCATATAACGTTAATAATGAATGCACATACTTATCAGCAAAAGTGAAACAAATGTCTTTTATCTTATAATAATGAAACATACATAAACTAAAACTTTAACCAACCAATAGAAATAAAGTAGTATTATAATTTCTCTTTAGTAATCTAGTATCAGTATCTCAATCATGCTTCTTTATCATGCTTCCCTCCGCTGAAAAAGTGTTCGTCTTTTTCCTTCAATCAGAATTTATGATTCCTAAAATGTGAAAATGGAGCTGCTAATTATAAAGTATACAACTCGAGTCTTATTCAGCCATGTAAAGAGTGCTCATAAAAAAACTTACCCGGTATATGAACACCTAGTGAGCAATCCGCTCAACCAATAGATATGAAATTTCAGACATAATTATTTGAAGGTATGCGATCGAGATAGTGATGATTTAAAACAATCGAGCTCTCAATTAGTGTTTCTAAATTCTCGAATAACAACACATTTTTACTGCCGAAATTGATCACTGTAATAAAAAATTATAAAGCGCATTGGAAAGATTCACGTATGACGAAAACTGCTGGCGTGAAACATTTGCAATAAAGAGCATTGTAAACACCATTTACAGTCCAACACCATTTACAGTTTTTCGATGCGCTGAACTATTTATGCATGAAGAAAGTATGTGTCTGTCATTGGAAAATTCCGAAATTGTTTCGCGGTGAGTATGATAGCTCTATTGTTTCAAATCTTCACAATTTCGAGCTCATACGTTCAAATAATAATATCTGAAATTTCACTTCGATTGGTTGAGCTGATAGGCCGCTGGGGTATATCACGGAAGTTACTTTATGACCACCCTGTATATTTGAAGAATATTTTGTGAGACTAAATAAATGTAGCAATTAGTTCTGATTTAATCTTCATTGGAACCATCCAGCTATCGTCATGATCTGTCTGATTCAAAATGCACTATTCGAATATTAAAAATGTTATGCGTTTAGCATATGCTATTGCTTAATCCTGATGAAAAGAATTCGTAATAAAATACTTTAACCTAGATATATTAATAACGTACAGCGTAAAATAATTTTGCTGCAATCTGTTAACTCATCTTTATAAAAATTCTTTAAATAATAGAAAAATAAATAAATAGAAGAGGATAAAGAAAGTACAAAACCTGATACTTTCTTTATCCTTTTCTATTATGCACATTTTGTTCCTACTAAAATTAATAGTTTCCTCGTGTCTCACAGAATGTGTCTTATAAATAAAACTGAGAACTGCGTCTTCTAAAATATTCGTGTATTTTATGGTTAATTATGAATATGGTTAATTTTATGGTTTTATGAAACCCACAATGCATTTTATGTGGAAATATGAATTTTAAAATGCAGAAAAAAATTCTAGTACTTGTTATTGTCTATTACGATTAAGCAAGTTTTTCTAATCACTCAGTTTTCCCTTTCCCAATGGCGGCCTCTAGTCGTTTATATGTGTTGACCGCTACAAAGGCCGAAAGCGGTAGTCTATTTATTATGGAAGCCCCTGAACCACCGTTGTTCTCTTTGGAGGAAAGGACGGACATATTACATCCATGTCTTCTCCAGGATTCGATCCTTGACCCTTCAGTACGGTTGTCAGAGTCACTCACCACTTTTCTCTCTTGGTAGCTAATCCTTGAGAGTAATTCTATTCATTTGATTCTTTCTACCCATTAGAAAATCACATATAATTATACAGAACCGTATAATTATATTGTAAACATACAAAAGTAATCTCCTATTAAGATTTTCGAGAAAAAATAAAAAAACACATAAAGTATGATTTTAATAACACGGATTGCAAAATTTATGGAAGTTTTTACAACAGCAACTGGTAGTAAAAACGAAATTGATAATGTCTCTAGTAATTTGCTTTAAGCTTTCAAAACTGAATCAAAGATGAGGTGTTTTCGTGGAAAGAATAACTGTGTATTATTCATTCTTTCGTAAGAAAATATTGCAAATGCTGGTTATCTTCTCCTTTAACTATCCGGTTGTAAAAAGATGTAGTTAAGTTGGCTGGAAAAGAAACACTTAAGTGGTATAGACAACAAAGGCAAATGTTCACATTTGGGCGGAGAAAATGTCTGGCCGCAGCTAAAGAAAGCTATGACCAACTAGGTAACTCAAAAACATCAAGATATTCTTCACAACGAAAGAAAAGGGAGCGCAAGAAATAAATACATAGGACTGTTCTCAGTGCGAAAGGAAATTGTCTGTCTTACGCAGAAAGAAAACCATCTGCTTGTTCCATACTGAAAAAAAAAAAAAAAAAAAAAGAGAGAACACCTGTTTTTTCGGCGTAAGGAATGAGGGAAAAGGTAGCAGTGGGAGACAGCAGCTATGAGTTTAGTATCTGATTTCAGAAAACGGAGACCGCGAATAAAATAACGTTTTTGTTTCGTGTATCAAATACTGAAAATCAATATATTTAGGGTTTTGGTGTTAGCGTAAATAATACGTGTATCTTATATAATTTTGCTTATATTTATAAGGAAGTGAGAAATGCAATAAAATATATTAAATAAATGCGTCTCCTGAGATATCTAGAAAAAATAAAGAACATTGAAATCATCTGAAGCAGAAAATAAGAAAACTGGAGGTATAATTGACCCTGTAGCGATGCATGAGCAGACAGAGTTAGCGTTTTCACTATATTTAAGTTTTTTGATTAAGTATGAATAAATTACAAAGAAAGATAGTTCTTTTACATTAAAGCTTATTCACATTTTAATAATTTAATATGTATATTTCTCTTCTTAAAGTTCTTGTCCTCAAGTCGTATATGGGCGCATTTAGAGGGTATACGCCGACTCAGGGTGAAGTCAGTCCTTGAGTAAGGCTAGCTTTTAAATTCCTTCTGGCCACAACTGGCGGATCTAACCAAGTCGGTAACGGATATCCGGCTACCATATCGTTTGACAAAGTTAGCAGAAGGTGCTCTTGATGGAGCAAAAGTCACAAAATAACTATTCATGTCCCTCATTAAATAATTCTGGAGCTGCTCTCATCGTTTTAGGTTCCAGAGTTTTTGGGCGTGTGAGAAAGTCTTCCTAGGTTGTCATTTGCCCGAAAATTTGAGAGCATCTCCCGAATGGTGAGTTCACTCTGATTGCTTGCGGGTATAATGATGATAAGCCTCGAAAAGGTTCCTTGAATATTCCCAAGCTTAAAACGTGATCCATTACCATCTGCAATATCGGTCATCATAACAATAGCAGTACAATTCGATGCACATGAACTTTTGAGCGGGGGGATCCCACGCTCAAGTCTCATTCAAAAAAGACTACTCTGAGAATGTTGTTTCTTTCGGATCACACTGAACTGGAACAAAGACGAAAGTGCATTTACATGGGCTATAAAGTGGCACAGAATGCTAAACAAAGATTAAAGAAACATTTAGAAAGTTATGAAATACAAAACTCAAAACACTTAGGCGATAAGATGAATTCGGTATGAAATAACTATAAAATCGACTAGTATTTTAACAAAATGAAGTAAAAAAGATTAAAAAAATCTATGACGTTTACAAACTTCAGATTACAAAACTTTCTCTCTGACTTCGAAAATTATGAGTTTTCGAAAAAGCGTGAAAAAGATCTGCAGCATTTCTTATGCAAAAGCAGTGCTTTTATGTACGCCGGGAGAGTTTCCTTGGAGTAAAAGATGAATTAAACTGAACAACTTAAAAACTTTAAAAAATAATTAGTTCATTATGAAATTTCGAATGTTTGAAAATGGGTGGTTAATTGGGGAAAACATTGGAGATAGATGGTTAACTGGATCAGGGCGTCGTTAGTAAAAATGCATTCATTCAACCACACAGATTCGAAAGGATTCTATGCAGATGATGAATTCATCAGCAAAATATCCGGATGCATAAGCCTTTGGATATACTTAGTACTCTTTGTGAACACAAGTTGTAGCATCTCAAATTTTTTCCAGAATTCTTTATGAATTCAAAATTTCATGTATGCAGAAGAAGAAATCGGTGGATCAATGCATCAAACAGTTGCCTTGCGACGGCTAGCATATTAAAAGAGTAAGAAAACACTGTATGCCGCCCACTAGAGTAAGTGCTACGCATGAAACGGCAACTTTGTCAGAGACCTTGAAAGGAAGCTCTCGCATTTATTTGGTATTTCGGCTGCAAACCAAGTTCGAGTAAAACGAGTTTGGACTGTCAGCAGCAATTCTCGCCAAATGCAAGGTGTGAATCATTATTTAACTCTGTACAGGGCACCCAACAGAAATGCACACAGAAGTCAGTTTTGGCGCTATTATGATTCAATTGAATATGATGCAATGATGACGCGAACTCTCGAAACAGAGAACGGATGCTCTTGAGAAAAAACGAATAAGCAAATCAATTTTAATCCCTGATAGGTTTTTCTAAATAGCAAGAAATCATTGGTAATGCGTATGAACTCTCCCCACAAATCTTGATGATCTTCACTCATGAAATCAGGACAAGAAGCTGTGGACGATATAAGTGTCTAAAATATTGGCAGAACACAAAACGAAAAAGATGAATCATATTACAATGATTATAAACCTTTTACAAGGTATATAGAATAATGGTGTGAATATTTTACTCCATTGTTAGCAGAAATAAAATTTGTCTTCTTCATTGCCATTTGAATCAAAGGAAAAATAACTTCAATGATATCACTCTGGAGTCATCCCAAAACTTCAATTTTGGCCCTTAAGGTTGTAAGATCTAGTTTTCTTAGCTATGATAATATGTTAGTAGATCTACCCAAGTGTGATTCTTTCGAATTCTCGCACAGGCGTGAAGATGAACACAGCCAGGAATAGGGTATAAAAGAACTTTTTATTGAACACAAAATATTTAACAGATGGTATGAACTTATGTGCTTATAAAAACATTGATCATTTCAGTGAGAACTTTAAAGATAGTGTAACACTAAATGTAAAGTTAAAAATAATAGTGTGAGACTATACAATTCAATTTAAGCTAACAAGTTCTCACAGAAACCTGCACAGGCGGGACAATAATTTCGTGGCAAGAATGCGTAGCCAATATTGAGGTTAACAGTTGGTAGAAACTAGTAGCGTGCGCTCACTGTAGCGAAATCATGCTCTGTCTAAATTTTTCGCTCCAACAGTTTAAATACCCTCGTTCACACTAACTCATTTACGTCGTTGCGAGGAACCATGAGGAGAGTGAGAGAATTCAAGGAAGGCTCACAAAATAAAATAACTATTAATAAAAATGAATACAACCCTATAAAGTTTTGTCTGGTTTTCTTGTGGAGATGCAGAATTCTTGATGATTTCATGAGCTCAGGAAAAATAATTCATTCTGGTGTTTAATTCAATGGACCATTCAAAGCAAAAGAAGATAAGTGATGATAAATAAAGTCTTCCAAATTCATTATATCATTTAATATGAGTCGCAGACATGTCGCAACGTCTCTTCTAAAAAATAAATTTTCATAAAGTCAAAATTGTTGGAACGTTCCACGCTTTAATAGACTTGAGCGTCTTGAGATTTTTAATATTGTCTTTAAAAATGGATTGATAAATCTATTAATTCAGTGAAATGTATTTAGAAAAAAAAAATATTTCATTTTTCTATTTCAAAAACAAAACTTGAAAAATCACTCATTTGATAAAATTACGAAAAGAGTAAAAACCAATAATTTACTTTTTATTACATGCCATAAATTAGAAAATCACATGTTTTCTCAAGCATATCGCGAATATCTATTTTTCTATAATATATCAACTATATATAATTAATTCTATAAATGATTAAAAAACTAACTTGATTGCTTCATTGCAAAAGGGACCTAGTTAGATAACAAAGATTTGTCCCATTATAATTATGAAAAATATTACTATGTTTATTTAAGATATTTATATATCTTGCACTAATAAATTATGTATAGAGTTGGTAAATAAATGTATATATATATATATATATGTATGGTATATATGAGTGTGTATGCTATGTGTCTGTAAATATGTATGTATATATATATGTTATATATGCGTTTGTGTCTGTGCATACACATATTTTTAATATTGATTTATGTAATGTTACAGAACCACCATCGGCGATGCACAATTGTAGTGTTGGCCATGAAACTGAACACTTCTTCAGAGTATCGTGTTTCGAGGGAAAAGACGGAGGACTTAACCAGTATTTTCAAATGGAAGTACGAGATCCAGATTCAAAGTTGTTAGCCAATCTGTCGTCTCAAAGTGCCGATTTTGCAGTAAGGGGTCTAACTGCAGGAACAGTATACACCCTCACCCTCTATGCTGTGAACGCCAAAGGCCGCAGTACACCATTAGTCATAAAGGCTTCAACGTTGTCAACTCCAGAGAGTCAAACAAGGCGAGGTAAGATCTTAACTTTACAACATTTTTCATAGAAGATAAATGTATAATTTCCTCCGGTGAAGTGCTGCGTCATATACTGACTTACTTTCAGTATTTCCTGTCCAGTTTTAAGCATGCAATTTAAAACAAGTGTACATATGCATATATAATGTGAGTAAATGAAAATCTGGTCACCGTGTCATTAAAAGTCGTTTATCCTGCTAGACATGCCACTTAAATTATTAATTTCATTTTGGTTCTGAAACACGATTTATTATTCAACAAAGTTTGAAAGTGAAACATAATTGTAACAGTTCCTGACAGTTAAAAGGTGGGCAATAAAAATACTAATGGGACAAGACAGTCATTATAATTTCAATAGCTCCCTAAAAACCTAAAATGTTTATTCCTGTTCCTTTATAAATAATAAATGCTTTTGGAATATCAGTTCAGTTAATTTTCACTGTGTGTAATAATTTCAACTGCTGTGTAGTTACAGAGTATCTCATAAGTATCTTACTTTGCTTCATTTAGAGATATTGCTATACAGGCATAATTTCTATTAAAGAAATCCTTTAATCATTTGTTGCATTGCTGTCATTTTTTACGCAACGTGGTGCATAATGTTTTGGCTTTTATCTGTAATAAAATTTTACAATAAGTGTTATTTTCATTTGGATTTTAATGGGTGAAGGCTACATGAACGTGGAACCCGATGACACGCCGCTACGTGCTGCGGATGGAAACGGCGCACGTACTCATTGGTGTCACTCAGGACTTGTTCTCAATATCTCTTCTGAGTAGTTGCTCAGCTTTAGCCGCTGCAACATAAGTAAAATGTATGTCGGCTTCCTTCCACATTTATGTGGCGATGCCTACCACTCCAGATTCGCATGGGGAATAATAATTTACGGCAGCAGAACGCTTTAACATAACGCTCAACGAAGCACCCTCTCATTAATTTGACCAATGTTACCAAATACTATTAGGGCAAGTAATATTATAACAAGGCATGTAATTGTTTATTCAATGCGGACGCTCATAGTAACCGTTGGGTGGCAAGGCTCAAGATAGTTAGTGGACTACCTGGTGGGTAATTGGAAAAGGACTGGTGCTTTTACCTGTACCTTTCTACTTCAACGTCGGCATTTCCGACCACCCATTTCATTGGAAAGTCTGCTTATCTTTGTCCTTCA
Source organism: Stegodyphus dumicola (assembly GCF_044657685.1). Lineage (NCBI taxonomy): Eukaryota > Metazoa > Arthropoda > Arachnida > Araneae > Eresidae > Stegodyphus > Stegodyphus dumicola. The sequence continues at coordinate 35,272,115 of NC_140777.1, read as the reverse complement.
TTCACTGTTTCTACATTTTTGCTCCATTTGTTTCAGTCTGGTAAAACCTTAACTAAGAAGTTACACTGTAATATAACTTTTTGATGTTTTTTATTTCAAATTTTGGATGAAATTTTAGACTAATTCTGTAAGATAAGCCAATTTCTCTGCATTATATCTGTCCAGATTTCTTATTCTGCATAGCTCACTCGTAAAAACTAAAAATTAATTTAATATACGTACATGGCCTCTGTCATAGATATACGTAATTATCAGAGCATTTACGTTAGGATTCATTAAAAAAGGTTTTCAACACCTGACATTTTTTAATTAGCATATCAAATTATGTCTTGATATATTAAAATCAGCAAACATGACCATGTCTTGGAAATAGCCGAAAGAAGAGCAAAAAGAGTCTAGAGGCAGTTCCTGAATCGGAAAGCTTTCTGTTATTATATTATGCCCAAAGGGGCGTTTTTACATTTACATATATACACGTTTTGACAGCATTTGGGCTCATGTTCCTATGGGCTAAAATATTTAAAAACTGGCTGTCTTTAGAATTTCGCATAGGTAGCCCCACGAACTGGACATAAAAATTATCCCCCCCGGTGCAGTGTTGCCCTCGCTTGCTTTGAATCATTGAGTTTATTAATCAAAAATGCTTTAAACTTTTACAAAGTATGAAATATACAACAAATTCGAAATTCAAAATTTGGGCTTCCAGGTCTCGATATTCGTGTGGAGGACTACGTTATTCAAAATTTTATGGCTGTAGGTACAGTAGTATTTTCACAATGCGAAAAACATGCATACATTTGTTCAAAATCTTCATTATTCAATCTCTTTAAATATAATACAAATCAATAATATTTGGTGGCACCAATTTGAAAAGTAATTCAGACTTTTATAGTGACTCAGCGCAGAATCTCGTTTCGAGACTAACAACCGTTCTTGGCCAACGCTGCTTTGAGCTAAAATAAAGTGTTACCCAAGCGCTCTTAGACAGCCAATAATCAGAGTACCTTTTTCAACAAAATAATACTACATTTTTAGTTTATCTTTGAATTTTACTCACTATGTAATTATATAAGGAACTCAGAGGTAAAAAAATAAATTTAAATCTTAATGTATTGAATCTAAGTTAATTGTTAATGATGTACCTTACTAGCATAATGTAAATTACATTTTATATGTAATATATGGAAAGGTTATTTTTTATGAAAATTCTTAGCTTTGTTGTAATTAATAAATTATATTACTAATGTTACGTATTATATTGTAATGTTGCGCGCTTCCAACCTGCACGCAACAAAGTGGTGACTGCTGAGAACTGAAAATAGATCAAAGTCTTGAGAAGGGTTTAAATCCCTTTAATTCAACTTTAGAAGTTACAAATGCGTGCTCTTGACGCTCACAAACTACGCCGACTCGGCGGTAAAATAAAAATAAGAAACTAAAAAGAGATACTAACAAGTACCAACTACGAGGATCTCTAAACGTAACTAACCTCACCGCGTTCTAAAATACCGCTGATAATTCAGCAAACCCTGAATATTAAGTTGAAAGATTAACAATTTGCCGAGGCAAGCACACAGGCCGAAAGGCGTGGTTCTTCAATTTCTAACTAGCCACCTCCACACTCGTGAAGCAAGAAAGCACTCTTTCGAACTCGTTTCCTTTCTATTTAACTTAGAATACTTCCGCTGATAATTTGAATCCTTGCGCGTTCTACTAAAGTTTACATACTCTGGCATTGGCAATTCCAGGGGAAAGTAAGGCTTAACAGGAAAGGTAGTTTAAACTTAAAATAAATGTTAGTTAAAATAAATATAAACCCTACAATATAACTGGCACAAACTCTTGTTTTTTGTAAATTTTAACGACAAATGTTTTTTTCAGTTATTAAACTATAATCTGAAATTAACAGATTTTTTCCTCTCAGCGTTACGGCCGGAAAATTCAGTGTATAAGGCTGGCTTCTTACACATGAAAATTTCGGCTAGCTTCTAATGTATCCGATTTCGGTTTTGATGTATACTGGAAGAAATCGAATCAAGGTACAAATTGAGAGAGTTACTGTTTAATTAAAATCAAGGAAATAACTCTTATTCATGACATTTGGAGGAACTTTGAAATTTCAGGGTTAAACCCGTAACGCTCGGAGGTCATCTACTTTTTAATACTGATACCATTAAATATTTGACAATAGTTAAATTTGTATGGAATTGCAAATTGTGTCGCCGTTTTAAACAAATATTATATATATAAGGTATTCACATTAGCGTTATACGGAAACTTTACTCATATAGGTCATTCTAAAGCTTAGTTTTTTTTAGATTTAGCTCGGGATTAATGCATTTTAAAATTATTCTCTCTTGAAACTTCTAATAACATGCAATTCATTTTGAAAACTTAAATGTTCCAAATAAGAAGAATTTTGCAGTTTTTATACGCCTTCCAAATGAATTTAGCAGCTTTAAACATTAATAAAAATACATTGAGGCATTTTTTTTTTAAATAAAAAATAAAAGGATTTTATTACTACCATACATTCTAAAATTTATTTTCAATTTTAAGTAATACTTCGAAAAATGAATTAATAATAAATAAATGTTTAATGAAACATGTAGAATTAAATTTTGAATAAGCAATTTTTATCGGCAAATGAAAAACCATTTCTGCTACTGCTGTTGTAAATTCACGAAAAAAGAAAAAAAAAATGTATCCCAGGTGCTTTTTACTGTTTATTTCAATATTCAGCCTGCCTCAAATATGCGCCTTCGATCAAGCTGCAGTCCTCAGGCTGCTTTTTTTTTTTTTTTTTTTTTTTCTTTCTTTCTTTTTTTTCCCGAGGAAAGCTAACGTCCCGTCTGTGCTTTGAAAGTGCGAAAGTTCCACTGTTAGACTACCCTTACATTATCGCTATCAAAAGACGGCGGTATCGATCTTATCTTATCGAGAAAATCTTCCACGTTTCGTGTCATCTTACATTTCCGGATTTGCGGAAAAGAAGAGGGAAAACGACAGTTCCACGTAGTCGCAATGTATCAGACTCAAGTACAGAATGTCTTGCTCTCTGTGTTTGAAGAGTTTCTGTCTCGATAAGCAGTCTTGAATGTTCTTCATCAAAAAACTCGCCTCGAATATCAATGCGAGAATGCATCTTAAGCACTACGAAGTGTGAAACCTTATTACTTCCCCACATCAGGTGGAAAGAGACATGAATGCAAATAATATTTTCTTCTTGTGAGACAGGTATTATGAATTATTTTAAAACGGATTAAAATGCTTAGTGTTTTCCCTAAAATAACAAGTATTGAAAAAAAGAAGTTTATATAATTCATTGAAAACTATGCTTGGAAAATCTGATTAAATGCGGAGCTTTGATAGTTGTATCAGGTCACTGAAATGACTTTTTGTGTGTGGCAAATAATAAATAAAAGTTCTTTGTAATAATTCTATACCTCGAATAAGCATACTCAGTCTTTATATATCGTAGTGTTATGTCAAAATCCATTTTACTTCCTAAGCCTTACTGCAAGGACTTACGGTGTTAAATTTTCAAATATAGCCACATTTCAAAGAAGTAAAATTGCTCATCAACAGTAATTTGTTAAATCAAAAAGTAATTCATTACACTTTATATAATGTTTTGAATTGTGTACGAAATTTCAAGTTTTTAATGTTAATAATATGCTTTCGATTTTCTGAAGTTTAACAAAATTATTTTACACATACTTTACATTAAGAAAATTCTACGTTTGCTGAGACTGTCAACACGTCTGACGGTTACGTCAGAATAATTTCACAAATTTTATCTGGTGAACAAAGCGTCTGTCATAAAAATGGGTATATCTAACCCTTCTTCGCCTACTACCAAACCACTCAAGAAGACTTTTAGGTCACCGTTAATTTTAAATGCCCAGTAGCATGTAGACACCAAAGATTGACAATCATCCAAGATTCGAATCTGACTCCAACAGTACGGTAGCCAGCAACCCAAACAACTAAGTTGATCAAAGAGGCAACAAAATTCTACTCACTCAATAAATCTGCCTTCTTATACATAAAATATTTTGCTTGCGTTTTAGTGTTGATAAAATCAAATATCTGTGGTTAAATGGGATCTTATATACATTGATATATCTATTATAAGGTACTTCTTCCGTCATCGTGGCATGCCTTCGTGGTGTAGTGGTCTGCACGCTGGGCGCGTATCCAGAGGTCCGCGGCTCGATTCTCGGCGAAGCAGTTGCTATTTTTCATCTTGCCTGCTTCAAAAAAAAAATACCTAATGTCTCTACACTAGAAATGAATCTTTGCTTATATACATGTAAAATAATTTAGAATTGTAAATTTTAAATGTTGCGGAAATTTATGTGTCTCGTGTACGGACGGCAGCTCGGTATTATTCTAATTTTAAGCTCTGCCTCTCTTTTATGACCCAATCAAATGCATCAACGCTTCATTTTTTATATAATCTAATTATAAAATAATTCCGCAACATAATACGTGCCTTAGCAGCATTTTTAAAAATTATTAGTCATATGAAAATGCAACTATCAAACCAAATCTTAACCAATTCGTGTAAAAAGGGAATTATTGTTTTCTTTTTTTTAATGGTGGGCACTAGCCACTTTAGACTTTCGTCATTACAAAGGTGAGAAGCCGTGGTGATTTTATTATGGAGGCACTTAACAGGTGACCACAATTACCTCCTATGAATGGGTAGACAATTTACATCCATGCCTTCTCCAGGATTCGAACCCTGGCAGTCAGAGGCACTAACAATTTTCTGCCTGGTTGGCGTAAAGAGTGAGCTATTTTAACTTAAGATAACATCGGTTCCATTCAAGTCTTATGACGAATTAAATACCATTATCATTGAAAACCTTTTATCTGAAACAAGTCTATTGCTTGCCCAGGAATTCTATTGTGTTTCCGGTATACAAATGTCGTTTCACACGCAGCAATGCTTTTTGATTTTACCGTCTGGGTTCACTCAGCACTCATCCTCTACACATGTTTGTAATCTTGGTATTCCGACATCCTGTATATATTACTTAAAATGATAAATTAACTTTCTCTTAGCATTTTGGTAGTTATTATATCAAGACATCCTTCGATAATCTGTACATAAATTGATCTAGACACATCATTTGTTCAATGAATCGCATAAGGACAGGGAACAATAAAGAAGTTTCTATGATTTTATCTACAGTAGTTTTATAAATACTCCTCTTTGAACCATTTTTCTCCAAACGTTTCATAATTGCTATCTAATTTCTAAATAACCAGTTATAGCGATTTGTAAGCATTTAATCTATTAATTAATAGTTTTAAATCAGTGAATGTAATATTTATTAACATATAAATTCATGATTTAAAATTGTACATAATTCTGTATATGTTTGCGGGCCAGATATGACATTTATTTTGTCCCAACAAGTATAGTTTTACAGATATATCATGGCGAGCAGTACAGCAGCATGTGATTTTAACAATGTAGCATAGCTTCAACACTCTAAATAAAACAATTTCGTTAATACTAGTCTTTCATAATATAATAATTCGTTTTGTAGGCTGCTTTAGGATAGCTATAAGATGGATGAGATCACAGAGAATTTCTGCTGATTGTATATTTTTCTCCAATTTGGTGAAATTTCTGAAATATGACTAACTCGTTCTACAGAAGTATCACAAATTATTTCATCTGGTGTGTTACCAGCTTGAATATTTCAATTAGGACTAAAATACCTAATATAAACTGTAGCAAATTGTTTTTTCTTCGTTGTATGATAAGTAATGTCGGCAGAATAATTCTGTTTATAAATATTCTGCTACACAACTAATAGTGTTATATCTCTAAAAGCACTTTTTCTAGATACAATGGTAAATATATGCTCTGCTACCTGTCTATGCCTGAAGACATAAGGCACATGGATGTTTCTTACACCCATTTTGATAACTTTCAGTTTTAACGCTACACAAATCATTCATTCATGCTTATGATGATTTATCTTTTACAGTATTAAATAAATTTTGGCATGGACTTAATATATTGCCATTGCGTAAAACAAAATACTTGCATTTTAAACTGGGCTTAGAAGAGGGCCAGACAGAAAAGTGTTTAGAGACTCTGACTGTCGTACCGAAGGGCCCAAGTTCAAATCTTGGAAAAGGCATAGATGTAACATTGTCTATCTTTTCACAGGAGTTAACGCTGGCCGCCTATTACGAGAGTGCGGCCGTAATAAAATGGCCACGCTTCTGGTCTTTGTAATGACCTTAGCCTAAAATAGCTAGTGCTCATCATTAAAAAAGAACTGGGCTTAGAACTACATATTTGGTAACAGCTATGCATATTTTTTTCTAACGCGATACTGTTGTACGTTCAAACTACATTATACGGTCTTTCAGAAATCATTATTTCTCGAAATCCTATTTCTGTCGATTCAATAACATTGATTTACTTAATTTTTTTCGACGTTTAGATGCATTGTAGGATCAGTAGGATTTTTAACGAAGCAGAAAATGTGAAAAATGAGGCATTCTCTTTCCGAAAATTACTCTCTGGATCTTTCGACTGCTAGCCGGACGTATTTCAAAGTATAAAAGAAGACACATGTGAAATAAAGAGAAAATGCCTTTCATTTTCCCCACTTAAATGGCGACTGGATAGGAGGAGATGCAATCACCAAAGCAGAGTGGTGACTAATTACCGTCCATTACATAAAACTGGTGCCATTTTTTCAGATTCCATTCGTAAGAAAGATTTTTATTGAAACAGGAAACGTGAAACATGAGCGGTATCTTTGTCGGGAATTGAACTCCAAATCCCCCGATTATTATGTGTACGGTCTCCCAACCTCACCTCTAAAGGTCTTTTCAGATTGAGGTTTATGTGAGCTAATGGAGACAACTGACTTAGGCGACACATCTCCAAAATCAGTTTTTCCCCATAGAGCAGCGAGTTGAAAAATGTTAACTGCACGCATAGCGAAGCTAGTCGACACACGGAACTGACTCCGTTAGTTCAGATAAGCCCCAATCTTAACGGCCCTTAAGGTACTCAGTAGTTAGGGAGAAAATACCTCACAACATTATGCGATTTTTTTGGACAAAAATATGCTGTGAGAGCATTAAAATTTACTAATTATAAAAATAATTATAATTATAAACAGAAACTTGAATTTTAATGTACTAAATAGAAAAGGCATGCTTGCAAAATATGCAACTACATTTTATCTTCCGAAGAGAGATTAACTTTTGAAATACTGTTGCGTAATGCAGCCATTTAGAAAATGAAAATGCCATGTATTGTATCTCATTGAAGCACTTTACCAAATATTAGAATTACTATACATTATTTACAATTTATACGTTGGAAGAAAATAAAACTCCTGCGTAATATTAATTTGAATCCTGGTTTCTGCTCACGAATAGGATACGTTTCTTTCATAGGTTTCTTCTGGATGTATAACAGTAATTCAGCAGCCAGCTAGAGCAGCTATATACCCGAATGACCCACAACTGAAGTTTGGAAAAAAGCGATAACCCATTCAATCTTCTTGTTGCAGATGTTGCTTTTTCCTTTTCTGTCAAAACAGGAGTGTGCACTCATTTCATCCAAGTGCCGGAGCTAGGCGATATATTTGCGCTGAAGAGTTTAATTTCGCTATACTCTCCTGGTGAACGAGACAGGAACAAATACCTATCCGCAAAGAAAAACATTTCAGAAATGTCCGTGGAACTTTCCGATGTTTTGTTTCATGTTCTTTCTTTCTTTATCCTCCTTTTTTCCCCTTCTGTATTCTCTTATCCTCTCCAATCGGAAGAAATTTCATTTCGTTTCTTCCGTTTACAGTTGAAGAAGCATCTGTAAGAGATGTCCGCTTCGTTGTTTCGAGGTGTAAGGCAGAAACTTTCTGATAAAATCAGGAATAATTGATTTAAAGAATCAGTTTTAAAGCCGAAACGATATAAAAGTGTGTATTGTCTGGGTACGATGATAAAAGACAATGAGATCAGGTGCAAACGGTACAATGCCAAATAGGACTTTCTCCAATGTTAAAACTGTTAGAACTATCCTTAGATGTCTACAAATGGATAAAAAGTAGTGCCCGAAAAGGAAGAAGAGTATTTTCTCTTTCTTTTCGGCTTCTGACTAGTAAGAAGAATTTGAAAATAGATTTAGTTGTTGTTTAAATGGTTCGCATTGGAATTCATGCGTAATAATGAATATGTACATTAAAGACTAATGTCTGAGTTTCACATCCGTCAATTGCATACTGTCAATCGATCTTGAGTTATACATCTGTTTGTTAGATTTTTTATTTTTTAATTTACCTGCCCAATAGTAGATTATGATATCGCTGGTCAGGAAATGCAAACACTTCACAAAAGCTTTGGCTACATATAAAAATAAATTAATTAATAAATAAAAAATAAAATACTTTTTCAAATATTTGAGGGTCAAAACCAGTTTAAACTACATCCTTTAACAAATTTCTAAAAGTAAATAAAGTAAAAAATGTGATCCATCAAATGTTCATTGATAAGGAGTTCATGTGCTATTATTCTGATGTATTTTATAACAATTTTTTGTTATACTATACACTTGTTATGGTATATAGAAATGTATTGTCAGAAATATTTATCTGAAATGTTTAAAAAATTCTTTTTGACTTAAACAATAAAACATTACCCAAGTATTCCAAAATTAAATTGCTTTAATATAATATGATAAAGAACAACTGTAATTGCTTTCGTTATATATATTTGCTTTAACAAAGTAAAATTTAGGACACACGAATAGATGTCAAGGTCTTACGTCACTTCATATTTTTGTTCACCATATCAAGAACATTCTTAACCGTATGATGATATTTATACTTTTCAGTGGCATGAAAAAATATGGGTCTTGAAATGGAAGATGCTTAAATTAACCATTGCTTAATTAACCATTGAATTAATCATTGCATTAACAGTTTTGAGACTGAAAGCTATAAGAGGGAGAATAAAAAAATTGAAAGCCTGAACTCCGGCTTCTCTTTTCGTTTCAACAATCGCCTTTCAGGGAAAAGGACTACTTTTTGGACAACATGAAACCAATTGACGTTAACTGATATCAACTCTTTACATCGGCTGTATGAAGAGCAAAAGTGATTTGCAGTTGACAAATCCTTAGAGAATGATCTCTATCGCAAATAATTTAGCAGGTAGAATATTCTGCTATTATTAGGAAACATCAAACAACAAAAGTCAGCTTGTTAATTGTGAATGCAAAATTTAGTGTTTTTCTATTCAGGGAAGTTAGGCACAAAATAGTCTAATCCTTTGGTTTGTTTAAATTTAATCCACGACTTTCTTCAAAACCACAGCTATCTCTCTTCTCTTAACTATAATTACTAACTCCAAAGTTAAATTTGTATTTCACCTTTTTCAGGCGCTGCTCTTTGTAGTTTCGAGTGTGTAATTTCAATCAATATTTATGAATCACGTATTACATAAAAAAACTTAATATTAGAAGACTTCATATATCACTTCAAAACATGCTGAAACACAAGACCTCACAGACCGAAAACAAACATATTGAAAAAGCTAAATCATTTTGAAAGTGTTTGACTATTTAATTTAAGACAGTCAAATTATGCAGTTTTCTGGAGAGTTTAACAGGAAAGACACCAAGTTTCTTGAAATTTCTCTAAGAATTTTGGCACTATAACTTTTAGAAAGTTTATCTTGTATTATATCTTCATATAAATTAAACATAATTATTATTAAGTACGTAAGAATATTTAGGAAATTAGAAAATCATGTTAATCACTTTATCAGGTAAATCTCTTTTATTATGAAGGACAAAAATTAAGACCCGCAAAATATGCAATTTAAACGTGATATATATATATATATATATATAACTAATATTAGAAGCCTCCTCGGACACATGTATGTAATTTTGAACATGACGCATATCAAAGTGTAGATCCTTTTAGATGAAATTACATTCCTTCTAGTTTGCTATGAAACCACTAATGGCACCTAAAACATGAATTCTGCAGATATTCTTCCCATCTTTCTTCTTATTCCGCCTTTAAAGCTCTTTTTATACTCTATTCTTACAGAATCGCTTTACCACATGAGCCGCTTCACTAACAGTCGTATATGAACAGAAAAAAAGAGGCTAGATTTCAGTGTGTCTAGTCTTGTTATTTCATGATATTTTGAGGAGTTCGCGTACGCAATCTTGAGAACACTAATAACGTAAGCTTACCTGAGCCGATTCAAATTAGAGTTAATGTGAAAGAATATTTTTTTCTGAAAAACTAAAAGATCAGCTTAGAAGATAAAAACTCCATTGTCTTGAGCTAGCTTGGAAACAGTCACATAATCAGGGTACTTAGATTCATAAATTCAATTAATTTACGTTTCGGGTTATGGGCAAAGAAATGGAGAATTTACCTAATTGCTTGTTTGGATTTTAACCTTCCACTACTCGATAGTGAAATAGCAGTGAATTAATGTGAGATCATTATGCCAACAACATATGCTAGAAGCAACTGTCAGAGAAAGTAATGCTATTTACTCAATACTGCTTGATAAATTCAAAATATATACAGGAATTTGTTTTGAGTTGAAATAAACATTATTGCGTTTTCAGTATATATATGAATGCCCTTACATTTTTACTCATCATTTTTGCAATGTAGTTCATCAATATTATTTATATTCCTTTTACATACGCAAACACTAACAAGTAAAATATAAATATTTATAAATATAAATGTGATTATTTACAGAGGTGTTATGTGACCAATACATTAACAGAGCCTTTAGAATACACTGGATTTTCTTCGGTGTGTAATAAAGATTTACCTTTAAACATTCATATCCAGTGAACTAGCTACAAAATATAAATGCATAAAACAGAAAAAAAAATACCACATTTAATTTATTGTATTTAATAATTAGGCGTTTTATTTTCCCCATGTAATAAAAAAATTCACTATATTCACTAATTCTTCTTTATTTTGTTTTTTCCAATCATTCGATTACTATTACAATTAGTTACTTGCAATATATAAGTTTAAAGACAGTTAAACTTCACTTATATAACAAATCTTTCTGTCCAGAGTATTTAATGTTTTAGGTTAATAAAGACATTTAAAGGAAATACGATATGAAACGTATTAAGAAATAAAAAACAAGCTACCAAAAAATTCATTTCTAATTATCGGAACTGAATAAGTTCTAAATGTGTGCTTAAAATAAATTAATTAGATCACAGAATAATTTATTATTTTGCCTCGTGCTTAACCATTTTTCTTCTACAAACATTTATTTCCTCTTAAATTCCATTAAATCCCCATTAAAATAAGTATTTTTTTCATGCATTCAATTAATTAATTTTATTTGTTTGACGGCGAGTCAGTTGTTCATGTAATGATTCCCGTATTCAGAAGTGATTAACTATTATAAGTAAAGTGGAGAGGGATTTTGTTGTTATGGATTTTTGAGAATTGAAACAGGTATACTGCAGAATGAGAACCATTAATATTGAAGTCATGGACGAGATTCTATACATGGCTTTAACAACACACGCATAATAAGTTTGATTGAAGGTTCTTGTTCATTACTTTCAGTATAAAGTGCTTATAATGTAGTAACCTAAACTACAGTATAAAAATTGATAAAGTTTACGTGGTTAAGGATGAGGCCTCTGCTTTTGAAATGACATATTGCGCTTCTGAAAACATGCAATAATCATGGTATTTACTTTATTGCTACATAGCAGAATATTCTGGTAAATTTCAGTTCCTGTATGATAATTCTAATCATTGTGGGATATATAAAAGAAAAAACAATGATTTATGAATATTATTCACTATACAATGAACAAAATGGCCACCTACTAAAGAAAAGCCTTCGCGAAGGATCTTTTGAGGGATGGTATTTACATTTCACATATGTAATGTGTTACACATGGGGAAGTACTACGAAAGGTTTAAGAATCCAAACCGGTGACTAGTTTCCTAACCTGAATAAAACAACCAGAGTTCAAGTACGAGGGTTGGAACTTTAATAGTGGCAAATATTTATTTACAAGGAATACAAAAGTGATTCATGTCACCATGTTTTACAGTTCTTCAATATAGTCGCCAGCATTGTGTACAACCCGTTTTCAACGATGTGGAAGTCGCAGAATACGTGTAGCAGCGCCTGTCTTGTTGATAGTTTGAATAGACCGGTCTACTGCCGCAAGAATCTCAGGAACAGTTTGGAAGAGAGTGCCACGAAGTGGTTCCTTCATCTTAGGAATTAAGTCATAGTCACAAGGGCTTAGATCTGGGGAGTATGGTGGATGGTAAAGCACTTCCCAGCCCCATCGCTTGAACAAATCAATCACAGCTTGCACTGCATGCGGCCGAGCATTGTCATGCAAAATGAGAGAACCGTTCTGCAGAAAGTGTCGCCGTTTTTTCCTCAAAGCTGGTCGGAGATTGTGCTCCAAATATGAGCAGTAATACTGCGCAGTGACGGTCTGCTGTGGGGGAACGGTATGCGTTAGGATGACACCATCACAGTCGTACATGAGAATCACCATAACTTTCACATTGCTGGGGCTCTAACGAAATTTAGAACGTCGTGGTGACCCGTGATGATGCCATTCGATTGATTGGCGTTTCAGTTCTGGCTGGTGCGATCGAGCCCAAGTCTCATCCAGCGTAAAAAAGCATCTCCTTCCCGCTCATAGCGCTTCAGGTAGGTTCGGGCAGCATCGTATCGTAGCCATTTCTGCATTTCCGTCAATTGATGTGGAACCCATCGTGAAGCAATTTTTCTCATGGACAGGCGTTCCTTCAGAATGTGCAGCACAGTCGTATGCGCTAATCCTGTTTGTCCGGTCAGCTGACGATTCGTTTGGCGGCGATCACTGTCCATTAGTGCGGCAACAGCTTGCACGTCCGCATCGCTGACACTCGGACGACCTGGCCGCAGCATGTCTACCAAGTTTTGGCGTCGTTCATTGAAAGCTTTCACCCATCTTGCTATGGTTCTGTAAGGCAATGCAGATTCCCCGCAAGCCTCTTGAAGCCTTTGATGACACTGTCGTGCTGTACGACCTCTGGCACATTCAATTTTTATTCAACATAGTTGTTCTTGTTTTCAAAACATCCTGACAACACTTACTTTAGACCGCGAGCTAATACAAGGATCCGTTTTTCGCGTCACTCCGCATGCGCGTGACATAGGCAGGACAAGTCTTTTTGCTGAGAGGTAAGGTAGGTCTGTAGTTCACGTATGGTGTACGCGATATTCTTTGATTTTGTTGCGTAGCGTTTTTTCAGCTGTGTTGCCACTATTAATGTTCCAACCCTCGTATTTTATTTTTTTAGCCACTGGTGTTCCGAGGCTTAAATATGAAAAGAAAGATATCGACAAAATGTTAGAAATATTAACCGAAGTTATTTTATGAATTTCTTAACAGACAATATTTTCCTGAAGTAAAACCTTCATATGATTTGTAGACCACAAGTAAGGATTTAAGAATGAATTTTAAAATGAAGAATTTCTTGATAGCTCTTATTAATTATTACAACTTTTTTTCCGACCAAATGTAACCTTAATTATTTGTTAATAATGATATTCGGGGACGCTAAATGCGATCTCTTAGATTTAATAATTATTTTTGAATGAGCTTTTTATCAGACTGGAATAAAGTTATGAACTCCGAAATTATTCAGTGCAAGGATCCTGTACGGATTTTGAAAGGTTGAGTAATAATTCTCAATATTTTTCCTAACAGTAAGAATTCTGGTTATAGTGGAATAATTCAACATTATTTTTAAATTGATAAAGCGTTTTCAGTGATGTTAATTCCAAGATAAATATTTCAATTTATGTATTTAATACACAATAACATAATCTGATCTCTCTCTTATGTAATATTTTATGTTACAAATATATATATTATTACAGCATCATTAAAATATTTTGTTTTCCCGTACAACAACAAGGACTTTTCAATTTGGCATTTGGCATATCATGAGAGAAACCATCTTTTTATTCAGCCATCCTCAACACAGAGATCATTGTTTAGGGTTTATACAGATATTACAACATCAAGCGGAATTAGAAACCACAAATTTGTCTGGTCTAATACTGTAGTGTACCGTGAAATTTATAGAAAATTAGCTTGATAATTGTATTTAAAGTGTATATATTAAAGATGCCTCGCATTATTACAATTCATTCAGAAGAATAAAATTTACCAAAACCCTACTATCAGCTGAGAGATATTCGACGTATATGTCGTAAGCTATTAAAGTAATTATTTTCATCAATCATTGGTATAAAAATAAGTTTTAATAGCTATCATGGAACATTAACTCAGATAAAAATAGCCGTCAGTTTTTGTGTCTTCCCACCAACAATGCCTAATCTTTTAACGCAATGCAAAAAAAATCTTTTTATCCCTGTTTCACAGTCCCATCACGCAAGTTAAACCTTCAAAAGATATATCTCGAAACTGCTGAAAAGGAATTCCCGATATCTGAACACTATTCCAAATACAAGAACCACGTTTTACTCAGTTTATTTTATTTATTTTTCTTAATGTTTAGTTTTTCACAAGTTGATGCGCTTTGCTTTGTTTTTTTTTTTTTTTTTTTTTTTTTCTCTCTCCTCCTCCACACCATTTCCTTGACGGCTTTATTCCGCAAGGTGGAATTCTGGCGGTAGATAGATTCCATTCTTCTTCCTCTTCATGTTTATGGATGGTTGTTCTTTGGTAAGGTATTTAAAAAACCCGAGAACATTTCAATCCCGAGACGTCTCAGAAAATTATTTCCTCCTCAACAAATACCAGAATCCCTTAAATACCTATGGCAAGTTTAGCTGGAGGCAACAGAGGAAAGCAGTATCCTCAGTGGGGAATTCTTTCAGCACTGAGACCAAACAACAGAGAACGCTTCAGGAAATCGATTTCTGGACAGGATATAGAATTAAATGGTGAGTGTTCTTCACAAATTGCTCTCTGTCCAGGCTATCTGTATTGAAAAATTATAGAATTGAATAAATGCATTTCCGAGAAAAAGGTTTACAGGTAAGATTTCTTTTGTTCAAAATGATCTGAAACGGTATCTATCTTTGCTGCATTTATTGCAATTAAATAAGCAATTTATGTGAATTTTGCAGAAGGAAATTTTAAAAATCCCTTCTATATGCTGTTATAGTGAAATGAAAAGCATATCGAGCTAGTTCTCAGGAGCTTAGTGCTCGATTGCTTAACTATAGTTTGAGTTATTTGAATATGGCAAAGCATACAAGCACTATCTGCCTATGCTTAAAAGAGTCGCATTCGTGGAAGATATATATAAGGAAATCTCTCTCGTATTCTATTTTAAACTTACTTATCAATCACTCAGCTACACAAAATTCGCCATTTTTTAATCACGTAGCTAACAAGTTTGCCTGGAATCCAGCACGGGTCGAACTCTCAAAGCTCAGCTGTCTTAACCATTCGGACACTAGTCGAGTCCGATTCTGTGAGAGGCCACAGTTTGTTTTCAACCATTTCATCTGATTCTTTGAAATAAAATAGTGAACAATAACTCAGCACCAGACCTAAAAGATTTAATTAGTGTTTTTACGGTTATTCTCCAAAACTCTTAAGTCGTAGAAAAGAAGTAAGGAATTAGCGTATTCCTTCTGTGAGATGTTACGGAGAACAATTATTGTATCTAACGAATTATTTGGCTGTTCCAAATATAACTTTGAAGAGGTCAGAATTTATTTTCAAAGTTTTTTTTTTTTTTTTTTTTTTTGCTATATAATGTTTCGCTTCAAGGGAAAACTGAATTGAATGTAACATAATTATTGTTAATAGTACAGTTGATTTTTCTTCTTTATCTTAAACCTTCTTGTTTATTTATTAAGTCCAAGTGTCAATTTTCCCAGAAGGACTATTAATTTCGTTTTCGCATTTTGCGTTGGTTCACTATAAAATTCAGTCCACTTTTGCTACTAAATATTTTGCCACTAAATATTATCACCCTGTATTACATTTAAAGAAATTAAATAATGAAGAATCTGCATAAATGTATGTATGTTTTTCACACTGTGATGAAACAACGGTACGCATAATTCACAATTGCGCATCAATATAGCCACTGAGGGAGGGGTTTCAAAAATGGACCAATGAGCTTCTATTGCTCTTGCGACTTTGAAACTGTGCATACGAGCGCATGTTGTTTACGTTTTATTCTGCATTTGTTTCGCAATTATAAATGTATGGTGTATAAATGATTGAATAATTTAGTAGAAAATCTCTTAGTGCTTTAATTTTACATGTTTATTTTATCGTTAACATTTCATCTTCGCGAAAGTCATCACGTACTGATATTCGGATTGAAGTTAGTGGCATATTGTCGCTCTTCGTATCGAGAAAATGACTCGAGCTACAATTAGTTTCGAATATTAGCATTTATTAACAACTGTCGACTAAAGAATTCAAGTGTATAATTTTTTTGTAGAGCTGAGAATAATTGGAAATATTTTTTATTGAGCTGAGAATAATGCGTCTGCTATTTTCTTATCTCAATGCTTGCATTCTTTTGACTTTGTGAGTGTAAGATTCAAAATATGTATCGTTAATGATCTGATTATACCTGTTGTTAACATTACAGTTATATATGAACAAATTAAATAAGATATGATAAATTAATTCTGTTTGAAGAGTGTTTCTTGTGCAGCAAATAAATTTAAGAGTGAAGAGTTATTAATGGGAAATTTAACACACTGAATGTGTAGGAATGCAAATTAAGAAAGTTAGCTTTCAATAAAACCCTGCATTAGCTATTATAGAATATCTTTTTCATATAGACTGCAATAAAAAATTCTAAGACTTCTACTGTTTACATATATAATAATGCTTATATTTGATATAATTCACGCTGAAAATTTTCACAAAAAATCTACGATGCTTTAGTTATTTTGTACAGGAAATTGTGTGACAAAATATTTTCAACATTCATGCTTAAAACGCGGCAAAAGTTGTAGAGTCATTAGGGTAATTGGAAGCAGAAAAGATGAAAAATATGCAACCGCCTTCGCCGGGAGTCGAACCACGGACCTCTGAAATACCGGCTCCGTGTGCAGAACCACTACACCACGAAGGCATGCTAGGGAAGTGGGAGAAATACCTTATATACTCCCCTTTTTAAATGGCGACTAGGGTTTTAGGGAACTTAGTCGCCGAATCCTGGGTATCCTGAGAATCATCATCCGCACCCATTTTAGTTCGGGCGCCAAATGTAGAGTCATTAGGTTAATTGGAAACAGGAAAGATGAAAAATATGCAACCGCCTTCGCCGGGAATCGAACCACGGAACTCTGAAATACTGGCTCAGTGTGCAAAACCACTATACCACGAAGGCAAGCTAGGGAAGTGGGAGAAACACCTTATAAGGTCATGTTAAATGACAGAAATATTACTGGAAGCCCATTGGTCCATTCTAGAAGCCACTCCCTCAGTGGCGATAAAGAAGTGCATTTACGAAATATGCCAACAGTACATAGAGCCATCAAACTCTGAATAACGTAATCCTCCTAGAATATAGGCTTCTGGAAGCACAAATTTGAAACTTGGAATTTGTTTTATTATCGATTTCATATTTTGCAAATCTTTAACGGATTTTTGATTAGCAAACTTAAGGATTTCAAAGTGAGCAATGGTAACGTTGTACAGAAAAACATATTTATCTCCAGCGCGCGAGACTGCGTATCGCAAATTCTAAAGATATCCTCATTTTGAAATTCTTTTGAAATATTGCTGTTGAACTAAATTTATGGTTTCCTTACGAAGAACATGATATTTAATAAATAAAGAACGTTAAAAAAGTCCCTTTGGGCGAAATGTAAAATCTGAAAGATTTCAAATTTTTTTTATTTCCTTATTTTAAGTAAAATAAAAATATTGTGTCGGTCAGTTTGACCGATTATAATTTTCCCTAGATTTAAATTGTGTGACAATATAATACGATCAGATGGTATTCATGTTGAAAAATTACTTTAGTTTAATTAGGGCTTATTTTTACCGATATGTAGATTAGATTAGTGTGTTCTTGAAATGTATTTAACTTAAAATCATTGATGGATAAAAACCTATTTCATGTTAATAGTCTTATTATTCTTTCAATGTTATAAAAGTAATTAAAATACACATATTTTAAATATAATTAGATTATTCAAATGTTATAAAATTTTTCCCTTCAAATGCACTTTTTTGACAGAAGGTTTTCATTTCAGTACGATAGAAATAAAAACAGATATTTACTGTAATTGACAACAAAATTTAAATATACGCACAGTATTTTAATTCAATAATGGTGAATTGAGATCCTGTGCTTAGGTTTAGGAATGACAGAGAAAAATAATTTCTTTCTTTTATTTTAGTTGAAACAGAAGTAAGGTGTTTTAAATAAAAAAATAATAATATGCATTTTTTTTGGCCTTTGGTTATTGAAAAATTGCTAAAATATTAAATGTTGGGAATACAACTTCACATTTTCCGGACATGAAATATATTTTACTTATTTACCTACAGTCTTGATGAAAGTGTGGTAATAACTGAAACAAAATTTCTCTTATCTCATTACAGTAAACTGCATTTGATTTCTATCGAGGAAAAGGCGGGTCTGAAAGCCCAGTTATCTAAGTTTCCGAAATGATGAAAGGGCTGTTTTTTGTCCAAATATGTATGGCTCCATCGCGAATAGCTCTTATATATATATAATAATATGAAGAAAATAAATAAAATCGGAAACCTTTCACAATTTATATTGCTCCCAAATGGACATTTCTTTATTTACAGACACATATGTATATCGAGAACATTTGTGCTAAAATATTTAAAACAGCATATGTTTAGAACTTCAGATAGACAGTTTTGCCCTCAGGAGATAAAAATTCCTTATTCCCTACAGTGTTGTCGAACTGTTAAGTTTATTAATCAAGTTTCACAATATACGAAATAGACTATAAAACAAATCCCAAATTCAGGCTTCCAGATCCCCATGTTCGGGGGGAATCTATGTCATTTAAAATTTGTGGAATCTAGGCAACGTTGTTTCTTCACAGTGCGAAAAACATGCATGCGTTCATGTAGATTCTTCATTAGTTTCTTTAAATATAATACAGGGCTATAATATTTGGTGGCAACAATTCATGAAGATTTCTCATTAATTAGTTTCTTTAAATGTAATACTGGACGATAATATTTGCTGGCAACAATTTGAAAAGTGATTCGGACAGTTAAAGTGATTTGAGAATAATAGCATTTCTGGGCTAAAAAGGTAAACCTTAATGTATTTGATATTAATGTGTAAATTGCAAAAGTGAAATAACGCATTGTAACTGAACTAATAAAATTATATTTTAAAATAAAAATAAAAGAAAAAAATAATTAATATCTTATGTAGTTCCCCCCTATTTTGGTTATGTTAATTTTCCATATTTGAAGGCAATATGGAAAACAAATAGAATATTAAAAACAATTTCCTATAATGCTATTATATGACATAGCTATTTCTGCAGATCTTCTTCCCCTGCAATTGATTTTGCACTTTAAAGCGATGATCTTGAGGACATTTGCTTGTTTTTTCGAGGGATCTATGATAACAAGGAATATATGGAATACAGGGATATTTTACTTCAAGCTTCTTCAATGTAGAAACGAACATTACTCGTCTTCAAAGTCTTAGAAATGAAGAAGTTAAGCAAATTTCGTGAGATTTATTTTCGCCTAAATATAAATAATGCGAAAGACCAAATATTTTTAGAACATTTTCATCTAATAGTGTTGAAAATGAATTTGATGTGGTAAGAAATATTCGAGAAAAATGAATATTTTATTCCTCAAAAACTTGAAATATTTGATACTGATAGTATTGTACAACTGATAGTGTTGTTGAAAAAACAACAGAAATATACTTTGTTTTTTCTATGAAAGCTCTGAAAAAAGTAAACATAAAAATGAGCCTATTAAAAGAAAAAGGAAATGCTAGCACTGGAATGAATCTGGCATCGCAGAATACTTCTGATGCGAAACTTTCAAAGAACAAGAAATCTGTGTACGAGAGCTCGATAGGAATGTGTATTATGCCAGCAAAAGCCAACAAAAGCATTTTCATTGCCAAAATATTAAATAAATCTGATGGAATAATGCCATATGAAAACAGAAAAATGGAAAATGAAAGATTACCAGTTCACGAAAGTTATTTACACAGACACGAATGTGAATAGTAACGAAAGCATCCATTGAAACGGAAGCTCATTAGCAAATTCAGAATGGCAGCTGATCAATGTCACAAGAAGAGTTCGATGTCTTTTTATCTATTTTGTACTTTTCAAGAGATTTTAAAATTAAGCTCCAGGAACGCACTTGAGAATATAACAAAGTATAAATGAAAATACCAAAGGGATAGGACGTGTGAGAACCTGCGGTTTTCTTGACTCAACGCTACTTTATAAATTTAAAGAAATAATGAAACTTATAAAGACTTTTTAAGAAATACCAGAGATATAGTCATCTGTTTAATTTAGACGTCTGTTTACAAGTGCAGTGATCACAATTTACTAAATATATTTTCAAGAAAAAAAAAACTGGTTAGTTTTGTAATCTTTATCGAAATGTTGATGTTACAAGTAACACCAAGTAATTGTCCAAAATTTTGGCATTTTTAAAACTCTACAAAGTTTGATGTTGACAGTCAATACAGTATAAACATAAGCACTTCAGAGTAAAAAGGCGGATATTTAGATCTTGCTTGCTATTTTTATCGGATAGGAAAAGACTACGAGATGAATAATTCGTAAAAGTGCTTTTTTTTGCAATTGTGCGAAGAATTTTGACTTACGCATGTAATCGTCAAATGTATTTCCTCTCTGTTAAACAAATTTATTGTCAAAAATAAAAATTAAATTTTCGTTTATAATGTTAAAGTAGAAAATGTTACAGTAGAGACGGAATTGCGTGTATATGCTGCAAATATAATATATCATTCTGGGATAAAGTTGGAAAAGCAGAAAAACATAATTTGCATTGATTGTAGTATGTAGGAGCAAAAGTATTGCGTCTTAAAATCTTCGTCAATAGAAAGCGGAAAGTGGAATGCATCTGTTCTCTTAGTTTCATCATTGTACAATTGTATATATATGTGTGTGTGTGTAAAGTTAGCAGACCATATTTGAATACTTGATGTGATATCTAATTTTTAGAATGATGAACTTGTGGATACTCTTTTATAGAAATCCAATTGAGGAAAAAAATGTTCCATTTAGGTTAGTAGCACGTAATCAAATCCTGCAGGACCAAAAATGTAATATGAAACAATACTGTAATATGAATAAGTTTGGAAGCACTATTATAAGAACACTGAGATACAGATCTGTAGAAATGCTGATTGCGAAGATACTTGATACTTAAAATGTAGAATTTATAAAGACTATGAACTTGGCAGTCGAGGCGGTTTTAATTCCATTTTTTATTTAAATTCACATTTGTGGCCACAATTCACTTGACACTCCAATCGTGCCTATTTCCAGAACAATTTTGATACTATAACGATGGAAACGAGCATAGACGGCTGCAGCAGCTTCTTAACAGGATGAATGCGTAAGCGAAAAGGGGAGTGTCCCTGTACTTCAGAGGAAGAAGGAAGGGAGTCGAAAAGTTTCTGTCTCGAGTTAAAAAAGATTTGGTTTACAATTACAGTTATTGGGCAAGAGGTATCTGCATTAAGGTTCACGTGAGCTTTCATGATTAATTTGAACGACGCAGTTTAGACTTATGGCGCTAGTTTCAGACAGAGAGAGCAAGACCCCAAATTAAATAAAACAAAGAGGCTAAAGTCAATTAAAATTAGAAGTTTGCTTTCATATTTTTTTATCTTACACACATATATATATATCTATATGTATATTCAAATAAATATAATCCATATATATTATTTTTTTCCACATTAATTATGCGTAATTTTATGAATGTCGTTTTACGCACTTAGCTCGATTATAAGTAACACTGCTAACATTTAAATAGTACATATACATACTCTCATTTTACGTAAAATAACGTAAATTACATATGCTCATTTAATGTCTGTAAGGGAGAACAAATTATAAATTTAATTTATCGAAACATTGTTTATATTTGTAACTACGCTAAGTATATTCGATTTTAGGAAGGAAGTAAATCCCTCTCTCTAGCATTAAAAGTTTGAGGTCTGCTTATTTTTTAAGAAAAATCTCTAGTAATTACAAGTAAAGAATTAAAGTATAATTAAAATCATACCAAACTGAATTGGGAAAAGCACAAAAACATAACATACAGAAAGAAAAATGTAGTTTGTAATGCAATCCAGTTTGGAATAAAGAGTCCTTTATTCTGCCCGTACATACAGGAGACAGGAGTCCATCAACAGAGCCAACTGCACCATCATTACGACTTTCAGCTTTTGTGCTTCATTGATGGAAACTATCTACCATCCTCTATCAGCGGCATTTATTTGAAATAAAATTTTACAAAGTTGCAATGATTGTGCAAATGCACATATGGCATACAGAGACAGATTATTCAAGTCTTGTGGTGTTTACATAGATGGCAATGATTACAATAAAGCTCATAACATAAATATTTAGAGAATTGTTACTTAAGTTGAAAATTTATGTTTACAGATTTTTATATATTAATTTTGAAGAATAACCAAATTATATAATATAAAATGTCATTACACATTTTAAAGAATTTAGGCATATAGTCAACTTAACAACAATTTAGAAATAATTAAGCCAAATTAAAAAAATAATGAGAAAAAACTAAATATAGAATAAACTTTTAAATAAATTTAGAAAAATGTAAAATGTAGACTAGATATAAATATTAAATATATGCTAAAAGTAAATAATAAATGAAATAATAAAAATATTAACAATCTTATATTTAATAATCTTCAAACTAATAATCTTATAGTTAAGGAATGATCTTATAGTTATGAGAAAAGAAGTAAATTGAAAAGTGAAAGACTCGGGAAAGATAATTAATATTGAACCACTGTTATAAATGTTGAAATATTACAGCTATAAATCTTGATACCTGAAGTACAGAGTTAACTACAATACTAATACTTATAATACAAAATTATAATAAGGATAATTAAATGGAAATGATATAATTATTAATAGAATTGTTATTATCAATATATAAAATATTAAATAAAATAGTAATAAACATTTCAACAATAATAGTACTAGTATTAAATAGGAGTAAAACCACTATCTGATAGTAAGTTTAGTGAAACTGCAATGCGTTAAAAAATCGTATAATGCAGTAGAATCTGACAGTATAACAATAAACACAAAATAATATAATTAAAGATGAAGTAGATTAATAACATTAAAGATTATTAGTATTATAGTTGTAAGTAATTAAAGAGATGAAGAGTTGAAAAGGGAATATTAGGAAAATATGGGATTAGTGACAATACATGCAGACGTCACACGAAAATATCGTTAAAAGGGAGTTCGAAACTGCCGAAATTGTTATTTCCGTTAAAATTTGAAAACCGAAATCGTTCGCTCTTCCAATATACCACGTTACTTCGTACAAGGAAGTAGAAAGAGTGACTCCCGTACGGAAGAAATTGACGGAGATATTTAATTTCAAAACTTGCGTATTTTAACTAATTGTGTGGAGTCTTTTGGCATACAGAATGTAACAAAATTATAAATAAAACACCCTAGTAAATCTATAACAATATCTTAAGGGGAGAAATAAACTTCAAATTATTCTAGTTTATTTAAGAGCCGTCCTCTGAATGCAAATTAAAAAATAAGTTAAGTAAGTTTTTCAAAGCTAAAACTACGTTATTAGTATTTTCAGGCAATTTTGTTTCTTTAGAATCATAATATAATGTATGCAAAAAAATAATTAAGCTAAACATATTTTCGTATAATACAAATAATACAACTAGCTAGCAATCAGGAGAACCGTTGTTATTTTTCAGAAAACGGGTTCTATACGATTCTGTGAATTTAAGATTTCCATTTTTAAAATATTTTATATTGATCAATACTTTTCACAATAATCTTCACACAAATGCTCCTTATTTAACTTATTAGCAACATAAATACTTAACTTATATTTTATTTTTAGATGCGTACAAATGCAAACATTTCGCTTTTCAATCTATGTACGTTCCCTGAGTATGATCTGCGATTTTAATATCAAATATCTCCGTCAATTTTCGTTGTACGGGAGTAACATCTTTTGTATTTTTTTTTTTTTTTTTTTTTTTTTTTTTTTTTTTTTTTTTGGTAACAAGTAAACTATTTCCGTAAATAGAGACAGTTAAAGAGAATAAAAATCTAGGTTTTTGTGATTTTTTAGAAAATTGAAGATTAATATCTTAAGCTTAAATACGCCAAAACATGAATATTTGAGTCTTTAAAAACATTTCTATAATTTGAAATATATGTCATGACCATTGGTTGCGAAACTAAAGACCGTATAAGAACATTTGTGCAAACAATGTATATATTTGCGCTTGTTTTGGTAGGAATTTCTGCACAAATTTTCACATCTGTTAATTTGTTTAGAAGTTGTTGGTCATTACAATTATAATTCCAAACTCTGTCATAAAATTTAGTTAATAATCTGATGAAGTACAAAAGAAGGAAATATCTAAAAGATTTTAAGCAGCTTTAGTCAGTATTCGCTCTCATTCATTAGACGTCTGACTTATTATAATTTCAAATGCACTGAAGAAACCTAAAGGACACTTAAAAGAATCAAACCTCCAGAATCGGGCGGTGAAGCCAAAAGGATTGAAAACTTGCGGTTTAACGGAAATGTATATGAGATGTTACTGAGAATTTTAAACTGACGAAAATAAAGTATTTTAATCTAGCATAAAGTCTCGAAAACAAGATTTATTAATCTAATAATCTAATAAAATAAAATCTTTGATATAATATAGTATCTCGAAAATTAAATGTTTTAATCTAGTAATGCTCCAAAAATAAAATCTTTCATATAATACTGCATGAGATATTTTAATCTAATAATGCTCCGAAAAGAAAATCTTTCAAGCTAACTTTGTATATTGAAAACGAAATCTTTTAATCTTCAGATCAATAAATAAGAAAATTTAACTTAGTTCTTTGGTTCGTCTTTTATTATCCGCATAGAAGTTTTAAAAAGTTTTCACCTGTGTTTCATTTAAATATAATACACTGAGATAACAGAAAAGGATCTAAATTAATAATACACAATCATAATTTAATTCAGAATTATAAATTGCAAACTAAATGAATTTAATATATATTTACAGTGAATATCATAGCTTACAAGTATAATCTTTATTACAACGCAGACATTTTTATTCGGATCAGTGTTGTCAGAAATATTTCAGGTAAACTAGCAGGAGAAGAATAGAAAAGTCTTAAAAAACAACACATAACATCAGAGATCATGTAATTTTGGTTACGTAATAGTTATGTATTGTTGAGTTTCTGTACGGGTTCGTGGATTTAAAGTGATTAACGACAACATTTGATAAAGAATGAAAACTCCATTTATTAGCCAGTATTACTCAGGACAGCTCCAAATTCACTTTTAAAACTATGAAAAACAACGACAAATATGCTGAAACAATCAGCAACACAGGCTTCAGGCTATCAGTCTATATCGGTGAAGACAGCTTCGCGGCAAAGCTTCAGAATACAGTTCCGGACTCGGTTCGGTCGTTCTCGGAACTCAACGTACTGTCCAGATTCTTCACGCTACACTCGACGATAGCCCCAAACGATGCCCCAACTCGGTAGTAGACTGACAATAAAAATCGATATACTACGAGACAATCGATAGACTCGCGATCGACTAGGACATGGATGGCCAACTTTTTTGTATGTGAGATCAGCTTTCTATCGTAAAAGTGTGTCGCGATCGACTTGTTATCATAAGTGTAGTCTAAGGGAGGAGAAGGGTGTAAAATACATTACAGTGTTTATATACTGTGTTTCAGTATGAGGTACATGCCAGCCAGGTATGGGTAGATAAGTAAAATATATGCGCAAAACTATTTTTTTAAAATCACTTATTAAGTTTTAAAGATATAGGCTCATGACGAAAATAAATTTCCAGACCCAACTTTTTAATAGCAGCATTCTGTACACGCGGTACCTAAAAAATTCGATTTTCATACACTTTTTCAAGATAGATGTTTACTAACTTAAAATGCAATTTAATTATTTTGCCTATTGCCATGTAAGTTGTAGTACTATTTACGAGCAAATATTAAAAAGTTGTTATATAAATGCTCAGTATGGCTGATAATTTAATTTCAATATTTCACTTTCGCATTTTTTGAGACCAGGAGAATTTATCATGAAAGAATAACATGGCTTACTTTTTGCTAATTTATCAATACCTCGCTCAGCATACCTCGTGCTGAAATATAGATATAAGGTTCATCTACCTCGTAAAAAACAACAACAATAATTATTTAAAGATCCCAAAAACTCATGTCAAATGAAAAAAAGAGGAACATAGATAATTATTAACAATATTTATTAATTCAAAGTAGCTACAGATAAAGACAGATTTAGAATTGACTTTTTTGCCTTAATATCAATGAAAAGACTGAGTTTGCATGTCCCTAACCGAGAATTCATAATTAGGTGTATATCCTGACAAAGATAATAATAATGAGTCTTCATTATGGGAATCAGTCAGGACAGAACGTTGTTTAGCCTTCTTTAGTTTCAAGTATGAAACTGCAGATTCATATAGGTATTAAGATCCGAAACAAAAATAGATATATTCGCTACATTTGGTTATACTGAGGTATTTTCTCGGTTGACAAATTTCCAAAAATCATCTCCAAATTTTCGGGCTTGTAGGATTAAGTCAGTTTGTAAAATTATAATTTCATTTTCTAATGCCTTTTGATCCGTATGAAAAATGTCTGAAATTTTTTGGCTAATGCGTTTTATACTTAAATATTTTTTTTATTTAAAAGGAAAAGATATGAATTCCGGAATTTCTTTATTTTTTCCAAAATCGTGAAATCTTATCTCAAAATTTTCAATTAATTTTTGGATTTCCGTGACATATTTGTGAATCTTACAATTATAATTTTTTATGCTTTTGTGTATTATCCGCTATATTTGGAAAATGATTCAGATTATTTTGTTCCAGATCTTCTATTAGCAAATTAAATTTTGTTTTACATGCATATATGCATATAAAACTTTTCAATACTTTTCATTAATCTCAGCCTAACCTAATCAATTATCTGGTCATATTAATTACTTTTTTATTTTTACCTTGTAATTCTAAATTTAAATGACTTAATACTGAAGTAAAATCAGTAAGAAATTTTAATTCACTAAGCCAAGTTTCATCATTTAAATTTTCACAGTTTCCATCTTGCTCATGAAGAAAATCTATAATTTCAGCCAAGAAATCACGAAATCACAGCAAAAATTTACTCCTTCTTAGCCATCTGACATCAGTAGGGAGTAATAATTCAGGTTGGGCTTCATCGAGCTGCATTTGGAAGAGACGCTGTTTGGGGGAACTTCCTCAAATTGATTTAAAAATTTTAAATGTTATTTTTATTACATCTTTTGTGTTTAGTTTCTTGCTAGCTAACACTTGCTGGTGAATTATGCAGTGATAGCTTAAAACAGCAGGGAATTCGTCTTCCTTTTGACGTAGGGATACAAATCCATTTATGCTACCTATTATTGCAGCAGCGCCATCCATTATTATTGAGACTAATTTAAAAAGTGATATTTTCAAATCGCTGGGCAACTTTTTTAAATATCTTTGAATATGTCTTCACCTCTATTCCTTTCCTTTAAAGAAATCATACCGAACAATTCTTCATTAGATGTAAAATCCTTAAAAACATACGAAACGGAAACAAGTAACTCTGCTGTATTACTTATATCTGCCGATTCGTCACAAGTGAAGTGAAAACAAGAACATCTATTAATATCATTATATAACTGCTCTTTTACATTCCCACTCATCCTTTCAATTCATTACATCACTGTGTTTCGAGACAATTGTAGATCTTGAATCGCAGCAACAATTTCACTCTTCTTAAAATCGTTAAAAAGTGAATCTAATACTTCTAAAAATGTTCCTTTACATTTTTCTTTACAAAAATGTAAAGAAAAATGGCTTAAATTTTTTTTGCTAAGAGATAGCTTCCCTAACTTTATGTTTTCTCAGTTCATAATTGAGTTCAGTTCAGTTAAGGTAAATAACCCATTTAATACTTATTATGTAAAGCTAAAAAATGTCTCTCCATATTAGACATATTACATAACAACATTTATCTTTCAACATTGTAAAAAGTAATTGAGTTCCAATTCTTCAATGAAGTGATAAGTTTTCGATTTGTTCGGTTTACTACTCATGTTCATAGATATACTAGAATGCAAAGATATATGACAATTTAAAGAATAAATATTGAATTAAATATTTTTCTAGAAAATTCAAAACTCGTGAACTGCGCCTATTATCTCTATTACATTGAGAGAAATGATAACAATACTGCATGCTACTATCGGACACAGCAATACAAGTGCATTAAAATCTAATAAAGATATATTCAAATTTACAAGAAGTATGTTAAAGTTACATTATATTTATTACGGTTTAATGACTGAAATCTTAATTTGAATAGAATATTGTTATTCCTAATATATTTGTAATACTGTCCATTATTTTCCTCTCAGTGTAATAGCCTCAGTTTAGAGATATGTTGCCAAGGATGCGCACTTATCAAGTAAATAGATATGTAAAGAAAGCAATTTGATTTAAAACAAAGAAGGGTACTTAATTTTAAACAGAAGAAAAATTGAAACAAGTGGTCACTGAGGTTAAATAATATTGATTAAAAATAATACAAAAGAAAAGAAGTTACCCTATGACACTACCAAATATTCAAGCTAACTAACTGACTGTGTTCTTCGATGAGTCGAGCCCTAACAGTTGCGTTCACGTATTGCGTCCGGTGACAAGTATAAAACATAATTCAAAATGCATTGTGTTGGATGGCGGGAGATCACAGCATTAAATTATTGCTAAAAGATTTTGTCTTCTACAATCGCTTCAAAGTCCACTGTATACGGAATTCCACTCCAATAATTGCGAGCGATCGACTAAAATTAACGATCGACTTGTCGGCCACCCCTGGACTGGAAGACACTGACGAGACACACTAGACTGACAATCAACTCGCTATACTAAGCACTAACACTAGACCGTCAATCTCGGAACGCCTGCTATTGTTAGCTGAGCGAGTTCAATATACGCAGGTGAGAAGAATAGAAAAGGTTCAGGAATGGTTTTCAACGGAAATAATTAGATCGTGGAATGGCTTTCAGTGGGTATTACGGAAAAAAGGGATATTTTCGCTGACTTATTCCTGAACCGTGGAAGGAGTTTCACTGCTTATTTTTATGCTCTATGTGTTATTGAACATTTTGTTTAAGGCCAGATTAATTTTTATCAATTTATGGAAAAAAAAAATACTTCGTAGAAAAATACGTGTTTGCAATGTAAAATTGTATGCTTATTTAAAATTTGCTTAAAGGCATAACGTTTTGGCAAAATTACGTAATTTTGTTTATTCCAACGAAATTTAATATTTATTCGAACTCTTATTACTGTAAAGTAACAGAGTATCACATGAAGTTACAATACTTAACTGTAAATTTTTTATTTACTTAACGTATTGTAGAAAATTGAAACTGTAAAAAAAAGGGGCAGACAATCAATAAGAATAATAAATAATACACTTACTAACGAAACGCTAGCTACCCTCACAAAGCAAGAGCCCGTTTATAGTAGGCGCTCAATCAGGGAAAGACTGAAATTCCCTATACTCAAAATCCCTTTCTCTTTCTCCTCTTAAGCTCATCCCTACTTTCACCTACAGATCTTGGACTCTTCCAGCAAACAATAGAATTCGTTCCTGGACGGTTATTCTACGCTACGAGAGTCGACAGCAAGTTGTAGGCCGCCAGATGTCGCTGCTAGTAAAAAACAGGTCCGCCCAACATCCTATATTCTCTGAGTACGGAAGTTGTCGAAAGCGCGTGAAAAAGTGTTGCCGCGTCGTCAATCAGGGTTGTCCAGTTGACATACTAAGTAGACAATGGCTTTGTATGTGCTTTCGCCGCTGATTTTTTTTTCATATTTAAACGAAGAATACCGTCGTAGATCTCTGAATCGATGGCGAATTTATAGAAAATATGTTGATGCTTTTGCTCTGCCAAAAGATGTTTTCATTGCGTATTTCAGATTGCCAAAATTTATAGTTATTTTAATTTGGGATGAACTGAGAGAGTATTTGGAGCCACATTCAGAAAACAAGAACGCAATTTCTACTGAAAGAAAGGTTATACTATTCCTGAAATTATAGATATAAATTGTAATTGTACGCTTTAAAAATGTAGAAGATAATAAGTTTATCAAGCACATAAACCTTCTTCATTTAATACAAATATAGACATCCGATAAGCTTCTACTCGATTTATGTACAGCAAGAATTACGTTTACTTTAAAATCTAACAGTTGAATACCTTACGAATAATACTGTGAACACAAAAACTGTCGTTCATTATTACGCGAAATTCACACAAATAAAAATTTAAAAAAAAATAATAATAATAATTATAAAACTATAAAATAGATTTATAATATTTTTTTCAGTAGTTGTACTACTGCTAGTGTGATACTTTTAAAAATAAGTTTTATCCCAGAGGGGCTATTAATTTCGTTTTGCCATTTTGTGGCGTTTCACGATAAATGGCGTTTCACTTTTCAAATCGTTGCCACCAAGTATTATCGCACTCTATTATATTTAAAGAAATTAAATAATGAGGAATCTGCAGAATGTATGCATGTTTCTCGCACTGTGATAAAACAACGGTACCTAGAGCCATGAAATTCTGAATAACGTAATCCTCCATCCTAATATAGGCATCTGGAGGCCCAAATTTGGAACTGGGAATTTATATTACTATCCATTTCATATATCATATTTTGTAAAGCATTTATGAGTTTTTAATTAAGAAACCCAACGATTTCAAAGCGAGCAATGGCAAAAAAAACTTTCATCTCTAGCGCGCGAGACTATGTATCGGAAATTCTAAAAATATGCTTTTTTAAAATTATATGATATTGCTGTTGAATTGAATTTTATGGTTTAAGTGCGAAAAACATGATATTTAATAAATAAAGGTAACACGCAAAACGTTAAAAAAATGGCCCTTTGGGAGTAATATAAAATCTGAAAGCTTTCAGATTTTTTTTTTTTTTTTTTGTGTGTGTGTGTGTAATTTTAATACGTTTTAAAACTGGTTTCTAAGTGAGAACTTTCTAAGGGAAACTGGCTCGTATACACGTTACACATGGGGAAAGCCACGAAAACGCCGTCCAGCTCGTTCGCGGGATTCGAATCCCGGACCAAACTACATGCGTTCAGCGACTCTATCGCTCGGCGGCTGATGGGCTTTGTTAGCAGAATTATACTGTATTATTATTGTATTATGCTATAAAGTAACAATGCTATAAGACTGAGGGTTTGTTCATGGAATAGTACTTTTGTAACCTATTATAGTATTAAAAAATCATTGTTCCTTTGCAAACTTAAAAAAAAAAAAAAAAAAAAAAATACTGTTCATAGCATTCTCATTTTTATATTGTAAAAGAGATATTGATTATTATTAGTTTTCTATTTAAAATGTGTCGAAACGCTGGTTTGATAAGGACTTGAACTGCAGGAGACCTACACTGATTACTTTTACTTTAGTACTTCCATTGTGAAAATATTACTATCTTTTAATTATTTTCAAAGAACAAAATCTTTTGAGAAGGAAGAATATTTAAACTGAACAGTTCTTATATACAAAATTAAAATAACAGCAATGTAATATTGAAAAAAAGGTATTAGTAATTGTGTGAAAAAAATTGCAAAACGAATTAATCACACATACAGGATAGATTAGTTTAATTTTGGTTATATATTTTATATTGAAAAAATATTTTCTTTCATGTTAATTATAGAATAAATTATTTAAAATAAAGCATTTTGATGCGTGTGTGATAATTGAATGCAGCAGCAATCGGCCATACTGTAATAGCGAATGAATTTTATTTCTTTTCCTGAAAGAAATAATTTTCATAGAAAAAGAAAATAAAAAAAGGGAAGAAATATTAAGAAAGAAATATTTTCTTTCTAATTTCTTATTTAAAGAAATATTTTTCGAATAGTAACTGTAAAATAAATTACGGGAAAACAGTTTTAATGTAAACATGGGGAAAAAAAGAAAAAAAAAACTTAGTTTGCTATTAGATTGTAATGCAAATTAATCATATTATAAATTTAAATAATTAAAATTGTTTATTTCTAAAAGGATTTGAAGTAAGCTTAATTCATTTACTCTTATCTATTTACCATTGCTTTCATGGTATCCCATATCACTCTTTATTTCTTACCTCTAAATTCCTGCGTTAACTTTCCCATTAAAAAACGAGATTTTCTTTCACATAACACAGCAGCATATTCTACTGCGTGTTAGTCATAATACTGTTTTGTGCAATTTTTTTTTTCGAACTACAAATGCAGCGAGAACTTCAGCCAGCGCGCGCTATAAATTTCGTCACTCGTCTGTACTGCGATTGGTCTAAAACTCCTTGAAGCCTTGTCCCCTTCCAGTAAAGTTAAATGGACCCACCCGCCCTCCAACTGAGGACCACAGAATGGCTTTCTCCGATAAGTTGTGATGGCTGTCCATACCGGTTCTTTTGAGTCAATATTGTTCGCTCAAGTTGTAGACAGATCCAGTGATCATAGAATAGGCGTCCTGGATTGAGCGCCTACTAGCACTAACTAACTCTCTCCGCGTACCAGCAGGGTTTATACAGCTTTTGACTTGCCAAACCGGTTTGAGTTTTGATTTGAGAACATTCTGGGCCAAACCGGTTCCAGAAGGTTCTCCATCCATCTATGGCATATCGTCAATTTTGTCGCCAAAGTGGGTGATTTTGCACTAAATATGGCAACCCTGCCTTCCCTTGCCATTTTCTGGCAATCCTAAGCTCGCTCACTTTGCGCAGAAGTTATCTTACCGTGGCTGGGCATTTCGTAGCAGTATGTTCACATGGTTTCTGATATAATCGCAAATTCAATCTCCAGTGGTTCCATAAGTTGCGGACTGTAATTCGATTCTAACTCTTTTTAATTGCGTATCTTAGTTTTGACGAAAATTTCAAGTCTTTGTCCTTAATTATGAATTGTTAAATATGTACTTTTTCTTTTAATTAATTCTCAGTTAATTTAGGATTCTATTTTAAAATTAATTTGTCCTTATCCATTATTAAGTGCTTTCTCACTTTCGAATTGTTAGCGCTTTTGTACTAATTTTTTTGAGTTGGCAGTTCCTTTTTCTAATTCACTATTATTTGCTTTATTTTTATTGTTAATATTTTTTGGAGAATTTTAAAGAAGAGCAGCCCGGGAGGCGGGATCCAGAGTTCTCCCACCCCTCCCTTCCACCAATCCGCAAGAAAGGACTTTCGAGTGGCGCCATCCCGCACCGACACTATACATTTACAAATGTTCATGTCTTCTCCGGGATTCGAACCCGAGCCCTTCCGTACCCTCGTAGGATTCTCTAACTACTATACCGTCTGGGCAACATGTCATTACTGTGAGTATCAAAATTTACTTTAATTAATAAAGTAAATATTATCCGAACTCTGATATCCTTTGAACTATTAAAATGATTATAATTTCCTTATATTAATTTAATTATTATTAACAATATAAAATGAAATGCTCAATTAATTATATTTAAAAAATACAAGTATACGGGTACATATGCTAGAAAATTGCTTTCGAGATTGAGAAGCGTAAGGTGGTCCGCAAAATACTCCTTTTTAAAAAAAACGGTCCCTATGTGGAAAGGTTTAAGAAAAGTTCTTTTAAAATCTGTATTAAAATTATTTATCACTTATTCCTTAACTGTTATATTAAAAGAATTAATTAGCTTACCTTTACTAATGTCTATAGCTTTACTCGTTCCTTTTTTTGAAATTCGCTACTACGTTTTGGTGGTTGTGCATTACGCAGCAAGCCAAAATTCAAATTCGTAGAAGAGTAGTGTTTGATATCCCTTAACATTTTCAATGTGTTTTTCACTTTAGCACTATTTGTGAAATATAAAATTAATGTGCCTCTTTTTAATTACTTTTGCTTTGCATTTTATTTTTAAATTAGAGCTTTAACTAATGTAGTTTGCAATACATTTAATTCATGAAATCTATATAAAATAAATAATTGATTATTTTATAAACGGTTTCCTATTCACTTTAATGAACATAAATATTTTTAATGATATATGTGAAGCCATATTTTCCGCTAATGCGATTAAGTTCTAACGCTGCCCAAAGTAAGAGATTACTCTTTCTCATATTGTAATATTTTAATCATTAAATTAACTGACGTATTTTTAGCTCATCAGATTTAATTGTATGTTACCGGCAATGTATGAAAGCAAGCATCATACGGAATGTCTAGGTAAGTATCATACAGCGAAGTATGAACCGATTAGTATTTCATGTATTTCCTACGTATTCTATTCAATGTCGAAAGACAAATCGGTAGAGTATGAAATACTCCCGCGACTGACATTTCTTATGTCACATAGCAAGGACGTGACTTTCGACGCTCTTCTCAGATAGCAAATTCCCCATTTGCATTTCAGTCGTTTTTCGAAAGTGACGAAATACGCTACTTTGAATTTTTTCAGCAAAGGCTCATATTGTGCTATTTGAAAATGCGAAAGGAAGGTGAAATATCGGGATGGGATCATGGATAACGTCATGCAATGACGATTCCATTATAAACTGTTTAAAACGTGAGGCAATGTTATACAAATCTCTGTTTTCATAACGGAAACTACATACCAGAAACTAATAAAGAAAGGGCAAGATTATTATTATGAAAGAAGCCTCGAATTACTGACTGACGAATCGCTAAGTTATGTTAGTAGAAAGAAAAGTAAACCGATTAATCCTTTAAAAATCGTTAGTGCTATTGAATTTTACAATACTTCTTTTCACTAAAGTCATATGTTGGCACACTTTTAATAGAATTTGTTATTTTATATAATGACTAGTAATTGCATGCAATGCCTTTGAAATCTTTTAACTAATTTGAATGTTTCAAAATTTGCTCCAAAATGTCAGGCATTCCATACATTATATAAAACTTCCATACAATGTCAGTTTTCCATACATTACAGATTATATACATGTAATGTTATTTTATATACCAGATATTAATTTTCAATTAGTTAATTACTATTTTCTAAAGACCTTCAAAAGCACTGTATTACGCTATATAGCCGTCTGTTTCCAGGCATTTGCCTATTAAATTAATGTATTCGTTTCAAGGTTTCAAACCTGATTTTTATAGCTAAGATCGTATCAAAATATTTTAACATCTAATTAAGTGACTGATTATTATACATAAAAATCAACACATTTGGCGTTTTTTAAAAATAATTATGTTTTTGAACCTCTTACTAACTCTAAAGAAAATGTTTATATTTATCACACTTCATTTTTAGATATGAAATTTAGCTTAAATATTAAGCTATATTAAGTTAAGCTAAGTTTTAACTTAACTTCACAATAATTCAGTGATAAAATGTAAATATAAATTATATATCGTCTCGAAATGAGGCAGAAGGTTTAGAAAATTACTAAGAGAAATTTGGAAAGTTCAAATTTGAATTATTTTATTTAAATTCATTTTCGACCAAGTCCCCATTCCGTTGCATAGACTGAATACTATAAACAGACATCTAGAGAATTCTATCCGGAAATAGGATTGAATAAACAAAAAAGATTTTGATGCTGTCAAACACGGAAAAATATTTATGCGGAAAGGGAATACGTTATCCATAATCCTTTTCAATTGTGTGGGATTACTAAAAATTTATTTCTTTCAGAAGGAGTTTGCTTGTCAACTAATATAAACGTCAAAATTCTCTTACTGGGAAGCGCATTCGGTACTTTTCTACATATGCCATTTCTTGTTGAAAATATTTTTTGGAATTGCTTGAAGTCAGTTGAAGTATTCAGAATCAGGTTTGCAAAAATGAAATTCTGGACAGATGCCAAAAATTACCAGTCAATAATCTTTCACATTTTGCAGTGAAATGAAAGACAAAAAAGAGATGGAAGAAAATCCGTGTAGTTTTGAGTTAATTTGGATTTTCACCTCAATCGATGTCCTCTTAAATTTGCCCCACCTACAGTGCCATGCTTTTGCATGAATTATTTTAGCCCAGAAGATCTCTGGTTATTTGAATTCCTAATATCCGGAACTCTAATATTTAGATCGCATTTTTTTTCTTGAGTTAACTGAGTAAAATAAATTAAATTTGTAGACTGTTAATAAACTTCACAAACTTGTACGAAGCAAGGGAAATATTGTAATCGCGAGAAATTTCGGGTATCATATTTCAACACAATTATCCATTCTCACTGTTCCGAATCATTTTAGATATTTTTGCGTGATATCTGAACGAACGAACAGAATAAAGGACTTTTATTTCCAAAAAGGTTTGTAAAATGAATTTAAAAAAATTGAAAATAGATTGTTTTAGTGTTATATGTACGTATGTACGCATGCATTTACAGTTATATCACATAACTAAAAATATCACCTAACTCAAGAACGACTGGTCATGGGACTGTCATAACATCTAGTTGCACATCTCTCTTTTTTAGTGCAATCAGTAGTAACAAATATCTATCTATCTATCTTGCCCATAATTAATCACCTGAGAACAAGATAAAATTGAACATTATTTTTACAAATTAACCGGAAATAATATATATCGATGTAATCTTTCGTTCAAGATATTTAATTTCTTCTAATTATTGGGACTTTCAACAGTAAGTTTTTTTGTTTACAGACAAAATGGCATCATGAATAAAAAAACAGTGTGCGTTCTTTTATTATGGGAAGCAAAATCTCCAAAAATAATTCAAAGGCGATTTCGACATGAATTTAATAAACCTCAGCCAAGGAAATAATCAATTAAAAGACGGTTAAAATAGTTTCGGGTGTCCGGACATAATTTGCATAAAGGATATGCAGGTAGATCAAGAGTCAGTGATAAAAATGTTTCAGCCATTGGAAATGTGTTTGCGCGCACTCCCAGTAAATTCTTTCGCTGTGCCAGTCTGCAAATAGGAATTTCCAAATTGAGGGCTCATAAAATTGTTCTTGAATGGTTGGATCTGAATGCATATAAATTGAAGATTTGTCAACAAATCAAACATAATGGTCGAGTCGTTCGTAAGGAATTTTCTACAGACATTTTCGATCGTATCAGTAATGACAATCCGTTTCTCTCGAAAATCGTATTCAGTGTCGAAGCAACATTTCATGTTTCAGAACAGGTTCATTGACTTAACTGTAGGGTTTCAGAACCAGAAAACGAAGAGTAAGTCAGCGAAATAGCCCGACGACAGAGTCATATGTAAAAACATATGATTCAACTAGATATCAACCTTTTTAACAATTTAAGCAACTGTTTGCAGGTATGTTTAAAACAAGCTGGACACATAAATAATGCACTATTTTTAAACAGCGGGAAATGAACATTACTACCACCATACACACTGTAGATAAAAAATCTTATGTAGATATAACATGACTTCCTTGACTGGCCTATTAAATACAACATATTTTTCGCTGCATTTCATTTGCAGATCTTTCAAGGGAAGTTGAAAATGACATCAAAAACTGAAAATTTTGAAATTATATATATCGGTGACATTTTGTCGTACATAATTTTACTTTTCAAAACGAGATAAAACTTTAACAAATAAAAGTATAGGAAACAGTAGACCCCACTGAAATTTAGATTACATTATTTGCTCAAACTTACTTTTTTTGTAAATCTGATGTTGCCAAAATCTGAATATTTTTGTCGTTTACAGCACTTATGTTATCGGAAGTATCTGACTACGAGCAACGATTGCTAAATTCAAGGCCGGGTATCGAAATTTAAGTCGAGTAAAGTCAATACATATGTATAATTATGTATGCAACTAAAATTTTTTTTAGAAAATTCAAAAATTTATAAAAACTGTTTTAGATTTTTTTAAATTTCAGTTTTTAACTTAATTGTTTATTAAATCTAAAGCGTCTCTAATTTTTAAATTCAATTTTAAGAATTATATATATGCATAATTCTTTAAATTGAATATATATGTATGTATGTATACTCTGCTGGCCATTAAAATTGCAATACCATGAAGGAAAGCAACTACAAAATGTTATTTATATTATGCAATAACTATGGCATCAAGACAAAATGATTAAATTTGTAAGCAGTTTAGGATTTAAAACGGCCTTTACCCGGTTAGGCATGTAGGTCGAATTGGGCTTGTGTGACAGAAAGGGACAACTCATTCCATGCTGCTTCTGGTCTATGCCACACTTCATCAACCGCATTAGCTGGAGAAGGGTGGTGGACCAATCTCTCAGCACCCCATGGTCAGAACACGACGTGCAACACGTGATCTTGCTGGAAGATGGCGTTGGTAGGCCTCGAAGATAGGGCAGCGAAATAGCCCGGTTTTGCAGAGTTGACCTTACGTTATGCCTGTTCTCTCTGACGTTAGTCGTGGGAGGGCGTTGAGATCCTGTATGGCTTTTAGTATGATCCTCAGCAACCCATAGATTCCATATTCGCATGACAGTCGATGGATGTCGACCATTGCGACGGGCGATATCACGGAACCATAATCCACAGTCTCGATAGGCAGCAGCGATCCTGCCTCTGTCGAATTACGACACTTGCTGATAAGCATTTCTTCTTATTATTCGAGGTATAACACGATATTCTGAGCAAGCTTTGATCTTATAAAGCCTTTCTGAATGAGAAATCCAGTACATTTCTCCCTCCATCAGCTAAATGCGCTAAAATGTACTAATCATTTGCATATCCCAACCTCTTCTTCCTTTCATGTGATTTTGACCTTCATCAGATCATTACCTTTCTGGTGTTGCAATTTTAATGGCCAGCAGTGTATATATATATATATATATATATATATATATGTCATAATAAAAACACAAGGAAAAGACGGAACACTGTAGATGCGTGATTAGACCCATATTGAAGAAGAATTTTGATTGCGTAGTATTTAAAGAACTTGGCAGTCGAGGCAGTTTTAATTCCATTTTTATTTCCAATTGATATTTGTGGCCACAATCACTTGGCACTCTAGTCGTGCCTTTCCACAGAAGATTTACATTTTTGATACTGTTGGGATAGAAAGCAAGCCAGCGAAATCACATCTTAGCACAGTAGCGAGCAAAAGCTGAAGTGCGTAGTTATGAAAGATGGAAGCACGCGAAGAGAAAAGTTTTGGTTTACAATTCGGTGATTGGTCGTCAAGAGGCATCTGGTATTAACGGTTACGTAAGATCGCATGATTAATTTGAATGACGCAATGCAGATAAGTTATTACGATTTTAGAATAGAGAGGAAGAATTTATGTTTATAGTTATATTATAATTCTGATTCATACATTTTTTATCTTACATATATATATATATATATGTGTGTGTGTGTGTGTGTGTGGTTAGCCGAAATTTGCTGTGAGCCAAAATCGCCCTTTAGAGATTAGTGGTAGGGGAAGAGGTGTGGAAGTCTTTCCGACCCGTCTTTTACCCTGAGTGCCCTCCATCAAAATAGGGAGAGGAACTGGGCCAAGTTTTTGTACTCTCATCTGTGCTTACGACTCTTGCCAACGGCAAGCGTAATCTTGAATCGCTTGCCACTATGAATTTCCTGGGCTTCTTCTGATGTTACTGTCAGACAAGTGAGAGAAATCACAATAACACACTCGAAGGTTCTAGTCATAGTGAATACTGATTATTTACCACAGAAGTCGAGTCTGTCTAGATCTTAGCAAGAACACCGGCAGATGGCCGCCGGTCGACCCCAGGAGGGAACAGTATAAGGACAGTTTGATGATTGATTAAACAGAACCAGAGTTATAGGGAATGGAGAAATGAATGTTCCAGGCCAGACATTGTCATATGTTTAACATGGCACAACTAAGAGCCTCAGTTTATCTCGAATTAGATTGAAAGAGGAGAATACTATATTTCTGCCTATGATTAGAGAAGATAATGCATGTTTTTCTGACAATATGTAAATTAATCTCTCTTCAATGTAATTCAAATTTTATTATGCGCTTATTTACACGGATTACAGCGAGAAGTTTGAAACGATTCAACCTAGTAGGAAGCATATTGTATTTCATTCATATTTCATATATATTCAACGTAGTCATAACCATATATATATATATATATATGTAATATTTTGGCAGTCGGGCACATGAATGAAGCTTGGCATGAAATGACACAGAAAAATTTAAATTTATAGCTCCATATCTTTATTCAATTCAAAAGGCATAT
Organism: Stegodyphus dumicola; assembly: GCF_044657685.1. Lineage (NCBI taxonomy): Eukaryota > Metazoa > Arthropoda > Arachnida > Araneae > Eresidae > Stegodyphus > Stegodyphus dumicola. The sequence continues at coordinate 35,231,529 of NC_140777.1, read as the reverse complement.
TATCATTCTTTACTAAATAAGATTAAATTCACTGCGTCATAGTATTCTAACAAACAGAGGCAGATGAGAGCAGCAGCATAGATCCTAACAAGCAGTAGAGGCAGAAAACGGTCTCCCACGCAAAATGGAAGCGAGTTCTCTATTTATAGAAGCGATTACTAATAGGCTCAAATGTTCTCGAAAGTACTGGTCTAGGCGGGAGATCCGGAAATTGCGGAAAGTTAATTAGAGTTTGCTTGTTCGCATAGAGCAACGCCATCGTGTTTTTCTATATTTTATATTAAATATGTATATGTAAATCTTAAATTATTTCCCCCAATTGATGATAATCTGTATTACATTTGTTAGTCCTTTTTACCCTCAAGTAAATTATTACTTTCTTCTCATATGAAATTTTAATTTTATTTATAATCTTTTACAGACGCAAATCTAATCTTTACACTTTTCAAAACTCTTCATATTTTCGATTTGTTTAGTATTCTCTTTCTAGTGTTTATTTATATTTCGAATCACCCCACAAAAATATGACTTCACTTCTCTAATCTATTGTTTTAATGAATAATAATTTATTTTCACATTTTCCTGCTGTTTTCTTTATTTTTAAAACTTTTACTCCACTTTTAAACATATATACGCCGACTTAATTTCTTTTTGCATAAATCTTTCCTTTTTTAATTCATTGTTTTAAGTATGTATAGAAAACTTCATGCAAATAAAAAACATTTCAACATGCGTGTGATATAACGTTTTATGTGTATACCCTTATTTTGTAAATATGCAAGATAATAATCGAGATTCCCACATCTCATTGCTGAAATAAGCTGTGGCACATGTACTTCGTTAATGACCTTATGTAACTCGTATATGTAGGCCTAAGATTTTATTTTAAATCTATAATTTATATGCAATTGTTTTTCTTTTCCATTAAATGCGTTTAATTTAAGTGATTAACTTAAAGGATTCCTTTAATATTTTTTTTTTATTTATAATCTCCAGGATATGCAAAAGGTAATACAAAAAAATATACGCCTCTGAATTTAGAAAAAAAATTCCTTTCAATCAGTATAGAAACGAAGGCAGATAACGTAACTTTTTTTCCAGTCCGGCAGCATGAATTTATATTCATTTAAATTTCTGCTTGATTTAGAAATTCGTTCTTATTTTTATTAAAACCATAGAACACTAATAATGAAAGATAAAAGCCTTTGATTTAATAATCCATCGTTGTTAGCAACTGCACGATCATAAAAAATAGAAAGATTTTTTAGATGCCAAAACTTATTAAAATTATGTTAGAAATTCTGACTTACCTTCATTTGGAAAAGTATTTTTAATTTTATCTGGTGATATAAAAATGAAAATTCTATAATAATCAGTTTGGCCTTTGGAATGTGTACAAATGTGAAAAAAATTCAGCTCTGACATATATCAAATTTTTAAAAATAATTCTTTTAGATTACTGTTTTACCAGCCTAAATAAATGATAATTCCAGATATCTGAAAAATTTCAGTAATTCAGCTTTGGTCTTCAGAATTCAATATTTAATAAAACAAAGAGTAAATATCATTCTGTATTCTTTATTCTTTTGGAATTATAATCTGGAGACAAGAATTTGGTGTGCATCCAAACTCTGGAATTTAAAATGTATGATGTACAAAAGTATATTTCTTTGCAGTGCCTTCTCTATTTCTCTCCATATATAATCTCTATATATGTATAGTTTAGAAGTCCGTGCACATTTTGAGAAAAGTGGGATAGCGTAACAAATGGCCATACCCTTGTGAATGAAGGGTTTATCAAATAAGCTACAAATCATCGAGTAAAAACTGTCACTATATTCTGTTTGTATGAGGAGAAAAATGCCTTTGAGCCCAGCTTCCGAATTCTTTAGAAATGACGAAAAATTGATACAGAATCAAAATGGTGTAGGTCAAAGAAGTATTTTCGTAGAAATATTTTTGCAGTTGCATGGTGCATGGTACCCAGGGAAGCTTTCCGATTCTCTGAAAAAAAAAAAAAAAAAAAGAAAGAAAAAAAGAAATTATTAAAACTTTGTGGGATGCTTATGATTTGTTGCGTTTAGGATATATCTTCTGTTGTATATACCATGGTAACGTAAAAGGAAATTTGTCTCGAATATTTAAAATAAAGTTAGAAAAAGAGATATATATTGCAAACGATTTTTTTAAAATTGGATTTAAAATTTTATACTTGCTAGAACTATCAGCTGCGAAATTTAGCTGTTTATCTGATTTCAGCATTTTTTTTCTTTAAGTAATGGAACTACTGACATACAAAATTTTATTAAAAAAAAAGAAAAAAAAATCTTTTAGGGATGAATCAAGATCAGTTAATGAAATATTAAACCTGATTTTGAAAAGATTTTTAAAATTTTTTAAAGATTTTTTTTTATTTTTTTTAATTCCTTGGATTCTATGAAGCAAGGAAGATTGCTGCTTCGGTTTTTAGCTTCAGATCTACTCAGAAAAATTTCACAAAGCAACGGCTTAGTTTTATTACTAATTTTTTCATGGAAGCCGCTGAAGAATTTCACAACTTTAGCTAATATCAGTATTAACTGACTTCATTTAATTCAATTTTAACGTTCGTTGAGACAAAACAATATTATGATCACATCCCCCATGTATGACATTGTTACATGATATGCAAAAAAAAAAAAAAAAATTGCGTAAAAAGAGTTTGCTGCAGCCAGTAGAAAACTAATGTCATTCAAAATAATTTTATTTACAGTAATCCTGTATAAATCATAATAATGCACACATAATGGTACACAAAAATACGGATTTCTTTTATAGTTTAAGATAAACATGATTTTCGTCTATATTAGATTGTATGGATTTCGATTCCCCGACTGATTTTAGGTGACTTAAAACAGAGAAAACTCTCTAAACTAATGCATCATTCATAATTTTGGTTCTAATTTTCGTGTAAGTAACATCACCTTGAAGTCCCGGTAATGCAGTGCCTAGCGCGTCGTGCAGCAGTCCCACAGGTCCTGGGTTCGATCCCCGGGCTGGGCAAGGTTGACTCATACATTCATCCCTTGAATGGGTCGATAAAATTAGTACCAAGTTCGCTTAGGGAATAAACAACGTGGGTCCTGCGATAAGCTAACTATTTGTCCAGGCAAGATGCTCAGGCACCCCGGAGCCCACGGTCTAGAAAGGATCTAGGACTTTTCGCCGTCGCCATTGCACCTTGGCCGTTTCGCCGTCGGGACGTTTCACTGTCAAGACATATTTTTCTTTACATGACTCTATTATGTCTTAGCATATTATATGACAAGATTTATTTTGTTTAATAATTCTGTTTGCCGTTTGTATACGTAATAAAAGTTGCTTATAATACAGATAGTTATTTACAAATACGAGATATATAGAAATTACACATAGTTAGTTAGAAAATTATTATGTCAGTGTCAAAGACAATTGGGTGAGAAAAACCCTTCCAAATAAATTGTTTTTCGGGAATAACGTCATTAATTCTAGCTAATATTTAATAATTCTAAATGATGTGTTTAATTGCAAAAGTGTTTTATTTCCTTCTAAAATTTAAGACAGCCAGAGGTATACAAAAAGTAAACAAAATTCTTAAATTAAATAAATAATATAATATGGCAAAATATAATATAGGCATATAAAGAAAATGCCTTTAAATATGCAATAGGTAAACAAAATTATTAATCTAAATCAACCTTATATAATACGGTACGACAGGATATAATACAGTCATGTAAAGAATAATATGTATTGACAGCCGAAACGGCCACGGTGAATAGTTCCATTTCATCCAGAAAGCAGATATCAGGGCATTGCTGGCCATGGCTCTCTAAGAATTGTTTGTGGAGCTGAGTTTAGTTTAGTTTAGCATCACTTTAGGAAGAAGTGAGATTTCTTTGGCGAATCGCTCATCTGTTAACTCTAATTTACTATGCATTTCTTGCTAAAGAGGCAAAATTTAAGAATTATTTTATGACCAATCTACAGGAATACGATTAAAAATTAACGTAACAAGACAGTGGAAATACATCTGATTGAAACGAAAGTTTTCCGCCAAAAAACTTTGTTGATAAATTTAGGAAGAAAACATGGAAGCAGTATTTTAGTTCGAACAGTAATCACCATTCACATCTGGGAATTTTATGCCAACGTTTTTGTAGGTTTTCAAAGACCTTCGGCCCAGAAACGTGGTGGCCGCGAGTCCAAAACGTATCAACCACATTTTGGGCGTTCTGTCCAAAATAGAAGATAGAACTAGCAAGATGTTCTTTCCTGTGATCAAATTCCTTTTCATCAAAATTAGGAAGAATTCTTAAATTTCTCCGCAAGTGTAATTCGTTTACACTCTGTAGTGCACCTTGGCCAATACGCGTAATTACGAGACAGTTAAATAACCGATGGGTTTGAGCTCCACAAACGAATGCAACTGTCAGGACATTTAAATCAAAGCAATTAAACAGAACAACATATATTAATTATTTTTGTGATTTATTTTACGTCATTCCATTTTCATATTAAAATGAGCGAGGAGGGTAAATTAAAGATTCGCGATTCTGTGACTTAAAAATTATGCCATTATTATGATTATATCTTTAATGCTGCTCAAACTTCAGTGTTTTAATAAATGAGAAATTCTTTAAAAATATATGCCTGAGTATAATTTCTCTCATTTAGTATATGACTTTAAGGTACTTTTTCATGTGAAATGAAACTTTAAATTGAGATTTCATCATGAGCTCTTCAGAAATTAGAAGCCAATTTCTAACTGCAAACTTTGCCAAAATATGTCGTTTTCTGCTTGCACCGGAAATAAGAAAATTGTTTCTGAGTGAAATTTATCTTTAGCTGAAGCAAAAATTTTTAATGCATTTTATAACTTGAGAAACCTCTAAATGATTTTAAAATGTTTTAAATTTAAAGTTTTAAACATGTTCAAAATATTGATATTAAATTATTTTTGTTATTTCACTTAAAGTGCCTTATATTTTCTAGATGTAGGCAAAATCAATTTTTCATGGAATAAGACCTGAAGAGTTTGGTTATTGAACAGAATCGATTATTTTTTACGATTCCATTAACAATAGCTTTTATGTATAAGATCAAGAACGGAGAGTGAATCAAGAATGGTGAGCAAGGAAGGAGAGAAATTCAAGGAATCGAACGAGCAGTGGGATAGGAAGAATCGATTAATCGAATCGCTAGCTCTCCGGTTTGATTTTTTTTCAAATATGGCTTAAGGATTATCTAAAACCTCTTTTCTGTATAAAACTAACTGTAAAATTTTAGAATTAAAAAGTTAACAAACGATAAAAATTGAGATCACCTTTAACGTGGGAGGATAAACATTGTTTACTCCCTTAAAACAGGAATCGAAGTTTCCTGACACACTCTTATAAGAGTTCTTCGTGGGTGATATTTTAAAGAACTATCACTCTTTTTAAATGAATCAGCTTAATAAAGTAAGTCGGTTGTTTGAATCAGTTCCTTAAGAATAGCACATCTCTAGTATTCCCCTAGTATTTTAGAAACTAATACAATCAACTCCCGATTAAATGGGTCTTGTTTAAAAGGATTAAATTTATTTATTGTAGAAACGATGGAAAAATTACTATCGCAAAGCATCAGAATAAAGCAAAATTTGCAAAATTGCAAAAAGGAGTAGAAAATATGTAGAGTAAAAGCAATGAAAAAAGATAATGCCACAGTATTTAACAGTATGTTTTCATCCACATTAGTACATTATTTAATTAGGTATAATTGAGAGCATATAACCATTGTTGAATCTTCCTTTAAAATTGCTAAATTATAAAAATAAATTAAATGTACAGCTATTAATGTATTGCTTCCTATTGAGATCTGTGGAAAACAAAGAGTAATATATATAAAAATATTTCTATTTGTGTTTTAAAATGTGATCTTGTTTTGAAAACTGGTTTCATTTAAATAACCAAATGAAATTATTCTCCGCATCAAATTCTTTGAAAATGTAGGTAAATTGCTCATAGTGTTTTCTATTGATTTAATATATAGATTATTCCTCATTATTAATTTTTAAGTGACGTCAAATTAACGATGTTTCTGGCTCATCTTGGATGAGCCGTAATTTTGGTCTAACCATGAACTCTGTCTCGCCTATTACTTCAGTTAAATAATGAATTAACAAGACAAACTAGAATTTTTAACCATTTTAAATACGATGGTGCCATTTTGACTTAATGTATAAGATGATACTAAATTTTTACGGCAAGAATATATTAAACAGAACAAGGGATTATTTCCACTGCTATTTAAGGCGGCGAAAGAAAGCGTATCACAAAAAGACACAGATTCACTTGGATGTGCTTCAAAGCTTTTTCTATGATTTGACTATATATTTAAGCTTATCCTTTTGAGAATTTAAACAGGTGCATATGTGTAATTTATCTGTGCACAGATGTTATCTAAGATAATTCCTTAGTGAAAAAGATTATTTAAAAGAATCACCTTCTGAATACGATTTCAAACAATTTTTTTTATATCAGCCTACGGCGATCCTTTGTTTTCAGCATAGTATATGTATTTAATTTTTTGTAAGGATAACTTAATAAGCAGTGATTGGTTTTCGGGCTCACTGATTCGTTCATAGCCGATTTCACTGTTTCTCTTAAGCACCATTTCTATAAAGCAAAGTTCGGTTAAACACAGTTTCGTTATATCCTTCGATTTCTAATTTTTTTTATTTCTCTCATACCCTTTTCCCACAGCATTTGCCTATCTTTAATACCGCTCTGTCATTCATTCCTTATATCTCTCTTTCTTTATTTATGTGTTGGTCTTTTATGCGCGTGTATATGTGTCTCTTCCCTTTCGACTTTATCAGCTTACGATAAATCATCTTTTGACTCAGGCCTCTATTCATCGTAATGATCCATCCAACTTTTATAGGAAATGGGTGAAGCCTCTAGGCTTCTTTTAATGTCTGTCATCAAAGAACTTTTGATGATATATCCCCTGGGGTTCTGGGAGCAATGTTCATCAATTATTTTAGCTCCCAGCTGCCTCTGCACATTTCACGTTCCCTTGGGGGTTAGACTTTTTGAGAGCATCTTTGCTGTTGATCTAAAACATGGCACTTGCTTTTTGTCCATAAGTGATTATTGTCCTAATGGTCAAGTCTGCCCCACGGGACACCCTCTTGCTTGAATTCCATAAAGCATCTGCCAATTCTGAATTACGGCCATCCTTGATACCTTGTGACAATTGAAATACAACTAATAAAGAAACGAATTCTGAAATGATTTGAACTAGCAATTTCCAGTCTAAAATTAAATGCTACAAGTAATTTAATTTAACAAAAACAATTTTAGAGAAAAAATTTGTTTTGTTTTTTAAAGTCTGAAAGTTTTTAATTCTCGTAATCACAAAATCATTTTTACTCTTTCATTCTTTATATTCTTCAGCAACATGAGTGATAACACCAGCATTTGTCGACAAACCTTCATTTAGATAAATATCGATATCACGTCTTGAAATATATCTCTATTTCACACATCACAGGACGTTACTTAAAATTTTACGTAATCATTTAAATTTAACTTAAATGAAATCCTATGTGATGGCAAAGGAAAATTGGTAATCATTTAAATTTAAATTAAATTAACGTGTCAAATTTCATTTAAAACTCTTTATCAGATGCTATGCTTATAACATAACCAATTTTATTCAGTATTTGCTTCCGTAACATTTAGTGTGTCAGAAGTGGTGATTAATTACATCTTCAGGTTCATTCTGCCATGCATTTTGTGTCACAAGCAAACCGTTTACATAATAAATTTAATTTTCAAACCCAGCTATAAATTTATTATGTAATATTCCCCAACTCAGGTTGTATCCTTGTTTAAGGTTGTATCCTTGTTAGGGTTTGTATCCTTGTTTAATAGCACATATTCCTCCTTGACTAATACTATTTAGATTACAGAAACAATATGCAATAGGAAAAAAAATGTAGTTCATAAAAAATGCTTCCCCAATGTATGAATCCCGAGTGGCCTATCCTCTCAGTCAATCGAAATGTAATTTTAGATATTGTTATTTGAACGTATTCCATCGAGATTGTGACGATTTACAATAGAGCTGTCATGATTATTATTATAATAAAGAAATTGGAAATTTTCGACTGGCAACAACCACTTTTTCCTGCAAACTGATCATCGTATTGAAAAGCTACTGTAAATGGCGTTGGGACCATTACACTTATGATGGAAATTGCCGGCATAAAGCATTTTCAAAGAAGAGCATTGTAAAGATCCAGTGACAACACAAGAGTGGAGAGGGAAAAAATGACTTTTACTGGAATTTCAAGTTTTCAGCGTGCTGATCTTCATAGACAAAAACGCATTGCTTGCAGAAGGTTGTTGACTACAATTACCAACGTAACATCGCAGAAGGAATTTGTATAATTTATTATTTTATGGCATCTTTCAGTTTTGAAATCTCATAGATGTAATTTGCACAACTTAGATTTTGTGATTTCGTGACCGCCATGATCCTCCAACCTCACTTAGATCGATTTCTGTTTTCGGAGTTGTTTGAATCTGTGTGCAATGCAGTTTTCCAAACTCAAGCAAATTTTGCAACTTTGCTCTTTTTAGATCGTTGCTGTAAACAGAAAAACATATTTTTTTTTTAAATTCACTAACAATCTTTCCGTTTACATTATAGGAATATGTAATTGGCAAATCCTGGCATCGCTTGCAAAATCGAGGCGATTTTCCTTTGCCATCACTTAGGATTTCATTTTCCCTGTGTCGATATAATATGCACTTGCAAAACAGTCACGCAGAATTTAATTTTACATTAATGTTATTTTTTCACCACGAAAACATTACTTTTCGCTGGTAAAAGCTGCGAAATTAAACCGATTACTCCCAAAATGAAAATATTATGCGCATGAAATCGAGACTGCATTTCTGTTCAAGTTTAGATTTCTTCTATAATTTTACAATTTCTTCACCCACTCCTTCCTTTTCGTCTCAAACATCTTTTCCATCTGTCGTAATGACAGTTGAAACTAGACTAAAAGTGCATTAAAATGTTTGATATCTAGCAACAATGCTTCTGTTAAAATATGCGACCAGAATCAAACACGCTTTTAGGACTAAATTATGTACTGCATAATTTTCATAGACAGATGTTTGAATCCATTTAACATCGTTAACACTTCGACATTAAAGTTTTTTCTTCATTTGACTGCTTCTTGGTTTCTGGAATCAGTGTTCAATAGTATGTTCAAGCGCCACGCTCTATCTTTTTATCTAACAGTTTTAAGCATTGCCTATAATTTTTAACTTCTTAATTCTTTGTTTCATTACTATTACAGTAGAAAAATTGAAAAAAAATCTTAGACTAATAGTTAAAATTTTTTAATCAGAGTTTGATCAAAGTTCAAATTGTGAGCATTTATTTGAAGTTTCGAGGTTACATATAATATTTATGAGAAGGTATTTTTAGTTACTGCTTCCCCAACGCCTTCACTATAAAAAGCATTGCCAGTTTCCCTTCCAATCAACATACTGAAACATACCCGTCCCTCAGGCTTTGGGCAGAAAACATACTTAATGTTTCATTGTTTCATGAATGGTTTGATGAATTTGTTTGATGTGTAGAATACAGCTCCTAAATATAATTGCATGTAAACTCTTTTAAACTCATGTTTATCCTCACTACATTTTAGAGAAATAGTTGAAGCCCGATATATGTTGTAATTCGATGTAAACGAGACAGGTAAAAGAAGGTTAAACTGCATAAGCATACATGTATTGTTTTATTTGTGTATGTTACATCGATTTATAGCATTATCATGTTTTAAAGCTTGCATTTATTATTCATTCTGTCATTCACTCCTAAATTAACTTGCAACTGCATCGCTTCTGCAGAAAATGATGAAAAATAGGAAAATACATTAATAGCAGACAAAACATCAAAAGCACATTATGCGAAGAAAAATATTTGTTCACTTCTTTTATTTCATAAAGGTGTGAGGAAGGAAACGCAAAACTGAAAATGTTACTTTTCATGATTTTGAAACTGTTAGCGTAATAAGAAACTCACATAAAGGAGGAATAAAGAAATAAAAATAATACATAATTAACATATTATCACAGGTGAACTGCACTGAATGCAGCCAATAACTATCAGTTTAAACAAATAATATGTATCTTAAAACAATTTACAAATTAAAATATTATTTGCAAACAATTAACAAATAAACATGTAAGTAAAAAAATAATGAGCACTGGCGTAATCATCTAGTCCCTATGAAATTATTATCGGCACCAGGAAAAATCAAGAACCTTTAAAGCAGTGGTTTCCAATCTGTGAAGTGCATCGCTAAGGCGGGTGCGAGACTGTTGTAAAGGGGCGCGCAGCTTTTACTAAAATATAATTTCCGAATATAAACAAACCCAAAAGTTCAAATCAACGTCCAAGAAATGAATCAGCAAAACGGTTTTGGTTAATCCACGATCCTCGTTGGAGTGTCTCGGGCACGAATGCTAAAAGTCCATCCATGCTCTTCCCGGAACAACATCAACGTGAAGTTACACAAGCGGCCGAGCGTTTAAAGCTGCTGGACACCCGTAGTTCGGTTCGGGGTTCTAGTCCTTGCGAACAGGCTGGCTGCATGGGTGTTTTTTGTTTTCCCCATGTGTAACGTGACTATGAGCCAGTTTTCCCTAAAAATCTTCCACAGGGCATCGCTGTCCTCCCGAGTAGTACCTAACGCTGGAGCACGTAATAAATAGAACATTAACATTAAGTGTCGCTTTCGCATTCAAAGCCGATGGCCAGCGGGACGAGGCAAGGAAACGCAAGACAAGCGCTCAGATCATCTTGAATTCTCTCAGCAAGAGTGAAGATCTGGAAAACAGAAGATTTCTATACTGTAGTAGTATCTCCAGATTATTTTTAGCGGCACCTGCGAGAATCACGTTGACAAGAAGAACGAAACACATTGCTCTTAATACATTTCTAAATTAACAGAAAATTGAATGAAGAAGAGGGAGCCGATACAAGTAAAGATAATGTAAATAACGCTTACTACACAGAATAGTAATCCTAAGTGTAGCAAATATGATCTAATATACTTATCATTGATAGTTACATGAAAAGTTATTAACGGCGAAGAACTACCAATGTGTTTGCTCTGTATGAATATTTTGACCGCAGATAGCATGAAACCTAACAAATTAAAACAACGTCTTTTGAAAAAGTACACGCAGATCACGGTGGCAAGGCAAGAGGATCTTTCCAGAGAAAATTAGTGATATTAAATAAAAACATATAACGGTTTAAAGATCATGTCTGTAATATCAAAGCATTGTTTGTATTTGTATAAGTTTTCTTATAGAATTGCCAGATGAAAAAAAAAAAAAAAAAAAGGGGGAAACATTTAGTAGGAGAAGCTTTGGTGCTATGACATATTAGCTTTGGTGCTTTGACATATTAGCTCCGATGCTGTTCGAATGCTAATCAACTTAGAATGATTCCACTTGCAGATAATACGGTGGGAAAAGGAATTTTCAATATATCTGAAGATCTTTGCGACAATTAATAGAAAAGGTAAAATCATCTTATTTCGCACTGTAAGTGGATAAAGCAACAGATATAGTTAAAGATGCATACTTTATGACATATGTAAGATGTGTTGCAGAAACTGGTGTTATGAAGGTGAAGGTATGTTATTCTTTAAACCTATCGAATACAATACTATAGCAAGCGAATTTTTTAATGACTGATATTTTTTTAATGTTATTCTGTGAAAGAACTGTATTAGGCTATGCAAAGATGGTGCTCCATCGATGATGGGAAGAAAGGCTGGTCTACAGGCACTAGTTCGAAAGGTGGCTCCTCACCCAATTTGGACACATTGCACGATTCATAGACAATCACTTGTTTCAAAAGATATGAGGAAAGATCTAACACTATTTGAAATTATTCTAAGAGCTATAAATTTTATTAAAAATAGCACACTAAGAAGAAGGTCCTTCGCAAAATTCTGCGGTGAAATGGGTGCACAATATCAAGCACTTCTGTATTATTGTGAGGCACGGTAGCTTTCTCGTTCCAAAGTACTTTGAAGGGTGTTTGAACTAAAATAAGAAATCGCGTGTATCTTACTTAAAATAATAGAACTTAAGAAAACTTGTTTTATGACAAATGATTCCTTGTAAAATTTACAAATTTGGTTGAGATTCTTCAGAAACTCAGTAATTTAAGAAAGTGAATGCACGCGCCTCAAATTCATTTTCTGATGTGGAAAGACAATATTATGAATTTATGAAAAATTAGAACTCTGGATAATAAGTTTGAAAAATAAGGTTACAAATTTTGTCCGTATGTAAATCATTCTAGTGGAGTTATATGTGTGAAATTGTAGTATTTTTTATATAATGTAACATGAAAAATCTTAAGATGCTAAGCTCTACCGGAAAAGTAAGAGTACAGATCTATTAAACATTGAGTAAATGGCTATTTCGTTAAATTGGCGAGATATCGTCAAGCTGGCGATGATTTTTGAGACTAATTTTTCTCTTCGATTTTGATGAGAAATCGCCAAAAGTCAAACTTGGCGACCATTTGGCAATGTTTTGATCCGGTTGCTGTATCGTATTGCAATTGATGTTTTATGTAGCTGTAACCGTATCCAGCTTCCATATGCCTTCCAGGAATTTCGAGAAGTACTAGATATCTAGTACAAGAAATATTTCTTGGCAGCCGGGGAAAATTATATAAGACCAGAGACAGCATTTGCTCTCAGTTGTTAGTTCAGAGCTGAATCCGAAGTATTGAGATATTCTTGAAAACATTCTTTGCCTTTTAGATGCGCTTTGTATTGCATTATGTTTAACTTTCTTAGTAGTTAGAAGTGCATTTCCTGATAGTACTTTGTGACACTGTGTAGAGCTGTGCGAGTATTTTTAAGGAAAGTTCCGGAACTGTGAAGTGTTTCTTTTGGTAAAGTATTCTTTTGTTATTATGCTATCATCCGTTCTGTGTGCGTTGAATCAATCAATTAAAAAACCCGTACGCACATAATAATAATACTCTTGACATGCTTTCTAATTTAAAAATTATTTGTCCTGTAGATGATAAACAAAGTGAAGTTCTTATTAACGCTCGCTTGACCAGTCTGTAGAGGGTAATCTTGTTTAAATTTAATGATCTTGCCATGTCGAAATACGAAAGGATAAGAAACCCACAGTGACTGAGAAATATAATTATCTGACAGCAGAGCAAGAAATGATAATTGACTTATCTTGTGACAGCACATTAAAGCAGATATTTCAGCATGAAAATAGTAGTGTTATATTTTGGCTACAAGTAAAGAAAGATTTTCCTGCTTTAACAAACTACTTTATTTTTTTCTTCTCCCCTCCCTTCAGAAATTTTATTGCCATTTGTAACATCTTACGTATGTGAAATTGGTTTTCTGCAGTAGCTGTTTCAAAAATAAAATATCGATCTGATCTTATTTAGTGATTGAAAAGGAGCTTAGTACAGTGATATCGTCAATGATACAACTGTTTGAGAAATTTCTCTAGGAAGCAAGCCCAACCATGACATTAAAATATTCCTATATTAAAATATTTATGTATTCTATTTTATTATTACATTTAAAATTATTATTACTTATAATAAATAAGTATCTTTTGATATTATTTTATAGCCCATTAAATAAATTTAGATATCAGGCGAATATTTATAAAATTAGATTTTTACGAAAATTGAGGGGGTTGAGATATACAAAGGTGAAAAACCACTGTATTAATGTGCCTAATTTACTAAAAAAGGTATTTAAGGTGGCGCATGTTCGTTTTGTTTCTGCCTGATGCTTTTTAAATTCAGAAAACATTCTGCCTTTTTAGCATAATGTAATACATCGAAACACAAATCAGAAAAATATTTAAATGAAAACAATAAAAATGTAATTTCGTGTTTTTGGTGTACTGCTGATGATATGTAAAAGCAAAGTTTATCAAAGAATGTTCCTATCATGGAAGGAATGTGTACCATCTTTTTTTGCAATAAAGAAAGTACTTCAATATAACTGTTTCCTACCACCTGTTTCTTTTCTTGCATTCTGCTATTGATGAAGAGCCTAGGGTAAATAAATTTATCTGGAGTAAATAGCAATCGGTGCCTGACTCTTTCATTTATTCTGAGAGCGGAGAAGAGTTATTTTCAATCACAATACGAAAGGAAAGTATTTCAGGAAGTTTGAATGAAGGACTATTTACTGCATTTCGTTATATATTTAGACGATCATGCTCATAATTATGCAGAATATTCGTGATGAGAGGCGTAAAATGTATTTTTGATTAGCTCCAGCAGTTGCTTGTTCGTATATATAATGGAATAATTCCTTAAACTACCACCCGAATTTCGTCAGTATATTGTTATTATAGTATGACGTGAACCTGGCAAGCGAGCATCGTCGGTGTCCGGATATTATTAGACGTGCTCGAAGACTGTTGGTTAATTAAGGTGGGTTATGACAATATCGGACCAAGAGTCGTATATCAAGGTTCGTATTGGAATTTAACTGGAATCCCTAGCCTCATTACCCTTTAGCGACTGAGTACCAAATCTACATATTTGAGTCATAAACTCGGGATTTCTCTGCCTAACATTCAAAATACAAAGGGCAGACCGGTATGAAAATTTGACTGTTCTCCTGGTAGGTATTCTGATTTTAGAAATTGAAGGAGAGAAATGTCATTTTCTAACTAAGATTTCTTTACTCATCAAACATGAAATTTTATTTCTGTAATTAAAATATTTATATTCATGTTTTTTTTCTGCTTGATCGGCAAGTAATATAAATATAGTAATCTATGAAAAAATGAAGAAATGAATATAAAATATGATTTTCTTTCCTTAAAGAATTGTGCCTTTGTTCTACTGATTTCAGCAGTAATGGCCGTTGCAAAAATCAAAATGATTCAACTAAAAACAACCATAAATAAAAATTAAAATTCTAAACTTTTTAATTCCTTTCTAGAGCTTTTATGAGTTTATTACTCTGTAGATACATTAGGATTTTTTTCAGAAGCAAGAAAGATGAAAAATTAGCAAACGCCTTCGCCGGGAATTGAACCACGGACCTCTGGAATACCGGCCCAGCGTGCAGAACCACGACACCACGAAGGCACGCTAGGAAGGTGGGAGAAATACCTTATATACTTGTCCTTTTAAAGGGCGACTGGGGATTTTAGAAAACCCAATCGCCAAATCTTGGGTGAGGAGAATTATCATCTAACACCCTTTTAGTTCGGGTGTCAAACTTTTGGAAGCAGGAAAGACGAAAAACCAGCAACTGCCGTCGCCGGGAATCGAACCACGGACCTCTGGAATATCGGCCCAACATGCAGAACCACTACACCACGAAGGCACGCTAGGAAGTCGGGAGAAATACCTTATAACTCAAGCCGCAAACTAAGTAAATACTCAAAAATCTAAGGCTATAAAAATTTTGTAACTTAAATAAAAGTACAATCCGTTCTTTGTATGTAGATTGCAGTTAGCGCATTAAATAATCTCACCACCACATGCCCGAATATTTTGTATTTAAACTTTATTCTAATTTGCAGAATTTATCAGATCTTTCGTTCTCTCATTACAGAGGACGACTGATATTGATCCCCCAAAGTAAGGAGAAACATACTTGTCTTTTTCGATATTTGAACTAGAACCTAACAATATGGCAGCCCATTCTGCTACAGTACCGACTACAGCAACGCACGTGAAAATATCTGAGCAATTCTGGGAGCAATTTCCTAAACTACAGACCTATCGTGATATTTAGGCGTTAAAATTCAAAAAAATTATTCCCAACAATTAATGATTATATAGGACATATATAATGCTACATTTAAAACGGGATGTTCAAACTGTAAAGCCACATAATTAGGAAAATATTTTGAAATTTTTCATCATAAATTAACTCCTGTAGAGACTTGCAATTGTTTAAATAAGGAAAAATATAATTATTCAAGACGTAGTTACAGATTTATTTTATTTCACTGCTTGTGCGGAAGGTTTGCTTCCTTTCCAAGTTGCAACACGTTTGTGACAGAATACTAAATTCGCATACAGAAAACAATTAACATATCGAAAAAGTTTTATATAAGGCGGTTAAAAACTACGTGAATAGTTTGTAGTTAGTAGTGTTTGTAGTTAGTAGTGTATTCCTTTCAATTACTGTTATTTCTGACTGCTAAGATCTATTCTGAGAAAAGTAATTATCAGAATAGTACATTTTTAACTGCAGTTTTAATTTGTTAAGCAGCATAAAATTTCGCATTAATTTATGATTCTGTGCCGTTCTAATCAGGTTTCATATCTCAATTATTGTATAAAATATTACTTTCCTTTGATGACATAAGAATTTTATACTGCAAGGTAAATATTTGATTTAAATTTGAACCAATCGAAGGTTTCGTTTTTGCTACTACTAAAAGACATCTTCATTTTTAACTGTAATCTAATGATTACTTCATAAATACAAACCAAAGTAAACCTGAATATTTATTCAGAACATATGGATTTATTCATAACATAGCATAGCTGATATGATGTGTCATTGCATTAATGTAACTTAATCCATGTACTAATATTTAAATGAAATGAAAAGATTTATCATCATGATTAATATTTGAAACATATAAAACGTAAATTCTCTCAGTATCATTTTAAAAGTATAGATTAATATAAAATCAAGGTATTAGCTTAAACGCGTTATTTTGTGACACATTTTTAAGATTTATAGAATATAGAGTTTTGCTCCAATGAATTATGTCTGGAATTTTAAAATTATCCTTAAACTTCGTAATTGATAATACTATTTTCCTTTGAATTTCATAAAAGTGTTCGGAAAATTTTGAAATGGAAAAAATAGTTACATTCTGCCCCCCCCCCGAAAAAAAAACTCGACTTTAATAATATGTTGCTTTATTTATTTAACTGATTTCAAACCGTCTTTTAATACCAGTTATATTTACGAATGTTTATGTTTACTATATGGGCATACAATTGTGTTCTATATGGGCATACAATTATGTTCTGAGTAGCTAAAACGGGTTATTACATATTTATATTGCTTCGGATTTGCGATAATTTGGGTGCATTTGTAATGCTGTTTGCAAGTTTTCAATCTAGTTAATCGTTGAAAAAAGTTTATATACATCAAAAGTTTGATTTTTCGACAATTTATTTGATCATTTAAGTGACGTATATGCGGCTCTGATAAATAAACCTTCTAGGGCTAAATGCCAATAACAGACTCTAGAGTATAAGATAAAAAATAGGATAATAAGCGATATAAACCTATATTTAAGATAATTGTAGAATAAGCAATTAACATCTTATGAGAATTTATAATGAATTAGTGTAATAAAATGAAAAATTCTAAAATTTTAACAGCCAATTTTTTTCATTTTAATGCATCCTATCGTACTCGTTATGTACGATATGGTATCATCTTAAAAAGGAAGCTGTCCTTAATTATTCATCGATTGAGAAAGGAAATTCACAAAGGCTCCTAAGGAAATCCATTTGAAACGAAATAAAAGTATTAATTAACTATCAACTCTCTTCCTTTAAATTAACATTTGTCGTAACAAGCGCAATTTCTCCAAATAGTGTCATAGTAAACTTTCTCCAGCGTTTCTTGCGAGGTATCTCATAGACTGGATTTTGTATACTTTTTGATTATTTCATTTCCCGTAAATGTTGATACAGCAGGTTAATAATGAAATATAATAGCAAAAAGTGAGGATAAGAAATGGTGAAATGAAGTGAGTGGCGGGATCATGACAAAGATCTGCTTCTGATCAATGAACACTTTATCAAAAATACGATATTATTTTAATGATGGAAAAATGCTTTAATACGTCTGCAGTACAAAACAAACTGCACTATGCTCAGTGACATATTCCATGTATTTCTTATGCAGAGAGTTAACTAAAGATTATAGCAGATTATTCAATTACTTCAAGTATTATGCAGATGAAATGGCGTTTCTTCGAACGTACTGTGTCATTCCGACCGAACTATGATTTGTTTTCTACATTGTAAGTTGAAGAATTGTCTCTTAAAACAAAGTTCCATTTAACTTAAGGAAATTAAAACAATTATGAAATTTCTTTGTTTTTTAAATAATTTTTCTTAACTGTTTAATTATAAATCTATTAATGAGCATTTAAATATATTCACTTTTTAAGCTTAAAACTATAAGTTTTGATCGTGAAGCAAATCGTGATCCTAACTTCTACTTAATGATGCATTTTAATGCTGTTAAGCTTAAAACTATAAGTTTCTGATCGTGAAGCAAAACGTATTATCAGAAGCTTAGAATTTAAACTAAATGAGCATAATAAAAGCATAAATCCTACATGTTAACGGTTGAGATGCGCGTATTTTTTGTGCATGTAATAATAAGCATACATAAGCTTATTAAAAGGTGTCTATTCCCGTCAAATGTTCTTTGGTATACTTTCCTAAATAAAACCTTCCGGAAAACGTTTCTCCGGTCGTGACAAAAAGATGAAATTTCAGCTTGCTAAATGAAAATTTGGCAATCAAAGTATTTGCCATGTTTTTAGATGCAATCTTGAACTTCTACTTAATGATGCATTTTAGCACGATATATTAATTATAAATTTAATGTAATGTAATTGTAAATGCAAAAATAACTGCAAGTTGTTCCTTAAATAAGAAGTACGAAACGTATTTAGAAGAAAGCTCGAAAATGAGCGAATTACGTTTATATACTCAAAATAATAAGCTCTGAAAAAATACTATTTGAGCTTGGATATAGGTAACATATGAAACTGAAAGGCAGATTTTGCTAGTTTGCCTTTTACATTTATTCTATATTATCTCTACCAAGTTGCGCAACTTGCAGTGCTTAGAAAAGGCAAATAAATAACGCAGATTTTTTTTAAAACATTTCTTTTTAACACATCAAATATTCTGTTTGATATAAAAGATGAATTCTTTAATAAAATAATATGTTCTAAAACGGAATGTTTCATAAGTATTGTGAGACTGTGTTTTTAGATGTTATATAAAAGATTTATGATTTGATTGAAAAATCCGTTGTAAAAGACAAATCAAGTTTTCATGCTTTTGTTTCTCAAAAACTATTTTTTTTTAAATCTTACATTTTTTATCTTATAAAATTGAAGTTTCCAATTAAAGCAAAAAATATCAGCTATTTAATTCCATGTCTTTCTTTATTTTCTTTGTCTCTTCATCTTTCTCTCTTTAACATTTTATCGCATATAATGCACCCTTGCCAATGTTTTGTATGAAATAAGTACATTCATGCAATCTGCATTTCATGGACTTGGTTTCACTTTAACTTGCATGTTGACGCATATAATATACGTGCGAGTTTCGATACCTGACATTGATGTGGAAGTTCCTGGTTCATCTCACGAAATCTGCTGCTCACAGTTTGTCCCGAAATAGTGATAGTCGAAATGGTCAGTGAAAGATCTACACGCAGCCATGACATAGCTTGGTATGGACTGCACCGGCATGCAAGCATTCTCACTAAATACTCCTGTGACGTGAGACTCGCACATGGTTACGATGCATTACATTCTGTGTTTACTGGGAACAACACCACGCCCTCACGTCATCTGAATGGTCACTTACTATGTGTTCAGCAATTTCCCGAACAGTTAATCCTTCCTCCTGTAGTATTACTATCTAAACATAGCTAAATCAGGAGAATGGCTTTCCAAACAGGGTTTCGATATTGTTTCAGCATGCAGTAACATAAACATGCTTTCTCCAAAGCAGTCTGTGTTGCTTGCACACACACACAAAAATTTTTTGTGCAAGCAACACAGAAAATTTAATTTTAATTTTTTAGGTTTGAAAAAATTTAATTGACAGTTATTTGCATAGAATATTGCATTCATTATTAAGGATCTGCATCTGGGGTTTCGTATTCTAAAACTCTTGTGCACAAAGCTGGTGTAAGGAATAATAAACGTTCTTATGAAGACCGAAATAATATCAATTAGAATAAATGACAGCTCACGGTATAGTTTTTCCTGAAGTGATTGATTTTTGATTTTTGATTGTTGGAATGAAAGACTCTAGAATACTAAAATTAACATCAACAACAAGTTGAAGTTATTAATGTAAATTATTAATGTAGCTCATAAGAAAGCAAAACGGAACTGAGGTAGTTGTTTATTACGATGTTTCATTTTAAAGCTTCAATGATATGTTTTGCATTTAATATTTCATGTTGCTTTACAAAGCAGAAAATTGAATGTTAGGCGGCCCACAAACGATAATTCTGCAACCGAATAGAAAAATACATACAAAATGTACAAAAATTATCTTTAAGTTCATTAATATAATTTATGAAGTATTTATAAACATTTCTGTTATTCTTTACATAAACAAAGCGTAATATTGAAAACATAATAAAAATATGAATCATTAAGGCCTACATGTTACTTTACCATGCACAGTCATTAGGTTAATTTGAAGCTGGAAACACGAAAAATGAGCAATGCCCTCGCCGGGATTCAAAAGTTGGTATCTTGAATACGCTGCGAGTGTGCTACTTTACACCACGAAGACGTACAGAAAAAGACAGAATATCTTATATACTCCACCTTTTAAACAGCGACTGGCACCAAAACCTGCTGGTGAAGGATCATCATCCACCACCTTTGTGTTCGAGCGTTACTGTAGAGTCATTAGGATTTTTGAAGCAGGAAGACGTGAAAAATGAGCAATGCCCTCGCCAAGACTCGAATCTGGATCTCTCGAATGTGCGGAGAATGTGCTACCGTTATACCACCAAGGCATGCAGAAAGGAGGGATAAAATACCTTATAACCAGAGAGTGTTGATTAAACATTATGGTATCGCTATGTACCTTGATGTAAAGTGAAAAATTTAAATTCTAGGTAATCGAAATTTCAAACATAAAAATCATGTTGCTGTTAGACTGAGCAATATATTCTGATTGATAAGATTTTGTACGGGAGACTGAGCTGGTTACTAGGAAGGCAAGCACCCTGACAAGGTGTATAACAACACATACCAGGGATATTGCATAGATGAGATTCCAATAGTCAGTGTCATTTTATTTATTAAACAGAATAATTTTTAGGTACATTAAACTTTCATTTTGACTTTATATTTTGCATTGAACAGAGTTTAGCATAACATTGTAAGTATGCATAGTGAAGTTCTTTATGTATGCCCCAAAACGTTAAAACTTTAATTTTTTCCAAGTTAAAATATATGACATTTAAAAAACGTTCATTATATATTGATTACTAATTAAAATTCTCGTAATATAAATTAAGCTTCTCGCGAATTTAAAAAAAATCATTAAATTCTTTCTGTTTTTAATCACATTTCGTACAACAGTTATGCATAAACTGTTCCTTAATATGTAGTAAACATAGCCTAGTCTCTATATTAAGTGCTCCATGCAAGTAAATCTTGATTGCTTCACTATATATAAGTACTGAAATCATTTTTCCCATGTAGCTGTCTAAGTCAATTATAAGATGAATTTCTTTCAATAATTCAAGGTCTAAAAGCAGAATGTTTTCAATAACATTTGTGTCTTAAAATAGTAGTTTTTTTATTTGTCTTAAACAGTAGACAGAATTTATTAAAAAAGTTGTTCTTCATATCCGCATGTTTTATAATAAAAATATTTTGTTTTTAATAAAATCATTGGTGTTCAGCTTTAATTACATGAATTTTATCTCATCGTCTGACATTTTTGATTTTGTTGTGTTCTGAAAAAAAATTTTACCCACGACTTCGAGGTATTTTTCGCTTTTATTATTATCCTCTTTCTGTTTCTCAATAAATTAATTAAAAAATTTCCTAGGATAAGCATGAGACGTAAACTATTTTGTTGCTGATCTTCCTCCCTTTTTAATACATAATAAAAGATCAAATCTGAAGTTTTACAATGATATAAAATAGTTTTGAGAAATTACAAAAAAGAGAAATTAAATTTGAGAAATTATCTTGCTTTTTTATCAAAATATTATTTTCATTTATAAAAGACAATGATTATTCCCTGAAAAAGTTTCCATTAGCAATATCAAAATTAAATTTAATATTTATGCGAAACTTCTAAGATAGCCAATATTGCTTTAAAGAAATAAGGGATTGGACTTCTCGAATGATGTTTGTTAAACGAGTAAAATATTATGCATACGCAAATGCGTCGATTGCTATAAAGTTCTAAGAGGATTTTTAAAATAAAATATTTTGTAGCTCCTTGCAGGCGACTTAAAATAAGCTTTTTGTAAACGTTTATGCTTCTAGCACTTAATATTGGTGCCGAATATTTGAATAATAAAATATGAAAATATTTCTGACATGCGAAAAACCAATTAGATGAACAAAATTTTTAATTTTTTATTGGATAAATATTTCAAATTTCGAAATTTTCTCTCGATTAAGGTGCGAGATAAGTCACGTTAATTTTGATCGTAATTATAAATTTGTTTTAAATTGTTGTTTTAAATTTCGTCGAACGATGAAAATATTTCGTATGGCAAATTTTACATATATCATGTCTAGAAACAAAGCGCTGTGACTCTTCATTTGCCATATCGTTTATGTCAATAATTTCCTTATTTTATATAGGAACATTGTTTCATATTGAATATTGGTTTTATCTGATATCTATGACTCTGACCTAATGGCTGCATATGTGAATACGGTAAAGCACATGAGGGCTATCTGCTTATGAGAAGATATGCCTTGGTGGACAACTTTGTAAGAGAAAATTGTTCGTATTAAAGTTGCACATGGAAAAGTATATGATAACCCGAAGAATGAGCCCAGTTTCATGACCAGTAGGTTCGTAGGTAAACGGGCTGGCTGCATAAGTATTGCAGCTAGCGGTTCTCCGTCGATTATTCAGCATTCAGCACTTTACACCACCCGGCCGCTGGTACAGCCCACCCGCCTGACTGATCATGAAACATTATCGTTTATTTAAATGTTAAAGTGATTATTAGCCGTTCTTGTGTTAACCTGTCGTGATAGACCCATTCTTCTCTCAACATAGCGGAGATTCAAGAGATGCTGAAGGAGCGTTCGTCGCCAACGAATACCCTTATTTCTTGGATAAAGGCCCATGTTGGCAATGAGGAAGCAGACAGTCTAGAAAAAGAAGCAGCTCACAATATCGATGCTAAAAGTGCTATAACCAAGCTCCCGTGATCTTACCTTAAAAAAATTACAAGGCAGCAGCTCAGCACCAGTGGCAATGGGAGTGGGACACTACCCAACAAAGCCAAAAAGACCTATGGTTATTTTGAACGAAAAGATTAAATTGCAGCTGTTATACGTATTTCTTACCCGTTTTCCTTTTTGCCGAAATGATGTATTCAGCCTTTTCGCTTCTTCTATCATTTGCTTTTAGGAATCTTCATTAAATAAAAAATAGGAATCTTCATTAAATTTAAAATAAATCACCTGACATCAAGTGCCAGGAAAAGTGTGAATTTGAATAGTTCAGCTTCTGTTGAACTGTTCTGAGTGAAAGGTTTCTTATTTTTTCCCCTTTTGCTCGTTCACCGTTATTTGTCGTCATTTGAGAAGTGATTGCAAAAGAGAACTCATTAAGGAATGTGGGATTTACGCAATTGTATATATTTCTTAAATATACTGAAGCGGGACATGAAAGGATTACTGGCATAATAAAAGAAGAAATGTGTTAAAGCTGAATTTGCACGGTATTTATCGTATGCATTCTTTATTCTACTAAGGAATTTTGAAGTTATGTCAGCAGATGCTGTGCGCCAAGTTGAAGTTTTATTAAATGGGAAGGAAAGAACTTTTGTTTAGCATTAGTTTCGATAGAAATGAATCTAAACGCATTTCAAAAGATAATGGAGGAGGTTTTGTTGTTTGATTTTTTTATTTCAATTTTAACTGTTAATATTTAGTTGTTGATTCGCCAATTGTCTAGTGAGTGAAGTTGCAAAGTCATGGTAGTTTGTTCCGGGTTCGTTTGTCTGAAGCGTTATTTCAAGTAACCAAAAAGTATTCAAGTTTGCAAAAGTTTGCCTCGACCGTCTTGAGTCATCCCCACAAATAACGAGATTTGTGAAGGCGCACGGGCCCTTCCTCTCCTGTTTCTACAAACGAGGAATTGTAAATACCGATAGATGTGTCTGTGGAGACATAGGAAAACCAAATCATTACTTGACACAATGCCCTCTAACTGCACAGTGGCACGTGCAGCTTCCGGAACAGGCAGTATTTCATAAGCGTTATCTATTCAAACAGCCAGCATTCGCAGAAAACTATTCAAGATAATGCTGAAATTGGAGGAACTGGGAACAGACTTCTGCAGTGTGGAATAGATCCCAACCAATTAAGGAAAATATAGGAAAACAGTTGTGGGATTCTCACTTGTGTATTTCTCATTTACTGTAGAAAGTGAAGAATCTTAAGAACTCCTAAGGGACTAATCGCTTAAGTTCGTGTGACAAGAAACAGCAAGATGGAAGGGTATTAACCCTTTATTATTCCAATAGATTTAACAAAATCCGTCTTGGTGTGTACAATAAAAGCCGACACTTGGACTTGAACTTAAGAGACTAAGAAATAAACTAAAACTAATTTTAAACTAAAAGAGATATAGCCGAAGCTATCAAAGTTTTAATGCAGTTGGCCTTTTAAATACGAGATGACTACAAAGCTATCAAGGGCCTGAGTACGGCCGAGCGTAATAACAGCTTTGAGAGAGAGAAGCCAAGAGGCAGAAGCGCGCATATCAGAAACTCTGATTCTCTCTAACTCTAAGTATAGAACTAGTATATCTGATTCTCTCTCTAAGTATAGAACTTCTCTGTTAAATACCGCTCTTCCTCATTACGTATTCAGAGTGATTCTAAAACTACGTTCTGAACGGAAGTAGTAAGTTGAAGTTAAGAATTTGACAGGAAAGGAACTTTGATTTAAAATTTAACTGTTAATAAAATTAACATAATTATTACAGAGTGAACTTCCAAAGCAAGCTAGTACTTAAGCATCTCATGAACTCCTACAGATCCTCCTTCTTCCTCTATTTTTTCCCTGAAGTATTAGTAGAGATCAGCGCTGTGTATGTACTGTATATGTTATGAAATACGTATTTATTATGGACAATGAATTATTCGGGTAGTTGCGGTGTCTGGACTAGACCTCAATAGTCTAAGTAAAAATGGAGTTTCAGATGGCTATTCTGTATGAGTGTTCAGACTCTGTTCTCAACTATCAACTGCCAACTGTCGGGGTAGACGTTAAATGACGCTGACTGCGGTATCGAAGGGTGCAGGTTCGAATCCTTGAGAAAGTATGGAAGTTTGTAAGAGCAAAATATCTGTGTGGAAATGGAAAGATTCAAAATACTTGCTTCATCTAAAATTATTTCTTTAGTGGTGAGGAAAGAGGGGTGGGATATCCTTAGAACGTCACCCCCTGGGTGTTCTTCCTGGGAAAATCTAACTCCGTTACTAAAAATGTCAGAAAATAGTCACGTTACATGCTTGAAGTTTATAATACTTGAATTTGGCTCTTAGAGAACCTCAGCCTGTTCTCTGTAGGGGCAATTTATGAAGCGACATCATCCACAAAGCATAATTAGTGTAAACAGAATTTAAGCCTCTTCCGACCATACGAACCAATGCCTGATGTCGAGCAAAGCTTGGGTTGGGAAACAATTCAGATCCCTATCTTTCCATAAGGATATTTTTTTGACTGTGCATCTTCTGGTCCTTCTTTTCTCTCTTATCAGTATGATCGTAAATGCTTAGTTCCAGATTTGTTATTGTTTGAAGTTATCCAAAGCGATGAGATTGCCAGTGTACGACATTCCAATTTTTGAGTTTTGACCGTTACCAAGACTGTGGAATCTTCTTTACAGCTATAGTACTGGCATATGTTTTTAGTTAAGAAGCTAACAAGGTGCCTGTACTGTGTTCTTTGGTTTTTCGCATTCGAAGCAATTCAGTTTTCTCAGACAATTTTACTGAAGCAAAGGTTCCCACAGAACAGATATATCATAAATGTATTGAAAATACTAGTAATGATACTATACACTTCTGTACTGAAAACAAAAAAATATTCATTGGATTACATCTTTTATACGACGTCTTTTAAAAAAATAGATTTTTGCCAATGTGAAAGCCTCCAGAAGCAGAAAAAGTTTACATTCTTTGCAGAAAGTAAAAATTGGAAAAACTTGCAGCTAATTGTTTGCAGTATAAAAGAAAAAGTTTGTTAATCTGCCAAGTATAATCACCAACAATGAAATACCATTATACAGCATTTTATGGCAGTTTAAAATTTGGACCATAAAAATACGTTTTGCTTTGAAACTTAGGAAATATAGGAAAACTGTTCACATTTTTCTGTATTTTGATTAATGATATATCACTGAAAATTTAAGAATGACTTTTATAATTAAAAATTATATGCAATTTGGTAACATTATTAATAAAACTTAAATTCTTCTGTAATTTTTTATTGTTACGAGCCATAAACTGTAATATAATGTAAACAAAACACAATTTGACAAAATATTTTAATAACATTAATTTTGTAATCATTATTATTAACTGAACAACTCTGATTCCTTTAAGTAATGCTTGCTCCATAATGCATCAACTAAGCGTGTGAATTCTACATTTGAAAATCAAAGGAATATTGAAAGATATTTATCGCAAAATTTCATTTTGGAGCTGTGGCAGAACTGTAACCCATTATAGTAAATATAATTTTTAACATTTGAAAAGTCTTAGTTTCTCTATAAATTTTCTCCAAATAAAGAATTATTGCGTCATTTATGTAATTTATCATGTACTCAGACAAAGCAATACTCATTTTTAAGGAAAGCCTTAATTAGAAGATGGAAAAATGTTCACATAACGTACATTCACTTATGCATGCGAAGGTAAGCCAAATATCTCAGTTTCTGTCATATTTCCCTATTGCCTTGCAGTTCCTTTAAATCTCACAAACATTAAATGCTCTTTCAAAGTCCACTGAAATTAAACCGGCACATAGACTCACAGGTGAATGTAACGAGGCGCATTTACATTCTTTGACCTCCACACTTCCAGCTACTACAGGCAACCAACTAATTTCGCTCCCATGAAATTCCTTCATCTGCTGCGTATCTGGGGATTATTATCTTCGCGCGCTTCGGGAATTCAATTTTAGAAACGTTATTGCAGTGACAGAATGAATTGTTCTCCTAATGAATAGAATTTCCTTGTACTTCTACATTCTGCCCGTAATAATTCCTATAGATGGTGCAGTAATTGAGCTTAGATACAATTTTGTTTTATATATAATAAAATGAAGTTAGTAAATTTCCAGGTCTAGAAAGTTTTTCAGGAAAACTTCAATGAGAATTTTAAATAGTCTATTGAGAACCCTTAAATCCTACAGTTCCGTTCAAGAGCTCGAAAATCTTTTAAATCTCCAGTTATTGCACTGAAATTTTGGCGGTTGTTGACAGCGATAACAAATGTAAATCAGGCAGCTTTGTAAATGTTTCTGTGATTCTTGGTAATATATTTTCGTAAAATTATACACAGATTTGTTATTGGTTTATTAACGATAGTGTCTTATTACTAAATTCATATATGAAAACTATCAAGCTATTTTATATATATATTTATCATTCTTTATTACAATGTATATTATAAAATATGTTAAAAAGTAAAACAGTAAAATGTGAATTGAGACTGTGCAATTACTTTTTTATATGTTCCAGCTGTGAATGTTATTATACATAAGACTGGATTATTGTGTGTACATTAGCATATTTATCCAATTGAATTTCAAACTCCACCCCCATAAGGAGTGCATTTCTACCAATACGGTCCATTTCCTTTATATTGGAGAGGTGATGGAGTACTGGCGCTTTATGGATGAAGAATCGTCGAAAATCACAATTTCCACTGGATCTTATTCATCACTGAACGTTGCATGATCCCAGTAACTTGAATTTTCCATAGTGGTAGGCCTGGCTGCAACAGGGATGTTCTGTCTTGCGCAATCTGTTGAGAAAGACATTATATTGTTGCTTATCGGGCGTAAAGAGCCTCTTCCACTAGTGTTCCACTAGTTCAGTATGTAATTTTTCTGGAATCGCTGTTCTTTCCGAAGCAAAAGTTCTAAAACGTTCTGTTTGCTAACGAAGGGTTATGACTTCGTGGAGGATTCTATAAAGGCAACGGATCCGTATTTTCATTACACATATAAGTTATATATGTAATGAAAGAGTATTCTGACCATTATATTATGAAGTTTATAGTATTATCGCTGATACATTAATAATACTTCTCAAATTATCAATGTTCAAACCTTTTACCATCTTTCATGACTTGAACGTTTTTCTTCCGCGGTGTCTTTATTTTTTCTTTGATACAGTAGAATTTAAAATATTTAACACCTTCCAGTGCTATTAAAATGTTTTCTTATACAGCTTTGAATCATACACATTAAACCAAAATTTTATTATTTCAGAAATATTCACATATATGCATGTGAACATTTAAGCTAAAGGTATCTAATTACATTTGGATTAAATGGCTTACTAGTTACTAGCTTTTACTTTTTGGAGCCCAAACACCTAAAACGGCATACAAATAACCATTAATATATCCCAGATTTGTGAAAGACGATGAAAGCAGAGGGGTAAACTTACCCCCTTTTTTTTGTTTGTGTGTTGACATTTATTGCTTTGGATATGAAATTTGGACAAAAAAATCCTGGAATTTTTCGAGCTATCTTTGCTTTTTAATCTACGCACAGTCTCAAATTAAAGTAATTTGTTGGTAACGTATTGTCCTGATTTATAGATTTTCTTTAAAATTCGA
This sequence comes from Stegodyphus dumicola, assembly GCF_044657685.1. NCBI lineage: Eukaryota > Metazoa > Arthropoda > Arachnida > Araneae > Eresidae > Stegodyphus > Stegodyphus dumicola. The sequence continues at coordinate 35,202,578 of NC_140777.1, read as the reverse complement.
CTTGACTTTACTCACAAAGAGTTGAAGGAATCGGCACAGAACCATAAATCCACCGTGCTGAGATTGACTAGCAGCTGGTGTTTTGGCGCCCGTCCTCGGCGGTAATCCTGAAACCACATTCACATTTCGTGCTATAGCAGATTAATAGTGAGTGCTTAGCAAGTAATCTTTTAAACGCTTTTTAGAAGCAGACAAAACAAATCCACAGATAAAATTTTGCAGAATGAGAAATGAATACTCGAGAGATATTTGTAAATACCATAATGTTACATATTATACATGAAACACAAGCAAATCTATGATATAATACATCATCCATTATACTTGTAATCTATGATATTATAAGTATAATGGATGACATTTTAAGTCTGAGACGAGAACAAAATTCAAATCAACTTAGTAGATGTTTAAGATCGGCAACATAAAAAAAAAATATTTAATCTACTTTCGTTATATTGTCAAGTACCATTTTAAGAAACTCTAAAGATTTAAAAAGGCACGTATGGCCTGTAAGTGACGTTAAATTTCTTTGAGTGAAGCATCATGTGAAAGGCTTTATAGAAGAATAGTTTATAACACAATAAAATTCCAAAAGAACAACCTACTTGCTTTTTTGTATTGAATAGATTCATTGAAAATAGTACTTTGGAAATGAAACCTTTACGGAAGAGATTTGAATGAAACGAAGAATAAATTTAGATAATCTAATAGTTTGTCACGGAAGTTTGTTTATTGATGAATTTCGAAAAGACATTATGAATATATCATGACGAAGTTTGTACAATAACTGATTAGATAACTGGAAACTTTTATATATCCTCATACATTTTAATATTAGTTTTTTATGCATTATTTATGAAAATTGCATTTTCTTCAATAATTATTAATTTATTTTTGTCATAAAAATAATAAAAGAAAGTGTAGAGACCGTGTATTAACTTCAGTGAAAACACGTTTTAGAAAGAAAATGGTTTTCAAATATAAGGAAATGGTCACTCATCTGTTCAGAAAAGTCGTTTAACCAATCTATATATTTACGAAGCGATCGATTATTCTGAGTATTGACAAATGCGCTTTTGAAGTCTGGGAACTCACAATACAAAGTTTTTTATCCGAACAATAAAATAACTGGTAAAGCCAAATATTTTATTTTATTTCTGTTGATAAATGAATCGATTAACAACTTATGACGCGAAAACGAGAAAAATCTTTAGTCAAATAAATTTGAATACCTATTTTTACCATAAATATTTGTACAGAAGCTATAATTTACAAGACTGCTAAATTTCGTATGCAAGGCACTCACTTAATTACTTTAAATTGCCACATTTATGCAGTTGTTTTAAAAAGTGAGCAATTCATGCGCATTAAAAATAAATAAATCCTGCCCCGACAGTGTTTGAAGATCTATAACTTTTTAAAAAAATATCCTATCTTTAAAATTGGGAATACAATCTAAAACTCAGACGTAAGCTCCAGAGACTTATTTTTACGAGCGTCATCAGTGGAAATGTACCACCCGCACTTTAGTATCTGTCAATAGACCATCCGACAGGTCACCCAACTGTTCCTGTATCATCTTCCATTCATCCCCTGGGTATTATATAAAAAGTTTTGCGATCAGTCTTAGTGACGATCGTTGTCCCCCTTTCATTTCCTCATTCTTTTCAATCGACGTATAGATGACCTTTCCCTTTTAAAGTCTTGAGAAAAATCCACGATGAAAGAAATTCTAGTTACATCGAAGACATGATTTTATATATAGTTTCCTTTCAAAGCATTTGGGATCCAAATATGAGACCTCTCAAATGTTGCTTTGGAAAGAAATACTCAACTTTAATGCTGACAAAATATATGTGAATTTATTTCATCTCTCGTTTCAGGAAATGACATTGAGTTAATGTTTACGCAGATTATTGAACATGCATTTTTTAAATTCGAAAATGTACGGAAAAAATTCAAGTGTTATTTCCAAGCCTTGAAACAAATTAGAATTTTTTTATTTCGATATTTCGATTTAAAATATTTCTTTAACTGAATAAATAATTGGTATCTCTAGTGCTACTCGAAAAATTTTGGAAAAACAAAAAATACGTATGGAAGGGAAAAAAAGAGTCTTAAAGTCAGTACTTAATCAAAGAGGGGAATAAAAACTGGCTCTTAAAGAACTTACTTGATTGGAATTTACTGGGAAAAATAAAAGCAGAGGTCCATTCTAATTTGTCGTATCATCATATATATTTATAAAAAGTGCAGTCTTGGCTGCCATTAATTTTGAATTTATTGTAGTATTAGCAGATTTTTATTACAAAGAAAATATACTAATAAGAAATTTTATAGTTTTAATTTGAAAGCATTTTAAATGTTTTATACACAAATGAACGTTAACATGCAGGTTATTGATAGTTCAAGCACATGTTAGTAGCAGATAATTAATTTTCGATTTATGGTAATATTTTCTCTAGTTCTTTATATGTGGTACAAATGTAGTAGAAGTATTAGTAGGAGCGACGATGTGAGATTGGATAGATAACCTGCATATATCTATATATTCGTATGAAATTAATATTTGTTTCCGCTTGTTAAAGGTAAATCCTACTGCGAAGTAACATAGCAAAGCCATATGTAGGTACTCCGGGCTAAAGTAACAAAGGCATATGAATTTGAAATAAAAAAATCATTTACTAAAATAATGAAGAATTATTTGGCCAATTATACTGAAAGAAATTCGCTTCCATATTTCATGAGGCAGTTGACTCGGCATCTCTTTAAACGCTGGTGCCAGCCTTTTGTCGCCACTGTTAAGAAGCATAAATACGTAATTAATCTATCTTATACTAGAAAGTACAAGGCAAGGTGATGATGAATTGCTACGGTGATGGCTATAACAGTGGTACAAGACATTGGAAGTTCTAATTAAAAGACATGTAAAATGTGGTTTTTAATTAAACTTTGGCACTAGAAGAACATGTATTACCTTAGTGGGGTTCGAATCATCCGCAGAACTAAATAATTGCAGAATGTACACTGCACATACTGGTTTGGTTCTACTTGTTTGGTAAACTGCGCATTTTTTTATTTGACCGAAAAGAGTAGCACGCTATCAAAGAAAATAACTTGTCATTAGGATTTTTAGAAGCAGGAAAGATGTGAAAAATGAGCAACAAATTCGCCGGGAATCGGGCCACAGACCTCTGGAATACGCGCCCAATGTGCAGACCACCACACCACGAAGGCATGGTAAGAAGGCGGGAGAAATACCTTGTAAACTTGTCGGCAGATTATGCATTTTCTTAGTGATATTTTCTTAGTACAGCTATACATTTTGATGGATTTGAAGATATATTAAGACTATTTCTCATCGTCATAAACTGAAAATTTTCTTTTTCGCAAACAGATGTACAATTAGATCACTTATATTAATGCATGCTCACTTCTTTCTAAAATTTAGGAATACTCTTTTACCGGTTTTTTTTGAAAGTCAAATCTCTGAAAAAAAGGAAGGCAATTAAATAGGAAACTCCTAATCCATAACAGAATACATCTTAAAAAATAAAGTACAACAGCAAATTTTGTACAGATTTCCGAAAGAACAGTAACTTTCCTTTTCTGTGGAACCGTGAGCTCTGATCTTGTAGTGTCGGTCGTGACTTCAAGGAAAACATAAAATCTCATATGTCACAGACATATCGTGCAATATGTATCCCTTACGTTTGAAAGAATTAAGGGAAGTACGCCCTATAAATCGTCGAAATATGAAAATATTTATTTTTGACTTTTTAAATATGTCTTTGTTGCTAAAAATCTTAGATAATTTATAAAATTTAAAACACATTGTATATAATTTGTGAATAATATATATTTCTATGTAATTTGTAAGTAATTTGCTGAAGCATATTACATATCATTTGCAAACGTTGAAGGAAATGTGTTATGAAGAAGTAGCAAGTCGTTTAAAACGTGAGGCACTGAGAAATAGAAGATGCTTGTATCAGAAATAGAATTTTAACAGTAAAATAAATGTTAACGCGTTTTATGCATTAACCAACGGAGAGCATAATAATTTACAACTCGTAATGCATTGAAATTTATGTTCATATGTTCTGTCCTTTTTTACCTTATAATTCATTAAAATTAAATTTTTTGCAAATTCCTCTTATAAAGTTTTGTGATTTTCAAACAGTAAATGCAGTTAACTCATAAAGTTACTTTTTATTATAAAATTACTTTCAGTTTATGAATGTTTCCGCTTATTTTGGTATCAGTTCTGGCATCAATACGCACACTAGAAATCATTCAAACTAATAGACCTCAAACTTTCTGGAAAGTTTGAAAAAAAAAAACAAATAAAATAAACTCTATTTATTTGTTAATGTACTTCATTATTTCTCCTACTTTTCATTTTAAATTAAGTAAAGCAATAAGTTCTAGAGAGGTTCTATATCTGAAAAGAAATTTTTTTTTATGTATAAATTAATCAAACAATAATAAATAGCAATTCGAATAATTACAGAAATTCTATTACTATGTACAAATAATTATTTCTAAGAGTTTTATCTTAATATTTCTTGAACATGTTTATATTTTGAAAAGCTTTAACTTCAAATATGCAGGGATTTATTTAACCGTATGGCGTATTAAACTCATTTTCAAATATTATATACGCTAACCGTAACTATTTGTTTTCCTTACAGAAGATGTTTGGGAATTAAGCGTCAGTCCGGTGCTGCTAGTCCTGTTTGCTGTGATCGGAGGTATAGTTCTCGTAGCATTTTCGATTATTCTTTATCTCAAGTTCCAAGGAAAGAGAAACATAGCTAAAGGTACTTTTTATCCTTATTTTCTTTCTATCATCTGTATACATTTATCAACATCCTTTTCTTTTCTCTCCTGTTTGTGTCTGAGTTGAATGTACACGAAATAACGCCCTTTCTCAAGTAATGAAGTCGCCACGTGTATTATGTACTTTAATATTACACGCTCATGACTTTATTTGTTACAAGCATGTGAAACATAAGGAATATACAATTGGGATCTCGCATGGAAGATTTGGTAGATTACCGGAGAAAAGAGCTTAATGTTTACTTTACTATACATATCAAGTACTTATCTCTTGATATTATTATGATAAAGAGATGGTTTGATATGAAATAACAATGAACTCCAACAGACAAGATCTAAATGTGTATAACATAAGAAAGAGAAAGACTAGGAGAATCACTGAAATGTATCACTCAGGAAATTTTAGATGAAAGTCGCATTGAATAGGCTTTGAAATCGATCTTATCATTTGTGGATTATTGTTGCGCATCATATTAATTTAGAATTTTCCAAGCCATTTCTGAGCCTGTTAATTTTGTTCAATCATCTGCAAGAAACCTGCTTCTAATTCAAAACTATTGGCACTATATTAGTCAAATTTTTGAATTACATTTTTGTAAAATAATTATTAAGTGTATTAACATGTTGGATTTAATAAATATTTAGTTTACGAAAGATATGGTATCATTAACTGAGAAGATTCTGGCATGAGAAAACAAGTATCTCGAATCCAAGAAACCGTTGAGAAGTATTTAAAATTCAAATACTCAAATCTTCGCGCTTTCTCGTTGTTTCAGTTATTCAAACTCCTACCCTAAAAAGCCGTTTCGCATTTCGACTCATTAAGTCCATTATTATTAGCTATGTTTTGTTGGTATGTAATCAAAATTTTAATTAAAAAGTAATTTTTGCAATTTTAATGGCGCCAGTATACCAGATAAAGGCATCTCTAAGTACCGAGAAATTTTATTAAGCCATTTGAGAAATCAACTTGAATTTTTAAGCAATCAGCCTTAAGCACATTTAACGGAATTTCTCGGAAAAGAGTCTCTTGAATCGCTTGGATATTTCTAAATAAATATAAATAACAGTAGATAAGTACTTGATATTTATAGCAACTCATGTCATGGCATATAAATACTGTGTCGCTCTGTGCATGATTAGAGTAGGTTATTCAGAAAGTAACTTAGTTTCGCTGCGCGGCGACAGATAGAGCTGGTATCTCCATCTTGGTGTTGGAGTGTCTATTGAATCCTTACGCATCCGGTTGTAATTGTTGACTGTACGTATTTTCTTTGCTTTGTCCACTGTGAAAGTTTAAAATATGTGCGGCAATAGAAAACCCCGCCAGTTACTTGTCATGTGCGATGAAGTGATTAGGTTTTTTTTCGCAAAAAAACTGAGACCAATTGCAATTTATCGGGAAATTTGTACGACGTATGAAAACGGCGTAATGAGTGAAGCCGAAGTGAGACAATGGTGTATCATGTTTAAAAATGACTGCACAAATTTTCCCGAGGAAGCACGAAGTGGCCGGCAGAACATTGTTAATGCTGAACTCGTAGAGAAAATCGATGAAAATATTCATGAAATCCACCACTTCACAATTTCCGAGCTCTCACTCGAGTTTCTTCAAATTTGACGAATTCTGTTGTTTGGTGTTGTGACGCAAGACTAGGCTATTACAAGTTTTGTGCCAGATGGGTACAAAAACTCTTCTCACAAGACCTCAAAAAGCAACAACTTTGACATTTTTCTAGGCGTCCCATGAACAGTGAATCATTTCCCTATCGTGTCGTAACAGGGGACGAGACTTGAGTAAAGTTAGTCACTTGGGAGACACTTCCGTGTGCCTGGCTTGCAAAAAAGCGTTCGACGATGAAAAGGAACTGTATGCAGGCCCCATGAATGGTTGAAGTCTCAGGCGGCAACATTCTATGACGATGGAATTAGCAAGCTCGTGCATGATTATGATAAGTGTCTTAATTTATATTATGTAGAAAAATAGCTGAATAATGTGCCTTTCAAATATAAGTAATAAACATGTTTGCTTTAATTTTTTTTTTTTAATTCTAAATCGTAAGTTACTTTCTGAATAGCTTTCGTACTTAGCTAAATCTCGGTTTTGAACTGTTAATTGAAATGGAACTATCTTTCAAGTAATTTTTATCAAAATATTTCCGATAATGAACTTCTAAAATTTTATTATTTTATTTATGTATTGGATTTATGTGCATATTTTACTTGTATCTTTTTAATTAATAACAGTTAATTTTTTAATGTTGTGTACTTATATATGTTTTATCTTAAACTCAGAATTCAAAGTGTTCTGCATTTTAAAACGTTTAAAATTAGGTATAACTTTTTGTTTTCCCTCTTCTTATTATTCTATTTGGTTTCAAGAATTCGGAAATTTTGTAGATTTTGATTCGAGAAAATTTAAAATTTGACCCATCTCTAGCGAAAAGAATATTTTATTGTTTATGATGATCGTATCATAGAGCTTTCTACAAAGGCAAAGTATGTTTAGGTAATGTAACATCCATCTCCTCTTTGCTATAATCTCCACCTAATTACTTTTTATGAAGAGTAATATTACATAAATGTTTTAATCATACGGTGGGACTTATCATTTTCAGTGATTGCATTAATATGGAATTCATAAAGATAACTTATTTAACTTCGTTGAGCAAATCAAGATAGCAAATAATAAATCTGATTACCATTTTGTTTCAAATGCCTAGATATTTGCAACATAATGTATTGACTAAAAACAACCAATGGCCATCGGCCATTTGTCTGTTTCATCACCGAGAACGTTGTCCAGGATGGACCACAGCGGTGACCGAGACGCATTTGTGAGAAAGAGGAAGCTCTATCCCAATTTTAATGGAGCATCCTCCAAGGACCGGATTCAATTATTACAGAAGTTTCGCTCTAAGTTATTTATATAAAAATAATATAAGATGCGTAACATGTATTACCTACATTTATAATAACTTCTGAATAGCAGAGAAACTTGTCAAATGAAAGAGAAACATGCTGGTGTAGAATTTAAAACAAGGACAAAAAAGTAACCTTATTGTTGGTATAGAGTTTGAGTAACACTGTATCGGTTTCGTTGATGATCAGACACCCTTCTTCTACAGGATTAAAAAAAAGTGACACGCCACAATCGCTTTGATACCGAAAGCAATAGAAGTAAAGCGATCTTAGTTTTTTACGTTCCAGTACTAGTTTCCTCGACAGATAGCGTTGTGTTCTTTGAGGTTTTCCTCCGTCCATTGCTTTCAATATAAAATAATTGTCAAGCCTCACATTTTGTAAAAAAATAAAAGCAAAGAAAATGCTACCGTAGAAGATAGATCTTTATCTTATTGCCCTCAAAATCATTAGAGTTTTATTCAAAATCTACGAATATGTAAGATAGCTATTTTTGTGTCCTTTTGAAGGGAATTTGCATTATCTGAATAGGAATATTTTCAATGAAAAAGGGTTACTTTGATTTATTATCAGACTTTATAATTGAATTTTGAATTAAATCAGATATATGGTCAGTTTGTGAGATTCATATCTTGTTGGTGACAGTCACCATAATTAAAATTTCCATTTTTGGATGCAATTTTCAGATTCAAAGTAGAACAATATTTGAACCCAAACTTGTAAATAAATACATAAACCTAACAAAGAACCATGCCGTAGAAAATCATTTCTCAAGTCGCTCTTGAAGCTGAAATTCTCTCTTTCCATCAAGATTTCGAAGAGTGTGATTTTCTCTTTTTCAATATTTCCCTACTTTTCCATCAATTTGATAGTACAGAGGCAGGAAAATCAGTAATCTGAACAAAATGGTGCCTCTCGGACAGAAATTTAACGGATATCGATGATCCTCAATTGATCAATGAATCGTTTGGAACCATAATCGCTCAAAAGAACGATGAATGCTATCCGACTACGGTTTGGTTATATATTGCTGCCTGCCTTTATTGTTATATATCGAATTCCGAGACAGAAGTTGAAAAGTTATGTGTTGAATTCCAAATCCGTAGCTTCTGAATGGCATATTATCTTTTGCCTTCTGGCATGAGCCTATATAAAACTGAATTCAGTGTGTTATTTAACGAAGGAATTAAATGCATTCTATCTTAATTGTCTAATATTCCCTCGCCATCATCCATTTTTGGACGAAATTCATTGACAATGATAAACAAAATATTGAAATTTTCATGCTATTTGTTACGGTATCAAGTCATAATCATTAATTTTAATTCTCAAGGAGTATTTAACTTTAATTAATTAATATTTGATCGTTTCTAGAATTCTAACGTTTCAAGAAATTTATCTCTTCAAACGCAGGATTATTTAATTCTTCCTTCCCGATTATGGATCGAACATATTAGTAATGTATTGAATACTTTTGCTTTAATTAATTCAATATATGATATAGTATCCCAGTATTTACTTTTAATAATAAAATCTTACCTGAAGTCAATAAAATAATTGAACTTAATAAATATAATGTCATATTGTGTTTAATTGTCTCTCCACGGCTTGAATGTAATGCAAAACAATTAAAATTTTTAAAACTTTATTTATTTCACATAGCAATTTTTGTTTTGCGAAGGAAGGGCGTTATATGAAAAAAGTCAGTGTAAATACCGCATACCTTACAATGCAAAATGTGAGACAAATATAGGAAAACGAACATTGATCAAGATCTCCTCAAAGCGGCATAAAATTAATTCTACTAAATATTATTTACATCTGCGTTATATATTTGTTATATGATGACAAAAATCTTTAAAATACTATTTCAATTAGAATATAAATACAATTATATTTACGATTTCACTTAAAAGAACGTAAATCTTTTGTTAGAAAAAGGAAAATAAGTATATTTTCCATAGCCATGAAATATACCTTCCACTAGTTAAATCGTGAAAAAGACTTAACTTTTCTATAATTATCTGAGAAACGTGATTTAGATAATCTAACTACCTTGCACGTTTATAAAAATATTTTTTTTTTCAGTACGAATTATGGTAACACATTGCATTAATTTCAATGAAGATTTTCCTAAAGCTTTTAAATTTTAACTTTTAAGTTTCTTATATCTTTTACATTTTTTTTTTTACTTTCTAAGACAGATGTCGCTACCTTTATTCATATTCCTTATTATGTTTATTTATATTCCTTGCATAAATTACTCTTATATAATATCTTCATTTTATATGAACCAAAGAGCAAATGGAGATTAATATTTTTAATATATGTAAGCTATAAAGTATGAAAAAGACTACTAACTATATTTTAACAATATTCCTTTTGATTCCTAATTTTTATTTGGCTACCTTCCCTTTCTGTGCTAAAATCTAGACTGCGACTTTCAAAATTATTCCATTTCATGGTTTATTATTTAGTTCTCCTGCAACAGTTATTCTTCTGCGACAGTTATTATTCAATAACAGATTAAAACCTGACAGAGCTACAAGTTTAAATATCATTTCTACTAACCATATTAACCCTTATTTCCACTTCGCGTACTTGTGCCAGCATGAAATTCTCATCGGTCTGCTTTGATCAATGTTTAAAGATGTAAATAACTATATGAATGTGTGGGGTGCATGGCGCACCAGTAATGATGTGTGAACCTGATTCTGCTTATCAAGGCATGCTTTATTATCGACGAATTTTTCCTTCTCCGTTATCCCATTTTATGTATCTAAGCCGCAATCTTCTAATCGAGTTATGTGCAGAATTATTAAATATACATTTCTTGTATATATTATTCTTACGTAATTTCTTTATTTTATACCTATTAACAAAATAAATAAAACATTCCCTGCCTATATTACCTAAAATCTGTTTCAAGGAATATGACAGAGCTTGAGGAACAGACAGACAGAGAACAGAACAAGACAGAGCTTCTTGATGAGAATCTACATTTTATGCATATTCTCACAGAAGATTCACAGAAGATATTCTCAAATTTTAGTTTGAAAACAATTTGAAGAAGGAAACACGAAAAAGGAGGGATGCTCTCGCCGGGATTTGAACCTGGACATCTCGAATACGCGCCGAGTGTGTTATGTTACACCACGAAGGCATGCAGAAATGAGCGAGAAAATACCATATATTAATGCAAAACATCACACAATTTTCCTTCTTTCTTTACTCATTTAATAATCATAAAAGGTAAATCAAGTGTTTGAAATCAAAGAAGGATCAATAATTGAGTCTAAAAATTAAAGCGATCTCTTTTCTTTACTTTAAATTCTTTGAGTATTTGGTTTTATATTTGTATATCTTTTCATGTATAAATATAATAATTTGCGAGTGAAATGGATATTTAATTATTTCACATAAAAGAAACAAAATATACAACCTTAAGCTTTATAATTTATATGAAATTATGAGAAACATTTTCCGTAAAAAGTAAAAGCAGTATTCTTAGTTTATTGAAATCGGTAAGTTGTTCATTTTTAGAGTCCAAAGAGTACCATGATTTTTCCATGTATAAAGGTTCGATCTTTACCCAAAATCAAAAGTGCTACAATATTTATAAATACCAGTAACTTGAATTTTATTATAATCAAGCATAAATGTTTGTCAAGTATAATAATATTTTATTTGGAAAAAAATCAAATATATGTGGAGCGTTAAATTAGCAATTGTTCTGAAAATGTGATGTATCGTGTGCAATTTATCTATGTAATTCATTGCCTTCCTTTTATGCAGCCTTATTTTTGCAGTATATTAAGAACACTAGCCTTTCGCAATTTTTATTGAACGCATTTGTTCTCCTCATACATTTCATTTGAATGCCGCTTCCGCTTTGCCTCATGTGGTAGATAGCGGTCTCATATGGTAGAAACCAAATGTGTGATTTTCGGCTCCTATATTAGCCTTGGTTGTATATGTTTTGTAACCTCCTATAATCCCTAATGTTAACACCGTTACAGGTTAACTCCTTGTGCAAGTTTCTCCAAGATCAGATAGATAACCGAACACTTGATGTCTTCGACAATAACATCTGAGGAATGCTTAGTCAGTAAGGGTATAGCCATTGGACAAAGAAAAATTCGTCTAGTTCCCTTTATGAAGGAAAAAAACATTAAAATCACTAAGGTATCGAACTAAGAAATAATATGAGAAATATTAATAATTTATCATAGTATTTCTTAGTTACAATATTAAGGGTTACTTAAATTTATTTTAATGTGTTAGTGCAATGGAAATAAATTTAAGAGGTTTTAGCTAAAAACTGTTATGGCCTAAAATTTTGAGCAATTCTAAAATCGACTGTTTTAAATCAAAATAATTCTTCCTTCCTGAAAGCTGCAGTTTTAAAATAGAAATATAGCCTCAACGAAACGGTGCTGAGATACTTTTAAGGAAAGAAAGAGCTTTTAGATTTTATATTGACTGCAGGTGATGTGAGTTCGTAGTAAACCTTTCCAAATTCTCTCTCTTTTTTTTTTTTTTTTTTTTTTTTTCAATTGGAAAAGACATAAACTGGCTTCTATTTCTAAAGCAGTGCTTCTGTTATATTTCTTTTACATCTTTTTTAACCTATACATTTTACTACCATTTTTTCAGGCTCTTTTAGATTTTTAAGTTAAACAATTTTTCTCTTTTAAGAAGATATCGTTAAGGTTGTTGAAGTTCTGGAAGATGAACCAAAAATATGTCTATGTGTTTGACTAAAATTTGTGCTATAGTATCATGATTAGAGTAAATAAGATGGTGGGAATCGAAAGTCAAGTCTGAAGAATGAAGTAAACGTAGCAACTAGTGGTCAACAAGATCATCTTTTATTGCTTCATTAAAAACCGTCAGTTAGAGCTCTTCCATTCTTTACTCCGCTGCTACGTTAGTATTACTGCTTATTCTTTCAAGATATTTTCCCTCGAAATGTTTTCTGATGTAAGCAGTCGTTTACTCCTCTTTTCCGCACTTGGCTACTACAGTATAATATTCGAATTTGAGCCTTAACGTTCCTTTCGGCAGTGATCGGATATTAGGCATTTCATTGCCTAATATGATCTAGGCAGGTACAGGTAAAAGCGGGCTAGTCACTAAAATTTCACTATTGGTCGTAGAGGTATAGACCAGCCGCACCAATTGTGAAGTTCTACCCCAATTTTAAGGACGAACATTCGTTCACTCCAGCGGCAGGGTGATTTACCAGTGTCTGAACGTATAACTAACATGCCACACCAGTATCAGACCCACCGTTTTTTTCCTACCAGCAATCTCTCGAAAGAACTTTCGGCTGGCCGTTTATTTTGAAAGTCCCCTTGCTGCATAGCCACTATGCATTTACAAACATCCATGTTTTCTCGGGACGAAACCGGGCTCGTTAGTATGGCAGTCAGTGTCCCTAATCTTTACACCGGTCGGCCGCCTGGACGGCTAAGCAGTGATTAGTTATAGGACGATAGTGATTTCAACCGCTAATACCAATACTGAAACTATAACTTTTTGTTTCATCTTCAGCGTCAGTTTGGCTAAACAAACTCTTCATTAAAATAAAAAATATGAAGCTTTAAATTTAATATGCCATTCATTATTTACGTTAACAACATATAGAAGCAAACAACGTTAATTTCATATGTATAATCATATTTCTGTCTCTCTCTGTTGCTTGTTCAGACCAAGACATTATAGCAATGAAACATGCTATATATCAATAGCTTTTAATAGTTTGGATTAACGCTGCTTAACTTATCCTGGAGTCTTTTGGTAAAATAGAAAAAATATCAGTGTTTAAATTCTTCTTCTTCAAGAAGCGTGTCAAAACATTATTTGGCAGATTGGCGTTTTTTAACCTATTCATATTTTTACTAAGCATGAAGCTAGAATTGCCATTTTGTCGAACAGACGAAGCGGTATATCTGTCTAAAATCTAGCTTACAAACCGCAATACCTGTTTACTAATGTCAGCAGTAAGTATAAATAATAAATTACTCTTTTCCCTAAAATTAATTTTAATAAAAATGCTAGAAAATTAAAATATACAAATATTTTATTATGCTAATTAAAACAAGGAAATAACTTCTCTGTTTTCAGCTTTTGTTTGGCATATCCCAGGAATATTCAGTTTTCATTCCATATCATCCCTAAATATTCGCAAATGACGTGGAAAAGGACGGATATACTCCAAGGAAATATTTTATAATTTTAGAAAAATATTCCTAAAATTTTCCAAGCCTACAGTTTTGAATATTTTTATGTCTGAAACGTCTCAGGCGTATTTCAAGGGAATAAGGGTCAACACTGTAAGAAAAAAATACTACATTCTTAAAAAGCATACCAAGCCTTGATAGAGAATGATTCAAGATTGTTTCTTGTTTACAAATCCAAAGAAAAAATTCAGATTTGGGGAAAATAATTGATTTTCTTTTCGTTTATTTCGTATATTATTTCGTTTATTACCTAAATTTCTCAAATATCCTTAGAACATGTAAAGACTATTTCTTGGCTGTTTCTGAAAATAAACTTGACATATGAAAATAGATGGAGAATCGGACGCCACATGTATAGTGTGTGATTAGAAGATTATGAAATATTTCCTTGGATATTCATATTTTTCTCCTAGAATACCTGAGGCCCATTGTAGCTTTAGATGGGACATTATTACACCTAAACTTCGAAAGACCTGCTTTAAATGCAAATGCACATTGCAGTGCGCAAATATGCAGTGTGTGCCGCTGACAGTCAAACGAGAACGTCGCATGTGTGACTACCGCGATGTTCCACCTAATACTCCACTCTATGATAAAAAGGAAGTTTACTCAAATTACTGCGAGGAAAGGTCTACAAAATGGACAAAGCGAAGAAATAGTGTTATAAAATAATCACTCGAAGCGGAGGCAGATCACAAACCAGCACCAAGACAAACAGAAGTTAATATTCTTGCAAAACGAGAAGATACTGGAAGATGGACAAAGTAATAGTTTCCCACAAAAATGAAACTTGAAATTAAAATATTTTTTGCAATTAGGAAGGAGAGATATATATCGTTCCTTATTTTACCTCATAAATTTTATTTTGAGGAAAGGAAACAGCGACAAATTGACATCCCTAAAGCATTCATCTATGGGCAGTAAATGTGTTCATCAAAAAACACGTCTATTACGCAAGACCGAGGAGTAAGCATTCCTTTTGTAAAGCTATAAGTAAATATTCTTTGTTTACTGTGCATGGTTTCCTTTTATTCCCTTGCTTCTGCTTAACTTTTACCGAAAATGCATTTTAGTAGAGATAATTTAAGAGATAGCTGCTCGTGTGTGAAATAGTTCCGTGATAATTCCCTTACTGTCGGTAAGCTGAATGTTAGTGACTTCATTTGCCTTCAGGTATACTGAACCTTTAATGGAGTTTAAACTTTCTGTTGGTGAGCATTTTAGTTTAAAAACGTGAGAATTGTAACATGTAAGAAATCGTTCATTTTGTTATTTAAAATAAAGTATAATTTTGCATTAATTACAGTTTTACGAGCTAATGGAGAGGATACTCAATTGAAATTTCTGTGTGATTTTGTGTTCTTTCTGTCTCCATTCAAGATACCATAATGTCACAGTTTTATTCTTATCTTAAACATTTACTTCTTAGCCAGTAGTCATAGTTTCAGGAAACCTTGACGAATATTGTCACTAAACCCTGAAATGTACACTTATTTATGTGTTAACGGATTGCATTTTATTATTTGATTTGATCTAGAAATTTGCAAACAGAATTTTCAAAGCAGCCTGGATCCGCATCTGATAATAAATGTTTTCTTTCAGTTTAGCGTTTATTTCGTCTTAAAATGCATTCTTATTAAAACAACTTCATGCACTGATAGAAAAGTATTGCAAATGTACAAACAAATTCCTTCTTTTGCCATTTATTGGATATAAACCTGAAATAGATCATTCAGCCGCAGATCAAAAAGGGAGTTAAGAGAAATGCGTTATCAATTTAACTGATGCAATGCATTAAGCTAATAAATTATGTTTCCAGCTAGCGGCATCTCTACTAAATATCTTTTAAAAGACGTGTTCAAAATTCTAGTGCTACGTATTAAATTATAATACTGAACTTATTTCTATCAAACATTCCATTGACCTTATTATTTTTCAAAAACGTTTATCCAATTTTCAAGCTGCTAAAATGGCACTGCTTGTTTTCCTCTCCACTGCGTTAATGCATTAATTTTTTTTTCATGAAACTAAGGATCAGTTGGGAAAACTCACTGTTGTTTTAAAGTGTTGCTTAAGTAAATTTGTTTACTTTCTATGCTTAATTAGCAAAGGACGATATAATTATTTTGTTCTATTTTCGTCATAATGAGATTCATTCATCATTATATGATTGTTCTGCGCCCTTCAGCAGGTTTAATCCTTTTTCGTGCCTTTTTCTTTTACAACGATTTCATGGTAAATTAAAATATTTGTAAAGGGAGTAATTAGAAAACCAGCTACAGAAACTAACAAATATTACATATGTACAATGATTCAAACATTTTACTTAATTACTGATTCAACAAGATTTTATCAAGCATCAGTTTTTGTAACTTGTTTTGTAGAGAACAATAATTAAAGAAAGAACTTTTATATTTAAAATTTTAAATTCTTTTCTGTAACGAAATATACACTAACGTTTCCTTTTTATTCTTCAATATAGAAAATCAAATTTTTAATTTGATTTCGTTATTGAAGGAAGAGATATAGAAAAAAAAGATAGCGACAATTTGTAAAGTTATAAATAAATGAAAATAATCACACGTTTTAAAATCACGTGACAGCGTTTTAATAAATATAATTTACAATAAGAAATTTTTCCTGTATATACAGAGGAAGATCAAATTCTTTAAATTCCTACTTTTTCTAGAAAAGTATTATAGCTAAGCGCACTGCGAGTTTGAAGAGTAAGCAGTGAAGTCGCAAAAGCGCGTAGCCAGTTTGGATTGAGTGTTAAGTTGAATGTTGTCCCTTTGCTATATTTTTATCAATTATTTCAAATTTTACACAAAAGTGAATAAATGATAAAACTTAAAAATGATCTGTATACAACATATGTATCTTGCTAATAAGTTCTGTTATTCTAATTTGTAACTGTAAAATACTGATGCATTTCTTTTTTTGTTCTTTGCAGGTACTATGCAGTCTGAAGAAAAAAAGTAAGTAAAAGTTATGTTATTTGGATTAGTGATCATATATTGTACCGTAAGATCGATATTAGTTTTCAAAACGTTTTGCATAATGCTCTAGTTCTTGTATAGTTTTGGATCGCATTTCACATGCCTGTAGTTGCAAGTGATCAGGAAAAACACGTGAATAGTATTGTGAAGACCCTCAATAACGAAGAAAAAATTTAGATAACGAAGAACTTTAGATGAAAATTTTGCAATACTAAAATAATTAATATGTGCATATAATTATTAACATGAATGAAAACATCACGAAAGAAAATAGAAACGAAAACATCGCTGAGTGGGATAAAGATAAAATTCTGCGATTTTAAAACATCGTGATGGAAAATATTTCAGCAATAAAATGTCCCCATATTTTTTATTTCATACACATAAACTTTCTTTAAAAACAAAGAAATGGAAGAGAAGAAGAAAATTTGTCGTGCGAAAGAAATATGTCCTTTTCTTCTGAACAAGGGATTTCCTTCTGAACGACGAAAATATGAAATATAGTTGTTTACTATTTTTTTTTTCACTAAGAGATTTTAAGGTAAACATGTTTATGCCATTGTTTTCAACATTTTCTTACCGCCGTTTCTTCGGCGTTGCTTTTTCCCTTACGTTTTCCAAGGAATGATTCCATTTGTGATGCTTTCGCTGAGATCATCTGGGTGGACGTTTGTGAAAAATATTAGTTACATTATTATATGTAATAATGTTTTGGATAAGTGCTTGGAAAAACTTTTTTATTAACAGAATTTGCTGGTATCTCCGTCATGGAGACCTTCTTTCTGGTAATCAGTATGGTTTTACACCTCAAAAAAGTTCTGAATACGCTCTTTTACGCTTGAATGATATTGTTCAGAGAGGAAAAAAGAAAAACTTGCACACTATTTTGGTCTTTTTGTATATTAAGGGCGCCTTCGACTATGCGTGGTGGCCTTGTATTCTCTATCTGCTAAAAAAAGTAGAACTTCCAATGAATATTTTTTCACTTGCTGCTGATTTTTTAAATGATCGGGCGGCCGAATTGCAATTGGGCTCGGCTTCTGCAATCCGTCACCTTGAAAGGGGTTGCCCTCAAGGTTCTGTTTCAGGACCTACGTTTTGGAATATTATTATTAATGATCTCCTATTAAAACTGAGAAATCTTGCTTGTTGTGATACTATAGCCTTTGCAGATGATGTTTTGTTTTGCTTCCAGAGTAGGGACCTTTCTGCTACTTTTTTACAGGCACAAGAGACTTTAAATTTCGCCTCCAACTGGTCAAAAGGTTTTAAATTAGATTTTAAGCTTGATAAAACCAGGGTTATGATTATCGAAAAGCGAAACATCTGTTATGATGCATTTCAGTTATCTCTCGATGGCACCCCTTTGACTGTGGTAAAGCAAATGAAATATCTTGGGGTTTTTCTTGAGTGTAAATCTTCTTGGAAACAACACTTAACTTATGTATCAGAGAAATGTGATAGATTACAGCGTGGATTAAGTCGTATTGCACGTAACACATACGGCATTAATTACAACGTTCATTCGCTCATCTATAAACAAGGAATTACACCCTTCATTATGTATGGCTCTAGAGCCTGGGGTATATCGCTCAAGAAGAAGATAAATTATAGATATTTACGACGCGTTCAAAGACGGATAATTCTGCGGGTCATATGTGGATATCGTACCGTAAGCTAGCAGTCTGTTTATGCAATTTATGGCTTTCCTCCAATTGACATTGCCATTCTTCATTCTATTGCTTATAAGGAAAATATTTCTGCTTCTACTGTCTCTCAGCATGATTGTATTATACCTCTATCTGATCTCCCTCATCCTTCAGAAAGAAATGCTATTAATTTTATTCAGTTTAGCAATAAAATTGTGGGTGATTCGCCTGTAACTTGCTATACTGATGGCAGCAAAATTTATGGCAAGGTTGGTCTCGCATTTGTTGTCTTCAAAAATGGTCTTGAATTTGAGCACTTTCAATTTAGAATCAGAGATGAATGTACCGCTTTCATAGCTGAACTTTTGTGCATAAACTTCGCCGTCAAATGGGTCTCTAAACAAAATAGTGCTGTTTCAGACTATCTCATTTGTACTGATTCCCTTTCATCCTTGGAGATCTTAAAATGTATTTCTTCTTCTAATAATATCATTACCGAGATTCAAAAAGAACTGAAGAATCTAAAGGATAAAAATATTTCGGTTTCATTTTCATTTGTTCGTGGTCATACAGGTGTTGTTGGGAACGAACGAGCCGATTTCCTTGCTAAGACTGCGACTAAGCGGGAAATTGACACTTTTGTCAATATCCCTAATTCCTTCTATAAGAAGGTCATGTATGAAAGTCATGGAATGTGGAATCATGGAATCACGAATTCATTAATTCAAATAATGGGAGTTTAACTAGGAGGTATTTATTTCCCTTCTATTAAAATGAGATTGTCGTGTCATCATTTCTTTACAAATTACAAATTAACCCAGTTTCTTACTGGACATGGGAATTTTAAAAGTTATTTGAACAGATTATGTTGAGTCCTGAGTCTGTCTGTGACTGTGGCCTCGGTGGCGAGGAGAATGTAGAACATGTGCTTCTTCTATGTCCTAAATATGAGAGCGAAAGAAATGTCTTGAAACTGGGACTGAAAAATTTTAATATTAACTGGCCTCCAAAGTTTTACCAATTTATTTCCGAGAGAAGTGCTTTTAACATTTTTTGTCAATTCATTGTAAAACTTTGCAATCATCCTTGATTTTATTTCAATTTTCTCTTGTTTATTTTGTATTGTGTTTCATACTTACTTCTGTAAGCCCCATGTGATACTATGTGGTACATGGGGAACTTTTTGAGTTTCTTTTAATAAAATTAAATTATTATATGTTAAAGTAGCAAACTCATTATTTTTGCATATTTTAAAATCTTATAAAATTCTATTCCACATTAAGATATGTGAAAACTTGAAAGGTAGTTTTTTAATATTTTGAATTATTAAGGTATACGCTGATGTTTTAAAAATTTCCTAAAATTAATACATTTTAATATAGGCATAATTCACTGTTTGGAATACTAACAATTTGCTCAGCATTTAAGTTGAATTACACGTCATACATAATTCCAGATTTCTCCAAATTCAAATAATTTTTTATTCGTTAAGATGAATGTTAAAATTTAACTTCAAGTTTAATTTTGGCGTTTTTTCATGCAAGAAACAGCATATTTTTTTATTATCTTAAATATTAATATTTTGTAAAAACGTTTTTATGTGATATTATTGGAGAAAGCGGCACAAAGTTTGACAACACTTTAAACCATAGAAATCATAGAATAAAATAACCTGAGTTGTTTCCAGCGATGAAAAGATGAGACAACAAGAAAAACATATTTTCAGATTTTAGTTTGCTGTGCTGATAAAGGTAGAGAAATACTCACAAGATCTTTTCTCATTGTGTATTCTAACTATGATATCAATATGGAATTTACGGGTTGATTTATCATTATGAGCAACATTTGGCACAACATTTGGTAAATGTATTTAATAATTTTATCAAAGAAGAAATAATATAATAATGCTGCAGATACTTCTTAAAATTGTATTGGAATAAGTAAATATTCTGTTGATCTAATCAGTACTCAACAACGAATAAAGTCGGAATACATTCTATGCATTTGTGTTTCTCACAAATGTTTATTAATTATTTAACTAAATTGAAATCTCCTTAAATATTTTAATACACATCTGATTGAGAAACGTAGTCAATAATTCCATTGCTGAAAAGTATTAGAAGATATTTTCAATGTATATTTTTACATTTTTTTATTTTTTTATATTGCTATCTCCTAAGGCTTGAAATGAAGGAAGATAAATTGCTTTACTAGCTAATCCCAGAAGTGAAATCTTTGCGAAAGTATTCACCATGGCATATTTTCTTTTTCCATTTTTGGGAGTCGAGGGATATATAATAAAACATGTAGAATCGTTCCGGGTAAATGCTTGGATCGAATTTAACAAAAGCTGAAGGAAACAGACATATGAAAAGAGTTCGATCTGTTTGCCTTTTTTGCATCCTTAATAATAATGTATTTCCTCTAAAAACAAAAAAAAAATGACTCGTATTTACTTACAAAAACATAATTAGAACTGCAGATATTGTTGACGTTCATAATTTTATATTTCACTGTAACATGCTGGAATCTCATTTTTGTCCCAAATGTGCAAAATTAGTGAATGTTGGAAAAAGTATTAATTTCTAAATACGAATGTTTTACATATTTATATTTAACGTTGTTTCTTTCTCATTTTTTATGTGTGTGTTTAATTTTAAAATTAATATTTGACCCCTAGCTACAGATTAAACTTTATTGAAATTTTTCAGACATACGTATTTGCAATGACAGTGCAATATTTTTAAAAATTGGAGTAAGCCATGTATTTATTATTGACGTTTCTTAACGATTCTAAACTAATCATTGCGGAATTTGAAATATTATGGAGTCAATCTAAAAACAATCTTCGGGATGAAGTGTTCTCTGAATCTTTTAATAATTCCCAAAATTTAGTGATGTTCCAAAAACAGTTTGAATTCTTTAGCTAATAATGATAGCATTGCAATTGCTAACAATGATAACTTTTAAATTGAAAGATGCCGCTCTGATATGCGATACTGGCTACCTTATCATTGGATACGAGTTCGAATCCAGAAAAAGGTTGGATGTTAATAATTGTACAGTGTATTCTTTAAAACTGGGATGGAGTCCGGCAAAGTCGCATTGTCGCCTATAAAGGGTATGATGTCCAAGCCAACGACAGATGCAGTCCTGCGTTTCTCGCCATCATAAAATTCATGAACTTGTTCTGACGTTACAGACAAGTGAATGAGTCATAACAACAAATCGAAAGATTTAATCCCTTTTTGTTACTTGGTCCAATATTTTGAATGATGATGAGGATTTGGAAGCCAAACAGAAAGTTAAGTGAATTGAATGTAATCTTAGGCAAGATTAGAAGGGATAAACGTTCTTTGCTAAGAGATTTTCCTGACTGCGTTTCATTATGTACATGTTTATTTTTTTTATAACTTGTAAAGTAAATATTTTAGAGCTTGGTATTCTTTGGTAGCATAAACTAGTATCACACTCCTAACGAAAGTGGAGCGAATTATCGCTTTATCTGAAGAGAAGTATAGTGTTTTGTAAAGGTTTGAAACAACTTGTTTATTGAATCAAAACTTTAAAATAAACTCGCAACTCGTGCTAAAGAAAGCACCCGCCACTTGTGGCTACGAAACGTAAAGTTAGATTCAAATTTAAAACTGAGCCTAGTAGTTAAAGACCACACATTTGATTGAACGCGTTGACTCAAAATTTCTCATCAATTAAATGTCGGCAGCAATAATGTAAAGCCGAAGAAGTACAATCTAACTTTACTTTTAGAGAAGGTTATTTTTAGGGAATAATTGTTTTATTTTTAGAGAATTTTAAAGACATTGTTTTGTAAATTTTTCTTTCAGATTGTGTATTTTATTAACATTTTTGTCATATATTTTATTCTATGGGAAGAATATTTTATGTAAAATGAACAATGAACAATTACTTGGTATATATTTATTTCTCCACTTATACGTGTGACTCTATTTAAAAAAAAATGTTACTTTGAGCTAATATATAAAAGTGAATTTCATTAATATTTAGAGAAGCATATAAATATTGAAAATTAATATAATTAAAAAATAAAAAAAAAAGTAAAGAGCACTATTGAAATTTCCATGAACAGTATATTGATTATTGAAAATTATTGTACCTTCATTAGAATTTAATTCAAGCACCATAAATGCATAAGTAAATGATAATTCCATTTCAGTTATATTGCAAAGCACTCCATGTATATAGTACATTTAAACGTATAATATTAAAACAGCTTCTAGTAACTATATTTGTAGTGTAATTATCATCAGATGGTCATATAACAAATATCACCAGTAGTAGTTTAAAATATCATATTGCTATATATTATATTTATATCATTCATTAAATTACTGTGCATTGTTTTTGAATCGTTCGATTTGTTATTCTCATAAGGACAGCGCTACTGTAAGACATATGTGCACAAGAAATTGTATAATTTTCTGATGTACATGCTACCTTCTGCAACGAACACTCTTCTTGAGTCCCTGTTAGTTGATATCTGATAAAATACGGCATGCGAAGACGAGAGCAAATGAGAACACGTGGTATCAATGGTTATTGAGTTCTGATTTTCTTTGTGCATAGCGTTTACAGAGTGCCTTACGTTTTAAATATTAAATAGGTGTTTAAGAACAAAGAAGTTGCATCTGTGCGATCCTATTATTTAGACTTCTTAATGCCTATAAGGAATTACTATATTTATAACTTCACTAAAATGTGCGAAAGTCGTGTATAATAAAGCTGGAGATTTATGCATAAAGTCAAATAAGTCAGAAGTACGTAAGTTGTTACTAGAGGAGAATACAAAGAAGAATTAAAGCGTGAAGCATTTGCTGTAGGTTGCAGAATACTTTGCTAAAGATGATAATTTAAATGTGCTGTCATAATCCTAAATTTCATTACATGTTTTGTCATGCAGCTTTCTATAAAAAGAAATAAGATGCAATCTTCAGATTTTTTTGCAATGGATGGAATTTCTTGATCATTGAACATTTAATGAGGTAATATAAATCATCTCCTAACTCTATATTTATGCAGGTATATCTTGATAAAATGCTTCTGCGTTAGAAATAGGCAGGAAAGGGCCGCATGACCTAAATATCTAGTTTATTTATGTCATGGTTAACAATATTGATAAAATTATACTTGATACTATTAGAATCGTATCCCGGTCGTATTCATTACATAATATCTCATTCTTGATACCAAGCTTTCATGGCTATTTGTTGCAAGTTTGTAGTCAGACAATTTCATGACCATGGTGTGTATTATATGTCATCATTCACAAATACTGTTTCTTATGCAGTTTCTTTTCAAGCATATCTGCTGGTTTTACTCCGCTTCTTATACTTGGCGTCTTTTGATCCTTGCGACATAAACATGCTGTTGCTTGAAACTGCTTACTGTATGTTAAATTCCATTCTCTATTAGCAACTGAAATTCGGGTTTCTTATTGCATCTAATACTGAGATGCAATCAGACTGATATGCAGTTCTTGATATTGTTCTTGCACTTCCCACTATCTCTTCTATTGCAGTTATTTTGCTTGAAATATGTTATTTTCACTCGTTAGATAATTGTTCCAGTGTTTAATATTTTTATGCCGTTTTTGTTTTAGACTATTTAAATTTTTATAAAGCTAAAGAATCATCCAAAACAAATTTTAGAAACGGTCCGTGAAAGCAAAATCACATACCAGAAGAAACAGAAATGCCTGGTGGTGATGAGGTGTGGATGTTCTTTCTAATCTGGGTCATGGTCAGTATATGAAATCCTAGTTTCTTAGTAGATTGGATGGAAAATATATCAGAAAGCATTTGTCACAATGTCAAGTTGTAGGATTTCAACTGCAGTTCTTTCAGTTTCGGCTCTGATGTGTAATCCTGTTTATCTTCTATATCTGGAATCTATATCTTCTATATCTGGATGCTATATCTGGAAAGCAAAGTTGAATGCAGATTGAGGTATTGAGAAGGAACAGTCGTTGCATAAAGTTAATGAGTAATGTTTCCTTCTTTTGTCATAGGAAATATTGCTTGATATGTAATAATTTTCTTATTATAGTTCTAAATATAATTTTGGGGGTTGGTTGCTTTAATCACCAACTTGAGCTCTGCAGTCCTGCAATCTGAATTTCTTAAACGCGAATAGTAACAGTTCTCAAAACTGAAAACTAACGAGGCGGATTATATGATTAATACTGTGGTTGCATATTGTTATATGATGGTAAAACTATATTAAGTATTTATACAATGCTCCTACTATGAAACCTTTGATGTTTTCATATCCTATTTCGACACGACTTTGTTATTATAATTTTGATTTCACGCCATGATATTAATTTTCTTTAAAACTGCATAATAAATCATGACGTATTCCATGGAAAGTATTATAAGTTCCTTCTGTTAGTGTTAAATGTTCACAGTGTTTTTTTCTTCAAATAATTATGTAGCATTTACAGTTATTGGAAACAAAGCAAATTTGAAATATCGAAATGAAAAGAATATTAATTAATTTTAGAGATTTGATGAAAAAATATTAAATTCCTGATATATTTAATTAGAACATGAAGTTTTCCAAGTATTTCTATTTTAATAACAACAATTAATGAAAACATTAAAGAAAAATATTACGATAGAAGGAGTTGCAAGGTATAAAAAGTCAAACAAGATGTTAATTGAATCAAATGTTTGTTAATGACATGGTTCTAGCATACACGCATTCTTATTTATTTCCCTCTTCATATTAAATTCTTTCCCGCTGAATTCTACACAGATTGCGAGAAAATTGTATTCATACTAATTGTAAGAAGAACCACTGCACACATTTATTAAATACCTAACATCTGCTGTAGTTCGTTAAATGTAAAATCAATTACTGAAACATTTGATTGCTTAGAAATCTTTAGCATTCTAATTATAAATCTTTGTAATACTGTTCAATGTTAAAAATGAAACAAATATGCATTTTGTTTAGTAAAGATTTAAATTTCAAATTAAATGAGAAAGAGAAAAACGTGTTTAGAAACTATAATACGTATTATTTGGAATAGAATCCTTGCACAGAAGAGAACTTCTTTCTAAAATAATTAAATAAAAACGGTAAACAAATTCCATTGTTTGACGAAATTATTTCATTAGAATAGCGTCTTTAATTCCTCTCTGTCTTTTCTTCAATGGTAATTAAATAAGAACGTTTATGGATTAACAGGTAATTTTAAGTGCTCAACCAAAACTGAAATGGGGAAAAAAGAGAGGAAAAAAATTAATATTCTTTAATTTTCCATTCAAGAATGCATGTACTGAGTTCTTCTAAGTTATTTATAAAATAATACGGATGAAATGCAAATTCTTTTTTGTCAAACAATTACTTATAATAAGATTAAACTTATTTCGTCGCCTGTCTTTTTTTTTTTTTTATTTCGTTAACGCTTCTGTAGAATCTTTTCAGCAAAAGACGGAAGGAAAGAGAGGAACACATGAAAAAAATCTTCTGAACGAAGTGAAGCGAAAATATAAGGCTCTCAGATCAAAACAAATTACACTTTTCTAGCATAAAAAAACTTTTGACATTGTTCACATAATAACCAATTACGCTTAATTATAAACGTTTAATTGGGATCCAACGAAGTGAAATCCCAAAATTCTGCGAAGTTAATAAGTTGCCTTTTGGAAAGGCTAGATTCATTTTTTTCTGCGTGTGGTATTAATTTTATTAAAAAGCAGAAATGAGAAATGGAGTACTAGAGTTTTATTAAGAAAGTTCTAATTTTTGAGTAATTGAGATACAGATCTGTTTCCTATAAATATTAAGTAGGTGGACAGTCTGCGTTTGTTTTAATTGAAATGAACTTTCGTGCTGTCAGAGCACACTGTTTAAGAAATAAATAATAGATAAAAGGACAATGCAATAATTAAAAATACAATTTGCGGAAAGTTATTGCTTTCATTTCTTGTGCAATTTAAAATCCTATTCCAGAAAACTTTAAAATCCTTTAAAAATTTCCTGCTGGCAAGTTTCCAGAACCGAACAGCGAGGAGAGCAGAGCTATTTTCCTTTCAGTTTGCAACAAATCCATAAAACTTAAGATATTATTTACTTTTCATAAAGTTCCTTTTCTTGTATTCACGAAATGAGGAATTTTTCCTACTTATTATCCATCTGAAGCATAGCAGTAATAAAGAACAGTATATTTCTGTGTAGTTAGCTGCATTTTTTTAACTAATTCTAAATTGTTGAAGTTCGGGAGTAGGCTTACACAGGAGTTCTAAGTGCCTTGATAAGTTCAAATTGACTTTCAAATAACTCGATCTCAAAAATGAATGATTGAGAAAAATACTCGTAATTGAAATAAACTGCAATTAATTGACCAGTGGAAGTTTTTATTTTATTTATAGAAATAAATATGATATAAATATTATTTATAAATGTAAATTAGACTATAAATATTAATCAGACTTCTAAATAGGAATATCCAGCTACCATTTTTCAGACTGTAGAGACATTAGGTGCTTTCTAGACGCAGGCAAGATGAAAAATTAGCAACCGCGTGAATCGAACCACGGACTCTGGAATACCGGCCCATCGTGCAGAACCACTACACCACGAAGGTACGCTAGGAAGTGGGAGAAATACCTTATAATACTTTTAATTTTATTGTGCATAAGATGCACTGTTGAGGTTGCGGCTGTCGTTAGTTTAGGTCTTGTACAGCTTATGTCTGACAGTAAGAATTTCCTTCATTCCAAGTTTGAAAGGGAACCTCTCGGGCAGAGATAAGATGATCTTCCTCTCCTTTTTCCCTAAGACCAACCTCTTGGGTGGAATTTGCCAGCTTAGAACATTCATGCTTCCTGATGGATTCGAACTCGGATGAAAGGTTAATTAGTAATCATTTTGAATAAAATTAAGAGATTAAAATATTTAAAACAGACCTGATAACCCTCAATGAGAAATAAATTAAAATTCAAAAACCTTCTTAAGAAAATAAATAAATATTTCTTTTCATTGTATAGTTATATATCTTGTGGAGAAGAATAGTTGTGAACACCGAATTGTGGAATTGTTTATTATAGATCAGATACACCAAAGCTATTGCAAGGAGGATAAGATGTAATTAATTGCAAAGTTACTCTGTGAAGCGTCTAAAAATTTCATAAAAAGTTTTATTTTAGACAGACCGTTTTAAATAAATTTTTTTCTTCGTTTCAAAATAAAATGCATCTGGCTGTTACTTGATGATAGGAAGACAAAAGCAAATTACATTCTAAAAACTCGCATCTTGAGTATCCAGAAAAGAAAAACAAATGTTACTTTGAGAATTCATTTCATTACTGCCATTCGTTTTCCTTGAAACTCTTAAAAACTCAAATATTTATTTAGAATGAGTTTTCGACAGCTGAATAAATATTTGATTTTGTACTCATAAAGAAAGAAAAGCTAAAATGTTGCTATTTGGAAAAGTGCTTACTTCTAAAGAAATGAAATCTTTTATATTATTTACATATATAGGAATAAAAATTATCATAAATTTTAGAGTTTAAGGAAATTTACAAAATAACGAAATACAAAATACTTTGACTCTTATATTTAAGATTATAATTTCTAACTGTCTGTACTCAGTCTGATAATTATTTCTCGATATGCTAACGACTATGTAAAAAGATATTTAATTTAATCATTAATTATATGTGCCTATATACCTATTCATCTCTCTCTCTATATATATGTATATATAGATAGATATCTCTCTCTACATGTATATACATAAAAAAGCAAAATTAAAGTTAAAATAATTTAAAAAAATGTGCAAACATATAAAAGATTTAATTTTCGAACTAATCTACAATATCATTTAAGTTCAGATAGCATAAGTAAAACAAGTGCAAAACCAAACCATGAAAATAAATTCACCAATTCAGCAAATTAAAATTAATCTAAAAAATTCCTTAAAAAATGCATAAGTGAATGACTGTTGAGCAGGCAGGAGACAGACTTATCAAGGGGAAGTTGCGTCCAAACCTAACTCTTCAATCATTCAATTCGTGTTTCGTCATTCATGCAGGCAAGGGTAAAAGTCAAAACCAAAAGTAAATACATACTGAAGAATGTCTAAAAGGAAATACCAATAAAGTGTTACCTTGAGAAATTAGCAATTAAAAATTAAAAGTCTAAAAGGAAAATACCAATAATGAAGTATTTTGAGAAATAAGCAATGTAAAGTCTAGTATTAAATTATTTTTTTAATTAAATTAATTTTTATTTAAATTAAATTTTCCAGAAAAATTAATTTAGAAACCAATGCATTTTAGAAACTTTTGTCTACAGAAACCTCCCAGACACGAATATGCATATCAATCAAAAAGGAACTAGACATAATTTATATAAACCAATAAGAAACTAAAAAGAACTAATACAATTTATAAAAAACAAATATATACTTATAAATATAATTACATATCTAGAAAATACTTAAATACTGCATAAAAAATACTTAAAAGCACGTAAATAGTAAGTTTAAATTCTAACTTACCTACCATATTAGCGTTGGGGTCCGCAAAAGTATTCGCTAAGTGATGTAAGTGTGTTCTGCAAATTATATAGATGGCGCTTATGTAAGTAAAGTTGAGTGCCAAGCTGCTATCTTTGTTTTATTAAAAATTTGGTAAACTTTAATATTAAAATATTTAAATAAAATCTAGAAAAAATCAAAGAATATCCTAAAAGTATGTAATTTAATTTTAATTTTAAATGACCAACTATTTATGGTAGGGAGTTTAGTAGCTGAGCCAATCAAGAGATGTAAGTTTGCTCTGCAAATCATAAAAAGAGAACTCTAATTGAAGTAAAGTAGAGTTAAGTGGTTATTGTAAATTAATAAATGTAAACTTGTTTGTAATGTTAAATGTGTGTTGCAAAATTGTGTAAATAATGCAAATAATAACGTTAAGTGAAAAAATTATTTTTTAGTGAAATTGCAAATTAAAAAGTAATTAAGCAAAACTGAAGTGTTTAAAATTTAAAAAAATGTTTTAAAGTAAAATTAAAAATTTTTAATTTAAATTTAAAAAAGTCTTAAAATGTCTTAAAAATTCCCCAAATTTTTTCAAGTAAAATTTAAATTTTGAAATGAATTCCCTAAATGTTTTTTTATTTATGAAATTGAATTCCCTAAAAAAATTTTATAATTAAATTAAAAGAAAGATAATGTAAGCTAAAAAAGAAAATTCACAGAAATTTCCTAGAAATTTCCCAAAAATTAATTAAAAAATGTTGATTAAAATTTAAAGAAAGAAAATACTGAAAGTTTTAATGAACTTGATTCCAACTGGTATATCAAAACTTTACTAAATACTGGTTAAAGTAAGGAAAATTAGAAGAAAATTAAAATCTTCACTCAATTCGGGCTATAATTGAGACTTTTGAAAAGAGTTGGCCATTTATTAGTAAAAGGAAAGAATCCAGTATTGATTAAATATACATATTTACAAATTTATTTACAATAAAAATTTACAAGATAATTCCTTTACTCTTCTATATCCTTCAATACCCTCAAGCTAAGGTTTAAGGTAATGTTATCATACCATAAAGGGCCACATAATTATAAAGTAAAGTTAATGCCTGCGCCTTTTTAATATATAAATTAATAAATTTTGGTGGTACTTGGTTATCAACTTGAACATTAATTAGCTTTATTATTTCTTCCTTTAAATCTTCTATTTAAGTACATATAATTTTTATTCTGATTATTTGGCTATGAAACGTGTTTTCTATTACTTCTCTAGAGATATTAGAGTTCCAATTAATTAGTTTAATAGTGTGAAAATGGAAATTCCTTCTTTTATCATATAATTTAATTTTGCTGTGTTTAATAATTAGGAGGTCTAGGTATTCAATAGTATCTTGGTTCTTTTTTTTTTTTTTTTATTAAAAGAAACACAACAAGTTCCCCATGTACCACATAGTATCACATGGGGCTTACAGAAGTAAGTAAGAAACACAATACAAACTAAACAGAAGAGAAAATTGAAATAAAATTAAGGATGATTACACAGTTTTACAATGAATTGACAAAAAGTGTTAAAAGCACTTCTCTCGGAAATAAACTGGTAAAATTCTGGAGGCCAGTTAATATTAAAATTTTTCAGTCCCAGTTTCAAGACTTTTCTTTCGTTCTCATATTTAGGACATAGAAGAAGCACATGTTCTACATTCTCCTCGCCGCCGAGGACACAGTCACAGACAGACTCAGGACTCAACTTAAATCTGTTCAAATAACTTTTAAAATTCCCATGTCCAGTAAGAAACTGGGTTAATTTATAATTTGTGAAGAAATGATGACACGACAATCTCATTTTAATAGAAGGGAAAAGTCTTCTAGTTAAACTCCCTTTATTTGAATTAATGAATTCGTGATTCCACGACTCCACAATGCTTTTATACATGACCTTCTTATAGAAGGAATTAGGGATATTGACAAAAGTGTCAATTTCCTGCTTAGTCGCAGTCTTAGCAAGGAAATCGGCTCGTTCGTTCCCAACAACACCTGTATGACCACGAACAAATGAAAATGAAACCGAAATATTTTTATCCTTTAGATTTTTCAGTTCTTTTTGAATCTCAATAATGATATTATTAGAAGAAGAAATACATTTTAAGATCTCCAAGGATGAAAGGGAATCAGTACAAATGAGATAGTCTGAAACAGCACTGTTTTGTTTAGAGACCCATTTGACGGCGAAGTTTAAGCACAAAAGTTTAGCTATGAAAACGGTACATTCATCTCTGATTCTAAATTGAAAGTGCTCAAATTCAAGACCATTTTTGAAGACAACAAATGCGAGACCAACCTTGCCATCAATTTTGCTGCCATCAGTATAGCAAGTTACAGGCGAATCATCTACGACTTTATTGCTAAACTGAATAAAATTAACAGCATTTCTTTCTGAAGGATGAGGGAGATCAGATAGAGGTAATATACAATCATACTGAGAGACAGTAGAAGCAGAAATATTTTCCTTATAAGCAATAGAATGAAGAATGGCAATGTCAATTGGAGGAAAGCCATAAATTGCATAAACAGACTCATAGCTTACGGTACGATATCCACATATGACCCGCAGAAGTATCCGCCTTTGAACACGTCGTAAGTATCTATAATTTATCTTCTTCTTGAGCGATATACCCCAGACTCTAGAGCCATACATAATGAAGGGGGCAATTCATTGTTTATAGCTGAGCGAATGAACGTTGTAATTAATACCGTATGTGTTGCGTGCAATACGACTTAATCCACGCTGTAATTTATCACATTTCTCTGATACATAAGTTAAGTGTTGTTTCCAAGAAGATTTACACTCAAGAAAAACCCCAAGATATTTCATTTGCTTTACCACAGTCAAAGGGGTGCCATCGAGAGATAACTGAAATGCATCATAACAGATGTTTCGCTTTTCGATAATCATAACCCTGGTTTTATCAAGCTTAAAATCTAATTTAAAACCTTTTGACCAGTTGGAGGCGAAATTTAAAGTCTCTTGTGCCTGTAAAAAAGTAGCAGAAAGGTCCCTACTCTGGAAGCAAAACAAAACATCATCTGCAAAGGCTATAGTATCACAACAAGCAAGATTTTCCAGTTTTAATAGGAGATCATTAATAATAATATTCCAAAACGTAGGTCCTGAAACAGAACCTTGAGGGCAACCCCTTTCAAGGTGACGAATTGCAGAAGCCGAGCCCAATTGCAATTTGGCCGCCCGATCATTTAAAAAATCAGCAGCAAGTGAAAAAATATTCATTGGAAGTTCCACTTTTTTGAGAAGATTGAGAATACAAGGCCACCACGCATAGTCGAAGGCGCCCTTAATATCCAAAAAGACCAAAATAGTGTGCAAGTTTTTCTTTTTTCCTCTCTGAACAATTTCATTCAAGCGTAAAAGAGCGTCTTCAGAACTTTTTTGAGGTGTAAAACCATACTGATTACCAGTAAGAAGGTCTCTATGGCGGAGATACCAGCAAATTCTGTTAATAAAAAGTTTTTCCAAGCACTTACCCAAAACAGGAAGTAAGCTTATACACCTAAGGTTATCTAGGCAAGGAATCCTAGACTCATTTCCTTTAGGAATAAGAATTACTTGAGCATGTTTCCAAACACGTGGGAAAATGCCAACATTTAAGCAAACGTTAAAAAGTTTATGGAGAAATTGAGGAAACATTAAATGAAACTGTTTAATAATCTCGTTCGAAATAGAGTCAGGACCAGGTGATTTATTTGGTTCCAGCATAGAAATAACTGTATTAACTTCATCACAAGAAAACATAGGATCTACAAAAGAAGAATAAGCAGTACGCGCAGCTTGACGGTATTCCTTATGCAAATCATCATCATTTTCCTCTAGATCCGAGGGGAAAGATTTCTGAAGCACAGCAGTAATTGTCTCTTCTAAAGAGTTGGTTGTCTCTCCAGTGGAAAGACAAATACCAGTTATTTCAATTTTTTTCATGAAATCTCTTTTAACTCCATACGTGTAAATCTTTTTCCATACATTGCGAACATCAATGGTCGAAAGAAATGTTTTCCAAGACTGAGATTTAGCATCGGCAAGCTTTAGATTGTAAACCTTTCTATATTCAAGATATTTACTTTTATAAAGTTCTCTAAGAGGCGGATTTTTACAACGCTGAAATCTACGCCTAGAGGCATTAAGCCTTTTTCTCATACAAAAAATTTCGGCAGACCACCAAGGAACATTGTGCTTACCATGATTCCTAACAGGTATGGAAATTTGAGATGCCTGGAGAAGAACAGAACTAAAATTCTCAACAAGAGTATTTAGTCGAGAACCGTCAGTACAGTCGTTAAGAATATCAATGAAACGGGTGATGCGAGAAGAACAAAATTTTCGAAAACGATCCCAATTTGCTTTCCCTGTATTGAAGATTTTAAAAGGAACATTTGAGGTGTCTCGTAAGAACGTAGAAAGACAAAATTCAAATTCAATCATCATATGATCAGAAAGGGATTCTTTTTCAGACAGTCGCCAACTCAAAATATCCTGGAGAAGATCTGAACCAATAACAGTAACATCAATATAACTAGAACCCTGAGTTGCCTGAAACGTAGGTCCATATTCTTCATTAATAACAAATAGGTTGTTGGCAGAAATAAATTCACTCAGTTTATCTCCACGAGAGTCAGAATAGGGACTAAACCATAATTCAGATTTGCCATTAGAGTCCATACACCAAACCAGTCGATTAAGATTTTTGGACATAAAGACTTGACTAATTTTATGAAGATCTAAGTCAATGTTTCTTGAGGGTTCAAAATAGTAAGAAAAAAGAGTGAGAACAGTTGAGCCAACAGTAATATCCAAGGTAACCATATTATAATCCGTATTTTTATAATCAAGAAATGTTGATAGATCACGTGATCGAATAATGATTGCCGCCTTTACATTATCAGAATTAGGATCACAATAAAGTCTATAAGTGCCAGGATATCCTGGAAGAAAATTCTTGTAATAATGAGGTTCCTGAACCAAAGCACAGTCAATATCATCAGCTTCCATATTTAAAATTAGCTGTTGTGTCGCAGATTTGGATTTATGAAGATTTAACTGCACACACTTTTGAAGCGGATGCAATTTATACAAGCTACAGCATTCCTATTCGAACAATCCCTTGCCTTATGTTCTCCAGAACAGTTAAAACAGGCTGTTCGCTCACGACATTCATCAGCACGATGGTTGTACCCAAGACACTTAAAACATCTATTGATGATAATAAAATCGTCAGTTTCACATATACTCCAATTAATTTTCAACCTGGCTTGATTCAGAATACGTTTACGAACCATGGGGTGCGTTTCAATCACAACGTGCCTTGTGAACTGGAAGGTTTTTTAAAGTAAAACGAACTCTACATATACTTCTGTTTTCATCAGATTCAACAACTTCGGGATTTTGTTCAAAAATCACTTTCAGAAGATCTTCATTAGGTATTTCATTTGGCACATTTTTTACAAGTAAAACAGGATTCGTCTTTTTTGGTAAGGACGTGTTAATTCCGGAGACTTTTCATTAATCTCGGCTTGAAGTCGATTCCGATCATTTTCTGTCAAATACTTAACCAAGACTTTATCTTTTTATAAGTATATACACCTAACTTAGCTTCTAATGGATTAATTTTTAGTTTAATAACTTTCTTAACATCCTCAGAAGAGCAGTTTTCAGAGTCTACAATTAAACAACAATCCGAAGAAATCAAGAATTTTTCATTAATCCTTGTAACATCAGATGGCGCCACCATACTAGCATAACTAGGTCTTGAAAAGGCGTCTTTCAAACTTTCCTTACATGCATCCATAAATTTAACAGCTTTGATACGTTCAAAATTCTTATAAATAGAAGATTTCAACTCACCCAAAGCCTGCCTGGCCTCCTCGCGAACCTGTTGATTCATATTGCATTTAGATTGAAGTGCTGATTCAATAATTTTACAGTGTTTTTCAAGAGCATCGTAAAACACGTCATCCTCCGTAGCAGCCATTGCCGTGCATGCAAATGGGGCGTTCCGGGTCGATGAAATTCTCAATCATTCATTTCTTCAAAATAATCATTATCTTGATACAAAAGGCACATTTTTCAAAACCGGAGCACAAAACAAATTATAAAAAAGCACTTTCAATAACACAGAACTAATATGCACAGAATAATAAAGACTTTTCATCACAGCACAAAACTGCCAACCAACACGGCTGCTGACATGCGCCAATTCCCGAAAGTAGTATCTTGGTTCGTATTCGTTTTATTAAGTGTTAAACTATTTGGCTAAATTTTGAATTGCTCAAAAGTAGAATTATTATTGAAAGTTATAATATCATCTATATATCTAAATGCATGTGCAAATATCTTTAATTCATTCTTATTTAAACTTAGTTGGAGTTTATATTCATAAGTAAAAAGAAATAGGTTACAAATTTGTGTAGAACTGTTTGCTCCTATAGGAATTCCTCTCACTTGCTGAAAGATCTTATTATTGAATTTAATGTAGTTATTAAGTAATGCACAATTCAGATAAGTATTCCATCTTTCAACACAAAGGATGTCAAATATGTCAGGAAAAAGTTGTGGAAGTTGCATTAAACTAGTAAAAATTTTTTCTAATGGTAGAGAAGTATAAAGGTTTTCATAGCAGTTAATGTTCTTGATTTCTAAACTTTTAAATCTGCTGAGAACTGGAGAAATGGAGGTAGATAGAGAGAGAGCTCTATACATAGAGAGCGAGAGAGAGCGACAGAAAGATTGAAAGATAGGTCCAGTTTTTAAACTTTATAAAAGAACACAAATTAACATGTCTCTAGAAATATATGGTAGCTAAGTAAAACAACAGCGCATGAAATATATCAGTAAAATCATCGAATATAGTTCTGTGGAAATTTCGGCATTTTCTTACGTTTGGTGTCTCATAGAGCAAACTGCGCTGCATTGCTGCTGTGTCAGTGTCCTTGAAGTTGGTAATTGACCTTGGGGATCGAACTAAAATCTGCGGCGAAGGTAAATTCCTATCCTCCAACAGAAAAAACGCACATTTGCTTTCATTGCCAATGCCTGGATCTGTTTCATTGATTGATCAACAAGCGATTCTAGTTGAGTTAAATTACAATCAGTTTTTCCTAAAGTCTGCTTTTCATGACACTCTTCAGTATGTGCTTTACGTCACAAAGTATTGCTTCAAATTTCATAACGCAATTTATTTTTCGTTCTATTTAAGTGAAATTATTATTATAAAACTAACATAATTAGTAAAAATAGTTTTACCACTTTATACCTTAATATAATAAGTACCGACTATTTATGATAACTAACATATGAATGATGGTTACCCCAGAAACTATTTATGAGAAATACTCAGACTCTGCTGCGCGAAATGCCGTCCCAGCGGATTTTCTCAGGAACCGCTTTATGCATTTGTATTGTATAAGAGTAAAGGGACAAATGTATATTGTACTCAGTGTATAAGAAATTTCAGATTTTGTGAAACCAAGTTTCTAAACATTGTAAAGTGATATGTACTTAGCTATAGTGAAATGGTGGTGAAACTGAAGACTGTCAAATTATCACGAAGACTTTCAGGAAGGATGAATGTTAGGAGAAGGATGTAACGAACAATAAAAAGAACATTCGGCACCAACTCGTGCTTACAAAAGCCAACACGTTTGGCTTAAATCGAAAGGAAATGGATAAATTAAAAATTAGCGAATCTAAGTATAGCTTACCTTCTCTAATAGCTTCACTCTAATAGCCGCTCAAGCTGGCTTTGACTCGAAAGTGGACGTAGAAAACCATATGCAAAAAATAACCAATAAACTTAATAAAAGAGCATGTCTTAATTAAATCATAACCTTAATAATGGAACACATAGTAACATGTCGCAGGAAATAATACTACAAGTATATGGTAATTATAAAAAACAACAGCGTTATAGCATATAATTCTAACTGCCAGACAAGCAAAGATATAAACATGGTCTTCAAGCAGGCAGAACACGCTCTGATTTCACCTTCGGAAACTTTCCTTTAAATTACTTCTTCTGCCTAATCACACGTGGCGGAAATTTGCATTCTGGCAGGAAAGTGAAAAGAGAATTGAAAGAATAGTTAGTTTAACTTAAAATTACGGGTTAGAAAATTAAACGATAGTCTACAATACAGCTGAAAGTGCAGTTGCAATATTGTTACATTTATTTATGTCAGGAAGTCAATGAATGATAACAGCATACTATCGTTCATTTGACAATTAAATTTTGAGTATTTTAATTACTAGCCTTTGAATTTCTATCGATTTATTTCGATCTAATTACATTGTAAACAAAAAAATTATTAACAAATGGAACGACTTCAAAATTTTATTATATTCAAATCTAAAGCTTTATAAGACATTGAATCTCTCGAAACCTTCAAACACAAGTAATTAAAAGTTATACAAGTAACAATAAACAAGAAAGACATTTCATTAAACATTAAATTTTATTTACCTGAAGCAAAGTTTGGAAAGTATTTAAATGGGGAAAAATAATTAAAAAAAAATAATAATAAAAAAAAAAAACTTTTTTAAATATGATATCATTTAAAAAAATCAAATTGATAAATTTATTTCATAAATAAAAATTCGCAGTTTTATGTTTCATGTGGAAACTTTATTAAATATTAATTTTCGAAGAAATATTTGAGAAGTATTTCAAAATTTACACTTTTTTTTTCTTCTTTGAGATTATCTTAAATTTAAATAAACCTATAGGAAAGATGATTATTTCAGATGTTAACTTATATAAACACTGACATTGAATGCGAAATTCTCCCCAGAAAATGAACTGGCACTCACATAATGCCACTCAAAGCCCCCACAAGGAAATACTGATTACCTTTGTCCTCTGAAATTGAAATAACAGCATATTCCTGTCATGAACGCATCTAACAGACATCAATAAAACTAATGTGTTCAAAGATTTGAGATACAACATTTTACCACTTTTTTGGAGGGGGCGTTTTGTTTGAAAAACATATAGAGATTTAAATCTTTGATTTTTGTCAAGGACTCGAGGTTTGAAAAGTTTTATCATAGTTAGAAACGTAAGTACAAGTGTTTAAAAAGTTTTAATGAAAAACATACATAAATCAATAAGACTGTTTTGCAAAGGAGAACAAGTTACGGAATGTACAAAATTTATTTATTTTACGTATGTAAAATTATCGATCTCAAATAGCTTTACATTACTTCAGTTTTTATTAATGCTCTCAAATTAGTTAATATTACCAAAACTGTTACTTTCACAATAATATACATTCTAATATTTTAAAACTTGAATAGACTTATTCATATGCGCGGTAGTGAGAAAATGATTTGTAGTGTGCAAATGGTAGTGTGGAAATAATCCATGATAGTGAGAATTCGCTGTACGGATTTTCATGGTAATATGAAAATGATCAGTGTGCAGTAGTGCCTTTTCAATTAATAGAAAAAGAATAATTATTTTCCATTTGCTTTCTTAAGAAACGCTGTTTCGTTTTTCGCTGTTTCTTTCTTTCTTTACCATTTTAAATTGCTATTTTATTGTAATTAAAATTTGGAAAAAGTATTTATAATGTTTATGCGTCTAGTATATTCAGTATCTGAAATGTTAAATTATGTAATTTTAAATCTGGAATGCGTTTAATAAAATGTGATGGCTTAAAAAATTTCTTATCGTACATGGAGAACTGTCATAGATTTGTGTTTATGGTACTACAAGTATAAAGTATAACATTTAATTTTCTGAAACATTCTCTATGAGTCATCAAAGAGTATAATTTTGCAAAATTTATCTCAAGTAATTACTTGAGACTACTCATGGAAAATATATTTTAGTCCCTTCATTACAAAACTCTGCACTAGAGCTGACTTTAATTTAACTGTACTGCACGGCCTCATAAAACCACATAACGCCCATCACATCTACACAAGAAGAAAGAAAGATAAGACAGAAAAATCC
Source organism: Stegodyphus dumicola (assembly GCF_044657685.1). NCBI lineage: Eukaryota > Metazoa > Arthropoda > Arachnida > Araneae > Eresidae > Stegodyphus > Stegodyphus dumicola. Next base: position 35,163,371 of record NC_140777.1, on the reverse strand, counting down.
ATCTCAACGATGGTAATAAAACGGTACTTTTACAACAGACATACGTCAGGAAATAGGTCTCAGTCTAAATGCTTTACGAGCGGCGACAGCTTGCTATAAATTGTCTTTTATTCCGAACATCGCCCTGAGAGAAAGAGAGAGTAAAGAACTATAAGAGATGACTTTCTTTTCGTCTTTTATTCGAATTTTGGAGCAGTCAGTAACGGAAATATCCAGATAGAGATACCTGCTGCACGTAATTGCGATTTCTCCGATGAGACAGGCGACGAAGAACCTTAAGCCGTATATTTGACAAGAAAGAAGAATATAACTATTCTCGCAGACTGTACAGATTCATCCAAACTCTAAAGAAAGAGTAGCTAACAAGTTAGTCTTTCTTTTCAGTACATACAAAGGATTGCTGAATTCGGAACAACGGAAGTTTCCATCATTGTGTTTGTAAGATTCTGTTCTTTATTACAGACTTCTTTGATCACTGCTTTTGGCCTTTTTCAAATAATTTACAAATTTTTCTTTACGCTTTAAATTAATTAAAGTTTACTTATTTTACCTTGCCTCAAGTTTTCCCTTTAATTTTATTGATGGTGCTTCGGTAAATGTTCTTACATTTTCTCAAAGTGCTATGATCCTAGAAATATTGGCAACTTCCGTACGGCAATAAACTATATGAAGAAGAAAAGTATTAAAATATTGAATTCCAATACACAAGTCGTGAAATGAGTTGGAAAGTAGTCTTACCTTAGTAATTGAAATATAAGATAAACTTTTAAGGTTTCAAATTAAATAAGCAGATATTTTGAAAGAATTTTTACTATTCGTTTATTCTGCTGCTTCCATTTATTTCTCTTCAGATCTTGGAAATTAGTTTCGGAGTCCTTGAATGAAAGATTTAGCAAATATTTTGTAGATAGTCTCAGTTGTTTTCTCGACGACGTTTGGATTCACGGTACGTAGCAGTACGGAGTTTGCCTGAAGGTCTGAATATTTGATTTTGCCTTAAGTTGTAAACAACATTTACTCGAAAACAAAACCCATTCAAGTGTAAGACCTTTCCTATATTTTAAGACAAATTCTAAAAATACGAAACGTTGGTGAATATTTGTTTTGGCTTACAGTTATTCTTGAGGAAACGAATCTTAGTTTTTCCTCTCGAAATAACAGAACCGTTTGCCGCTGCTGAAGTAATGAGACAATGCTTTTGGTTTTCAATAATATCAGAGACAAGTTTAGAGGACGCAGGTCTAAAATGAAATTGATCAACTAAGTATGACTGTATGTTATGCAGTTTATAATGAGTTAAATTAGCTATATATTATGCAGATTAAATATATGGTAATTACCTTTGTATTTCTACGATACTGAAGGGCGTGTCAGTGCGGCATGGTGGCACTCTAAATATGCGGCGAATCGAAAGTCCTGTCGTGTAGGTTGGTGGAAGGGGAGAGGGATGGGAGGTACCCGGATCCACCCTCCTGGGGTGATCTCTCTCAAATTTGGGGGTGAAAAATTAGAAGTCCAACCTCTCTTCGGAGTAGGATCTGGCAACCATCGTTCCATGCATTATGGACAAGACAACAACAATAACCTATGTATTTTATTTAGTACTTGAATAGTGTATTTCATTTATATACTATGATAATTAAACTAATTTCTCTCATTCTGCAGTTGCATTTATCTAAACACATTTTTGTACGAAGCACCAAATTTTAGAACAAAAATAAAGGAAAAAAAGGAAATATTGAAGTCTTATTTTCAAGTAAACACGGTAATTATAATTTGTTTAAAGACAGTCGAAATTTCAAGTTGCCTAAAATCAGTTATTAACACTGCCTGAAACTGAATAATTGGAATTTGCCCTAAAGATAAATAATAAATACTTCAATTTGATTGAAGCTGTATAATTTGATTTTACCTGAAGCTTCAGTATTTCATCTTTTTTTAAACTCAATAATTTGATTTTCCCTAAAGCATGAATATTTAGAATGAATACTTTAAATTTAGAACCATACTGGGAAATATTCCAAGTAGAATTTGGCGAGTTAATTGGATAGTAGACCTTTCAAAATATTCCGATCTTCACATTTTTGAAAAGCAACTATATCATAGACATGGTGGAAATTTTGAAATGTAATTTCTTCAAAAAATTCCTTGTTCTCTCTTTAGAAAATCAAAATCCTGATCAGGAGTTTTTAGAGTATCGTATAAATATTCTAAACACAACAGTAAGATTGCGGTATAAATTCCTGCCGTCAACATGAGAGGAAAGCCATTTAGCTTACTAGAATTTCATATGAATGAGGAAGTTGAAGTTTGTATTCTGAAAGTGTTCATTTAATAAATACAATTAATGTCGCTTATAAAGGAGTAAAATAATTTCTAAGTCTATACTCCTAGAATACTCAAGCTGCAAATATTAGAAAGTTCTACATGCTAGAGTAAGGTACTGCGTGTTTGGTATTAAAAAAATAAAATCCACTGATTATGTTAGAGTAATACTTATTAATAATAATTGGGTTGACATTTTATGGAATCTTTACATACCTCCGTGCATATTCTGATAGCGTAAGTTCGTGCTTCGAAACTCGACAAGTGTCTCGACTGATTCTGGCTAAATAAACTCATGTGTCAATGCGGCTAAGAAGCGGATCGATCATATCTAATCCAAGACTAAAATAAGATGGCAATGTCTGAGAAGCAAAATATTCCTCAAATTTTCTGGAGATAATTTCGGTTCCAACAAATAGAATAGCCTCGGTATTGGAAATTTACGGATAATAACAGCATAAGAAGACCATTCCATATCACTAACTGCTTGACAATACAGACACCTTGCACTGCTATACGGTACCTTATCAGAGACCTTTCATGTGGTTGCGCATACTAAGGACTACTCTTTTTAATCATATCTTATTCGGACAAGTATACAAGCATGGTGTATATATTCCCGTAATCTCATCTTACGACGCATGAGGATAGAAAAAAGTTTCCGAGAAACGAACTTGTCAGTCATTTATCATTAAAGAGTTCCTAGCTGAACCAAGCTTCCTTGAAATTTGTGTTCATAGATTTTGAAATTGAAGTGAAATTGTGTCGGTTGAAAGGATGTCTCCAAAGAACTGGTTTTCGCATAAGTAAATCTATCAAATATCTGGAAAATAAATATTCTGGGAAATATTGCTTACGAAGGCATTTGGGGGTAGCTTGTAGATATGATACCGTTTAGTAATACCTTATCACAAAATCGCGTGCAATCAGGTAGATAACTTTACTTCCGGTTATGTTACTGTAGGCATGAATTTTATATTTATTGGTATTTTCAGATTTTATCATCAGAGTGATTTGTGCATTGATCTCGTGCTAGGAGCCCCTGGAACTTCATATCCTTTAATAATAATATCTTTATGGTACTGGTACTATAGTGTAGAAGGCACAAAACAAATTCACGCTTATTCATTCTATGCTTATGTATCACGATGCTCGTAAAATGTTTGATTATACATGTCTGATATGGAACTTAAAATCTTATTTATGTTTTTGCTGAACCATTGCAGTAAAGGTAATTCGAAAACACGTCAGGATATCACATATTAGGATAGCTAAATTCTCTTCCTATTTTAAAATCCATTGAGACATACGATATACAGTCGGACGCGTTTAGCATGGTATCACTCAGATATAACAGGGTGGAAGAATTCGGAACCCTCAGACAGTAGAAATAAACAGCAAATCTCCCAGTAAAAGGCAATGAAACATAGCTAAAACTATTACTTCACGATTGTACACTTTTGTGGAGGTAATTGTCTTGACAAAACTCTCAACAGTGCTTCGATTTCGCTATTTACATATGCTCTCAGTGAGAAAGTAAATAAAGGTGATATAATTAGATTAATCTGATTTAGAATCATTATAATTAGAGAAAGTGGTTCGCTTTCAGATGTAGTTGTACTAAAATAAGTGGCAGCCATGACAATGTTTACTGTATTTGTGTTATTAAAAAAATATGACTCCATAGACTTGGAAAGTTGTTTTGCTTATCCTGGTTGCTGTTTCAAAGACACTATTCAGTTTTCTTTCAGAATTAATATTTAATTTTATTCTATCAGTATTAAAACTCAGGCATTGTAGTCTTAAGGCTGAAAAAATTAAACCTTATATTATCCTTAACCTTAAAGCGTGAATATATTTCTAAGAAAGCTAAATCTTCATATTACACGCTTAATTTTAAAAATACTTACTTTAAGAATTGCATTCTGAGAACGGGGAATCGATTTCTCAAATAGCTTACTGAACTATCAAATGATTAATTTGCGAGCATAGTTATGCATTACTATAAATTATAATTAACACTTAGCTGTCTATAATTAGCTAAACATGTTATAGCTAAACGTTAATACATTATATCTATAATTAGCTAAACTTTTTATACAAGAATATAATTCTGCTCAAATATTCAGATATTTAGAACTCACACATTAATTAATAAATAAACTAATGTGTGAGGAAATGGACAAAATAGTATGTTCTCTCTCCTTATTAATAGAAATACAAAAGCTGCTTAAAATTTTATTAACCTACACATTGCTTTTCAGTTTGACTTTTGACATCACGCTATGTAAACACAGTCAAAAAACATAATATTTATATTTTGCGTCAACTTATTATTAAATTGATAAAAAATGGTGTGTGAAAACAGGAAAAATAAACTCAAGTTTTATTTTATTTATAATGCTGTTTATTTTCAAAAACTAAACGCCTATATTAATTAAATTACATTTAAATTAAAAAAAAAAATCTGAAATTTTTCAGTTTTTAAATTACGTCCAAAGGGGCGTTTTTTTAACGTTTTGAGTGTTACCTTTATTTATTAAATATCATGTTCTTTGCACTTAAACCATAAAATTCAGTTCAAGAGCAATATCGCAAAATAATGTTAAATTGAGCATATCTTTAGAATTTCCGATATACACAGTCTCGCGAGCTGGAGATAAAAGTATTTTTTTTTCTATATAACGTTGCCATTTCTCGCTTTTAAAGCATTGAGTTTGTAAATCAAAAATTCGTTAAAGTTTTACAAAATATAAAATCTATAATAAAACAAATTCCAAATTTGGGATTTCAGATGCCCATATTCGCAGTAGGATTTCGTCATTCAAAATTCGATGGCTCTATGTACCATTGTTTTATCACAATGCGAGAAATAGACAATCATTTATGCAGATTTTTCATTATTTAATTTCTTCAAATATAATGCAGGATTCTAACACTTTGTGGCAACAGTTTGAAAAATGAACCGACGTTTATGAGTCCGACGCAAAATGCCAAAACGAAAGCAGTAGTCCTTCGGGACTGAAATCCCTTTGGACTAAAAACTGAGGAGGATCAATACACTAGTGAAAATTTTCTAAACAACATGACGTATATTTTCAACATATAACTATTTAGAATATACGCAGCATATTTAACGTTTAAGCATTTGGAAAAAGGAAATGGAAGAGATCTTGTGATAACAGAAAAGTCTCGATTATAATATCCATATGAGTTTTCCCCATCATATCAGAAATATTCCTTTTATTCGAGCCGCTATTGAAATTATTCATCACAAAATGATTTTTATGTAATTTCACATTTCTTAACTCCTGAGTAAATTGTTTAAATATCTATCCTCATCAGAATCCTGACATATTTACTACATATTTAAACATCATATTTACATGACATATTTAAACATCAGCTGATATTGAAAGCTATTGAAAGAGCTTTCAATATCAGACGAGCTGTTATTGAAAGTATTCATTACAAAATGATTTTTGTATAACTTCACATTTCTTAACTTAACGTAGAATTTGTTTAAATTCCTATCTTTATTCAGAACTCTAAAATGTGTACTTCGAAACATCATCTTATAAACTGAGTATTTTTATAGAATTTTCACTTGCAAGGCATAAGAATTTTATGTAAACAAAAATACTTGAGACTGATCTTAAATATTTGTCAAATTTGGCTTTCAGAATGCATTTTTTGAGAAAGATCACTGAGAATTTCTCTGGGTAATTTCAAAAAAATATGTTTTTTCCTGAGCAGTTTTGTGTTGAAAATAGCGTGAAAAGGAGAGTAATAACACTGCGTTTATATTTTTAAGGTTTAAATGAAAATATAAGTTTTCTTCTGTATCATTTCAAAATAAAATTTTAATATCTTATATTGCGAAGCTTATCTCTATACCAATGATTATTTCTCTTTACCGTCATGGTACTTCAATTTTAACACGTTTTTATTATGTGCTATTGTCATTGAATTTGTTAAACGCACGAGCAACTGTTTTACAATCCCATTAAGACGCGCTGTAGCAGAAGCTTAATAATAGCAGTAAGTTTGAATTATTTAATTTGAACAACAATGAAATTTAAATAATTCCTAAAATGAGTTCATTGAAGAAGTTTCAGACATAGCACTAAAAAAAAATTATGTTTGTTCCTTTAATAATTTGCTGCAAAATATACGAAAACTATTCGCTTAAAGAGAGGGATACTTCCGTGGAAAATTTTCTAAGGGAAGCGGAACCGCACTGACGTTACACATAAAAAAATAACGAAAATGAACTTGCAGCTATTCCTGTCGAACTTCACGTTCCCATGCTTTTATCCACTCAGTCACTGGCGTGCCAAGGAAACTAGAAGCCATGATGAATTATCCGATTTTATAGTACTACTTTTCTCCTTCTATTAATTAAGTTCTTAATTCCTTTCTTAAGAAAGACTAAGAATAAAATTAGTATTCGTTTATTTATTTCTATCTCATTCTTTATACATTTAAATTCATTTTTGCGAATTATCAACCCACGTTTCGCAGCTGTAATTTCAAAATTCTTATATGTTATTAGATATCGAAAAATATCCGAACTGCTGAATTAAACGGTAAAAATGGTGATTTTTATACCCAATCTAATTAATTTTATGATATACAATTTTTTCTACCACAGGTACCTTTAAGGAGAGTAATATTAATGCCACTTAACAAGTTAGTAACATTAATCAAAGAAACGTCACTAAAAATATAAGTTAATAAAGAATCAATTCTTGAAATATCTAAGCAATACAGAACTTCAGCTCTTTCTTCAATCTCAGTAATGAAATTACATCAATATCTTTTATCTTTTTAGTACTCCTTAATTATCTGGAAATAGTATTGTAATTACCATTTATACATTTAAACAGATTTTATAAAATCATTTGAGCTATCCTTTACAACAGTTATTGTCCACGAATGAAAGCATCCATTGAGGAATGGTGCAAAATTTAGGAATACGATATTATATAAATGTTTAAATGAAAATAATATAGTTTAAAGTACTTCTCACGCCTTCTTAGTATGCCTTCCTGATGTGGTGGTCTGCACGTTGCACGCGTATTCCAGAGGTCCGTGATTTGATTCCCGGCGAAGGTTTTGCTCCTCTAGTCGCTCTTTAGAAGGGGGAATATATAAGTTATTTCTCCCGCCTTCTTAGCATGCCTTCGAGGTGTGGGGGAGGGGTCTGCACGTTGGGCACCTATTCCAGAGGCCCGTAGTTCGATTCCCAGCGAAGGTATTGGCTCAATTTTCATTCCTCCTGCTTTCAAAAAGTACATAATGTCTCTACAGTAGTACAAATAAAAATGTACAGCTAAAAATGTACAAATAAAAATTAAATGGAAAAATTACAAAATGGCTTTTTAAGTTAAACTATATTTATTATTATTATTAACAACTATTTTTTCCCTCATCCATGTGCATACATTAGATTGACATACATTAGATTATAAACCTGTACATGTACAATAGTCGCTTTCACTTACGAATGAGCGGCCGAGCGGTAAAGTCGCTGAACACTGGTAGTTCGGTCCGAGGTTCAAATACCGCGAACGGGCTGGCTGCATGGGTGTTTTCGTGGTTTTCCCCATGTGCAACGTGTATACGAGCCAGTTTCCCTTAGAAAGTCCTCCACGAAAGGCATCCCTCCCCTTAGGCAGATAGCCCTAGTGTGCTTTGCCATAATTAAATACACCAACACACACTTACGAATGACCACACTGTTTCGAATACAAGACGATAAAACTGTATATGTAGGTGCTTTACAAACAACAAAAATGGTAAAATAAAAGTAAAAAGGTCTTTAGCAAATAAAATTTTCTTTACAAAAGATGTTTAGGTGATTTTGCGAAGACAAGTGTCCTATAACGTCCATTGCAAACAAAAGTGCTTTTGCTTGCAAGGTGCTTTATAAGAGATGGAGTGCATCATCAGTAAAACCGGTAAAAAATGTACTATCTACCCTCAACCGCCTGTCGAAATAAACATTTATGCGTATTTTTATTTTCTTATTATCTAATTGCTTAACTAAGTAGGAAACCATTTCTTATTTTGGAAAACTGCTAGTGATACCTCTTTAAAATAAGCATTTTCCCTTCGATTGTAAAATGTTTAGTGTATCAGCCGTGACATTGGTTGCATGGAATATATTTCGTCTGAGAATCCTCCAAGGGTAGGAAAAGAGAAGCTCGTTTCGCGAAAATGTTTCTCCTAGCCTCACGAATCGTTAAATGTTATAATATAAGACAGCATCAAAATATAAGTTTAGGGTGTCCAACAAATAGATTTGTATATTTACAACTCCTTCGGTCTATTGGTGTACGAAATATGAACTATTAGTTTTTTTTTTCTGTGATAAAAATCGTATATATTCCCAGAGCTAACTGGATGTGCTAACCGCGCACACTAGGCGAATGCTCAAAAGCGAATTCGATAATTCTTCACACAATATTCCCTGCTTAAAAGGCGAAGAGGCACGAGACCCAGTCTACCAAAACCACGTTTTGATGAATTTTTATCCATCACTACAAAGATACTGTTGCGTATATCCTCTTTTAAATGAATGTTAAAAATTTAACGTAAGCGTTCATATATTAGTAATAAATTATTTTCATAAATTCGTAAATGCTAGATTAGGCGGATGTTTGAATTCAAATGTTCTTTTTATACAATCAATGCATGTGTATATTATGATCAAGCTTTTTTGTGATATGCTTTCTCCCAGTTACGGTTATTAACTAAAATGGAGAATCTGCTACGCTCAGCACAAAGACCATTCCTCCTGAGCATTACCCGAGGATATAAAACCTCGCCCACTAATGCTCTAAACGTGATTTCAGGACTACCGCCTCTGCATCTCTTAGCTCAGCGCGAGAGTGCAATAGTGCGAGTGCTCCGACTCAAAGAGACAATAAGTTTATGGGATAGGACTTATGTTTATACTGACTATGAGCAAAGCATTCCCGAGCCACCTTGCCACCCGGCCGAATTCAATATCTCGATTAACTGCAGGTCATCAACGTGGTTCAACGCCACTGCAATCTACACCGATGGTTCCAAAGGAGAATGTGGCACCGGTAGCGGATACTGTGTTCTACTTGGGAACCAGATCTTAAAGACCTGGGAAAGAAAGCTTAAGCACCACAACTCAGTTTTTCAGGCTGAACTGATTGCATTAAAAGCTGCACTTGTCTACGCACTGGAAAATAACTATTCCAGTATATATTCAGACTCAGCCTCTAGCCTCCAGGCAATCCAAGGCAAATGTAGTAAAAATCCACTCGTCAGGGCCATACAAAAACTCTTACTAAGAACACCTAAATACTATAGGCCTGAACTCCAGTGGGTACCTGCCCACACTGGAATACTGGGTAATGAAATTGCAGATGCAATAGCCAAAAGAGCAGCAACTGACCCCCACGTTCGCACACTTGACGTGCCTCTCCCGGGTTCGTTCTTAAAAGCTGAGCTCGAGAGAGAATTACTCAAACGTTGGCAACATCTGTGGGAGACAGAAACCACCGGCAGAAGAGTTTACAGATTTTTTTCCAAAAGTCTGCCGGCTTCTAAAATCTGGCTCGTCTCACTTCACTCAGTATCTAACAGGACATGGTCCCTTCATGACTTACCTGCATCGCTTCAGACGACGCGAAAACGAGCATTGCTCATGCGGGATGGTAGGAGATCCGGATCACTATCTGTTCGCTTGCAGAGAGACCGCTAAATATCATCTTAGGCAACCAGTAGCAAACCACATACATGCATGGGCCGAAGCTACTTCAAAAAATCGCAATGCATTGAAACGCATATGCGATTGCATAAACATTGCACGCATAATCTCAGACAGGCTGGAGTAATTCTCAGCCACCATCCTCGTCACCAGCACAGCCCCTGTATGCTCTGTACCTGTAGCGAACTAATTTTATCTTAAGTTAGCTTATTCGGCTTTTCTTATTCCCTGTATATATTTATCTTCTTGAACTGTAAACCTTGAATTATGAACCTTGAACTATGTATTTTGCCTTATTTTATGTATTGTTTCCACTGTTTTCCTTTTTTTTTATTTTATGCATTGTTTTACTTTCTAGTATTTTACTTCTTATTACTTTTAGTATTTGTAACCACCTATCCATTACTCTGTAAATATGTAACTGGAATTGTTCTTCACGCCCGCAATGCACCCTTCTTCCATCATGCGCTATCGTCTTCGTCCAGCATTTGTTTGCACTGCCCCCAGCAGTCGTCTTGAGCACAATATGTATTTATAAGTGTGTCTTTTGTTCAAGTTATTTCCGTCAGCGGGGCTACCTGGCCGATATGCTAACTACCCAGTGGACCGGCTGCCTCGCTGTCGGTGGAAAGAAAGAAAGTTACGGTTATTAGAAAAATTATTTCCATCCTTGCAAACATTCTATAACTGGAAGGAGATTCCAGCAAATAACTTTTGGTATTCGAAAGAAGCCGAGTAATAAAAATTGAGTTCTTTTAATATGATTATTTTGAGTTCTTTTCCCTAATTTAGAAATTGCTGTTAACTCAGGAGTTGTCATTCTTGATTTTCTACGTGACAAATCTAAAATCGTAACTAAACTGTGAAAAACGAAAATACCACTTTTCGTCTTAAAGACGTACCCACATATCCCCTATAAAAGACAGATGGTTCGCATCAAAACTAAGAAAAACGTTCTCAATGATGAGGGGTTCACCATAAATTGTGCCGAATAGCACAAATGACAGAAACAGCTAAAGTTTTCTGCCGTGTTCATGTTATTTCCAGTGACGTCGGTGGAAGATTTATTTAAAAAGAAATTATTTTTCATCGTTATGGCAGCCGTTAAATAAAAAGCTGTCTTTGGAAATATCTGGATACCAAAAGTCTAAATACAGCTTTAATTCAATATGTGAAATGTTCATGCAATGAAATTCTTGAAAAAAGTGATTTTTAATGGCTGGGCTTTGTTTGAAAAGTAAATTGTAGTGTATCTTTCACATTAATACGTAATATAGAATACGTTTTAGGTATTTTCATTTTCCGATAAAATCTTTGGAACATTTGCTGTGACTGAAAAATCTGTATTTATAACTGAAATATTTAGTTTTGAAGGAGAGAAAGTATTTATTATTTTGGAGAAGAAAAAAAAATCAATTTCGATTTATTATTTGTATCGGTATTGCAAAGATACGTTTCAAAAGCGTTTTTTTTTTTTTTTTTTACTTTAATTGGAAGATATCTTTCTTAATTTTCATGTCTTCTTTAGATTGTGGATAAATTTGGAAATTACGTATAGGTGATCAAATTAAAGCTGGTTTCAATTTCCGACATGATTAATATAAATTTATGCAGTTAAGTAACCTATCTTTGGAGTAAATCTTACGTAAACGCATTAGATTTAACTCGACGTTTTCCCAGGTTGCTTGAAAGTTACTTTTGTTTCGCACACAAGTTTAAAATAAATATAAAAGTTTTAAAATAAATATAATTGCAAATTTGTCATGAATATCCCTATAAAATTTGCAAATTGAAATTTGTTTCATATTACGATGCTATACGAAAGGGCTGTTTTAATGTACTTAGAATGCATTCTTTCTTTCTTGAGACCAGGTTATATAACAAGTATGCAGAACTATCCTTACGATTGCTCCGAACTATGATTTGCCTCAGAATATTTCCACGTTTCAGAATTTGGAAATTCATATTTCTTCTTACTTATTTTCAGAATATGATTCAACCATTAGTAATTAGAGCTACAAGAAATAAAATATCCATGCTAAAGATATTTCATGAAATATCTTAAAATAAAGATATTTGGAACAAGAAAAGAAATCTAATGCATGATTTAAATTAAAAAAAAAAAATCAAAATTTTTCTCGTAATTTATAGTCATATAAAAAATGCGTCAATGTGAAAAGAAATAAAAGCTGAGTGAAGTGAATATACAGTTTCTAGTTTTCTTTAATATCTGATGTAGCATATAATTTGCCGGTATAAATGAAAAAAAAATCTTTTATCGACATAGTTCATTAGAAAAAGAGCTTTTTCCAGCAAAACAAAGACACGAAAATGAGGGAATGCAATATCACCGTGCCGTAATTATTCCCAACCTCACAAAGATAGTTGCTGAAAACGCCATCTGTGAACTGCATCAGTCGATTCTCTTTTTATGCCTCTTTTCCCGCCATTTATGACCGATAACGAATGAAATATATCGCGTTCCGTATCTGCAACCTAATTGGCGGTTCGGATAAATTTATTGCCTTTTGTAAGCTTTAACCCCGATATGGGTTACAAGAGCTATCTCTTGATTTATTGACTTCCTGCGGATCGTGGTTAAAGGTATCCATCTATGTGGATTTAATGCTTATTTTTCACTATTACGATTTGGTTATTACTACAGATTGAACGAGAGCATTTAAGTAGTTTGTTCAGCTATCCGGTTGTTTCAGGTATAAAAATGACGAGTGGGTAATAAATTTCGTGTTCTAACATTGCTATTATTTTACATGAAAGGTCTCTAACTGGGTATAATCCTGTAAACATACCGAGAAACGTCATTTTGCGCTGATTACACCGAGTTCAAATCTTCTAATATTCGAATTAATACATTAAGAATTAATGTGTGTGTGCGAGGATGATCATTTATAATTACACGGCTCATGGTTCGGATAATCAAGGAAATGTCTTTTATTATTTTTATCAATATACGTTATTTCAATTAGAAAGGGAAAAATTACGTATTTTATACATATAAAATTTTCAGCATTAAAATGTAGTTAAAATAATGAAATAAATGGATTATATTATTAATTATTTCCTTCATTTTTGTCAAGAATTATATTTTTAAACTCCTCGAAAAAACAGCACGTCTTTGTACTTCATTTTTAAAACCTCGTCTTTGTAATGACGTTTGGGATAAATCGGGTCGACAATAAAAATGTGTGATAAATTTTTATAAAATATTTAAATTCATATGATTTCATAATTATTTTGGTGTATTCTTGTAATATTGTATATTCTTTTATTAGTCATTTGTACATTTGTTGATTTTAGGCTGATAATGTTGGGGTTTATTTTGTAGTTGAATTCCTGGCCACCTGTTTTGTATATAAATGTTTATTTTTCCCATGGAGTCGTTAGAGCTTTAAATTACGAATCCATGAAAATTTAAATTATTAGAGTAGTTCAAATAGAAAGCCAATAGCCAATTAGAAGCAAAAAGACTTTCGCAGCTAACGCAAAACGTTAATTTAAAACTCAAAGTTAGTAACGTTAGGCGATTTCTTCCAAATTTGAAAATTTTCTGGAAGTTTCGAGAAATGCATTTCTGATGCTCCCAAAAGCTTCTAGAAGCCCATGCAACACCATATAAATTGACCCGAAAGCTAGGGTGAGTAAATTAATTAGTCCTGATTGTGTTCTGGGTGTGTCAGAGTAACTGTTGTTCAAAGCGTTCGTTGAATTGCGTTTTAGACTTCACTTTGTGAGTAATATGGGCAATCTATGATATTTGTTCTGTGCTAAGGAGGATTTGCCTAATATTAGATTTCTTCTCGGTTAGTTACAGATATTTGTTTACCTATAAGTCCTTATTAATAAGAATATATTGTCAGTATCTTTCTGATCATCTGTAATGAGTATTTAAGGAGACCTGGACGAAATTGTACGTCGCAAATATGAATACTGTTAATTGACGCATCATTATATCTCCCATTTATCGATAACTGTTAATTGACTGAATATAATTGCAAAACATATAACATATTTTCGCCAACCAATGCGTAAAAGACAAAAACTATTTTTAACCTGGCGGCGCATTAAGAATTCCATACAAGAGTAGCATAATCTCTTTTTGTTAAAAAGCAATAAGAGAATTGCAAATACTCTACTACATTCTATTTTTACAAATTTTGTACACAGATAGATGATTTTAGTGCAGTTACATGTGAAATTATTGTACTTTTCTGCGGAACGTAATATGAAAACTCTACTGATATAAGCGCTATGACGGAAACGTAAGATTAACATTGATTAAATGAGTATCTCGGTAATTTGGCGTGATATCGCCACGCTGGAAACGGTTTTGGCCATTTATTTTGTCGCCATATTTGGAGAGAAATCGCCAAAAGTCCTTTAACATGACGGCATTTTCGTGACATTTTGGTCCGGTGCATGTATCACCGTAATAGTTATCGTTATGGAATAAATGTAAATGGTCACTATATTAGCTATATTGTGCAGGCAATCACTATGTGTGCAGGCAATCTTCCACATTTATTCAGCGTCAGGTGTACTAACTGCGACCGCCGAAGGCAAAATTGAGTGCTACAACCGGTCTCTCCTTTCTCTGCTGCTGGGGTCCGAAGGTGTAGGACGGCTCTGGCTGTCCTTAGTCCTTACCCCGGCTGATGCGTATGCCATGTTTCTTCTTTCTCGTTTTTGATTGCCATCTCCGTTGCTGGATGTAGAGCCATGGTATTCCTTCTAGTAAAAAATTGGAATTGAAGATTCAACTAAATAGATCCATATACCTAACACCTGCCGAAAATTAATTATGTTCTACAACTTAAAAACTTCGAGAAATCTTCGCATGCACGTGCTTTAAACTTTCCTGATGATTTAAGAATTCGCCTTGTTCTTCTTGGAAAAATATATTGGTATAGCGATCTAACTCAATTTCTGCTGTTACATTCTGACTGTTGTTTCTCACCGAGACTTTGTTTCACGTTGATGGAGTGAGATCTACTTTGATTTGAATCCAACGTACTCGTACGAGATGTTCCGATTCAACATTGTAGGACTGATATTCGTCTGTCTGGCCGATAATGGCTTAATTTATGCTAATACGTATTCAAAATTTAATGATGTCAAAGATATAATAAATGTTATTGATTTGTGTTATTTGAATTGTCATCCTTTGAGGTAAGTTACTTTGATTTCATATTTCTCTTTTATATCACACATTTCTATCTGTATAATTGTAAGTATTTATGGGTTATTGTTTCCACAATGCGATTAGTAGATCAGGCCAGCAATTTATTAGAATTTACATTTATTAATCTTTAATTCACACCACCCATTATCACACGTTTGTAACAATATGATAAACATGAATTTCTGACTAAATATTAAGATATTTCTAATTTTTCAAGTATTTGCACCCTCGCCGAATAGCAGAGAAAAGATATTCATGACGCAAAACAGGATGTAAAGTAGTTATGCAAGAAAAATTATTTATCTGTTATCAGAAGTATGCGCGTAGCAAATGTCTTTCGACCAGCGCGTAATATGACACCCGACTTTATAAATAATTATAATGATAGTGTTGCGTACGTACAGCTTCGTAATAGATTCAATGCACACAGGTCCAATAACTGGTTAATGAAATTTCTTTTTATCAAAAGAAACACTTCAAAGTTCTGTCATATTATTCCATAGGAAATCTCGTACAGTAATTAACAGCATCACAGAGTAGAATCAGTAGTTACGCTTCGAATTACTAAGAACGTTAAACACAACGCGATGCAAAGCTCATCGAAAGAGAAAGTTAAGCTGGAAATATCTTCTATCTCACGCTGAACTAACAACTCGCAACAACAATAAAACAATTGAGAGCAGATATTTTCAATCCGGCCTTCTATAGTTTACACTCGGGACGCCGAGATATTTCTAGTATCTTCTGCTTCTCGAAATTACCGGAAAACAATATGAGGGTCGAGTTGCGATTACAGCTAATATAGTGACCATTTACATTTATTCCATTACGATAACTATTACGGTGATACATGCACCGGACCAAAATGTCACGAAAATGCCGTCATGTTAAAGGACTTTTGGCGATTTCTCTCCAAATATGGCGACAAAATATGTGGCCAAAACCGTTTCCAGCGTGGCGATATCACGTCAAATTACCGAGATACTCATTTAATCAATGTTAATCTTACGTTTCCGTCATAGCGCTTATATCAGTAGAGTTTTCATATTACGTTCCGCAGAAAAGTACAATAATTTCACATATAACAGCACTAAAATCATCTATCTATGTACAAAACTCGTAAAAATAGAATGGAGTAGAGTATTTGCAATTCTCTTATTGCCTTTTAACAAAAAGAGATTATGCTGATATGCTGCTCTAGTATGGAATTCTTATTGCGCCGCCAGGTTAAAAATGGTTTTTGTCTTTTACGCATTGCTTGGTGAAAATATGTTATATGTCTTGCAATTGTATTTTAAATTGTTCTATTTTTCTGTATCAGCCAAAATATATGGCAATGCAAAAATTTAAAAATTATTAATAAATACTAGACAAGGGCGGACGTGGGCAGAACCGGTTAACGGTAATGGTAGAGGGATGGTGCTCACGTCCTCCGTTAATACTACTACTATTTTTCTGTATACTGTAACATGAAAATCTAAGGGCCCGATTCTATTCCAGGGAAGAAGAAATACAGGAACAACTCAATTGAACATTGGGTAAATGAGTATCGCTGCAATTTCGCGAGATATCACCAAGATGGCAACGATTTTGGAGACTAATTTTTTTGCTAAATTTGGCGAGAAATCGCCAAAAGTGGCCAGACTTTGCGATATTAGTAATTATTTCGTATGCAGCGGTAACCGTATCCGACCCTCATATGTATTGAAGTAATTTCTAAAAGTACTAGAAATTCCTCGGCGTCTTGGGAAAACTGTATAAGAGCGAAGAGAGCATCTGCTCTCATTTGTGAGTTGTTAGTTCAGCGTGATGTCGGAGTATCGAGATATCTCTTTTTCAGCTTCAGTCTTTACGAACTCGTACGGAAGCAATAATATGTAAATACTGTCATCCTTAGTACTCATACGCGTAAAATATTACGCAAACATTCAATGTCAAACGTTTATTTCCAAAATTTTATGTACTGAATTCTTTTTCATTATTTTTTAGTTCCTGTAGTTTCACTATAGAATATAAAATACTAGCAAGTCAGACGAATTGCATTACTTTATTTGCCCCGAATATAGTGAGTGAAAATAAAGAGAAAAATATATTATTTTTTTAGCTTTTTATTATAATAAAATAGTTTTAAGCTTTGTATAATCTTTCATTTTTATTTGGTGCTTAGTGAAGCTTTTGTGTCATTTTAATCCACTTATGTGAAAACTTGTGTAAGTAGCTTGCTGTAAACAAACTTCCCTTTATTTTTTTACGTAACTCACTCTTTCACTTTAATTTTATTAACGTTATTAGAAGAGGTGTGAAAGACATTTTTTGCGAGCAATATAATTTAATTTGCTTTGATCCTCCATCTTTGAAACAGAACGCTTCAGACATGTGTAAGCTAGCAAGAAAAACTGCTTAAAACTTTAGCAATCAACAAGAATTTTCCTTTTGTCCTCTTTCTGCTACTGTATAAATGTGCAAATTGTTATATATATATATATATATATGTTTTGTTATCAAGTAATTAATGTTTTGGGAAAAAACAATTAAAATATTTATGACAGCTTTAGTTAAATATTTCGGCAATAATTTCTTTTATATGTGAACTATCTTTATAACTTATGCTTGTATTTCTTTTACGGTTAATTAAGTTTAAATTTTCACATACCTTTAAAGTATTTCATAGATTGAAACAAATAAACGATTTACTTCATTAAAAAGCAGATGATTATTATGCTTTTCATTACAAACTGAAAGGAAAGCAAAACAGAATCAGATAATGTAAGAAAAATTTAATTTGCGAATTAAATTTTTCTTACATTATATTTCTTACATTTTCCAAATTTCTACATTCTTACATTTCTTATATTTTCCAAATAGCAATTGCTATTTGGAAAAATCATTTGTCGTAACACTTTGTAGGTTTTCTATTTATCTGGAAATTAACATTGTACTAGACAAGTTACGTCTTACAACTTACAAATACTGGAAAATGTTTAAATAATATTTTTATTTGAACCTAAATTTAAGCATAAACGTCAGTACTTGTGTTTGTGAAAATCCACCACTTATAGCGATGTAAACTGAGAAATAATAGTAAATTAAATCAATATTCAGATAACGTAGTATAGGATTTCACAATTAACAAAATAAGCGATAAGCTGGCTTAATATTTTATTGGTTGTGTATATCTAAAACTTCGGCTATCAAGAGAATGCAAAAGCAGACTAATCATAGATAAAGCTGTATCGGAATTGTAACAGCGCGATGAGAGTGCTAGAAGGTCTTCCTTTTCAAGATTCAAAACACTCAGCTTACATAGTTTCAAAGCTAATTTACATTCTGAATAGTAATATGGAAGGAAGATTAATAAAAATAAATTCATAATACCTGGTTAATCGACATAAATTATGTATACCTTTCCATTTAAAATTTTATAAAATAGTTTTTAGTGTCCATATAACGCGATTTGAAAAAGATACTTTACAAGTACAGCAACATACAGAAAGCAAAATGCTGGTCACCGTATGCGAATCAAATTTTTTCCGCGTAATTTAACATTTTGAAACTCTAATTTCACGAGACATGTCGAGAAATATTTCCTTTTGCACACATTCTGTCGTAGATTTTGTCAGCAGCGCTAGAAGTGAAATCGGAGATACAATTTTGCTGGATCGCCAGAATACTGTAGAAATATATGTATCAAGAATGCAATTTTCAAACTGAGGA
Source organism: Stegodyphus dumicola (assembly GCF_044657685.1). Classification (NCBI taxonomy): domain Eukaryota; kingdom Metazoa; phylum Arthropoda; class Arachnida; order Araneae; family Eresidae; genus Stegodyphus; species Stegodyphus dumicola. Next base: position 35,144,382 of record NC_140777.1, on the reverse strand, counting down.
AACACTTCCATGCACTGAGCAAGAAAATACACTCATGTCCATTAATTAAGGATAATTCGGAGTCACGCGGAAATCGAACTCTAAAATAAATATATACCTGTAAAATCACTACACGCATCTTCACGAATCATATGCAAATTTCAGGAAGTAACCAGATGACACCGATGGTACGTCACAATGACGAGAGTGTAAGAGAGTGATATATAAGCAATACAGGCAAAGAAGTAAAATTGTTCGCAGGCGCTTTATAAGCATTTCAGAGCAATAACCGAATAGTTATGACACAAAATACGCATTTGGATGATTTTTTACGTGGTAGAATTATCGGCCGTCTGGAATATGGGCTAACCCAACTGGAAGTATCAGACGAATTTGGAATTGAACAGAGTGTCATCTCCAGGCTTTGACAATGATTCCAAGATGATGGTAATGTGAGTAGACGTTACAGCACAGGTCGCCCCAGAGTTACAACGCCGAATGAGGACCGGTATTTGTCAGTTACTGCCAAAAGAAACACGCGGAACACAGCTTCAGACCTGTTTCGTCAGCACTCTTCAGCCACTGGTACGACAATTCAAGGCAGACCGTGCACAGACGCGTAGGGCAGATTGGTCTATATGCTCGTAGACCTGTCAGATGCGTTCCACTGACTGCAACTCACTGTCGCCTGCGGTTAGCCTGGAGTAGAGAGCATGCATTGTGGACACCGCAACAGTTGGCTTGTGTGATGTTTTACGACGAGTCCAGGTTTAGCTTTCAGTCTGATTCTCGTCGGACTTTCCCATGGAGAGCTCCAGGTGTCCGTTACCACCAAGAAAACATCATTGAACGACACCGTTATGGTGGTGCAGGAGTGCTCGTTTGGGGTGGAATTATTCTGGGTTCCAGAACTGACTTGCATGTTCAAATTGGAACCATGACAAGCCAAATCTATCGGGACGTCATTCTGGAACAACATGTACGTTTGTTTCGAGTTGCAGCCCGTCAACCTCTTCCTACAAGTCTACCGGAACTTCGGAGAGCAATGCTTTTGAGTGGTGTAATATCCCCCAAGATCAGATCGATAATTTGATACTCAGCATGCCTAGGTGATGTACGGACTGTATTGCATCGTCTGCGAGACATACAATGTATTAACAATCATGCCAACCATGTCATATTGATTTTTTGTAAATCGGTTTTTTTTTGTAATTTGCTCCAGGGAGAAAAAATCGCTATTTTTTTTAATAATATCAAACATATAGCATCTTTTTGTTTTTCTCTTTACTTTTTGTTTAATAAATAAGCTTTAAAAATAAGTCAAATTTGTTTTGCTTCTAAGTCTTCCTTTGCCTGATTTTGCATTATCCTTAATTTATGGACATGAGTGTAGTTAACCTTTAACTCTTCTGACAATTTTTTCGGCGTAATTACTGTGAGCGGTCTCACAGACCGCTTTAAAGCAATGTGTAAAAATACACACTTTTATGCCTTTTTAAGAAATGTTATACATACTTTATTCATATTTATGGAATTCTTATTCATTTAAATCAATATATTTTAAACATAAATCATTTGATTTTACGCAGTTACATTCACATAAAAATATGACTATTTTCTTCGTTTTTAAGGAAGTTTTTCAAGAACAAAGGTTTTATTATACATGCATGAAAATATGTGACTTTATTAAGTATTACTTTGAATTAAACCATAATTCTACAACAGTGAATTTAAATATTAATAAATAGTAGATTAGTATATCTTTGTTTACAAGGCTGAATCATAAGATGATATGCAGTGGAAACACATTATTTGAGAGCATGGAAGACACACTGGTTCCTTGCATTCCAAGCATTTGTATGCTCTTTTTCTCTCCTTACAAGGTGGGCACAGACTAAATGTTTTTCTTTCTTCTAATTTTTATTCTTGATTTGATAAATCCATTCTCTTAATTTCCTTCTGTCCAAGCATATTTCTAATTGTTATCTTCAGTTTCCTTGGCAAAAAAGCTGAAGTCATCCCAACTTTCAGATGGGATTTAATGAATAGATTAGTCAATAAAGGGATAATTTCTTTTCTTTTCAGTTTCGTAGCTAATTTTGTTTTGTTCAGATGAGTCCTTGCATCATATATAATGAAATAATTATCACTTTCAGAAACTAAATATATTTATATTAATATTTTATATATTAGTTTATATTAATATATTTATATATTATTTATACATTAATTTATATTTATATATTATTTATACATTAATTTATATTAATATATTACTTATATATTAAGATATTTTATTAATATATTGAATCAAAACAGCTCGTAGCAGACGATTTAGAACATTATAAATAACAAAAACTGTTGTTAAGTATTTTATGTTCTTGTTGAACTCACAGTGTATATATATATATGCTGCTCGACTCAGACCTTCTGACACAGTTTCTTTTGTCTTTCTATTTTATTATTAAACACCATTTTCTTCGCAGCTTATTTTTAGTATTCACGATATCTGGTTAAGTGTTACCGCACAGCTTAGCCCCAGAGGCCTGTTATATTCCAATCTTTCTTTTGCGTCGAATCACTTTTATTGTTTTTTACATATTTAAAAAAAATAGTCGCAGGCACCGCTAGCGGCCTAAAATAGTTATATATATACATAACCTTAATTAAAGTATCTTAAGCTTTGTCAAAATGCAGCAAATAATTTGCATGATTTTTTTTCTTCAACGTAAATTTGGTTAATTTTTTAATTAGGATAATTAATATTTGTATTAAGGGATATAGCTTATTTCATTGAAATTTTTTTCTCTTGAAACTATAAGATTAAATATCATTAATTATACTTTGTTTTTCAGAATTTTTTGTTTTTTGTATTCTTTTATGTTATTTATTGCTCATTTCACTGTTTTTAAGATACTGAAAAATTTTCAATGATTTTTTTAGGAAACAAAGTTCTTAACCTCCTTTATACCACTTGAGTTCTTAAGATTTTACAAAGGGAACTTGGTTAATTTATTTATTAGGATAATTAATATTTGTATTAAGGGATATTGCTTTTTTTTATTGTAATTTTGTTAACCGTAATAACTTTTTTTATGAAGTTGTTCTGCAGAGTAAAATTGTACGCAGTTTTTAAATTTAACGTTTGGTGTTCCCTTCAGCTATTTTTCCGGTACATTTAAAAGTCAGACAAAGGCTGGCAGCGAAGCTGCTAGTTCATTATACAGCTAAGTTTCAAATGTAAATAAAACACCGCCACCTTAGGTCTAGCGCAAATTACGCGATTTTAAACTGTTGATAATTCTAAAATTATTGCATGCAGAATAACTAAAGGCATAAAAATCTTAACCGGAACATTAGAACAACTTAATTCAATTACTTTTAAAGCAAAAAATGCATAATTCACCAATATAAAGAACAAAAAACTGAGCTCATGGAGCTGGGTAACAGAGTGAGTATATATACTATATATTTATATACGTTTGGTGCGGCCGATAGCTACGGAAAAGGGAGGTTCACAACTACATGTTTATAACAGCCCCATGTTCAACATTTCCACGTTCTGAGGCTTCTGGTTTTGAATTATGTGAGATATATACGTAAGTACGTACGTACAAACTTTCACGAAAAATCCCTTTGAATACATTTTACAATCCGTTTCGGATAGAGGGGTCCTTTATTCTGTCTGTAAGTACAGATGTCACGCAAAAACATCGTTCAAATGAATTCTAGAGCGGTCAAAATGAATGTTATCGTTGAAATATGATATCCGAAATGTTAAAACTACTTGCGTTTGTAATTCTGGTAACGAAACAAATGCAGCCGTAAAAGAGAATCAAGGTTTTTTTTTTCGTTTCTTTATTTCAATCTACAATGTCAAAATGCTTAACAGATTATATTTTCCTTAAGCAAAATAAGCTGTTGCCAACGAGAGAACAATTCTTGCAGCAGCAATCGTATTATACTTTATTTATAGCATGATGTGATTCATATTAATTCATGTATGACAATTGAGAAACCAATTTAAACGCATTTATCTTTAATTTCCAAGAGGAAACATATTTATACCATTCTGTGGGCGGATTTCGTGACATTATCCTGTATATTCACTTATCTGAAGTTTTCGAAGTGTAACAGTTTGATTATTAAGCTACCAGTAATCGTTCTATTTAATTATCGTGGTTAAAAGCAAATAGCTTGACCTTGGCTCAAGGAATGTACAGTGAAGTTTCAGAATAAGATTAATTAAATACTTCTTAGTCTTCTATTGAACTTAATAAATTAGGAAATACTGTAATATTAATGAATTGCATCAGAATTACAAAACAGCACAACTGAGTTATCTTGTGTAAGATCACACCTTTCTAAATTTGAAACATCCTGAGCAAAAATAATGTATCTCTATTTATTTAAACTGGTTTATATTTACGGAAAGTAATAACAACAGTCTTTAAGAGCAGAATTACCCTGTAATTTATGGCATAGGATTGTTATGAGTAATTAAATGTTTATATGAATGATATTTTAATATAGTATAATTTAATATATATTAAGCGTTTTTTTTTTTTTTTTTTTTTGGTTTGTTTGTTTTGTTAACAAATGTTGTTTAATGTCTTTAACTTGTCGTCTTGAACTGGAAAAGGAAAAAAGAAGATTAAATTTATAACTAGTTTTATTCGTTTTATTTCCAGCATATAATCCGTACACTGTAAAGCAAAATTCTTCATATCTTCGGCCAAAGTTCGTAAGAAATGCAACTTTGAAGCAGGTGTCCCGCCGTCTTGCAATCATAACATTATGAGTCCCAGTATTTTGTTCTTTATTCTATTGGATATATTGAGCATTAATCTGCAATCGTAAAATTCTTTTTAATGATATATAGCATTCGCTTTGTAAGGATTTTAAGTTTTACTAACATTTATTTTATTTTAAAACTTTCTATCTATCTGATTTTCTGTTTCCGTCCAGAATAGGCTCGAGTAGGAATTTTATGTTAATGATTTGCAAACTGTAAAGGTATTTAAGCAGTGGCTTTTAGCTGAGAGAGGAGAGAGACTTCTTGCTGCCTTGCCACACGCGTGCTTTTCAGTCAGTTCATGTCTGCCTTTAAGACCGGAACTTAATTCCTGCTAATATGTAATGTAGTATTTGCATTTCGCTAACTGCATTCGTAGTGTCAAAAGGCCAATCTTTGCGTTAATAGTCTCTTTAAAGCATTTAAGTTTAGTTCTTATTTAGTTTATTTCTTATTCTTTAAGTTTTAGACCAAAAGTGTTGGTCTCTGTATCCCGAATTGCGGGAGCGGCTGTACCACTCCGAGAAATAAAGGGTAGTTAGTGCGATAAATAAAGTTAGCCCTTCTCATTTGAGTTTTCTTTTCTAGGCGCATACGAACATAGCTTGAGTAAGCTCTTTTTTCCTACTCAGGACTTTAGAAATGTTTCTCAAAGCAATTAGAAGGACTAACACTCCTGACAACTTAAGTAAATGAACTAAATCTCATTTCTGAGCACCTCATGTTTTTTTTTTTTTTTTTTTCCCGGAAGTTGTTTTATTTTATAAGATTCTGGCTAAATTTTTGTCCTTGGCAGTAGAGAACTTGAGAAGTGTGTAGCGACTAAGCGCTTACTTCTAAGGCTGTAAAAATAAGTCCCAAGTAGGGATAAATTACCCCTTTATTTTACTCAGTAATATTTGGAGTTGGCCCCTCTTATGCTTACAAGAAGTCTCCACTGGGGCTCTAACTTAGGCTAGTAAATAAGAAACTAATCTAATGCTAACTAATTAAAAACTAGCTGAAGCTGCACAGAAATAATTAACAAAGTTGACCCTAATTTCAAACACACCGGTGAATACTAGCAAGCACGTAACAATACTGCCGAACGTAGCAAAATGTGGCTTAAGCCTACGACGCGGTCGGAAGGCAAATACGCTGTACCACGAAATTCTAGGCTCCTCTAAGGAAGTGACCGAGACTTGCCCTTAAATACTCGTTCAACCTCATTTACATAAAAAATTATCCTGAAAACTCATTCTGGCAGGGAATAGTAGGTGGAAAATTAGAAAATAAGGAAAGCTGTTCAAAATTTAAAATAACTGTTAGAAAATTTAAATAACCCCTACAGTTTTTAGGAATGATATCATCTTAAGTAATAAAGAAATGAAGGTAAGTAAATTATTAGAAGAAAATCTAATGCCTAATCCTCCTGTTAACAGAGACGCGGTCAAAAGTCTGTACGGTGTTTGGTATTTGAAATTTTAAGAACTTTTCTTTTTGCTTTAAGGCTTTTATAGGAACAATTACTCTACTGCAAAAGAGCTACCAAAGCTTATAGCTTGAAAAAAATTGCGATTAGATTAGGGAGAGGTTTTCCTTAATTTTGGATCTGAATATGACTTAATAAAAATAATTTTTCGTATTCTTCCACATTCTAAATAGAATAGGATGAATCATGTACAACTTTATTGAAAAAAAAGGCTCTACTTTTCCAGAAGTTCCAATTTAGTCAGATATCGGTCTAAAATTCTAAGCTGCTGCTTGGATATTAACCAAAGATTTTATTTCTGCGCATAACACTTCCCAGTGCTAAACTACCGAAGCTTCCAACAGCTTTAGGTAAATAAAATTAAAGACTAAATTCGCACGATTTCTTCCTTGGTTTTGCATGCAACTAGTCAAGTATTTTTCTCCTTGGTTTAACAATGATTTAAACGGATACGTTGTTCATATGCAATGGCGTACTTTTCGTTTAGTTTTAGAAGATTGTACGTACGCAGAAATTTGTTAACCTTTCGGATTAAATCTCATATAAAGGGAATTTCTTTATTTGCTAGACTAGACTTCTTTTAGTTTCCTTTCAAAAAATCGTTGAATTTATAAAGATTTACATTTTCGCTGCTGGAGTTTGGTGTAACAAACTCCGCACAAATAATAAATAAGCTGAGAGAAAGGGGAATCTATGGACATAAGATCGCTCTTTCAACAGACTACTGAGCAATCAAATAGTATTGTGATCTTAATCTAATTTCGAGGGATGAGAGAATAATACAAATCTTTCTTTCTATCAAAGCACAGCATAAACATCAGCCTGAAAAGTACATACGTAATTGTGATTGCCGCAGAAATTGTAAACAGGATTGTAGTGAAATAATAATTTTGATATTCTATAGCGTAATAAATAACTCTGGAAAAAAGCAACTTTTTCTGACGAAATTGTAAATAAATTTTCAGAAAAAAAAAACGTGAATTAAGAGAAAACATTTAACTTACATATTAATAATATACAAAACAAAACTGTAAAGCGCTAACTAAAGGCAAGGCAGAGAAAAGGTTGTATGTAATGTAAATATAACAGTTTTAAAAAGGTGTGAGAAAGAAAAGAACGGTGAAATAAATGCGGAAATTTAAGGAACCTATTTTCAGTTTTCAGTGTGAATTTATCGGAATCCCGATTTTACGACTGCAATAATCTACTTGTTTATTTCATTTTGCACTTCCTTACATACTATTAAGTAAACGACTAAAGAATAGATTTACATTGTCTTGAAGCATTTCACAAATGACTTAAATAAATGGAATTTAACATCAAGGAATAGCGGATACTATACAGACTTCGTGGGTTTTACTATTTTCTCAAAGCCTTCCCGAAGAGCGCTTCATTCTACGTAATGACGGAAAGCGAGCTATATTTTTAACTCGTAATCCTTCTACACTAGCACGAACCGCACGGAATACCTAACAAACATGCTTCCAAATGTTTCTTGGTATTAAGCAGTAGAGGAGCACTCGCCGACCCTTTTAATGAGCAAACTCAGCAGTGTCTTTTCTGGAGTTTCCACTTAGAAACTTCCAGAAATTCGACTTTATTTACAGCGTAGGATCGGCCGCTCGTAACTGTAACTGTTAATTACAGCTAGAGCAGAATGCCGCTTCTCAAAATCAATACAAGAAAGGTGGTTCTAATGATTTAAACATAGCGGAAGACGAGAGGAGGATGTATAGGTAATTAAAATTTGCAAGAGTGTCTGAAGATTTATAGCATTCCTGCATTAATGAATGCCTTCGAAATTTGCATGGTAAAAGATTCTGACTTGCTTTCGGAATCGAGGGAGTTCTTATCTTTAACACTAAAGGAAATTAAACTTGTTGGAGAGGATAATTTATAAAATTCGATTCAATCCTTATGATTGATTCAATTAAATCTCGGCCATTTGAAGTGGTTGTTATTTTTAACGGCTACTCTAAATGGGAATAAATGTTCTATTTGCATATGCTATATGATCACTCAATTACTTCAAGGAAGAAATAGTAATCATTTAGCGTGGTAATGAAGTCTGATTTCGCTCTAAAATAGAAAACTTTCGTAATATGCATTTACCTAAGATTTCAGAAATAATGTTAAAATATTGCTTTTAGGTCTTCATGTAAGTGCATATTTTAACATATATAATTAGTGATATAATTATATAATTAGGGATGATATAAAAACGGAGACAAAACTAATGCATATTTAGATATGAATTGCTTCAATGCGCCGCCCAACCAAGGTACTAGTTAGTTTTTAAGAGAGCTAAAGTTGCAAAAATATTATTTCCTTCTTTTATTGACAAATTTTTAATTTAAGTAATAATTAACTCTTATAATTTTAAAAATCATATTTCTTAACAACAAAATATTTATGTCTTCCATGGCAAAGTTAATAAGTAAATTGAATGAATATTTTTCATTAGATGCGTCTCTGTTACTTTTACGTTCGTGGTATATACAAGGTACTTCGCAGGATATAGAGAAAGGAAATATTGAATAAACTTTAAAAGGATAATAATTTTATTTCAAATTTTCACGCTAGGCACATTATAATAAAGGAAATTAAAAGAAAGTTCTCACAATGTGTGGCACCTGAGAACAAAACGAAATCTTTGCTCAAACAACGAAACGAAATCTCTACTCAAAATTTGCAATAACATTCTTACGTGTTGGAACCGATCTTTTACACTTGCTATCTCTTTTTCAGCAATTCTGTGATTTTTTTTATTGATCTCTGCAGATTTGATTTTTAACTTAGCCTTTTAAAAAGAAATATAGTGGCGATAAATCAGGGCTATAGGAGGGCCAAAAAATCCATCTTAAAAAGATTCAGAAAGCTTCTTACGATGACTCGATTGTCTTAGTGACTTCTCAGTAAGTCCAGGATGAACTTGGAGGAGTTTTATGCTGCTAAACCATTTGTCTTGGATCCAGTAATCGTGATAGGCATCAGGAATGAGCCTCATTCTCAAGAATTCTAAATAGCGTTCAGATTCAGTGTCTGAACAAAAACATACGGACCCAAACATGCCATCAGCTCTAGCCACGCCAGGCAGTGCCCTTTTGTGGATGAAGAAGCTTGACAACGAGAAATTACGGCTTCTTTCTGTCCCAAATCCGATAATTTTGAACACTGTCATGGTAATTCAACCAGAATTGTGCTTCATTCCAAAAATCGATATCAGCATAGTTGAAACCAGTGTTGATCTTTTCGCACATGATGTTGGCGAGTTGCAGTATTTTTCAATATCATCTGGGCCAAGAGATTGTCATAAATGAAATTTTTAAAGGAAAATGAATTTTTTAAAGTTGAAGAGAAAATATAATGTTTTGCTTCATGCATAATAGGAATATGTACTGTTACCATAAATTATTTGTTAGAAAATAAATATATAAATTTATTTTGCTACAAGATAAAGGGGATAACAACATCTTGCTCTTTCATCTGTGCCTCACTGCAAGCAAATAAACTTTTTAAATAGCCAACTTGTCACTCACTTGCTTGTTGCGTACGTCTCTTCAGAAGGGCTAGGATTTCCAGTCATACGCTGCGCAGTACCAGATAATGAATAAAATTCTGAGTAAATTCGCTGATAAGCCTATTAAGCTTGCAACCTGCAAGTAATACAAACAGCAGACTTTGCAACCTTACAGACCAGAACCTTTCCAGCTGATATTCTTTAGACTTTGCTTCTGTGGTATATTTGAAAATCAGGAAGCTCAGAATGGAATCGGATTTAAAAACGCGATTTACGTGTTAAAAGTAATTTGAAACTATATTAAATTAATTTCATAGCTATTAAAATACCTGAAACACACGAAGTTTTAAGCAGCTAAGAATAATTTAAAAAATGAGCATCTTGTTAGATTTTTGAAATCGTGTAAAATAACTGAATTAATTTTCATAATTTCGAAAATTTCTTTTATCTATTGTGTCTTTCGCTTCATCCTTTGGCCGTTTCCTTTTCTTCACAGAACAAATTAAAATTATATTTATTATTAGAATTGTTACTATGTGTTCGGCTTTAAACTAGAGTAATATATGTAATAGCAAATCCTTACTTAATGCTTCTCCTTGTAACTTTTATTATTTGTTAATTAAGAAGATTTTGCGTTTATTTTGCGATCGTTTTATTTTCCATTTTTTGTGCTATTAGTAATTTTAAATTTCATTTTCGTCTATAGTAAAATTGAGTAAATGTGTCAGCTATTTAAACTCACTTTTAAATTATTCAAAGTCTTCGAGCAGGCATCTCTAAAGTATCACAACCCTAAAACTTCTAAACCCAATCTAAAAACACTATAACTACTCTACCTAACTCTAAATCAACTCTAAAACCGTGAAGTTGTTTGTTAAAGATATATAGTACAGTAAGCTATATAGTTTTAATTTCCTTTTGTTCCGTTTCCTTATTAAAAGACGAGAGCAACGAAAGAAAGTGCTAAGAACTAAAACTTCTATGTTGAACGCAGATAATTATATTTCATTACAAATACTGATTTTTTAGGAAAATAAATTAGTTAGGCAATTCCATTAACCATTTGTCAAAGTTTACATAATGTGAGTTACTGGCAATAGATGAAACGACTGACGAAAATGCAATATACTAACTAACGAATACAATATGGTTCATTAAGATGTTTAACGTTCATATTTTTAGCAATTTTGTATTAAGGTTAATTAAACATTAGATATTATATACAAATTATGCAGTTTCAATATTTATTAATTGTTCTGTTTTATTTCTATATCGGTATCTAAAGGTAAATACCGACACAAAAACAGACAGGTGAAAACGAAACTAACTAAATAACTACCAAGTTGAAAATAAACTCTTAAGGGCTAGTTAATTTCAAAATTTTAGTGATCGTACAAGTGAAATTGCGTTGTGTTTTTTACGCATGCGGGACCGTGCCGTGAGAGGATCGGATAACAAGAGGTAAATACAATATATATAAGGAAACACATAAATAGATATAAAGAAAAACACAAAAATAGGTTTCCAGATTAAAATACAAGTTTATTAAGATTCCTCAAATATTTTAATTAAATTTCACATTCTAGATAATCAATACTTAATTTCTTATTTCAGTTACACATGTGAACTAATAAATTTATATCATTTACACGTTCAAATTAAGGATTTACAAATTTCTTTTTTTAATTAACTAATGAATTTAGTTTCAGAATTCACTTTATGACCCATTTAATTTAACTTTAACCAAATCTGCTGCAGTAAGTTCTAGGATGGTCAAAAAAACACATTACTTTCTTCAGGTATACGTCTGAAATTCGACATCTATACTAAGGATAATATCACAAAAACAAACTATATTTTTATACTATAATTAACTTATTAAAATTTTCCATTTTAGTCTCTGTAAAGAAAGAAATAGGAAGGGAGCAAATTTTCAGGCATTTAGAGTTGAATTGGAGATTCAATATGACGTATAAAGTCCTAAAGAATATTTAGGTATTTCCTTAAAGTTCATAGGATTAAATGAAAACACAGGAAAAAACTTATCTTTAAGTACACATCTTGAAGAGGGCTCGGAATTGACTTGGCGAGATCTTGCATCCCCGGTAAACCTTATCATCCGGAAGAGTGGTACTGAAGACTGATTTAACTTATCTTTTTCGGATTTCCTGTCGAAGTTCAAAATATGATTCTTTCAACATCCTTACATTTTCGCTTCCACTATCCCAACAGTGGAGAACGTCTACAAGTGGTTTCCATCGAAGAAAATTTTTCCCACTGGAAGGCAGGAGAAGAGCTTGCTGTCGGAATAGAATCTACGTTCAACAAGTGAAAACGTAGACTATTAAGCCAGTTATTTAAGAGAATGGCTGACGCAGGTTTTCATTCGTCTACGGTAACAAAATTCCTTCCTTCGGTTTCAAGTCGAAGTTCAGAGGACATCGTCCTGGATTTAGCAGATCCAAAAAAAAAAAAAAAAAAACCAAAGTCTCTGTTAATTTTTTATTATTCGCTCAACAGTTTAGTCTATCGCCACTCAATATCCTCTTCTCACAATTTTAGCTAAAACACGCGGCCGGGGAGCATAATTGCCGCTCCCCGCCGGAAGCACTGCTCGAAGACGAACTACATGTCGTTTCTTTTTCTCTCTCTCATCCCAAGAGTAAGTTCAAAGTCTAAGTGTTAGACATAAAGTCCACTCAAAGAATGATTCAAACTCGACTTTCTTCGTCTCCTTCACAAACACGGGCTCCCATAGTGACTTCATTTATCGCCTCCCTGTTTGGGACTAAATTTGCGTTTCTTCCCCTCAATGACCAAAATAAGGTTAATCACACATGCGCGCCCTTCTTCACTTAGCCAACACCGGACACCCAGGTCGCCAACCAAGATGACTTACATCGAAAGTGAAGTGGCAACCTCTGACCTTTCCGTCACGCACATCCTGCCCAAAAGGTCAGTTTCACAAAACAAAATGTGTTCTATAACTTTCCAAGGGAAAAAACAACCCGCGAAAACCATGACTTAGCAAAATCGCCTCCCTTCCCGAATTCTTTTCACAATGAACTGAAGCTAGGACAAAAATTTTAAATAAAACGAAAATAAATAATATTCTTAGAAGCTAAATAATATTCTTAGAAGCATCTGTTTTTCTCCAAAATTAAAGCATTAAAATAATAATTCAGAATTAAATAAAATTAAGATTTTCTTAAATCAGAAAAAAAATTCACCTGGTTTTTATAACGCGATCAAACAATTATGTACACAACAGTTCTAAAACGGAGTATTATATAATGGATTTCAGTGTATACACCAGAAGAATTGCAGAACGTAAATTCCTGATATTTTGCATTATATTTTGTAATCTGAATTTTTATCTAATCAAAGCTTTCTTAAGGATTGAATTTGCTCCTGATCCAAAACCATTTATATAAACTGAATAGTAATTTTAAACTATTCAGTTTATTAAAAAGTGGAAAAATAAACTCGCGAAATATTTAAAAACTTTTAATTGAGAGTAATTAAATTTGTTTTTTTAAAGATTAATTGAGTGAAATTATTTTAATCACCTTAATTCTTAACACTTTTTAAAATTTCTCTCAGAATAAAATTTGTCAAGTAATTACTTCGTTTTTTAACCATAAAACTCAGTATGTTCCCAGTTCCAAATTTGGAGAATGTTTTACGACGAAAGTTAATCTTTCGAAAATTTTTCCCCTCTAGAAACTATCAAGAAAATTCCTGTTCGGAACGTAGAATTAATTATGGATTAAATGAGTAGAAATTATGTTTATAGAAAGTTTGACTAAAGTTCTAGAGAACAAAACAGAATTTAGTTTATTCTTTATTTAAGTGCGCCTTTTTTCAAGTGTGCAATGAGACAGCAGAATAAAAAACGTTTTTTCTATCTTCCATTCTATTTTCAGAATGTGAAAATTCCTTTATATTTGCACTCTTGTGTGCTACATTTATTCTGCACTTAAAGAAGTTTAGAAATTCAATTCAACTCTTTGCTGTATATGCCTTCTGAATAATTTATTTTTACATGTATAAATAAACACATTTCTAGTATTTCTTGAAACTATTTGCTTTCATAGCCTGTGAGACTTGTGCAGTTAGTTTTAATAGGTCATTATTTTAAGAATTTTATGTTTTTTAATAATCTGTAGAAGTTCTTAATTCATTAGTTCATAACGCTGAAAAGAGATATTAATAAATGCAAGCTTAAGTTTCAAATGTATTTTTATCGTTTTCAGAACAGCGTCATGTCCAGAAGGCGAGCATAAAGTGTTCAATCATTGTTTGTGTGAGCACAGAGAAGACGAACAATTAAAGCATTTCACAACAGGTAATATAACCTTTTATTTACAATCACTTTTTCTCATGAACATAACGTTTCAAATTTGTACCGAAAATTTAACAAACTGAGTCAATCCTCATATACTAAATTCTCCATTAATTTTTCAATTAATCTAATTATTAACATCAGCGTGCGAAAAATTTAGATTTGCGTGAACTTCATTTCCCTTGATTTTTTGACAAACAAAATTATCAAAACATGCATGGTTAAAATATAGAATATTTTTTTCTGTTTAGTAAACTACATATAATAATTAAAACACATATAATTTTTTCTTTAAGAATGTTTTCTATGCGTGCCACACGTTAAACGATTTGGATAACTCTTCATGATGTACATATTCTACAAGTTGAGTAATGTATAAATGCAGTTATACAGTTTCTTAAAATATCCTATCACTAGGCAAAGCTGTGTTAAAAGGCAAAGCGTGTTGTCAACGAACGTTTCTAAAAATTTACAAAATCTCCAGTATGCTGAAATTGTTCCTAAGTGATTAATCATTTTATTCAGTAGATACGTACGTTTATCTGTAAATTGTTATCCTAAGAAACTGTACATTAAAAATTTAAAAAATCTGAAAGCTTTCGTATTTTATGTTACGCCCAAAGGGGTCTTTTTTCCTTTACACAGTCATATACGTCTCGTGAGCATTTGGGCTAAGAATATTTAGAAACAGCATATTTCTAGAATTTCCGGTAGACAGTCATGCGCGCTGGAGAGAAAAATGTTTTATTCCCTAGTGTTGCCACTACTCACTTTGAAATCTTCGAGCTTGTTAATCATTAAGCTTAAAATCGTTAAGCTTTATAAAATACGAAATAGATAATAAAATAAATTCTAAATCGAAATTTCGTTCTTCCAGTTGGACATATTGAAGTGGAGAAATGCGTTATTCAGAATTTGACGGCTCTAGGTACCGTTGATTTTAACAATTCAAGAAACGTACATACATCACACAGATCCTTCATTATTTAATTTCCTTAAATATAATATAGGGCGATAATATTTGATGGAAAAAATTTAAAAAGTGAAACGGATATTTGTACTGAACCGACGCAAAATGCCATTTCGAGAATAATAGCCCCTCTGGACTAAAACACTGTGGAGTCTTGAAGTCTTTTATGGGGATGGAAAGAGAATAGTATTTCAAAAATGTTAAATTCTTAAACATCCTTTGGTGGCAAACTGTGTATTAATGACTAAGCTTTGTGCTACTATGTATCAACAGCAACTGTTAGATAACTCAGCGCGCTCAAGCACTTTTAGTTGATCTCCTCACTTGAAAAATGTAATTGAATTGGCGTTAGCGATGAGTAATTATAATTTAATCACAAGGTTTTCCTCTTTAAGAAGAGGTATTATAGAGAAAATATCTTCATTGTATAGATAATTTCAAAGCTGATAGTTTGTATATTTACAGTTACTTATAAATTTTATTTTTAAACTTTGAAAGCAATCTTCCTTTATAATATTCTTTCTTCTCAGTTTCTCGCATACTTAAAAATTTCATGATTTTTATTTTCTTAACGTTGTATCGACTGTTAAACTTTGAAAGCAATCTTCCTTTATAATATTCTTTCTTCTCAGTTTCTCGCATACTTATAAATTTCATGATTTTTATTTTCTTAACGTTGTATCGACTGCCTCATGTGCAGTTTACAAATATAATATTTAGATATTTTTTTTCCTAAGCTTCCGGAAATGCAACCTAAGAAAGAAAGACATAGATGTATACATTTTATTGAACCAAAATAGGTTAAAACATGAAAAGCTTTAAAAAAAAAATCTGATGTGGAAATTACATGACTCTCTTGTACGGCCTATTATATTATACACAATTTTTGCTGCATTAATAAGCTGATATAAAATATTTACAAGAAACTTATATTAAGTACTGTTGATATTTATTGCTAGACTAACTACATAATAATCTTTTTTTTTTAATTGACAGTGCCAAAACATGAATATTATCCTCATTTAAAACACTTCTCTAACTAAACGTATATAACTACGACCAACGATTGCCAAAATAAAGGCTAGGTTAAACGTGGATATGTTTGGTAATGCCGATTGTAATAAAAAAGGAGGTGCAAAATTACATGTTATATCAGTCCCACATACAAAATTTCAACATTGTACGGCTAATAGTTTTTTGAGTTATGCGAGATACATACTTAGATGTATACGTACGTGCCTAAGACGTCAAGAAAAAAAATCTCTCGTGATTCAATTTTAAATCCATTTTACAATCGTTTTGGAGAAAAGAGGCCTTTATTCTGTCCGTCCATATATTGCACCATTTCACCAGTACGAAATCCAACCAGACCTAGGCCATTTAGAAATCCATACACGGTTATTATGTTCTCTTTCGTGAGAGGCCATCTCGGGAGGCTGAAGCACCCAAAGACCACCCTTATAATTGTTTTTAATATATAGTAATCAACACAGCCCGAGATACACTTGACAGTCCCTGTCGAGCCTGAGCGGATCACCGTAGAAACTGTGTTTCTTGTCTTCTGAATGCAGCTTATCTCCAACGTATTTGTTCTCTCTCAACATGTTCATGCGTAGAGAAGTCAAGCAAAAATATAGTCAAAAAAGAATTCGGGATCGGTCAAAACTGACATTTCCTTCGAAATATGACACCCGAAATTTTTCGAAAAATAAAAGGTAAAAAAGTAAATAGCAAAAACGTAAGACGGAATTTGTAAAATAATAAAATGTTGCTTACAGCTTATACAGTTTGAGTTTTTCTAATAATTGTCCATTGCTGCTCGTAATAACAATGCGAAATTTTAATATTTCTCTAAAGACGTGGCTTTGGACTTAAAAAAGTGTTTATAGAGATGTACGGGATATAAATTTGAAATAAAATATTATCTACCACGTTTACAAGTCCTCATGTATTTCACTATAACACTCGCAAATGACAGTCTTCCTTATTTATTTTTAAAGGTACATCGTTGATAGATCAGAACGACAGTATGAAATCATCTATTGCCTTAGAGATCATCCAATGAACATAAAGCAGCGTCTTACCTAAAACTGAATATTGACGAATATTTTGCGCGTTTGATAGTAGTTTGTTATTTGATTAGTTGTTAGTTTGATTTTTAGTTTAGACTAGTTAGTTAGTTAGTTCCTTTGTTTCGTTTAACAGTTTGATTCTTTACAATAATTGTTAATGTCTGTCTATAATAACACTTGTAAAGTGTATTAAAATGTCGTCTGGAGTACCTATAAATGTAGCCCAAACATATTAACTGGCATGAGATGCTGGCATGTATCCTCCTACATATGAGTAAAAGTACTAAAATATATGTAACGCTCAAGAATATACAATTAATTATTACATTGATTAGTTTTAGGTGTTTAAGATTGCACTAAATTTACGAGAAACTGTGGTTTATTGTTAGAAACGAATTTCCAGATCAAGCAAATTTAAAAAGCAAATCAAGTAAATTGTTTAACGAAATACACAGCAATATTATGAGTACCGTAATTCATTATAATCACTTTCCCTGGCTCACTAAATAACATGCAACTTTCTAAAATACTTTTTTTCTTAAATTTGATTTTACAAGAAAAGGAACGGAAAAAATCCCCTATAAAGGAAACGAGTACAATATTTCTGGAACGCTTTCTATCAGACCTTTTACGGTAGAAACGATTATTCATGTAGTATGCGATCAATCTCTAACCTGAAAAAGGCGTAACGAAATATTGATTTCCGTTTTGAAATTATATGACTATCGTGTGTATACAATGTATTTTAATTTTAAAATTTTTTGGCTAGTAATATATTTAATTTATTATGAGTAATACATGATAGCATTTGCATCCTGATTTATTTCTAGCTGATGTTAAATAGTTAAGAAACCAAAACTCTACGAATAAATAGTTTATGAAACACAAAAGAATGACTAATATCTTTTCATTTTTTACGTAAATAATAAAACTGGTTAAAATTCCCATCTGTTTTTCGTCTTTTAAGTCTTTATGTAAATTAATAGGTCGCATTTTACTAGGTTGCATTGTTGTCTGTAGTATTAATATTCGCAGGAAATTAGGAAGTTTATCACTCAGCATAATATGAAATGTTATCTAGGTACCCACGCAAGAGTTGAAATTATTCTAACATTTTCCTCTCCCTATAAAGAAGAGATCGTTATGCTGCCTTATTAGAGGATATTTAATTATTAAAGCGAATATTTGTTTCAGCATCTTTAGGAGAAAACCTGAATACCCAATTATCGTGATTATCAGAGGATGTTCTGCTGTCGCTGATCCCAATGAAATCCTAAGAAATTTAAGGAAAAGATATTCCTGTAAAGAAAGTTGCCTTGTTCTTTAGTAAGAAATCTGCAATTTCTGAGATGCTACTTGTCGTTTTTGCAAAAGTGCATCGCTCGTATATGGGAAGGTAGGTTTGTCGTCTCAAGCCTATTTCTGGACTTATCATCAATTTCCAGAAGCATAAGCCAGGAATATTTCCTCGGATATGCTTTCAATACCATCGATTCAGCCTCAGGCAGATTAGATGCAACAATAAACCAAGATGTTACATGTGCGAGTAAAACCATCTGACTTAAATTTGAAAACTTCCAAAGGGCGAAAAGTGGGTGAGATGTGGTTTTGATCACTTAGCTTCTTCAAAGTATTCTAAATTCTGGGAGCTTAAATTCAGCTTCCCAGAAAGAACGCTTTTTAAACTGAGAGAAACGTCATAAAGATGATGTTTCGGTACATGGTAAAAATTCTGAAAGCAGGAGATGACTGTGCATTATTTTGTCGAACTGAGTCGATGTCGTTAAGAAGATGCTTGAAGGTTTTGGACTTATAAATCTCATTAGAGTTACTATGCCATTACCAGCCATTTTAAAAGGTCTAACTCTTCATTGAAACTGCACTTTTCATATTGAAATTTCTTGAAAAGTTGGAAATGAATCTATTTTAGCAAGAAGTTCAATTCATAACGATGATTTGTCAGAAGCGAATTCTTTTCACCACGGTCATTGGTTGCTGATAATTTTTCTACAAAAACTGAAGCTCCACATGTACCTGACGCTTTTGACAATACATAAGATACCACAGCAAGTTCAGTTTCTTATAATTTTCTGATTTAGTCTCAGATGATGCACTGCGAACTCAAAGACAACGGGATTCGCTTTCTATAATTTTTCACTCTTTTAAATCATATTAATTCAGGAACTTTCAGTTTCAGGCCTGTATTTGCGATTATGTCAGATAACTCGAAAGAGCTGCTCAAATAAAGCTGATAAGTGCTGGTAAAACAGATAAGTATCCAAGCATCTAATAAAATCAATAAATCTGATGTGTACTCCATATGACTTCCTTGTATGGAATATTAAATTATACGCAATTTTCCCGCATTTCAATTAAACATATTGAATAAACAGTTAACGAATTTTGAATTAAATCTACTTCGTAGATAGCGCTTAGACCACTAGAATAAATGCACTCTTTAAAGTTCACTATATTTATTTACCATAGCGACACTTCGGCGCTACGTTCACTTAACAGCATTAACATTCATTTTAAAACTAAGATTACACAAAAATTATATCACCTGAAGAATTACTATAAGTTCTATTCAAATAATATAATAAATCTAAAACGATACATAAAAGAAATTAAACAAATAATTAAAAAAAAAAAAAAAAAAAAAAAAAAAAAAAACGTTTTCGCAGACGATTCAGCGCCGCTTACCTAATGCGCACGCGCTACTAATTAATTCAGTTGTCACTTCGCGGCAAGGCAAAAATACATAAAATTCAAAATATTTTCATTAACATTTTACAGTTATAGAAAAACATAAGACACCAAATACAGTTAAAACAATTTAAATTTTTTTTAAATTAAAGTTACAGTTTCTATATGTATATAATATAAAAATAAGCTAATAACTTAAATGTTAATTCCATAATGAATTAAGCATCATTTAATTCGTAATAATAAAAGAAGACGTTACTTTGTTGTTTAGAAGCTTAGTTTATCTAGATTTGCAACAAATCTACTATTCTGCTGTTTCAAATGTAAACAAACATATCCGCCATGTTATTTCAAAATTAGACTTAACCGCACTTAAACAGCTTTTAAATTGTTGATAATTGTACAAATATTGCTTGCACATTTGCTAAAGGCATAAAAACCTTAACCGGAAGATAAGAACAATATAATTGAATCATTTTTGAAGCAAAAAATGCACAATTTACAAACATATAAGAATAAAGAAACTGAGATCACTGAGCCGAGTAACAGAGTGGATATAAATATACATATATTTGTATACTTTTGGTGCGGCCGATTGCAACCAAAATACGAGGTGCACATCTACATGTTGTAGCAGTCCTATATACAAAATTCCAACGTTCTGAGTTTGCTCGTTGAGTTATGCGAGATACGTACGCACAGACGCTACGAAAAATTCTTTTCAGAACTCATTTTAAATCAGTGTTATATTTTTTTTGGAGAAAAGAGTCCTTTATTATGTCCTTATATACGGATGTAACTCAAAAACATCGTTAAATTGCGTTCGATAACTGTGGAAATGGATATTTTCTTTGAAATATGATAGCTGAAAATTTTCGTGATTACAATACTTACTTTTTACTTGGTACAAGGAAGTAAAAATGAAATTATATGATTTATGTTCTTTCATCTTTTCTGGAGCATCAGAATCAATCAGAAAATGCTAACTGTAGTCTTTTTATTAAAGTGTAACTGTGTTTAAAATGAAAAGCTCTCTCCAATACAGTGATTAAAATAAATTAACCTGAGAAAATGTATATATATTCATTTGAACATTGGGATACGGAAGTTTTAGGGGGGGGGATGCGTTTGAAAATTCCATACATAATGCTTTTGACGAAGATAAGCGCTTATTATCATTAAATAATACTTCTAGAGACTGAATCCAGTCATGGGCAACAATGGTTTTCATTCATAGAAAAGGGACTTTCAAAGCGAAGTGCTGCACATTAATGAGGCCGCCATATGACGCTATATAAACTAAATCATGCATAAGGCTTTAAATAGTATTTAATAGATTCTTTAAAAATCAATACTCAATCAATGATTAAAAGCTGTAACTTACGCTATCCGACTCTTTACTCCTTCATATTCGCATATGCTGATCCCTTTGTAGGCTTTTCCTTTTAATCCTTTCGCATACTAAGCTTTTCAAAAGACCACAAATGACTATGTACAACGAGAAATGGTAATTCATATCAAATTCCTGCTCTAAATGGCGAAGATATACGAGTACGTTTAACTTAGATGCGGCGTTAAAATAAGAGGTATTATATTTACTCGAATATGAAGTGCTTTCAGATATATAATGAGATTTTTATTATTAAAACTATGTTACAATAAAAATGAGGTGTTGCTCTAAGACTTTCTCATGTATGAGAATTTAGTTAAATGAATTTTACAAGAAAGATAAACTGTCTTTATTTGAGCTAAAGATAAATATAAATGAAGATTTCTTCTTTCAACGTAACAAAGCCTAAAACAGGAATTATTTAAATATATTTTAAATGGCATTCTGCTCTTACGAGATTATGGGTTTTTAGAAAGAAGCATTGAGGATGAAATGTTACCTGTTATTCGGGTGAATGCTGTTAATGTTTTATCATTGAGGTAGTAGATGGCTACTACCTCAGTGATACCACATAGAAGAGTGAGTTTCCAATTATTCTCTCCCTGAAAATTTTAGGGGATTTTCGAAAATCTCGAGAATTTTTCTGCAAGTGCTGAATTAATTAGCTGATTTTGGATTTTTCTTATTATTTTTAAGATCAGTTATACTTATTAGATTATTTTTAACATAAATAAATTCTAGAGTTTCACTTGATCTGTAATGCTAAATTGTCCTGAAACCCTAACAGACATAAAGCAATTCACCGTTATGTCTCAAGTAACGAAATCTACAGCAGCAGTAGAACACAAAACCGAATAATTACAACTATCAGAGCTGGCAATAAGTTAACACGTAGCGTGGATGCCAAGACAGAAATATGCTCTGCTTAAAATCCAAAAGCTGCAGTTTAAATACTGGCTAACTAATTTGCGTTCTGTTGAGGAGAACAGAGAGGTTAATTTATAGTAAAGATTGAAATCATAATAAAATCTGGTTCATTGAAATAATAACCTTACGAATTTTTATACTGATTTTTTGTTAGAATTCTGCAGGACTTATACTTCAAAGAAATCATTTCAAACCATAAACGATTTCCTATTTTGAATAATTCCATTTTAAAAACGGATACCGCATATAAATATACATGCAAAACAAGCCATTAAATATCGTTTAATTAAACAACAATTGTGGCACAAAATAACTTTTCCATACATTTTCAGTGTTTGATTGTTTATAAATATCAATTTCAGATTTCAAATGTTTGATATGATTTTTAGTTACATACTAATTATTTGTATTCTTACTTCATTTCTCATAAATAATATCCCCACCCCCTCGGTTCCGTTGTTAATGCCAATCCTCGACTGCGAAAGTGTTCCCTTAATTTTAAGCGCAAATCAAATCATGCATCTGCTCCGAAAGTTTTGCCTTCGATAAAATTACTTCCCTATTTCTCCTTAATAATTTATTCCTTTATTCTCATATTGGTTCTTAGGTGTAAAATTATTTTACATTTATTTAAATAAACAATTTCTTTTTCTAAGTTTAAATGCTGAGTTTAGCTTTTTTGTCTTTTTCACTTTGTTATTATAAATACCTTCTTATTTATTAACATAACAAATAGGAAGACTTGATTATTTTAATACCTAAATTATTCTAGATTTTTTAAGAGAATATACAATAAACTCGCAGTGAGTGGGGAAAAACATTCGAAGTACATACAATTTTGATTAGTACTAAAACCAAAGATGCTCTTTCTATCTTACTGAAAATAATTACAAATATTATTACTTATATCAAATATTTCATTAAATTAATTAAATTAGTGTTATTTTTACTATTAAATGTAATACTTGTAAAAACAAACAGATAAGTAAAAATTATTTTAAATAATAAATAACTTCAAGTTACTTTAGTATATAATATTGGCTTTTATATATATATATCTAAATATATTGGCTGTATATAATTTTATCTTAATACAACAAATTAGTATTTAACTTACGCTCCATATTTACCATGTCTTCAAGCTGAATGAGAAAAATGTGAGCTGTTGACTCCCGTCCCTCCATTGTTTTGAAACGTCTATTAGCCAAAGTTTGGCTTCTAATTATTCTTTTATACTCTCATTTCGTGGTTGCTAAAATTTTCTGTTTATTAGTTAAGCTACATTAATTTCTAAGTTTGCGTTTCAGTTGTTACTTGAATTTGAAGTCCTACAACCCTACTAGACGCATAACGAGTTATTGCTACGTTGAAAATAGTATGACAGAAACTTGCTACGTTTTATGCAAAATGTTTAAGTTGAACTTTCACATAAAAGGCACACATTTTGCTACAAATAACCACTACTTGCAATAATGTCAAATAATCAATAAAAATGCTTAAATTTAAACGTTGACAAAAGTAGTTTATGAATAAACTAAGGCAATAACCTAAGCTATAAGCTGGCTCAACTGTCTTCAACCGGCATGTAAGTTTTAAAGCAACCAGCTGCGAGAGAACGCATAAGTAAAAAAATAGGGTTACAGGTTTATTTCCATTTAACACTGAGGTAAATGGCTATCTTACAATATTGGAGAAATTGTAAGTAGGCTTAACCCTGTGCCCCTGTGTTTCCAGCGATACTTCTCATTCTGAGAGATACAAAATATAATTTATGTACAATTTCACTATTATTTACATATATACAAAATTCGGAACAATATGGATAATAGCTCTTGATCAGATAGCTACTCCGATAATAGATGTTGAAAGTTACAATAACAGACCAATCCGCTGGTTGGATGAAAGAAATGTTTGGTTGCAAAAAAAGGTAACTCTCAACTTATCCTTTACATCGGAAGGATGTAGAGGGGGGTTGTTAAAAATAAATGAGTTTTAAAGCGTATATTTATCTTTATACAGTACGTTCACAGCAGTCGTCATCGCAAAAGTAAAATTCAAACTTAGCTCTTTTTTTTTTATCCTAGCTTCCACGTCTGAGCGCCACACAACAGCCAAATACTCCTTAACTCTTGAGTGCTGTAGAATTTTTGGTGTGCAAACGAATAGAGGCGTGCTTTCATAATCGCTAGATTAATTCCTAACAATATATGAACTCTTCTTTGGGGGTTTCAGTCACAGTGCCCTCTTTTATTCCACTGGCAGAAACATTTATTTGGCATACAATTCCACAGCAAACTCGTTCCATCAAAATTTAAAAAAAAAAATTAAATGAATAAAGAACTGCATAACATTCGCCACAATTACAGCTCAAAAGTTTGCTGGTAAATCCCATTCAACAACAATATCACTTATTGCAGCTTCGACTATTAGCTGTTATGAAATCCATGTCATTGTTTAAAATCCCCGACCCTGGTAAACACTCGAAACAAACGTTGGCACTTTAGAATCTGATTTTATAACGTTCACTTCACCAAACAAACTTCTAGCTTTGACCTGTATAATCAAAGTAGATAAAGAAATGGTACAATAATTCTGATTTTCAATCTGCTGGAGCAAATTCGTTTCCAATTTTTCCGTCGTTCGGTGCTTCAATTTTTTGTTACTGTTGTATTTATAGCTGACACTCTCGCCGCTCTTTCAAAATTCTCTTTTATTTTCTATGCTTAATTTATGATGCTTCTTAACGTTGATCCTGACATTCCTTCACCAACAGTACATTCTTTATTTTCATACATTTACACACTTTAGAGCTTTTTTCTGCTTCTGATATTTAAAACGATTTCACTTTTTTCCATCTCTCTGAAGAAATGAAGGATTTACTACAATGCGACTAGCTAACTCAACTAGTTAATATTTACACTGGTACTGATAAAATACGCGAACCCAAGGTCAGCCACGCTGAACACTGGTAGTTCGGTCCGAGGTTCGAATTCCGCGAACGAGCTGGCTGCATGGGCGTTTTCGTGGTTTTCCCCATGTGTAACATGTATACGACCCAGTTTCCAGGAAAATCCTCCACGAAGGCATCGCTCCCCTTAGACAGATAGCCCTAGTGTGCTTTGCCGTAATTAAATAAACCAAAGCCAACACTGTACAGATACTGCAAACTTACTGTAGAATTTGCTCACTTTTTTCCATTGGGGAAGGTTAGCAGCTAAATCATGTTAGAGCGAAAACGCATAAAGTGAGATAACATTTGTGAAATACCTGCAATCCGTAATCAAGTCCGTTTAAATGTTGCCCCGGTTCAGCACGGAACTTTGATAAACTGAGTAGTTAGTTATCTTTTCCATCTTAACAAATGATTCGGTCGTTAAATTCTACAGTTACCGCGACAGCACACCCTGAAGTAAAATCCACCCTGGGAACGTTTATACATATTTCAGATACGCCAGAAAGCAATCGAGATGCTTGGTATAGTTCGACCGTTTCAAGCGCAACCCTGGTTGACATTCCACCAAAACACATAGACTCGTCCAAGAGGGGCGGTATTACGTGCTGTGACGTGAACGGTCTTCTCTTCTCAGGAAATCCCCATCCTTCCACCCTATTTTGAGAATAATTCGGTCAGAATGGCGCATGCGTATTTGCGCTCATGGTCGCGGATAAGACGGTCGAACTATACACCCTCTGAGAAAATTCGACTGACCTTTCCGAACATGAACCTTGACACGGATACGGCGATTCTTCTGTGCAGAGATTTAAACGTAGACATTAAGCAAAACAAGTAATTTATGAATTTTATTAAACCCAAATTAAATTCTTATTATATTAATTAGAAATTTAATATAATCTTTGCAAATTGTATCCACACCTAACATTCACTAAAATGACTATTTAATATTCCATTTTATGTTTCCTTTATTAAAGCTTAGAATTATGCACTTTTAAGAGACATCCTGTACAAATATACATTTTTTCTTTTAATTGGAGATGTTTTTTACAATTTGGATATTGTTTGAATTTTATCCAAATATATAATTATTTTTTTATTTTGCCACGGCACATTTTTAGATTATAATACACATTTTTCACCATATGTAAAGCACATTTGGAAATGGATCATATTTCTTGCCAAGAGTAGTCTTGTTTGAAAAATCAATATAGTATTAAGTTTAATGTATATTATTTATACTACAGTTTGAAAAATCGATTTATTAAGTTTAATGTATAAAGTCAAACAAATTAGAGAAATAACAATAACGGTAAAGCTTTCCTGTAATTTATTATTCTTTTCCTAAGCGCATTTTCATAAACTGTTCTGAATTACTAAACTACGCAAATCTAAAGTAATGATTTCACATTGATCTAGAGAAATAGATCTATAAAATTCGGAAATAATAAAAAAATATAGTTAGATAGACATAGTTGCATTGTGAAACAGGAGAAAGAAGGAATTTTCAAATAATTCCAGAAGTTCTGAAGGCGAATAAATTGCACTGAAAATGATCGAAAGAATATTTTAAAAATTATTTTATTTTTTTTAATGAAAGCGTAGCGCAAGAACTTTTTTGTTCTTCGAGTGTTGCATGGATATTAAATTTTGGTTTATGAAATTTACTTCTATTTCATCCCATGAGGTTTTAACAATAGGAGTTTTCTCTTTTCAGAACTAATATTGAATTTTTTTAAAAATTCATTATTAGTTCATTTCAGCCCTAATGAAATGCATAAATTGATCTTTAATATTGCTTTTTACCGCTGCATATTTTATTAAGGATTTTCTGTTTCGTATTATATTAGTACGAATAATATAAATCGTGGATATTTATTTAAGAAAATAAAGATTAAAACATTGTGATCGCACGTAAGGAGAGACAGTATTACATAGATACTAACAATTCTTAAGGCATGCTATAGTAACGCAAATTATTAAATCATAGTTAATATATTTACTGATGGTAAATGAGGAAGTTGATTGAGTTTAAATTTATAATTTGACACTGATAATAGGCAAAAAAGTGAAAAAAAAGACTCATCGCATCCTTTGCGTAGTGTCATCTTTATTCAAAATGAATAATAATGCTGCCATATACATAATAATGTTATGTCGGAAAAAAGAAGAAAAATAATGTTTCAATAGGAAAACAAATTATATAATTATTTTATTTAGCAGATGTTAGTTAGTTGCTCGTTTTTTTTTCTGAATCTAACTCAAAAGGTTTCGTTAATTTTGTTTAAATTCGGCATTTATACCCGACATTTTATACGGTATTAATATACATGTTTTCATATATTGATACACTGCAGTGCAAATATGAAGAGGTCTTAAATTTTAAGCACAGCTTCACTAAAATTTGAGTATGTATATTTCAAGTTATTATGCCTTGATTATTCGTAATAACGTTGATTTCAGAGTATATATTATCAGCAAACGCTACGCAGGTATACGAGAATTTATAAACATCTGTGTGTGGAGTGATTATGCCTTTATTGTTTTCTAGTTAGTCAACATTTGTATTTCAGATATTCAGTACTCTGAATGACTACTTCATTATACAATGAAAAATACTAAAATAAATTTTATTTATTATCTTGCAGATAGCTACGTCATTATAGAAAACAGTAAGCCGGATGTCACTGGCGAAGCAGCAACTAAGACAGAAAGTGTTTATTGGAAGAAGTTGCCACTAAATTCCTCAAACAGTGAAAACTTTACTAACCCAAGGTTAAAAATTAAGGTAATATAAATACGTCATAGTATATTCAATGGTTTATGTACTTTCATGACTTAATCTCATATATCTGCTTTATTAATCCGTTAAACACAGTAAAATACAAATTAATTTTGTAGTAGTATTATATACCCAAGAAGAAAGAGAGAATTAGATGCATTAATAGATAATAAACGGGATATTAATCATGTTCATTTCTGTGAAAATTCTTTCAATATAAGATTTTAAAAAAGTCCGATATATCCTTTTTCAAGTAATCAAATACTTAAGGAAGATATGCTTTTAAATATCTTCCTTAAGTATTTGATAATAATAATAATAATTCCTTATTTTAAATACTTCCTTAAGTATTTAAAATAAGGAAGTTTGAGGAATTTAAGCAAACTAAAATTCTAAGACTTCTTACTAAATTATATTAGATATGTACTTAAAGTGCATACCATAGCTGAAAAGGCAGACATCTATACGATGAGATCTTTCATTCATTAAATGGTCTAGCATATCATGGTCGACATCAATAAAAATGTGCTAAAATTGTCAGGATCCAGGTGATTAATACTGAGTACAGGCAGTATAACAGTAATTTTAGTTAGTTATATTTAGGCAGTATAACATTTAGTTATATTTAGGCAGTATAACATAAATATCTTTATCTGATAGTAATATTTAATATAAATTATTAATTATTGCCTAAGATTATTGGAGATACTAATGCTACAAAAATCAATTAAAGTTTCCTAAATTTGTAGGACTAGTTTCGAAAGTAGAACTTTCTCCTTCAGTAGGCTCAAGAGACACCAAAAAAACCGAACTATTTGGGAATGCTACATCGAAAAAGGAATGCTACTAGCGCGACATCTATTGATAAAAATATAGAAAACTAACAAATAATTTATTTAAAACCAGAAGTTAAGGCAGGATTACAATTTGTATCCTTATCTAAATAGAAAGATTTTTATGAATATAAAACGCCTCTAGAAATCTTAATTCACCAACGGAAGTTAAAATATATTTTTATCTTAGCTTAGTATCTCCAGTAATGATTACTGGAAATAACATGGATCGACTAGATTATTTAATGTATTATTGTAACTCAAATTGCTAAAGCCGTTTTTAAACGAATTTCAGACTTTCTGGTCAATTTAAAAAAGTAATTACTTAATATATCCTTATTCATAGTTCCATGGAATGCTTCAAAATTTCATAACAAAAGCATTCCGATAACAATGACAAATTTCTTCCCAGCAAAATTTAAGCAAACTAAAATTCTAAGACTTCTTACTAAATTATATTAGATATGTACTTAAAGTGTATACCATAGCTGAAAAGGCAGACATCTATACGATGAGATCTTTCATTCATTAAATGGTCTAGCATATCATGGTCGACATCAATAAAAATGTGCTAAAATTGTCAGGATCCAGGTGATTAATACTGAGTACAGGCAGTATAACAGTAATTTTGACAAACTTCAATAATAAAAAAATTACACGTTGAAATAACATTATTTATAATTCCGTAAAAAACTGAAATTTCATAACTTTTTATGATAATTCTTACACCAATAATGGAAGGCTCTCTTCAAGTTTCCGCCTCGTGAAAACTCGTCCGCTTAGTTATTTATTTAAATTACAAAAATTATGGCATTAGACATGATTATGGTGTTTTTTTATACGCTATATTTCAATTTTCTAAAAGGATACCTCATAGAATGAGATATTTGTATAGTGTTAAGGAATAAAGAACAGTCATTGTATGCTATGAAAAATGGAAAAACCTCGTCTCTTTTGATTTTGTAATGATGGTTTCAAGCAGAATTCCAGAAGTCAATGCCTATTTTTTAAATTATTGCAAAATTCTGCGGCGAACACTTGGTGTGCCCAACTTAGTTCTCGAAGAAATATTACACTTCTTGTTGAAATTATTCAAGATACTGCTTTTGACCTCCACTCTCCAGCTGATTGCAATCGTATCATAGATGCTATGGCTCTGTCCATCCTGATATGCCTGCTTGACTATGGGACGAAACGGGTTATCTCGCAGATGTCTACAGTATCAACTATGATCTAAATATTGATCATTTTATATATACAAAACACATTGTAAATTTATTTATATTCCAATCTGAAAAAGTTTGATTTATTTCGCAATTTTTACAAATGGACTTTTAAACGTTTTTCACAGAATATGAATATTCTTGTAGTATTTATATTTTTAAATATTCTTCTTCCAAATGCATCTTCTGTTCCAACTTACATTTTCTTTGATCCATCCTCTGTGTTGTATTTTGATAATAATTGCATAAATTTATGCAAATTATTTTAAGAGGATAGCGCTGTTAAATCACATGTTTTAGAAATTTACAGGAAGACTATAGATAGCAACATATTTAAACAAGTAAACCCAAATCCATACACGTTCATGAAAAGAGAAACTGCAGCCCAGAAAGAGTTTATTTAAAAGCATATCTTCTCATAATATTAATAAAATACTTGAATTGAATGCATACAAATATAAGAAATGGTAGAAATGGAAAACCAGCTAGTGTGAGTAACTGAGTTATGTTGTCAGCAAATGGCTTGATCATTTTATTGTAGACCTTTAAATCTGTGTTTGCAATTGAAATATGGCCTGAACATATTAAAAGTCTCTTTAAACCCCCTGCACCTTGTTAGCGATAAGACGAATATACCAGAAGATAACATTAGTAAACTATTTATATTATTTTTGATGTTTTAATCATGCAGCTATTTTGAATTATGAAACTTTCGTGTTTATCTCATGTCAAGATGCTACTTTTAAGCCATATTTATGCCTTGTATTATAGGTTACACTACTTCATTAGTATGTTACTTAATACATTATTTTCAAATAACGCATTAAATTTATATGCAGGTATGTGTAACTATAAAGTACTGAAGTGCTGTACGAGAAAATATTGGTACTACTGGGCTCACACATTATGAGTAAACAGGAATCAATTTACGGAAATGTTTGTAAAAGAACATAGCACATTGAAACATGAATTTAATCAGACGTTCTGGCATTTGCATAATTATGAAATCATAATTAGTGTTTAAATCTTGCTCGCATTACATCTATTAATACAAATTAATGAATGTACTGTAATGTTTTAATGTATCCAAATTATTAGGGTATATTAACATACTATGAACCTTCTACTGCATAAAATGGCATATTTAAAAATAAAAATTCAACAATTAATATTTAAGTCACAATTTTTAATAACGTGTTTTAACTAGCTTTTTATGTTTTTAATATATCAAGCTGTATTCTAATTTAAAACGTAACATGATGTACACATAAGTAATTCTGACACTAATATTGTGTTTGCTGTTTACAAATGATCCCAATATAACTTTTAGCAGTTTAGCTTCCCGAGTGAAGGAAAAAGTATTTGATAAAAATTTGAATTCTTTTGCATTTGTAACACAGCTTATATCATTATATTACTGGCTCAAAGCGACATTTGTTTTAATAATATATGTTACGCTTCAGGTGGAAAGTTGTTTAATGAAACGCGCATTTAAAACATAGGATTTCAGGTTTACAGACTTATGCCTTATCTATAATATATTATGAAGCTCATATTTACTGAAAATGCATGGCATTGTTTTATTGTTGTGTTGTTTTAATTTTAAAATGCATAACTATGAAATAAGCTAAAAATGCAGATTTGAAATTTCGACATGGTGCCGAAGACATGCGTTTGACAACAGATCCAGTTACTCTTGTCTCAAGGATACTAAGTTTTATTATCATTACTGAACTAATTGCAACAATGGTATTGCTTTGAAGTTCTAAGGATGTCAAAGCGTTAAGAATATCAAATTTCGACCACAATTCAGTTTTAAAAATTGAAATGAACTTCAGAAATTTATTTTTCAACTTTCATGTTATATTTGGCTATTTCCGTCATTTGACAGATTTTTTTTACTATTTATACTTTCAAACATAAATACATGACAAGTCATGCATGAATGTATTATGAAATACTAATTGCCACATTTATCAAGTACAAGACATATTGTTTGCAAATATGCAGTATCGGATGAAAGTAAAATAGCAGCAATTTTGTAATATGCTACCAAACCTAGTGTTGAAATTCGTTTGTACCTCCCACTAAAAGAACATTTTCGATGAAAAATTAGGAAAGGATCACATCTCCCGACAAGATATATTTTTCCGCAGAATAAAGAAGCGAACGGCGTTGCGCTCGCTATTAAAAGGAAGTGGAACGTTAAAAATGGAACTTTCCGTTGTCGAAACTCAGGCATTTGTTTAGCCATTAGTTTTATACAGCGTTTCCAAGATCTAAAGCTAAGTCTCGACTAATATATCATTTATAAAGCCATCTTTTCTTGAAAACGCTTGGAATCTCAAAAGATGCTTCTTCTAGTCTTTGTGTTTCGTAAATATTGTTGCTGCTCTCAGACAGAAATTGATTTCGAAAGAACTTTTTCTTTTTAATTTATGGTATCTTCTGTCTTTCTTCACTGAAGAACTTTATTAAATTTAGCGGAACATTTTATGGATCATATTATTTTTGAGAAGAGGGGAAGCAAATGTTTTCACGATAATACTTTGGAGTAATACAGAAAGGCTAAATAAATATCATTCCGAAATTCTTTTATGCTGACTTTTGTTTGTTGTATTTAGATAGTGATTTCAATTTTCTAAGAACATTCATTCTAGCGAGGGCTCTTTTTTTCTGTTTCGAAATCTAACTCAGTTTTGTTTTCCTAAGCCGTCATTGTGGAAGTTTTCCTCATATCTACCTTTTAGTTTAAAATTCGACATAATTCTATTCGCAAACAAATAAAACATATTTATTGCCTCTTTATACAAAAGATACGAGTGAAGCGAAGGAGAAGGACAACAATAAAAATATCTTCGAGTACTTTAAAAGAATCCCTTTCGGTCCATATCCATGTTTACAAAACTTTAAAAAGTATCATTTTGAAGATAATTCGTTAGTTTTTTGCCAAAGTATCATATTCGATTATTATCATAAACAAATTACGCAAGAAAATACATTCAAGCGTTTTGTGTTTCGTACACACATGAGAAAATACGTACTTGAGTCTTTAACCGGTATGACTGTTTTTATCCATTAGAGAGATTTGTTCAATTTATATACATTTCCTTGCTACTTAAAATGTTTTCTTTTTACATTTTTATTAAATATTACCCCAGTCACTGGGAAATCACGAAATCAAAGAGTAAAATAATGACTAAAACAGATGCTCTAGATAATAATATTATGCTGGAAAAGGATAACACCTTGTGAGCAGATAGAAAACGCCGTGCCGTTCAGAGTTTTCGCAATGCAAACTCACCTACCAGCAATCAAGCAGTAAATATGCTAAATACTAGAAGTTCCGTCCACGTTTCGATCATCAGAGAAAGGACTCTCTCGTTTTCCTTGTTTTCTCAATTTGTAATGTGCATACGAGCCAGTTTCGATTAGAAAGACCTTCACGAAGGCATGTCTTCCCTTACGCAGATAGTCTTGTTATCATAATCAAATAAACCAAACGCAACGCAAACTCCCCTGTTACAGTTTCAGAAACATAACATTTTCTCATTTGTTAAATAGTAATTCCGTGTAATTTATACATTTCGGACATCAAGGCTTTATGGAATTTAATACGCAGTTTGAAGTAAAGAGGGAAAATATAAATTTCACATTGTTAGATTTTAGAACAGAAATTTAATAATTCTTATACGAGTTTCAAAACTACATCAAAACGGGAGTTTCGAGTTATATAATGTTACAGTGTATCTACGAACAAAGAGCTGACTGATGAAATACTGCAAAACAGCAGCATAAATTTGGTGAATTTCATAAAAAAGTCGCCGTTCAAGTTCCTGCATACAGCAAATCAGATAAGCATGTGAGCATGATGTAACTCCCAGTGAAAGCTGTTAGATCCAGAATATTCGAGTTGATTATTTATTGTCTCTTACCACCCTCAAAAAAAAAAAAAAAAAAAAAAAAAAAAAAAAGATGAGAAACCGTTTGAAGTAACCATTTATTTGTAATCCTTGCAATTACTCGTATTGTCCAGTACTATCCTGTTAAAACCAAGATTCGTATCAGACACCAGTACATCTACATACGGCTTATCGAAGAATCGACATGATGTTGGAGCTATATTTATTACACAGTATGTAAATCTCTACACATGGTTTCAATATTGCACTAATTGTAACGGAAATCTTCATTCTAAAGTTATTTTTAAATGTAGACATACCCCATTATTTTATCATGAATTGACATCCTAATATAGTTTACTAATATTTGTTTTCATTATTTTATTTAACCATTGTCTTACTGCACTTTAATGAACAGATCAAACGATGTAGAATTTCGAACTATGGTACGTTTGCTTATGTGGTACTTTTAGTCCGGTATTTTAAAGCACTTTGTGATGAATATCTGAATAAAAATCGTAAAGTATATCATAATTAGTCTATTCAAAGTTCTGTGATTTGCAAAACTGACTTCAAAAGTATAAGATTTAACGTGATAGAGTTTAAAAATCATATGATTTATGTCACTTTAACTAATAGCAAATAATGTTTTTTTAAACTGTCATATCAGATGAAATTTTATTAAAGGTAACATTTTAAACTTTAACATGTCTACGAATTGTAATTTGACAGCAGTGCTTCTAGGTTGATGTTTTGCGAAAGAATAAAGTTTGTTTTACGAATCTATATTAAAAACTTAACATGAAATGCTACCATATCTTAGCAATATTGGTATGCGGTCTTCAGCCGTTTAATTCATAAAATCTTGGATAATGTTTACTTTAGGAATACTTTTTATCAACTGAGATATCGAAAGCATTTTTCATATTGCCAGCTAATCCACTCCGAAGAATTTGGAATAATACATAATATTTTTAACATCTTGAAAATGTTCTATGTGACCAAAATTGTACTAAAAGCATTTAATTTAATTTGTAGAAATGAAATAATAATTCCATAACAAGATGTTCAGATTAACAATGCATTTGAATTACACAACAAGAAGTATGTATTTTTATAGGCAATTCCATAAAACCGATATTTTGCTACTTAATAATTTAATATAAATTTATCTGCTACATTTCTTTGATAGGGAATGATTTAATTTTAAAATGTAATTTATTACTTAAGTATAACAGATACATGAGATTTCTTTACTGGACGTTATGAAGTAGAATTACAATTAGTAAATGCATCTACAATATTTTCATTGTTTTCATAAATCCGAAATGTATTATTATGCATACAAAATCATTCTCTTTACTAACGTAATGTTACATTTCAGTTTTATGTGAAGCCATAAGTGTGAGCCATTACAAATAAGAGATAAAATAAGCACGTAACAGGAGTCAGTTTCTGGCTTAACCACGTGTAGTTTTAAATAGCCACGATATCAGTGAATATCAAAGCACGATGAAAAAAAATAAGTCCATTATAATGCAACGTGAAGAAGAAAGATTCATAAAATTAAATTTATTTAAGTGTAAAAATACAAAAGCATGAACATACTCAACGTTTTATCAACCAAGCTTATGAATTTTATATTCCTATCTCCTTTAAAACTTAGTCATTCTTATTCGAACATGATTTCCCCTTAACACGATGTTTTAATTAACATATGGCGCTAAAAACTACCTGAACTGGAAATAGCACACAATTCTGTAACGAGTGATATCGTTGTTAATTTTAAAATTTGATAAGGGGATGGATATTCTTTAATTAAATTATCTAAAATGACTTAAACATTAAACAAGTATTGAACATTATTTAATGGTTGATAGGTTCCATGTGTATACATGCCCATTTTAAAATATGACTTTTGTTTGAACGATAAGTTCTAAGAAAGCTTTCTCAAACTGTGGTCCGCGGACAACAAATCTTTGAACCTCGTCTTTGCTGGCCTTCGGAATTCGGAGAAATATCTGTTATTTATAACCGAAATGAACAAGTTCTTACATCATTTTATACTGATGGCATGTAGCTACGTACACTGGCATATCCTCCAAATGTATTCTCAACACTAAATGAACTAAATCTCTATTTACAAAATAAATCTTTAATTGATTTCATTGCCCATAAGAAATCAAAGGGTTTGGTTTTTGGATTAGTTGTTTAAAATAGAGAAATATTTCACCATTCACAAATCCATAATCCTTTTTAATGGCAAATTATATCATTATTTAAAAACCGTATGCATATCTACAGTGGATGGACAAAAATATGGAAACACCTTGTGAAATGCATGTTTGAAAAGAAAGATTGATTTTAATGAAATATGTAGGTGGCGCTGGCGTTTTTGTCTATTGACGCCACCTATACAACTTCGTAAATGTGCTAAACAGTTCAGTTGTTGTCGGAGTACTGTTATGTGAGGTTGTCATTGCATTATGTCAGAGTTAACAGACTTCGAACGTGGGCAAATTGTTGGAGCACGTATGGTAGGTGCTTCCGTAAGCAAGGTAGCCGAGGTGTTTAGTGTTTCAAGAGGTACTGTATCGAAGATTTATTCCGCATATTTGAAAAGCGGAAAAACATCATCTGCTAAATAACAGCGCGGACGAAAGTGTGTCCTGAGTGATCGTGACAGACGATCATTAAGGGAAATTGTGACGAAAAATAAGAAGACCACAGCTGCAAAAGTTACTGCTGAAATGAATGTTGTGTTACCGAACCCTGTGAGTACCAAAACAATTAGAAGGGAGCTTCATAAACAGGGAATTGCTGGCCTTGCTGCAATTGAGAAGCCACTCATCAGTGATGCTAATGCCCGTAAAAGGAAAAGGTGGTGTTTAAGTCATAAAGCCTGGACTATAGAGCAGTGGAAGCGAGTAATATGGTCTGACGAGTCTTCTTTCACATTGTTTCCCACTTCTGGCCGAGTTTACGTCTGGAGAACTGCATCTCAAGCCTATAATACAGACTGCTTGTTGCCAAGAGTGAAACATGGCGGGGGTTCTGTTATTGTTTGGGCAGCCATACCGTGGTTCTCTGCTAGCCCCATGATAACTGTGTCAGGACACATGACTGCCAAGACTTATGTGAACATTCTGGGCGATCAAGTTCATCCCATGGTACAAACTTTGCCCCCGATGGTGATGGTGTCTTCCAAGACGACAAAGCCCCGGTTCACACAGCTCACATTGTCCAGGACTGGTTTTCTGAGCACGAGGATGAGTTGTCCCATCTCCCCTGGCCACCACAGTCACCAGACCTGAATATTATCGAACCTTTGTGGTCTACATTGGAACGGAAAGTGCGTTCTCGTTATCCACCGCCAACATCGTTATCTGAACTTGCCACCGTTTTGCAGGAAGAATGGTATAATATTCCCTTGGCAAACACACAGGAACTGTATTTATTCATTCCGAGAAGACTGCAAGCTGTTTTGGATGCCAACGGGTTTCCTACACCATATTAAGCAAAGAAACATGTTTTTTTAAAAGTGTTTCCCTATTTCCATTTTAAAAGTGTTTAAAAGTGTTCCAACCCCTGTACATTTGAAATAGCATATATTCGTACCTCGAAATTCTGTGGTAGTAATTTCAAAACTATTTTCGAATGTGATAAATATAACGAATTTTGATGCGTTATCCTTTCCTTTGCTATTCTGAGTGTAGCAAACTTTTATTGAAACTGTAAATGAAGAAGAACTGTTAATTAAACTTTCTTATGACACCGGACATAAAGAAACATTCCAAGTAGAAGCTATGGTTAATTTTGGGATCACATTACCAGTGAAAACAGAATATACTGAACTGTGGAATGTTGCTTTCAAAGGTATTATTCAGTTTAATTATACATATTGTGTAAGAAAGAGTTTTTATCATTAATTCAAATAAAAGAAAAGGGTCGAAATTGACTTGAGGTGTGTACCGACCCCAGACATAAGCTTATCAGCTTACAACCAAACAATAGAAAGCTCCGAAAGAATCGACAGGCAAATCCAAAAAAATTACTGTGTAGCAATATGTACTTAATTTTTAATTGATAAGATAACGACAAAATTTATTGCTTTAAAAACAAATATAACTTTTTCTTTTAACTTAAATGATAATGACAATATAAAAGGAAATGAATTTAAATTAATTATATCCTAAGCCTACAAGTATACTGGCAGTAAAATATACTAAAAAAAATGTTTTCGAAGTGGACAATAATACTGAGATAGTCCGCAGGTTATTCTAATTTATAAAAAGGGTCATTCTTCCTTCCACGTTCATTCATTCTTCCTTCACTTGAAAGAATGTTTGAGAAACGCTGTTCTAAGTTACGTCTCATATGAATATTTATTAAATTTTCCTGCCAAGTTTAATTTTCGTTTCAACTGATTTATTATAATGAGTATTGTGATAATAATACCCTGTTTATCAGATTATTGATAATATCAATCTGTTTAGCAATTTTAATGATAATAATGTTTAGCTTAGTAATTAAGCATATCCTTCACGACTAAGTTCCCGTTAAACGCTCTCTTAACATCACTATATATGTGATTTTATCTTCACCATTCCCGATGAGTTAACATAAATAAAATTTATAACCCTGTTTTGAGATACATATAAATTTTCTGCTTAATAAACTCTTCTACCATCCGCAATGTAATTCATTGCAATACAAGACCGCACGATGTTAATTTACCATGAAACGAATTCATTTCTTTTGGAGCATTCATGTACGAACGTGGAAGGAAGAATGACTGCCATCGCGCTCCTGGAGGGAAAGGCATATATTTAGGACCCAAGAGAGATATTTCGGAACTCGCTGATTTAATAGGGGTATCCAGAAACACGCCAAAATTGTTCCCTCCGGCAAAGACAAACAGAAAAGTCAGAAGCCAAACACATTGTTAGCAGAACATTTTTTCTAAGAAAAAAGATTATAAGAAAGAGAGGTAGAAGCTGACCACGAAAAAACTCGAAACATGTAATTGTGCAATTGCTTCCAGATGTTAACTTTTGCGAAACATTTTGCTGTACTATATATTCACTAGGGAAATATCATTTAAATATAAGAATTTAAATGAGCAATCACCTTGAGTTAAATGAACGCATAAAATAAAAAATTTCATTAAAATACTCGTAACTTTCCTAGGGCTCTATAATCATTCCTCTTCACCAGCATCATCTTTCTGAATTTCGTATCTCTAAGTTTTAAAGCATCAGAAGCACTGGAAAGCATAAGTATTAATTTTACCAACTTGATGTGTCATGCTTACTCTTTCTTTCGAGGAAAGCTGCAATATACGCTTTCAGAATGGACACTGTATTTCTTCGACAATTTTCATAAACAATTTATGATGCTATTTAATAATTTTCACTTGAGTTAGCTAATTATCTGCCACTTTATCCTATCTTCTGTGTAATATTCTAATATATTAGAAATTAACACCGTGTAGGATTCTCCACTGTGTACTTCTAAGTTGCAGTTGAACGTGAAGAGTCTTAAGAACTAGTAAGCGAATAATCGTTTGAGTTCGTGGTAGAAAACAACAAGTGAGAAGGGTGAAATAACCCTTTGTTCTTCCAACTAAAGTTTAGCAAAACTCTTTCTTGGAGTTGTACAATAAAAGCGACACTCTGGATTCAACTTAAGACACTAAGAAATAAACTAAACTAATCTTAACTAAAAGGGTATAGCCGAAATATCAAAATTCTAACAGAGTTGGCCCCTTAACGCTAATTGACTGCGAAGCTATCAAAAGCCTAAAGTACGGCCGAGCGTAATAATAGCTTACTAGAGAGTAGCCTAAAAAGGCGGACGCGTGCTAGCCAGGATATCTGGTATCTCTGTTACTAAGACAGTGCCATCAAACAACAGCACATGAATTCTCCTATAGCCCGGCAAATTCAAGACATCATAAGCACAAGTAATAAGAAATTTGTCCTGCCATGGACCAGAGGGCACAGCGCCTGTGAAGGCAATGAAAGGGCCGATTATCTAGCAAAACAGGCAGCTCTAGAACAAACAGGATCTGAAATTCATATCGCATGGCCTAAATCAGCATTAAAATACAAGAAAAGTGGCAACGTCAATGTGAACAAGGACCACAAGGACGACGTACATTCGAACTACTAACCCAAGGCTGA
Source organism: Stegodyphus dumicola (assembly GCF_044657685.1). Taxonomy (NCBI): domain Eukaryota; kingdom Metazoa; phylum Arthropoda; class Arachnida; order Araneae; family Eresidae; genus Stegodyphus; species Stegodyphus dumicola. The sequence continues at coordinate 35,104,329 of NC_140777.1, read as the reverse complement.
TGAAAATACCACAATTTCAACCTACTTCCTCACCCAGTACATCTCGGGTCACGGTCCCTTCCCCAAGTATTTTTATGATCGCAATATGGCTACGTCGGATAGATCCATATGCGGGGAATGCGGAGGCCCTGAACATTACATGTTTCAGTGTCCACTAACGTCAGCCCATCACATTCGCCATCCCACCGACACTGGAATAGAATTTAGAAGATTCATTATTAAGCACCGTAAAGTTTTCCAAAACATCAAAAATATTATTGATTTCTTACACCGCCAAGGACTGGACCTGTGTCATTCATAGCTTACAATCCAAAATAATCCTCTAAGTTCCTAAAGCGCAACAATAAGCATATCCACTCTCATACTATACATGAGTGCCTTTAGAAAACACACTTAAATATATCCATTTATTGAGAGAACCGTAACTTTTCTCATACTTCATACTGTGCAATGTGTGACAAATGTACCAGTACTACTTGCTGCAATGTAACTAATTCCCGACCATGTGTTAGCGTGCCCGGTCAGAGCACATGGCAGGACACTTCTATAGATGGTTAGTGCAGTGGGGAGATAGATGGCAGGACACTTCTATAGATGGTTAGTGCAGTGGGGCGATACCAGTTTTGCCCATGGCGATGTTTTGGTGCCTCCTGTACTTCTTTCTGTCTGTCTGTCACTAAGACAGTAGAAATTCGCGGTTAAGTACTGCTCTTCCTCATTAGCATTCAGACGTGATTGTAAAACTACGTACTGGCCGGAAGTGGTAAGTTGAAATTAAGAAGCGATAGGAAGTTTAACACACAATTTAACTGTTATTAAAGTTAACATAATCCTTACAACCGAAACAGCGAAATTTAAACTCAGTTTGTAACGGCACGCAAGGTTCCACTTTTCAGTCTACCTGTCATTATGCTAGAGAAAGAACCCACATTCTATGGAAAATTTACATTTCTGAGCAAGTAATAATTATGAATTAGCGTATTGTATTCATATGTCTGTTAGCAAGAATACTCATCGTACTTGCTAAATGCTTTGTAAACGAAAAGTTAAATATCAGCTTGAAATCTTGATCAATTTTAATCTTTTATATAGTTCCTGCTGTTACATTTACATATTTTTTTCACTTTGGAATTATTTCTAAAAAAATTATTTCCTGATTATATTGAATAATGTAACTGCCGGTAGTGTTTAAATCTAATTTAAATGTTGTCTACTGGCGTTCATTCCTGTACTCCAATCATCCAAATGGAAAAATAAAAAAAATCTATTAGCTATAATTCAGGTAGATTTAATTAAGTTACTAATAATGAGATATACGAGGCGTATTCGAAAACTAAGTACCGTTTTGAAAAAAAAAAAAAAAAAAAAAAAAAAAACAATATTTTCGAATCCAATTTTATTTTTACATGAAAATAGTCTTAAACTATTTTTCAACATAGTTTCCACCAATGATCAAACACTTGTCATAGCGGGTGACCAGCTTTTGTATACCATCGTCAAAGAAACTTCCCTCCAGTTTCCATAACCACGACTCCACAGCATTTTTGGTGTCATCATCAGATCCAAAGCGCTTGCCACCAAGCTCGCGCTTCATGTGAAGGAACAAGTGATAGTCGGACGGCACCAAGTCCGGGCTCTACGGCGGGTGATCGAACTGCTCCCAATGAAACTGCCGAATTAACGATTGAGTGACACCAGCAGTATGGGGCCAAGCATTGTCATGGAGCAACACAATTCCTTTACTGAGCATTCCTCTTCGTTTGTTTTGAGTGGCACGCCTTAGTTTTGTTAAAGTCTCACAATATCGTGCCGCATTAATGGTTTCACCTCTGGGAAGAAATTCAGTACATATGAAGGCAAAAAGCCTTACCTATCCCAGAAGACAGTGCACATGATTTTTTGTGATGACTTTGTCACTTTGAACTTTTGTTTTTTCGGAGAATGAGTGTGTCTCCACCCCATCGATTGTTGTTTCGATTCTGGTGTGAAATGACACACCCAAGTTTCATCACCTGTCACAATTTGGTTTAAAAGGTTTTCTCCCTTATCTCTGTACCGCGTGAGAAATGTCAGGACACTACCAAGTCGCTTTGGTTTGTGAACATCAGGGAGCATTTTTGGAACCCATCGGAAACACAGTTTGCGATAATTCAAGCGGTCAGACACAATTTCGAACAAAACAGTACGTGACATTTGTGGAAATGCCTCTGAAAGAGATGTCATTGTGAAGTGTCTGTTCTCATGAATTGCTTCATCAACTTTCCTTACCAAATCATCAGTGACAACAAAAGGCCGATCACTCCTTCCTCGGCGCGGAGATTTGTTCGACCTGCATTAAACATTCTTACCCACTTTCTCACCATTCCATCACTTATCGCGTATTCACCGTAAACTTCTGTCACTTGACGATAAATTTCGGCCGGTTTAACATTCCTCGCGTTCAAAAATTTAATCATGGCACGAATCTCACAGTCAGCGGGAGAACTAATTGTCTTAAACATTTTGAATGTGCACAGCAAACTGAAAACACAACATCGATAGTGATAGTGATAGTGATGGAGGACGTGGCCACCACCCCTTTACTATTAAGTTAATTAGCATATAGGGCCACGTCAGCCCTTATACAGAGTATAGCCAGAGAGGCCACATGGGAGGCTTGCACAAGGCGCCTAAACCCAACGCCTGGACCATCCGGTTGACAGTTCCTCGAACCAAATGCCACCGGGTAGACACCAGTCCAAAGTGCTTGGGTCCAGTGATTATTGAATTCTCAAGAACAGCATAGTACATGGCTAAACAAGGGCAGATATACATTAGTAGTTATTTACATGCTTCTGTTAATACATATTTCCTGACATGCAATCCAGCACTGTTACATACATATACACTCATGTCCATAAATTAAGGATAATTAGGAGTCACGCGGAAATCGAACTCTAAAATAAATATATCACCTGTAAAATCACTACACACATCTTCAAGAATCATATGAAAATTTCACGAAGTAACCAGATGACACCGATGGTACGTCACAATGACGAGAGTGTAAGAGAGTGATATATAAGGAATACAGGCAAAGAAGCAAAACTGTTCGCAGGCGCTTTATAAGCATTTCAGTGCAATAACCGACCAGTTATGACACAGAGGACGCATCTGGATGATTTTTTTACGTGGTAGAATTATCGGCCGTCTGGAATGTGGGCGTACCTAACTGGAAGTATCAGACGAACTTGGAATTGCCCAGAGTGTCATCTCCAGGCTTTGGCAACGATTCAAACATGATGGTAATCTGAGTAGACGTTACAGCACAGGTCGCTTCAGAGTTACAACGCCGAATGAGGACCGGTATTTGGCAGTTACTGCCAAAAGAAACAGGAGGAGCGCAGCCTCAGACCCGTCTCGTCAGCTCTCTTCAGCTACTGGTACGATAATTTCAAGGCAACCGCGTACAGACGCTTAGGGCAGATTCGTCTATATGCTCGTAGACCTGTCAGATGCGTTCCACTTACTGCAACTCACTGTCGACTGCGGTTAGCCTGGAGTAGAGAGCATGCATTGTGGACACCGCAACAGTGGGCTTGTGTGATGTTTTCCGACGAGTCCAGGTTTAGCTTGCAGTTTGATTCTCGCCGGACTTTCATATGGAGAGCTTCACGTACCCGTTACCACCAAGGAAACATCATTAAACGACACCGTTACGGTGGTGCAAGAGTGCTCGTTTGGAGTGGAATAATTATGGGTTCCAGAACTGACCTGCATGTTCAAATTGGAACCATGACAAGCCAAACCTTTCGGGATGTCATTCTGGAACAACATGTACGTTTGTTTCGGGGCGCCATGGGCGCACAAATTGTGTTTATGGATTACAACGCCCGTCCTCACTGTGCAAACATCGTAAGCGAATGCTTTCAATCGGAGGAAATCCCCCGTATGTGCAAGATCAGATCGATAATTTGATACTCAGCATGCCTAGGCGTTGTACGGACTGTATTGCATCGTCTGGGAGACATACAATGTATTAACAATCATACCAACCATGTAATACTGTTTTTTTTTCTAAATAGGTTTTTTTTTGTAATTTGCTCCAGGGAGAAAAAATCGCTAATTTTTTTAATAATATCAAACATATAGCATCTTTTTTTGCTCTTTACCTTTTGTTTAATAAATAAGCTTTACAATAAGTCAAATGTGTTTTGCTTCTACTACTTCTTTGCCTGATTTTGCATTATCCTTAATTTATGGACATGAGTGTACTTTCTATATACCTACAAGACATTACCTTAATTTGCTTTGGGATAATAAGACAGAGTTAGTATATACACCTAGCACAAGAAAAATAAAAATAATAATAATAATAATAATAATAATAATAATAATAATAATAATAATAATAATAGTGTTAATAACATACATTAGGACACGCTTGCCCACACTATATACACACATCGCAGACATATCTAGATTACTTATGCTTGAATGATACTGATTTACATTGAAATTAGCTGACATACTGATCAGTTATATTTACACATGGCATAAGTCTGGACCCATGTCCATTAGCTTATCTACTATATGAGTAATTTTGTTGGTCTGGTGTCGCTGCTTGACCATAAATCTGTTGAATGCCTCACTGTTCGTCTGCGGGAACGGAATGTGCATTCCCTCCGTGAGAAGATATTCATGAACGTAGTGTTCTGCTGTGCCCAGATCGCCGCAGCAGCACTGATTCGAATTGGAGATTCCAAATCTCTCAAAATATACTGGAAAGGGCCCATGCCCTGTGATGTAGTACACCATTTGTGGCCGTGCAACCAGTAGTTTCCTATCTAATTTAGGCAGAAACGTATGCGCTCGGCGGCCTGTGTCTTCGTTGTCCCACGCAGCCTTCCAGGGTGCTAGAGCTGTTTCGCGTAGATTCCGTTTTAAATGAGAAACCGGCCATGGGATTTGTACTGGGACTGCTTCGACGTTATGGGCTACTTCTTTTGCAAGCCGATCTGCAGTCTCATTACCATGATTCCCGATATGGGCTTTCGTCCATTCTAGATTAATTTTTAATTCTTTATGAGCACGGAGGTACTCCTGAAAAGCTGCTATTATTGGAGAACTGTGGGTGGGGTTAAGGATGGCGTATAACGTAGACAGGCTGTCTGTTATTATGTAACTATTGTATAGCCTCTGCTGAATTATCGCTTGCAGTGCATAGCTTATAGCTGTGGCCTCGCTTTGGAAGACACTATTGTGCGCTTCCAAATGCCCCTTCCATTGGCTTACTATTCTACCCTCCTTAAGTGCTGCATATGCACAGCCCACACTGTCGTGTATTTTAGATCCATCCGTACAATAGGTAACATCTATGTTCGTGGATCTTGTGGTCTGCTTTAGGTTGACATTAACACCCCGTCCTTGCAAAGACGGGTGCCTGTCAAGGCTAATGACTGCTCTTTCGAGGTTATCTGCAGTAAACACCTCTTCCCCATATTGCGTTTTTGGCCGAGTGCTTGACTATCTAGTACGTAGCTTCCTTCTCGACACTAATGGACAAGCGTAGTATGCCAGCCAGGACTGCCAGTGCATTGGTCGCGGAAGTTCTAAATGCTCTCGTGATATTTAATAAAAACGGCCGTTGGATGCTTTGCAAATGCTTTACTTTTCTGCCCTGCATCGGTAAGGCCCAGACAGCTGCTCCATATGTCACGATCTTCTCAGTGACGGTGTTATAGAGGATCTTGAGGATATGGGGGTTGAGACCCCAGTGATATCCTTTCATCATCTTGAGCTGCTGAGCGATGCTTCCTGTGCGCTGTTTTAGGGAGAGCACATGCGCTATCCAATTCAGTTTGTCATCAAATATTATTCCCAAGTATTTGAGTTCTCGCTTGATTGCAAGTCGTTTCCCATTGAGCGTGATGCGTGGTTGTCGCGTTAGGGAGCCTCCCTTTTTGGAATCAATTAAACTTGGGATTTTTCTTCGGCAATCTTCAACTTCAGCGTTGCACATCGCTCCTGAAAGAGGTCGCAGGATTCTTGGCAGTTTCTCTGCAATTGCTCTTTAGTGGGGCCTTGTACTATTAGTGCCGTGTCATCGGCATATGCAACTATTTTCGTGTGACTTGGCCACGGCTGTGTAAGTATACTATTGTACGTTAAGTTCCATAGGAAGGGTCTCGCGCAGGAACCCTGCGGACATCCCCTTGTTTGATTATTTTGTAGTATGCCACTATTATGCTGCAGAATTAGTTTTCGTTCTGCGAGATAGTTCTCCAGTGTCCGATAGATAATCCGTGGACAGCGTGAGTTCCTTAGTGCCTGTAGGATTGCCGGCCACCACAACGTGTCAAAGGCACTTTTGATATCGACTGAGATGAACGCGGTGTGATGACCGGACAATCTGTTTTGTAGGAGACATTCTTTAACCTTCATGAGAGCATGGACGGTGGATCTGCCTGTGCGGAACCCATATTCATCCTCGCTCAGGTAATTACTAGAGTGCAAGTGATGTCGGAGCCTGTTCACTAGCAAATTTTCAATTGTCTTACCAAGCGCTGATAGTAAGCATATTGGTCTGTAGGCATCCGCTCTTCTCGGATCCTTGTTCTTTTTAAGGAATAGGATTACTTGGCCGATCTTGAAGCACCTGGGGAACGTGCCGGTACTTAGTAGCTTGTTGAATAGCTGTCGAAATAGATTGATATTCGAACGCACAGTGAGTTTAATTACACGATAGTCTACTCCGTCCGGCCCAGGTGCTTTCTTTTGCGGTAGGCACTTTAAGACGTGCAATATTTCTTGTTTTGTGAAACAAGCATCTTCTGCAGTATCAATGTCCGAGGTATCATATCGGATTATTCTATGAGCTTGCGAGTCTTCGGAGGGGTCGTCTGTGGCGAAGACCGCCTTCACGATTTATGCAAGCATGGTCTCTGTGAGTTTATTGGAGATCTCTGGGACAGTAGCAGATGGAAACTGAAAACACAACATAGAGCAACCAAAATGGCGAAAATTGAAAGTCAGTGAACAAGAAAGACTAGTGAGCATGAGCGGGACGCCTACCACAGCGCTGCAACGGCGCTAGAATGAAACGGTACTTAGTTTCCGAATACGTTACGTACTTAAGCTAAGAATGTTCGTGAAGTTTATAGAAGATCATGCATGCTAGATATGTGGAAATAAAATATAAACGGGTCTTGACATACGCATTGGAGTATGTTTAACATGATGACATTAAAGACACTTTCAAAATTAATATGCTGAACATAATTTAATATGTGAATGCATATACAAAAGCCAACACTACAGGCGCTATATTTAAAATTTTTCTTTATGTATATGAAGAAGTGGGAAGTATAATAAATTTTCAAAACAAATCAATATGCAATCAATTTTAATGCATAATTCTGTAAAAATTCCTCATGAGTTATTTTATAATTAAACTTGCATCTTTACTGATGTGTTTTCAATATCTTTTTAAATCTGAAAACGACATTTCAAACCAATATTTTTTATAAACTATGTAATAAAGATATTTCGGCAATACAAATAATCTTAAAGAACTCAACTCGTATCTTAAACTACAATCAATTCAGTTGAAAAAAATTCGATGCTTGTATCAAACTTTTAAACTTAGAAAGGGCGATGTAGAGGCGGTATTACATCTTTCTAAACAGTTCATCAATTTTTAAAACAAAACATTCATACTATAAAAGAGAAAAGCAACAAAATTTCGCTTGTCATTTTTCTGCTGTCATTTCTTCTTCTTATCATTTTTGTCACGTAAACACGACCACATCCCGAAAAATGAAAACATCTGAGATAAAAACTCCCGTCTTTAGAAAAAAAGAGATCCAAATCTTTCATTTCTTGCGCATTCTCTTTTTTAAAAGCATTGTTAGAAAGACAACGAGAAAAGCGGTATTTTTCCGATTTCCAAGGCCTGATAGGTATCCTTGATTTATGTGACACCAGCCCTTTATACCCGGCGTTATTAATCATGCCCACACGTGGCCCTGACGCGGGCCTTTAGAATGGTGTGCCTTGTCAGACGCCATTTCGCCAGTTTTGATCCCGAATAATAATGAAGATGGGTATTTTTTTATTACTATTTTGCCTTTTTAAACTCTTTTCGGAGAGGATTCATGCATGTGTTGTTTTAAGCGTCCCTTTGTGCGTGGAAATGGCGGTAAACTATTTGCGAATAGTTTGTCGAGTAGAAAAAGAAAAAAGAATTCTAGAGTTTTAGAAGTGATGGATTATTTTCCATTACATGGTTTTGAAAATGTTTATGCCATCATTACCGTACAGAGTAAGGGAATCACTGTTCACTTTCGATTTAAGATAATAGAAATATATAACTCAAAAGCATATCTGCCAATTTAAAAAAGAGCGCAGCGGTTCGGTGTGAATGCGCTTTTCATAAGAAAGTTGAAATTGCCTCATTTATAAGAGATGTGACTTAAACTACGTTTCCTACGTGGCTCGGATTTTTATGTCATAAACTAAGTTGTGATACGTATTGAGGATTAAATTTATTTGCAGTTTCATACGCAATCTTTACTTTGAGGAATCAGGATTGAGACCTGAGTTCCGAGTAGTTTTGTTCCGAGATTTGAGATTTTCATAAAATACTTACTATAAGAAGATACTTTTATTTAATTAAATTACTATATTCCATGATTTTTATTTTAAGATATTTAATATCAAAAAAGCATTTTTGCCACTCATACGTATGAATATAAGTTACTTCTATGAAAAACATTAAGTTATTTGAATGACAAAAGTGGAGTCTCAGTTTTCCCGCTACGAATTTATGAAGAATTACGAATTACGAATATGATCGTATGACTCTTTCGACAGTTCATTCCCATATTCTCAGTGCATGTAAATGTTGCAAGCGAAATGCGTTGAAATGATTCACGTTAGTTTCCAAGCTGTATTATGATTAATAGCCACCTCTCTGCGAGCTCCCGTGTTGGAGATGTAATTAATGAATTCTCTAATCCAATCTTACTTTGAATTACTTCCATTAAGACGCACTCACTCCATCATGCTTTTACCAATAGTACGATCAAAGAATCCTTAGTTATTGCTGATGTGTTATTGATCAGTAAATGAATGTTTCCTTGTTCAGTCAGTGGACTGATTCTGAGAGTTGGATATTTCAAATTCTTAGAAACTAATTTTGTCATAGTGAAAGGGAACAGATGAATTTAGATCTAAATATGTTCTTGGAACAAGAATTAACAGAAAGGGCTCCATACGTTTCCTAATTGTAGAGACGTAGGGGAAATGAGGCATCCATATTCTTTGGTATTTACAGTTCATTCAACGCTACATATGGTCATAAATCTTTGATGTTGCTAATAAGTTGCAACATATGTTAGAGCCTGAAGTTTTATGTCGTTTAATAAAAGTCATCGAATATTAAAGGGCAGCCGCTGTACTTTGCATTGTGCTTTGTATGATTTTTTTTATTCATTATTTATTATATATTAAATTAGGATAAATATTGAACTTTCTGAAAAGTGTTTGGATTGTATTTTAAAGCTGTTGTATTTTAAAATTAATAAGGTATGGTACTGAATCAAACTTTTTGGATAAAGTCTCGAGAAAGTTTATTCGTAACACGTTGAAATGATTTGCTTAAATGGAAAAAAATAACTTTTCTTGTAAGTGTCCAAATATTTTTATCAACATTTTATGAAAACAGTGTACGTTTAAAATGATTTCATAATAAAATTGTTTCATTTTATCCACATGTAGTCTTTGAAGCGCACTTATGACTGCAGGTGTTTCGCAGAATTTAAAATAAGAACTGTGGTTTCATGAGAAATGTAATTTCGAAAATGCTTTTAAGGAAAATTCAACCATAATTCTGCTTTATTTGAATAGAAAAAGATTCAGTAATAATTTGATGCTAAATTCACTGCAAATATAATACCAGCAACAGTAACAAATTCTAGTATTGGATTATGTTCCTAAACTTCAAATAGACGCTGACTAGCTTTAACCCATATTTTATGAAAATTTTCTGTAAGTGAAATTGGAGTTAATTCCTGCTCAATAAAAGTTGGCTTAATGACAGAGAAACACAGAAACGGCTGATAACATAGCACTGGAGAAACATAATATATCACTGGAGAACCAGGACATAATTGCCATACATTAAGGCATCAGAAAGTTTTGAAATTTATCGCCTCTTTTTACTAAATTAACATATTTTCATATCTTTCATGTTTAATATATAACCGTAGCTTCTATAGAAGTGAAAACGTTTGTCCTGCCTTATTTAGATTCAGACTCCTCTCTCTTTCCCTTAGAGTTTAAAACTAGTATATCAAATAGTTTTTACTTTTATATTTATTGTTTAATATCCTTGGTACTTTCTTTAATTTTCTTTCTTTTCTTTATTTGTTTGTTTTGGTAATTGTTAATGTAGGTTTTACTGTAAAAGTAAGGTGTCTTATCATTGTAATTAAGAATTATACTTACCATAAAAATTCTAAATTATAATTCATTTTAAGGAAAACAAAATTTTTTTTTAAATAGAGGTATATAATTCTTAGAATGTTCTTAATATGTTGGTTCATAAATAGTAAAAATATTGAAATATTTACAGCAATTCTAAAGAAAAATTAAATTTAGGAACTTATTTGCTTTAAATTCCTTACATTTGTTCCGAATTTAAGAACACATCTTCAGCAAAAATACAATTGGTGAGAATGTCATAGTAATTATGAAACTTTCAAAATATGTTGCTTACTTCGGATTTATAAGCTGCCAGCTAATGTAAGATACGTATCCGAAATTGTAATTTCCTACTTTTTCCTTGTTTCGCAATGTAAATTATGAAGCTGTTATAATTATGCTTTTATAACATGGTCGCTTTTATTTCTAGCTTCCTTTACAGACGGAGCTGGAAACGCCGGACATTGAGAGAACGCGGAGTTTTATTCCGAGTCCTGCGGAGAGTATCTGTCATAGCAGTGCTGTCATTGTGACACAGCGGACCTGCCCAGATGACCGAAGTCCGACGTCCGTTAGCATAGCCATCCGGCACACGGACGTCTAGGAATCTATCCAACCCTTAGTGCCAAAAGGGATCACGAGACATAGCTGGGCGAAGGAATCAAAAAAGGTAAAAGCAAACCTTTATTAAAGTGAGCATCATATATACACTGAATCATCATAATATTTATTTCTTAAAAAAGAGGTTTAAGTAAAAATAGTAAGTCGCCACTATATTTTTTAAAATCATAGCATGCTAAGATGTAATTAATGTTAGATTCATATTTGAAGTTAAGGTGTAACATAATTTTTGGAACAAGGTATCCGGAAAAGAAGTGAAGAAAAAAGACTTATATGAAAAATGAAAAACGAAGAATCACCGTATTCAATGCATTATGGTTTACATAGCTGGACAGATGACTTCTAAAACTTTAAGTACACCTCTATACGATGATCTCTAAATGTTTTCGCACACCTCTATGTAAGCGCAATTTGCAGTTGAGAGGCCAATTTACAGAGGAAGATAGACATTTACTTCAAGGTTAAGTATACTTGCTGTTATAATCTTATTTATCCTGCACAGCTTCGACTCCTTCAAGCATTTCATTTTGCATTGTACAAAAAATACTACAATTTCACATATAAATTTACAAAAATTATTTACATATTTATAAAATTCGTAATAATATGTGTAGAGAGAAAGTATAATCGTTTTAAGTTATAAAAGCTGCTTTTCCCTTCTGATTCTACCAAATTCTAATAATATATTCTTTTAACATGCAGTTTGTATGAAAGTTTTATATGCTCAATGATAAAAAAATTATGATAATGCTTTCAACACAGAAAAACTTTTAACCACTTCACTGTTTACCCCGACACAGATTCGTCGATTTGAAAATTGTAGTGAAACGTCAGCAACGAGATACTATCATCGGGACTAAATGTCTTGGATCTAATCCTCTACATTCGTGCTTTCCAAAGGCTAGAATGCTGTGAGGGTGAAAAGAGGTGTGAATGCGTATTTCCTTATGTTGAATCTTTCCGACACTTCTACAGTTTTGTCTACTATACCAGAAAACGGAAGTTAAGCAAATATTGTAGTTTTCTAATAAATCTTTTGCAACCTAGGTCTCATAAAAGGAGATCCTACTTGTTTCCTCTGGTGTATCGATATCTAATTCTTCATTTATAATTAGATGAGAAAACGCATTAGCTCTGGAACTCTATTCATGGTGATTTAGAATAATTTTAATTGTAAATATTGGGCTATTATTACGTTACCAGGTTTGAAGCTACGGAAGCTTAGTTTAGTTATTTTCCTATTCCTAAACCTTAAAATGGTGTATTATTTAGTAGTTTAGTTGTGCTTTACACGTTTGTTATTATAGAGTTGTGTTCCAGATAAGAGCGAAAGAAAAGACATCTGACAGTCTAAGAAGGTTTCTCATTTAGAATAAAGTGAATTAGGATGCAAACTTAAAAGACGGTAAAACTTACATTCGTAAAATTACAAAAACAACTTTAATAACTCTTACGAAATGAAATTCTAAAAACCACTTGTTACGAATAATTCGAAATCTGTGAATCAAAATTACAAAAAACTTAAAATTAAGAATATAAGGAACAAAACCATGTTGCATTTTGTATATTAAAGGGTAAATGAATTAAGGAAACAAAAGATAAGAAAAGGTCCGTAGACCAGAAGAGTTATCTAACCATCAACTGTGTAACTAACAATTACTCAGAAGGCACTTGAGCGAACTTTCGGCTGCATATTCTGCATTTTTCTGGTTAGAAATATTTTTTTAAGAACCACGATTTCAGAAATGCTAATAATGATAGTCAAAGTTACTAATTTGCAAAATAAGTGACTTACCATACAAAAACATAGTAAGATATATAAAATGAAAACACTGCAATTATAGTTGCTGAAACGTTCTGCTTCTTACGAAATGCTGTCGTGGGTATAGCGAATTTATTTGCGAAATATTTTGTCTACCTATAGTAGTTAAGTTAAACATGCAATTATGATAATTGAATAGAATTTGGTTAGGCGTAATAATCCAAACAGCCAGAACAAATATTTGCCTCCAAATTACATTCATTCATTTTCCTTTTTATGATTTATTCTCTTAATTCTTGCTTGCAAATAGAAACTTGCTGCATTTATATAATTTCACGCATTCATTCATTTTTACTCTCATTGTCCCTTTGCTTGATAATTAATTTTGAAAAGATTCAAGTACAGTATTCACTTAATTTAACGTGTATGAAATGCAAAGTCACTTAAATAGCACCACTAAATTTATTTCAAATTGGTATTAAAAGAATACTTCATTCTTTCTTCAGGTTCAATTTACAGTGATTACATTAACATATTTTAGCAGCTTAATTAATTTTGAACTTTTCATGTATAAATAACGAGCTGTCTGTTTTAAAGAAACTGTTGTATAAAGCTGAAAAGAAGGTTTACAGCTGTATTATTCGATTTTCGCGTGTGTGAAGTATTTAATAAATTTATTTTCAAATGCAGAAAATGTATTTTAAAAAGTATTGAAATACACGCTGACGAGAATAATTTGTGAGTCTAGGAAAATGTCTTGAAAACTTATAAAATTATGTAAGAAAAAACTTTAATCACAAAAGAATTTTATTTATATAGCGTAATTATTTCAGTATTATTATTGTTAGCTAACTGATATTACTTATAAACAACAACTGCATAAGATAAGAGTAAACATTCCGAAAACACGTCGTAGAGTTTAAGCGAAAGGAAACTTATTGCAGTTTTAATTATACCATTCCTGCTTGTTAAGTTAATATGAATGGAGAGGGTTTGAATGTTGGTCGGGGAATTCAAAATGCTGAGAAATGTATGCTTAGGGAATATATATATAAGTAGTAAATACTGTGCGATTCTTACATTTAACGGGATTATCCCTCGATACTGAAAAATAATCTTTTCTAGCACTTTTTATCCTGTGCATCGGGGCGGTCAGTATTGACCTAATTGATAAAGTAACTAAACGTTGAAAGTTTGACGGCTTTTGAATCCTGCTAAACGAGCTAAGTGTATAAGCATTTTCAGCGATTTCCCTAGGCATAATGAAGGTAGCAGTCCTTCAAGAAGTCATACCTTACTTAGGCTACCCCACGTGTGTTTGGCTTTAATCAGTTAACCAATTAAACAGTCTGTATATATTTGTCGGTAATCTGCCTTCGGTATTTCGCGGTTTCTGTTGGGGCGAAAATAGCGTGGGAAGTCCGTATTTTGTACTAATAAATTATTTTACATTAAGAAATTTTCCTTTCTTTTCATTAAGAAGTTCACAATTGAAGAGCTCGCACTAAAAGAGTTAGTTACGAGTAGAGCAGGTTGCGCCGAGAACGAGTTTAACCCGCGTTTGTGCAAGTAGCTCTGTAGCTGATTGTTTGTGCTAGCCACTTACTTAAGATTATTTGATATCCCTTAGACTCGGATTTTCAGCTTTGCTGTGTGCAGCCGAGGAGCCAGTCGGGCAATTGAAATTCGATTCTATCTGATTGTGCATACTATTTTGCGTTACGTTTTTCGCCACATGTGGTGGTTAGTTAGTGAGCACCGATTGCGTGCATGTTCTTCTCAGTTTATTTAAAATAAAAAGGTTGTTATAACCTTTGTCGGCAGTTATTTGTTTTTCAAGACGTAGCGAGAATTCTCTATCTCGTTTTCAGTAGGGTCTATATTTTATGCCCCTAAACAAATAGGACTCTACATGCGTCTGTCAAGAACAGCCTGAGTAAAGCAATTCAGCATCTTCTTAAAGCAAGGTTATGAGGGCAGCATTTGAAATTTTAGTAACGTCGGTTTTTCTGCTAATTCAGGAGAAGCGCGAACGGTGCTTAATATAACGGTTGATCAATAATAAGAAGTATTGGGAAACGTTCGTGATTTTGTACGATTGTACGATCAACAGGAAAAAAATTATCCAGGAAAAAAAAGCAAAAACCTCGAATTCTTTCGTCATTTAGTATTTTGTTGCTTAGCAGTGATTTCACTTTCGGATCAATAAACCGTAAATCCCTCTACACGTACTGCCTTCGTCGTTACTTCCTGTTCCTCGGACATCCTGCTAAAATTTCTTCCACACTTCTCAGATTTAAGAGACTTCACATAAGATGACATTTACCTGCTTCCTTAGTTGACACGTCGATTTTTGATTCATCGGTCTTTCATTGCAAGACAGAGGAAGAATACAGCAGTAGTTGAAACAGAGGATACCTGAAAAAATTAATCAAACCATAAATTTTGACAGGGATCGTCAAACATTTCAAAGAAATTTGCAAGTCTTTGTAGAACAGTATTTTGGCAAAAAAAAATATTACTTTACCAGGAAATGTGTTTTAAAGTTGTAATGCTGACATCTTAAGACATCTGCATTTAGTCTCTGAACATTGCAATTTAGTTACGTTATTTAATACAACTAAGTAAAATGTATTAATGAGTTTCCAGTTATTGTCACAAGAACCAAATAGAAATCATATCTTAAATCAATTATTTACTAGTTTTATACTTAATTCTTTTTTATACACTTTCTTTATTAAGTTTCCAGTTTTTTCAGTTTTTCAAAAAACTATGTGCTCAAACAAATTAAAGAATTTGTCAGTTTTCAAGAAACGATATGCTAAAATATGAAATTTCTGTTTGTTAATTTAATCATTTTAAAATTTCTTATTTTTTCAGGCAAAGCAAAAGAAACTCGCCTTTTCCAAGAACATCTTGACTTCCGTTGTAAAAATGTGAAGAGACCAAGAACTTTGTGATAATGAATTCTTCAAAGCATAAACATTTAAATGTCTCGTTTGCCTGCCTTTCAAAATCTCGGCACATCCAACAGTTCTCATTCAGTTCTTGAGCTTCATTCTAGGTGCTTATCGAACGAGTATTATATGCCACTAAACTCGAAAATGGAAACTAGAATAACTATATTTGTTTCAGTTTTTCTTCCCACAGGAAACGCGCATGGAAGTTAAATTATGAAATTCATTCTCTGCGACGGTTCAGTAATTTTACTTGCAGTTTGCCTTTATCTGTATTTACAGTTTATTACATTTCGCAAAATCATGTCTTTGGGCGATGTCATTTATCCTGGTAATTTTGAAGTGAACCAATATAAACAGTTATATGTAAGACAAATGATAACTAAAACCCACCAAACCTGCATTAATACAAGTATATTTGGACATCTAATCCCAGACATTTCGTTTCATTTAAACTAGTGTTATGAATGTTACTTGAATTGTAACATCTTTTAAAGTGATTTATGATGTTAGAAATTTATTGTATGAACTTCATTATTATCGATTATTTATTCTTTTTTAGTTTATGGATGTTTATTTTAGTGACATATTTAATGAATTTTAAAGGCAAATTCAAGAAATGTGTCTTATGTATAATCATCTGATAAATGAATGAAAATGGTTCTTTTTCATTCTGTTTGTTTGATATCTTGGTAGTATGTTTTAATCTAGAAGAAGATGATATCTCTGTTTGGCAAAAATATGAATATTAACTTAAATGAGCCAAACACCATTCCATACCCTTCATGCCAAATAAAGAAAAGTAAAAATATTGAAATAATTATATGTCTAATACCTTTGAAAATTTGTTTACTGCTTTGCAAACAGCGAAATCAGACGCACGTTAAATATCCATTTTGTAGAAACATTCCTCCTTTCACTTAACACCAGAAGATATGGGTGAAAATCAAAATGAAATATTAGAAAATTATGGCAGATTATGTATGTGGACGGCTTTTCCTACATCATCTTCAAGGGGGTCATCTATTATGAAAATCGTTACCAGTTATAAATTTCCAAACGTTAGATAATTGTGGCGTAGGAGACAAATGATTAATTAACTGTAATCTGTTATAATAAATGTCGAATATCTGGAGAAGAATGAATTTAACTTATGGCTTCAGTTTTTGAATAATCAATGCTAATAAGAATACAAATATTACTGAAAATGGCCAAGAGCTATATTTTGATAGTTTTAATTTCATCCTTCTAATCTCAATATACAAGCTCTTTCTGTTCAGTTTTAATAAATAAATAACGGGTACTGTGATAAATTAAGTAGTATTCAGCATTTGGCAATTGCTCATTTGTTTAATGTTTTGGAAGTAGGAATGGATCATTAGTTTTCATAACAAATGGGTGATCGCGCAAACTAAAGTAAACCTCGAAATATCATTAAAATATCTATCGAATATGTCTAATTATTCATTCTCTTTATAGCCTGTTACTTAAGATTTCTAATAAACTCCCATTAACCTTCTCTATGCTACTCTTTTTAAATTTCTTACTATCTTACAGGAAATGAATCGCATTCTCTTCCATAAGTAATACTTAGATTATAATTATAATATATTACAAAAACCATGCAGACATAGCCTACATGGCTTTTGTAATATATTGAAGTACACCTCTATCCGAAATGTCTTCAGAAAAGCCAGGTCACGTGAGTGAAACTTGTAAAGATTGACTTTAGTTCTTAGAGAGCATTCCTGTACTCTACAGCAAAATGTATTTGGGACAGCATAAACCATATCGTAGAGCAAACATAGTTAATGGATTTTTCAATCATTTTGTTCGATGTCTAAGTTTTAGCCAAGAGCATTTAGGGAAAAACTTTGTTTAGAAACAGATCTTTGTGATGCTCCTATCAACTTATTTGCTAAATTTCGCATCCAAAACAAAGCGTTGGCCTATCTGTGAAAAATACTAATAAAAGCATTCTACTGTTGTTTCTACTGATGTCAGATTTTGTTTCGATGGTTCTACAGTATTGCATTTTACGAAAGGCGACCTTGTAAGCAGAATTTAAAAATTTCCTTAATTAAAATAGTATCCTGTTTCTTAAAGATATCGTATTAAGCCAGCTATTACTATTTTAATACTTTTCTAGAAGTGATCATTTCATAATAAGTTTCTATAAAGTAAATAAATAACAGCACAGTCTGGTGAAGATTAAACATTGGAGGAAACTATAGAACGGTTTGCAGTAATATTCTTTCTGTTCTTTTCAATACAAAGCTGTTATTTCGTTATTTATTACTGTAAAGCTATGAGTTGTTACTGGACAAGAAGCGTGAAAAAGTATCGGTTGTCTTTGGTGGTATCTGGGTCGCGGAGCTTAAGATGACTTTCGGAGGTTCCACCAGATACGCCACAACAGCACGCATGGATGCTTTCTTATAATACTGTGAAAATAACCGAAATACAGGTGTATTATTAAACGTGAACAATTTGAAATTTAAAAAGTTTCCAATTACGTTTACAAGTAGCAATTACCAATTATTTCCCTGGTAAAATGTAAATAGCAATTTAATTTAAAATTCATGTATACAAATTGCACAATTTTTAGGGATAAAGAGCTGAAGTTTGTTGAACCAAAAATGAAAGAAATTTCACAAAAGATAATTTTGAATAGGGGCTTATCCTTGCAAGTAAAACTGCACCTGTATGAAAGACGTTCGATGACCACAGGAGTGAACTTAATTTTTACGAAAGGTAAAGTTAATTGCAAATGATAACCATTCCTATTCTAGTAACAACGCAGAACAATGTCAAAATGCTCATGGGAATCTAGTTATTACATTCGTTGCACTATTTTAAAATGGACGCCTTCTTATTTTTAGTAATACGGTTAAGATTACCGTTCACTTAAAATTACGTATCTCCTCTGAATACTGTTACTTCGAGTCCAAGCAAATAGACTGGTTGCAAGTTTCGTAGTTTTTTTTCATGTGTAACTTGAATACGAGCCAGTTTCTCTTAGCCTTTCATGAACACATCCTTTCATTTAAGTAGAGCACTCTCTCGTATGCTTTGCCTTTTCCAGATAACCTAACTTAAAATTCTTTATCTTAGTTTCATTTTCTTTAAGTAGGCTTTTCCTGTCATTTTCAACTTTAGAAAAAAGCATATAAATATTGAAAACTTCAAATATTGTGATAAAATAATATGATTATAAGAGCAACAGACAAAAAATATCTTGTAGACGATGAATATTTGCAATTGAATACAGAATTGTTTTGAATTGACTATTATTTGCGGTATTACTTATGTTAGCATTTTCAGATTCTGCTTCAGAATAACAGCCTAATGCTCGACATTACATTTGTTAAGAACCAAATGTCGCCTACATATTTTCGCTACGGTTTATATTATATACGTATTAAAATTAATCACGTGTTTTTCAAATGAGTTTGAAATTATATATTTTTTAATTAATAATATTTAATTGTATAACTGTGGATGTAATCCATACACGTGTGGGGAAAATTTATAGAGCTGTTTATTTGTTCAGAATATTTTTTTAAATTATTTATTATACTTAACTGATTGATCGAAATATGTTTAACGTATCAAAAGTTAAAAACAAAATGTACATTAAATAACAGAGAGAATACCTGTAATTATCTGATGATAATGGATGCAGTTTCAAAATTAAAGCTTATGCATTTTCACGAAAGTTGCTTAAAAGATGGTTTAATGTATATATATATACTAGTAAAGCATTCAATATATTAAATGCATGCATGTATGGAAGCAATATATATATATTTACTCCTAATTATTCGAGAGTCATTAAACAATGCATTTTAGAGCGTCTACGAGATATTGTAGCTTATTTAAGATATAATTGCCTAATGTTTCTTTTTTTGAAAAATTAAATTAATTTTGAAAAATTTTATCTTCTAGATTATATCCGCCAGAGGGATATTATGTATATATTATGCAATCCTGAATGCACGGCTCTGCTTTTGAACTATCATTATAAATCGTCAGGATTACGTTGAGCGTTACAAAATAGCATATTTAAATAAAAGGGAATTGTCAACAGTAAATTTTGAGGCATTTGTACAGAGTGGAGCTACGATCCATGCAGCATCAAAGTAAATAACACTTAATTTCAACTTTTGTTGGAAAATGAGCTAAAAATATTCGTGTTCAACCAACGTGAATGATCATCCATATTTATAAATTTAAACTCAGTATATGTTACTGCGGGGCTTTCCAAAATCAAAAGGGGTGGGATACTGGCAAGCGAGATGTTTATAGACGTAAGGTCTCTAAAAATGATGCAGCTATTTTCTTATGTCGTTTTCAGCCAGAGTTCAATAAGGAACTGCGGAAGCTGAACATTTTTTTAGATGAAATATTGTATAGTGGACATAACTGTAATTTAAAAATGTAGCAGAAAAATTCTTTAAAACTCTCAGGTTTTTTTCTTTTTTTTTTTAAATTTCTGTGCTACTTCAGTTATTGTATATATTGCCAATTTACTGAATTAGGAGTTGTTTAAATTTTTATTGTATTTTGACTTACTCTCAATGTACCTAACACCCATTTTAGAAAAATGATACAGGGAATGTAAAGTATCTAATGTCATTGTGTGGCATTTCTTTTAAAATCTGAATTTTTATGAAATGTGAGGGAAAATTTAAAATTATTTTATTGCTACATCCACACCCTGCAATACTTTTTAAGGAAATATATACATTGTCTTAGTGGGAAATAATAATGTTATTACGCTGACCATATTCCCCATGTGATGAGACTTTTTCAAAAACATTGTGGTAAAGTAAAACACTTGTTCCCAATTGATAATAATACACCAAATTGAATATCTGGTCTAAATAAATCTAAGCCAACTAGTTTCTCTTGAAGGAGTTAACAGCCGAGTTTCAAAGAAATATCTACTTTCTCAAAGTTATGTAGGAAACTTCTTTTCACAATTGTACGATATAAAATTTTTAATATTGGCTATCGGTTTCTTTTTTCTATATTTATTTGTCTAATTTTCTAGATATTAACGTGCTTACATTAATATATCCTACTACGTTTTCTAAAATCATTGTGTTTCTACATGTAGTTTTATTACGTTTTGCTTGATTACTTTCATTACTTCTGTACAGTTATTCTAACATTTATTGCAATAATGCATAGTTTTTTGTTATTGACGGAGTTAAGTATAAGAAATGTTTAAATTCTGAGAAGACGGGAGTTTGATAATTATATAAAAACTCTTTGATAACGCAAAAGGGGGATTTTCTGCTTGAATTAAGATAAGCATCGGTATCAAAGGGTCAAAAAGAAAACATCACTTGAAATATAAAATTTTTCTTTCAATATTAAAATTGCTTTTTAATTTTGGGAAGGAAGAAGTCAACATATATGTGAGCTTTTACTTTATTAATTTGCGTTGTTTTTCATTTTCTTTCGTAAAAATTCTCCGAAATAAACAGAGTATTTAATGAAAACTTTTAAATTTTCATATTTGAAGAGGCTGAATGGTCTCAAAAGTTTTCAATTTTATCTTCTTTACACAAATTAGGACTCAAATTAAAGCACCTAAACGTCTGAGAAATGTTGAATTACATAAAGGAGAACATTAGGAAAAGTAATGTTGTTTAAGTATATTTTCAGAGTCCAGTTTAGGATTTCGCTTTCTCTTTAATTATCAATTATATATATAAATTTAAGCAAGAGTTAGTAGATTTTCGTATTAAATGCTATTTCTTGCATCACGTTTATAAAAATGAACGTCATTCTTATGCATGGCTGATATGTGTTATTCCGAAAAAGCATTAAAGAATCTATTTGACTGTAGCTACGTATATTTATTCTATTCCAGTCATAATAAATTAAATGAATTTTTTTCACTTGAAACTCAGAGTTTAATTAGTATCTTAAATTATAAAATTGTATCTAAGGAAAAAACTCCAATTTCTTCTTTTTCTTATCATTCCTTTCAGCAGATGTATATTATAAAAACATGCCTTTCCAGTCCTCCAACTCCATCCAACTCATAAGTTTAAATAGTAATACTTTTATAATTAGTGTTCAAAATAAATATTGAAGTGCTCAAAAATGTAACTTGCTAATATATACAATGGTTAAGACACAATAACACGCCGAACAAATACCAATTCAGAAGTCAAACAACAAAAATCAGCGTTAATTTACAAAATTTTCACAGGACTAGTTTCGATGGTTTTACCGAACCATCATCTTCAGCTGCAAAACCGCAAATGAACAAGATAGGAAATAATGTTTAGATAAGATAAGAAAGCCTGGACAAGAATAAGCAAGTGGCGCCATCTGTTGGCGAAACCAGAACTAAAACATAATTTCTCTAAAAGCCGAAGGCAAATTTGGATTGGAATTAGGATCGTTAACTAGAACAGAAAGATTTTTATGAATGTGAAATGCCTCTAGAAAATACAGTTCTCCAATGGAAGATGTTTTTTGAATAATTTTGGCAGCAGAAAAATTGAAAGTGTGATTTTCGGACCAACAATGTTGAGCAACAGAAGACTTCTGTGTTTCCTTTTTTCTAACATATGCCTCATGTTCTTTGACGCGAAATTTTAAGGCTCTCTTAGTTTGGCCAATGTAAATTAAACCGCACTGGCAAGGAATCCTATAAATACCCCAGGACCCCATTCCGGATATGAATTCCTGGTGTATTTATAGGATTCCTTGCCAGTGCGGTTTAATTTACATTGGCCAAACTAAGAGAGCCTTAAAATTTCGCGTCAAAGAACATGAGGCATATGTTAGAAAAAAGGAAACACAGAAGTCTTCTGTTGCTCAACATTGTTGGTCCGAAAATCACACTTTCAATTTTTCTGCTGCCAAAATTATTCAAAAAACATCTTCCATTGGAGAACTGTATTTTCTAGAGGCATTTCACATTCATAAAAATCTTTCTGTTCTAGTTAACGATCCTAATTCCAATCCAAATTTGCCTTCGGCTTTTAGAGAAATTATGTTTTAGTTCTGGTTTTGCCAACAGATGGCGCCACTTGCTTATTCTTGTCCAGGCTTTCTTATCTTATCTAAACATTATTTCCTATCTTGTTCATTTGCGGTTTTGCAGCTGAAGATGATGGTTCGGTAAAACCATCGAAACTAGTCCTGTGAAAATTTTGTAAATTAACGCTGATTTTTGTTGTTTGACTTCTGAATTGATATACAATGGTCATGAAAGCACTACAGTTTGTAAACGATTCCCTAATGGAAACGTATTAAATTTTCAAGCAAAGAACAGGTTTTTTGTCTACTGAATGGATGAATTTAGTAAGCCTGTAAATTGCAAGCAATCAACTAAATTAAAGTGGATTATTTATGGCTAGTTTTCATAAAAAATTATTTAACATTTTCGTTCCTTTTTATGTGTCTATCTTCTCAATGATTAAACATATGCTATTTTAGATATATTGTTTCAGTTTTAGTGCTAGCGGTTTTCCCGTTCCTGATGACATTCATCTTTCTTAATAAAACTGTAACTTTTACATAGTTATATTAAATATGTGTTTAATCTTATGAACATATATATAATGCTTTTCAAATTCTTAAAACTTAAGAGATTAATTAATTACCCACATTTCTTAGGTGATTATGCAAATAAACGAGGCTATGAAATAATTTACATTATTTTAAGTTTTATATTGTTTAAAACAAATTTTGATAATTTTTACCTACTTTATGCAAAGAAGATAGTAATTAGTTGCAACAATGTTTGAAAATTTTAATTTTTTTAAAATATCTTTATGGTTCTTTGAGTATAATTGCTGTTTTTATAGAGTAATTCCTTCATCATTTTCCAAAAAGAAACATTCTGGGAATGTTGTTAATTTTAGCATAAAATGTATTTTACCAAATATATTCGTCTGTTACCATTTGCGCACATGACGCAAATAGTAACAGACCTGAGGTAAATACTAATAATGAAAACGACAGTATTTAGAAAATATTGGTGATTAATTGATGTAGTGACAGGTAATGAAATTAAGTGGTTTATGGTAAAACAAAGATAAAGTTGTTTAAGCAAGCAACATAAAAACTCAGTCCTTAAATTAACACAAGCAGATAACTGATTATTTTCTCTCACTCATTTAACCTGTATCCACGTTTTGCACACTAAGCATTGCTGAAGCCACGTTTTGCTGAAAACATTGGGAGAAAATATACGCGAAAGGGAAAATTAAGCAATTAAATACGGTATATGGGAATAAAACGGCAAAATTGACTCTATAAATAACTGCTTATTTTATAAGTAAGTTTTTATAGTGAAAAACTTACACTTTTACGCATACGTCCATGTGTATTGTCTCCTCGGTTACAGAATACTGCTTTGGAGTATGCTTTGCAATATAATTCCTTTGCTTAGTATTTCTTTGCTTTTATAGATCTTGTAATGCCTTACTTATCTCCGTAATGAGTTAGAATTTACACGAACACCTGCGCCACGCAAAATGTAAGAACTGCGGTCAATTAACCATGAAATAAATGAAGAAAACCATGGAAATATTTCCATTAGGGTAGTCTAAATACATCCAGAAGATTACTGCGAGTTTTCGTTTTATTTCCTTCTTTCGGCCTGCTCTCGTATGGATTTGAATGTATTCAAAAAACAACTGATCAAAGACCAGTTCATTAAATCGATATACATTTGAAATTGTGCCTTTAGTTTTAAACAAACCAGTGCGAAAATGTACACGAATATAATTGTGAGAATTAAAAGAGGATTTACTATAAACTCATTAAGATATCGTACAGTACATTGCTGGTAATCATAACGGAATAATGCTCGAAAGTATTAATAAGACATCTGGTTTTATTACACTGTATTAGACTGTTTCTGAAAGAATTAGACATAGCAATTTGCAACATGCAGTAAAGGCCTTTGCGTATACAATGGTACATCCGTCTATGTCCACTTTCATACTGTAGGTCCGTCTACGTACACAGTTCAACATACTGTAGGTCCTGTCTTGATGTGAAAATATTTGTTTGGTATAAGATATTTGCTTATAATATGAGTCGAGATCAGTAATTGGTCATGAGCGTCAGTACGCCTGTTGCTACTATTAAGTAAACAACGCAACAAAAGTTAATGAAAAGAGTCAAGCAAATGCAGTGTTAAAATAATAACAGTAGGTTTTTAATAAGAATCGATTAATTATTTTCCTTTCATTTGTAAGTAGAAAAAATTGATTTGGTATTCATCCTAGGATTTGGGACGAAAAAATGCTTTTAGTAAGTTATCACTGTATTTATTAACTGCAAATTATTCTCTTGATTTTGCAATTTCAAATGAAATTTCTTCGTTCACAACGATAGGTATATCTTACCTGTAATGTATGCAAGCAGGCGTCCACTCACTTCCAAGGTACTGTATGCAGTGCCAAAATGCAAGCCAGTAAAGTATAAAATACTCCCGTTTATAAGGCTGCTAATGTCATATGACTTTGTTCGCTTGCCCAAAACGAAAAATACACCACATACGTTTGGATTTTATTCTGAATGTAGCGAAAATGAATGTGAGTTTCCGAATTTATCTTTTGAATTTATTTAGCAAAGTATCTAGCCCAAATTTATTTAGCAAAGTATCGGTGCTGTATGAAAAGGAAAGAACAAGGCATAGTATCCAGAAAGAGTCAGGGAATTTTGGCTTGCATCGACACCCCTGTGATAAACTGTCTAAAGTGCAAAGAAAAGAGTTTTCCAAACAAAAATTATTGACCAAGCAAATTGTGAGGAAACGAACGAGATGACTACTAAAAAGGAACCATAGGACCATTGGCTACTGAATCGCTATGCTGTGACATAATTGGAAAGCAAAAGTAAACAGTTTTATCCTGACAGCAAAGCATTAATGCATTGCTTTCAGGATATTAAAGAAAGTATTTATATTAAAGAAAGCATTAACGCTATCTAGTTCTACACTGCGTCTCTTAAAAAGGCCTATTAGTGACTTTAAACCCTGCCTATATTGCATTTGTCATCTAGTATAATGTCTAGATATTGTATGTTAGGCCTACGGATTAAATACATAATATTAAATAGTTTGAATATTTCATTCTTTGATCACGAATACAAAGCGTGCTGTGAATTACCCGGACATCTGCAAAATGCCTCTTTTTCATACGTTTCCGGTAACATATATGTTTGAGATATAGGAAGAATTCTTTTATAAATTTCATACAAAACATTTTTCCTTCTGATCTGCTCTTATATGTATCATTTTCTGTCAATGTATATTCACTTGTTAATGAGACCATAATTTATATAAATTACGTTTGTTTATTTGACTCTTGTCTAGTATATTTCTCATATATAAAAAATAATCCTGAAGGAAAACATCATTTCAGATGTTGAAATAGTAATCTGCCTTCCTTATTTTTAAAACTATCTCTGATTCATGTGGCAAAACCCTACTTAACCCATAAACAAATTTGTAAAACCCAACAAAGAATCTTCTACTGATTTATGTTGTAAATTTCAATTGATAGCAGTTTTGTGTACCTGCGGACAGTTTCCTTTGAAATGAAATCCAGATTCTGCATTATGTTTTTTGAAGGAAATCGCTCCTTTAATTTTTTACCTTACATGTATCCTAAAGCATTATGTATTAAATGAACATTACTTATATTCAAACAGATTTCTTAATATTCCAGTAAAATATTAACGAGATAAATAAGTCTAATAATTATTAACAAGCTAAAGGAAGACATGTACGCCTACATCAAACGTTTTGAACAAAATTTTACATGTGCTTTCAAATTCTGTTCCATTCAGAGCAGGAATTTCTCACTTGACAGAACTAATTTTAACTACGCTTTTAACTGAATACACAAATATGGATTCCTCTGCCTTTTGTAACGGGATGAAATACTGAAAGAACATATCATACATAACATTTAGTAAAATTATGACTCCTGTGTTTGAAACTAAAAAGCAAATTAGAAAAAAAAATGCCTTAAAATAACTATCATTTATATTATCAGACTTCTTGCGCCAAACATGGAAGCCATTTTAAGAATTATTAAAGAGGAGACTTTGGAATATCTAAAGTATTTTGAAGTTGAAAAAGCATTGAATTTATTCAGCAGATATGAATACTACCTCATAAAATATTCTTTCAATGCACTAAGTTATTAACCAGGAGTAGAATGCTCTCAATATATTATAACTTTCAGTATTTTATGAGGTTAGAAAGCTGTGAAATAATTTTGTGCTATATATATTTAATTATTTCATACATACCTGTTTTTGTTGGTGGCGTAGGACGTAGATTCACATTGATGAGGAAACGTGGCAGCCGAGTAAGATTTAGTATTTATTAATACTACTAATATTTATTATACTTTATTTCTGTTGACATTTGCAGCCGCAATTTACTTGACACTCTAATCGCGCTCATTCAAAAACATTTACATTTTGGTGCTCTTTTTATAGGAAGAGAGCAAAGTGACATAGCGTTTTAAAGGGGAAAGAGGTAAAAGCTAAAGTGCACAATTGTCCAGTATGGTTTTGTTTTAGGTTGCTTATGAAGAGAATTTCAGTTCTCGAAATTTTGAGTTCAGGTTTCGAATCAGCAATATCATCAGCAAGCCACGTGATCGATCTAGAGGTGACACAATTCAGAAAGGTTATTACCATTTTCAGAATAGAAAAGGATAATCAATAAATTATAATTCTGTTATAAAGAGAGTTAGATAGTTACAGAAAGAAAAGAAAGGAAATTCAGAAACTAATATCATTAATTATAAGTCGGATGTTGCTACCAATAAAATGTGAAAATACAGGAAAATCTGTAAGTACATTATATATATCGTACATCATCTATATGCATGTGGGTAAGAAGAAAACATGTTAGAAATGCAATTAATGATTTCAATAAATGTTCCCTCCATTGCACATATCTAAGCAATTTACGTTGTGTCTTATTTTCCGTTTTTCGTTGCAATGTAAGCTTCGTGTTCACAAGTACTTTTCTGGCCTTCATTTTCGCAACCGTTGATTATAGATGTATGCCTTAAATTGCAAAATGTTTAAATGACGCAAAGATTCATATTTTTATATTTCTTAATTCACAGAAATAAGAAACCTACATTTTACACATTCCTTTAGGCCCTAAACTTGTAGAATCATTAGGTATTTTTGAAGTAAGAGAGGTAATAAATATGCCTTCGGCTGAACCTGTTCCTCTCGAATACGCACCGAGCATTCTACTGTTACACCAAAAAAGGCGTACTGGAAAGAGGAAGAAAATACATATATACTTTCCCTTTTAGGGCGATTCAGGATTAGGGGACCCAGTCACCAAATCTTAGGAGTAACGAATTGTTGTCCCCCACCTTTTAGTTCAGGCACCACTGTAGAGTCATTAGGGATTTTTTTAAGCAGGTGAGGTGAAATATGTACAATGTCCTCGCTGGGACTCAAACAAGGACCTCTCGAATACGCGCCGAGTGCGCTACCATTACATTACCAGTTCGTAATTATCATTACGAGTACGCATTAATTACCTTTACATGGCCGAAGGCAAACTGGAAGGAGGGAGAAAATACTTTATAAACTTATAGTACGGCAATTTTTTACTCGTTGTAGAAAACGAAACATACAAAGGCACTAGTACAACAAAAATTGAACCAGACATTTAATTTCAAAAGTTACGATATTTGACGTCGTTTCGAATTTGCATTGAGGGATCCATTAAAACATAAATTACAATTATTTGAAGTTGCTTTTTTCCCCTTTTAAATCACAGTGATTTACTAGGGACTTTATTTGCAATTTTTTACATTTGAATAATTTGATTGCGCCAAACGAATTTCGTCAAATTAAACTTTTAAGTTTTCAGGTGTAAAAATACGTTATTAATATTCTTACGAAGTTTTCTTACTCCAAATCATAATCTGATAATCGTAAGAAATTCAATACATCACAAATAGTTTTCACTCAAAATTAATGCAAATAATATTATGAGTTGGCTACGCACAAATATTGAAGCCTCCCACCGTTTTCTAGAATGATAATTCTATTAGATGTTTTCAATATTATCTCCATTTTGAAAAAAATATATATTCACAGTAATTTGCACAGAAATTTTCGTCACGTGCTCTTTTAACATCAGAACGATATTCTGACAATTTATAAACGATATTTTATTTTAGATACGTAGAAATGCAAACATTTATCTTTTGAATTTGTGTAAGGCCCCTGAATATGATTCCCTGCATTAATATCAAATATTCTCGGGTAGTTTTTGGGTACTTTATTGTTAAAACTTTTGCGGTATATTTTATGTGAAATTTATTTTTTAATTAAAAATAAAACAATTATGAATCTTTATTTCATTTAAAACGTTTATTGTATTTGGATATTGTCAAGTATACGTCTGCGACCAATGGTTACGGAAATAAATCCCGGATAAGGACATTTATGGACACGCTGAGCGTACAGAGAAAAAATGATCAGTTTTTCTTTTTTAATGTACGAATGAACGTATTCGTGTATGTCATAATATATTTTCATTATAATATTCTAACAGCTCTGTTTAGTGCTGTGTGTGTTTTCAAATATGTTAAACCTTTATTTTGATATGAATAGATGCAAATCAATTTAAGCTTTGAAATATTTAAATGGTACTAAAAACAGTGCAGTGCACAGGGTTTCATAAGAGAGATTTAATTGTTTCTATATAAATGTTAAACAGGTACTTCTTCAAATATTGATTCTATTAGTTGCTTATATAAAACTGGTAACAAAAATTAAACTCTTACATTGGCATGAGTAATATCATTGTAACTAATCTAATACTTAAATTAAAGATTATAAATGAATTATTCTCTGTATTATAAATGTTGCTTAATAGTTCTTATACGAAGTACAATTTATGACTGACTAAGGAGATGAACTAAATGCCGTACGTCTTAAAAATATCGACCAGAAAGGCGTACAAAATAGTAAAAATTTTTTAAAGAATTTCTGTCTTTTAACTATGCATTTTAATGATTATAAATGTAGGCATATTTTTACAAGACTATTTTTCAGATTTATTAACAGCTTACAATACATGTTAATGCTCTGTATGTTTCATTGAAAACATTATCCTTTATACTTTCATTTTAACTACTAGTAAAACAACATCCTTGCAGGACAGTTAAATATATCGCTATTAATTTATACGCAAATCACTCACATTTCTTTGTATCCATATTATAAAAATTTCGCTTTCATAGTTTTAAAATACAGCCATCTGCAGAACTGTTTATGTCCAATAAAAAATAAGCTTTCTTATACAGAACAACCCCCTAAACAAAACACGCAGTTTCAATATTTTACTGAACTTTTACTAAAATGATCCGCTATTTGTGTGAGCAAACAAGAACTGACATATTCTCATAATTTATCAACTATGAGAGAAGCGATTTTTCTTGCTATATGATGGCAAACCTGTGCATCTGCCTTGGATAAATTCTAAATCTTTCTCCTTCATTCGAATGAATTCCCGCTCCCACCATATGATTGATATATCTGCGCTGCTTTCCTGAATAAATTTTGATGTAGTATACCTCAAATAAATATTCTGTACTAATATTATAAAATCTTTTCTGAGTGTAATTTACCACCGCTCCTGCAGTGGAACTTTGCAGTTCACTAAATACTACATGAAACACTGATACCAAACGAATAATCTTTGAGCATGAATTTAATTCAGTGGAAGTATTGTAAGTAATTCCATGCCCTTTAAAGAATTCTGACTTAAAGAGAACTTATTCCTCAGCAGCTCAATATTTCAGGAATTTAACAAGTCCTCTTCCAATTCTCATTACAGCAACTACGTCCCAAATGGGCTTTGGATATTAGCTTGGCCTTTTCATCAGCACGAAGTTCGGGATCAAAGGAAACATAATAGCCTCTTCCTTTCCTAAACCAGCATGCACCCATATTCGTGGAAACGGTATTCAAATGAAAGAGCGGTTTCTATAAAACAGAGATACTGTACGCAGCGATAGTTCAGAAAGATAGCGTGAAGGTTACCCACGAAGCTTACTAGAATGTTACAGTTTTCGACATCCTTATGTGGAAAATAATCCATTAAGAGAGCTTAAAAGAAGACGTAACATGAGAACTTTAGAATGACTTGAAGTATGTTATTTTTTTTTCCATTTGTAGAGACACAATGACTAATATTAAGACAAACTGAAAAAGACTTAAATATAAAGTTTAGGAAAATCAGCACATAAGTCCACTTTCCACTTTTTAAATGTAACATTTTCCCCAATACAATAAACATAATATGTGTTGCTTTTATAAAGCTGTAGGAAACATTTCTAAAAATGCAGAATTTGAAGGAAATAATTTCGTCACGATTTTAATCGTCTACGTTCATTTCGTGTAATACAGTATACCTCAAACACATTTGTAGATTCAGCTTGCCTTTGTTATTGGACACTGTAAAAACATTTTTAAATTTCATCATTGTGTTTTCTTTAATTTCTGGTAATCTCTCAAATGTTTCTTGCTAACGTTATACTGCCTTTCAGAATGATTAATTTTTTTTGCATGTTTAAAATCTATCAAAAGTAGCTTATGAATCTGAATGTTAAAATATATGCCTCCTATCTAAATTTGCAATGGTCATGAAATAATACGAAACAATTTTAAATAGAATCATTTTTTATAACTTTTCATTTATTATAGATACTTTTAAAAGTGTTTATTCATAATTATTTTAAAGAAATATTATTTATCAGACGCAGTCTGTTTTTGTTGCATTTTATTTGTATTAATTTTGTAATTAAAATAGTTCAAAATATCTTGTAATGTTCGCTCTTTATCTTACATTTGCCAGATTTACTTTTAGTTATTCGTTATATTTATTTTAGGTACTTTTAGCAAAAATTCCTCATGAATCTTAAATATTTTGCTTTTGCTATAAAATCTTTAAGCTGAAAAGTTTAGAGAGTTCTAATTGTCATTCTAGTTTGAATATCAAAACATTAATTTTATTTTTATCAAAACACATTATTGTTCTTTATTTATAGTTTTCTACAAAACTATAAATAAAGAACAGTAATGCGGATATGATAACGAACAATAATGCAAAAATATATCTAACAAATAACAATGTAATGACAAAGTTTATTTCATTATACTACACTTCTCTATACTATTATAAAACTCCAATTTCGAGTTTCCAATTCTTTGTAAATAAATATTTTTATAATTATTATATTAAGAACTCTTAATTACGCTATCAAATAATTGCCTTGAGAAACAGGCTATCAAAAACAATATATTAAACGTACTTGCTTCGTGTTATTAATGTAATGATTTTTAAGAATGGAATCGTTTTTAACGTGACGTTAATTTTATGGCATGCAAAAGCATCGAATTTCACTGTAGTGTACAATTTCATTTCGCTTCTGCGGAACCTGTAATATAATTATTTTTCTTTTAATTTCATAAAATCCCTCAAACCTTGAAATTACAAATCTATATATTTAAAACTCTCTTTATATATTTAACTATAGGAAGTCTTATGCTAAAGTTTGGAAAAAAAATGAAGAACAGGAGCCCTACACGACTTTTGACTCACCGAATTCATCTAAACTTCGAATAAAACTAAAGTATATATTAAATATGTTTGTAAAACATAGCTCGCAACTCTAAGAAATGATCTAGAAATGGAAGCAATGTGTGTATTATCCTTATTTCACATCTTCTGTTGTCGACATTATAACTTAACGCGCAGTTTCAATATAAATAACATACTAGTCTACAGATAAAATTATTTCAAAATGAATATAGTTATCAACAGAAACTTAATTTATAAACATTATAAGACCTACCAGCGGCCGAACGGTGAAATTTCTGAACACTGGTAGTACGATTCGAGGTTTGAATCCCGCGAACGGGCTGGCTGTATGAGGGTTTTCAATACTAGCTAGATTCCATTAGAAAGTCCTCCACAAAGGCAACCCTCCTTTCCTTATTAGGGCGGAATGCGTAAATAATAATAATAATAATCAACATTATAAATTATATCATTATGGTTGTCATTTGAAAAGAAATTTATTTTTGAAAATTCTGTTAAACAAATAAATGACTTGATAGAATAACATAATAATATGCCATATGATAGGTGTTCGTTAAAAAATGAATTATTTTTATTTGTACTAGTTCAAAATTTATGCACAACTAATAAGATGATTTGTAAAAACATAGAATATGTGAAATATTTCGACATTACACAAGTTGAATGAAAGAGAGCTGATCATTATTAAGTTCTTACTTTTACTTTTTGAAACAGCGTTTTTTTTTTAAAAATTGAGCTAAAACAGCGTATTTTGTTAATTTTCATAAAACATTTTTTCCGTTTCTAATTTTTATGCAAACCACAACATTTCAACACTATCTCAAAAAGGGAGAAATAAGTTGGCAATGTATTAAAGAATACATTATGATATATCTCTTCGTGAGGCGATATGATTTTGTCCATTTTCAAGCGCATTTGTCCATTTTTCATAAACGATTCCTGCATTTAATATCATATATATACGTGTTGAGTATTTTAAAGCAATATAATGGAGAATGCATTATTAATAAGAGAGTTTATTTCTTGGTAACAAAAATTGACAAAATAATAATAATTTCAGTTTCTAAGTAAACGGAAATTCCTTAGTTTGCACTGCAACAAAACAAAATGATGTTGTCTAATCCTTGTATTTGAAATTCAAATTTTTAACAAATTTATGTTATTTTAATTGATTATTTCGTATTCTTCGCTTTTAATTATTGATTTTGCTTGTATTTATAATTAGCATAATTTATTTTTTGTTAAAAAAAGTGTATAATAAAGACGCTCTAGTTTCTTAAAATCATTACGTCGTTGAGCATATTCTTGGCAATGTTTCGCATTAAGAAGCTTTCAGTACGGAAAAGAAAGCTATCAACGGAAATTTAATTGGTTACAAATACCCTCATTTAATTAAATTATTTTTAAACAACCAGAGGAGGATTTTAATGTTCTATTGCTTTACTGCTGTTGTATATTTGTGTTCATGAATTCTTTGAATGTTTTGAATGTTTTTGAATGAAAACAAAGAATGCACATTTCTCTGTTTTTTTCACATAATATTACTCTCTCTTCTTGCATTAAGTCTCAAAACATTCGTAACATTTTTCATGAATAATTTATGTATACTTTGTTGTTGTTTTTTCAGATATTGTATAATTCGAAGGTTATTATGCCATTTTAACAGAATTTCGGCTAGATGTATTTATTTAAAGCAGAAGAAATTTTTTTAAAATTTTTATTACATTTTATATCTTTGAAAGTTGTCTAAAATTAAGAAGTTATAATATTTAATGATTACCACAGGTTAATTGAAAATATTGCATCTTTTTATTATATATTCGAAGTATAATTGTTCTTTTGTTATAAATGTTTTATGTTACAAATTGGCATCAAGGAATAATGTTAATTCAGAAGTCAAAAACAAAAATCAGCGTTATATTTTCAAAAATATAACGCTGATTTTTGTTGTTTGACTTCTGAATTAGTATTTGTTCGGCGTGTTATTCTGTCTTAAGGAATAATGTGTCAGTGTTTAATCACATTTGGTGTCATAAATGAATTTTAAGTTTTTTTTTTTCATTTGTTCTGATATATCGCCTAAATTTGGTGATTTAAATTAACTATATCGTTCAATACATAAACTGACATATTCTTTGAAATACCTTCCGAGTTCTAAATTCGTGTAATTTACCTATACTAATCAGAAAACATTACTGTACATTTAGATAAGAAAATAATTTCAAAAACTCGATATCTGAATTAGGTTCTGATTTTAAAGCCATTTATTTATTTTGCTGGATTTTGGAATTTTGTTGAATGCATTTTGATCGAACCCGAATTGCTTTAGAGCCACAGCACGGGATCAAGGATAGAAGATATTTTGTTAAGCATGTACAAATTGCTGTCCCGCATGCTAAAACCCGATACCACTTATGTATGCATAACTTAATATGCTAATTTTATAAAATGTCCATTTTGCCAAGCTTTTAATCAATAACAGAATTTCGGAAATACTTATAAAAATGAATGACTGGTTCAGAGAAAAAATATGAATACAGACACATAAAATTTACCAATGGTTTCCATGGTACTTTGCATTTGTTTTAAATTGTAAGTGTATTTAAATTGAGTATATAAAATATTTTTGTAACAGATGGTCACATACACAGTTAGGGGTAAAATATCCAATGCAAAATAAGCTTCATTATAATATATAGATTTGTTTTACTACATTTTGTCTCAGCCTTTCCATATAAAACATGGAATACTTTATCTTGTCGCTTTAAATTTAAAATGGATACAAAACTTCTCTTTTACGAAAATATATCATTTGTAGTGCAAAATAAAGTATTTCAGTGGAAATGGAATAAAATTGGATTTCGTGCAGTGTGTGAAGGAGGATCGAATACCTTGACATATAGTTCTGAATAATCGAAATTTCGTTTCGTGTTCTATTTCTTACTTTCCTCTGTCTGAAGTAATGCTTTTATTTCCATATTTTCTGCGATATATTTAGCCGGAAGTGTACGTTTATTCAAAATAACCTCCATAGTAACATCTTGTAAATATTTATGCCTGTTTTGTTTCAAGATTTTAAGTATTCATAGATCACAAGTCTTTATACTTCGCAAAACATGAGACATAAGCATCTATCTTCCAAAATAAATTGCTTATTGCGTTTTACAGTGCTACAAATAGAAGCTAAGGACTCGATTAAACATACACACGCACACTGATAGGTTTATATATATAGGTAATATTTTGTGAACTTCTGTATTCCATATGTACAATATTGTTTTTACAGTTGTTCGCTGTGAAAATGGAAATAATTTTACACATACCGACACTTTTACTGTGTTACAATCTCTCAGAATTTCCTAGGTTTGTTTTTATCAATTTATTTAATAATTTAATGCATAAGTTTTAGTTTTAAAGCAGCATCTATTTATTTATGCTTAATCTAAATAAAATAATTCTAAAAATGTTACCTGTCCTTAAAAATTATTTGTTGTAATTACACAAGCATTCAAAATACAAAATTATGTTAATGAAAAAATAGCTTATTTTAGAAAAGTAATGAATTGTTTTCATTACACCTTTATTATTTTAGGAGGCATTCATCTTGTAGATAATAATATAGTAATGGAAAGAAAAAGATTACGCTCAAAGTGTTTCACATTTACCTGGTTTCATCGAAATGCTTACCTGATATCTGTTAATGTAAGAAGTGTTTTGTTTCAATTCGTGTAAACTTTTGTGTAAATCCTGTACATTTTTGCAGTGTATAAAATGTCCAATTGAAAAGTGGACCACACATTTACGAGTTAATAGTTTTATGCATAATTTATTTATATAACATCTAAGGATCCTCTTTTGCCCCATTCTTTGTAAGAAATTCATAAATTAATTTAATGACAGGGAACAAATTCTTTAGAATCAGAAAAGGGATTCATGAGTTTTGTATTTACAAGAAGCAGACTTTCAGTGCAGTAATCCTGCGTGCCGGGTTTCTCACTATAGTTTGTTAAGAGTTAGATTCCTTGCAGATTTAAGCGATACTTAATGCCTTTACTAATCCAGCATTTTCCCTGTTATTTTCATACGATGGGAATTTCTTCTCCAATGTTAACAGACATAAATTGTAATCATGGTATATAAGGTCAATAAAAATATTTTGTACCCATCATTTTACTACGTTTTGAATGCCTTTGTTAACTTATTACAAAACTGTCCATGATGAAGGTTCGGGTTTATATTCTGAAATACTCATGTCCTAAAATATTTAACATTCACGACGTTTCAGATCGCATGTGATTCCTGCTTTATTTTCGATTTTTGAAATTCACAGCACATTTTCATGCTTAGAAAATTAAGTTCACGTTTCGATTGTCAGTTCGTAACTGTTTTTGGAAAAAAATTAAGAGGCAGATTTCGAATTTCAACGATTTCTGGAATTCAACAGTGCTTTCGACAGTGTGTATTATTATAAATATGCTGTAAGTCTCAAATTCGTTGAACAAGGGATAAAATTAATGTTTACTAGTATTAGGAAACCTATGCTTAGTTTACGTAAATTATATCCATAAATACTAGTTACGTACAAATTCGTTTTCAGTTAGGTGTTAAGCATCAAAACAAGTATTTTATATGTGATATGAAACTGTAATTTATGTACTGTGCTGCAACAAAATGGTTCTAATTGGGACGCAACAATTAATTCCATAAATTTCGTAATTAATTCTTTAAATTAGCAAAAATTATTTCTATGAATTAATAACAAGAATTAAAGCATTATAGATAAGATCCTGTAAACGAATGAATGTGAAGTAAGCTCATAACTAAGACATTTGTTATTTGTGTTCTAAGTTAGCTATCAAACTATTCAAAAATAAAAATCGCTCTAATGCTCTCAATCAGTATTTACATTTAAGTTTTAATATTTTGTATAACTTATACATTTCTATACATTTGCATACATAAATAAAGCTTTATGCATTAATTATAAATGCTTCATATATTAAGTGTTTTGTGCGGAAAAAGTTTATTTACGTCGGAACGAATACACAAATATGTCTGGAGACTATTCTAATTAACTTATCATCTACACTTCAGTTCATATTATCAAAGTGATATCTGAAATACTCACAGTAGTCGCGATCAAAATTAAATGCCATGATTTTCAACTTTCAAGTCTTATATATATAAATATTTAAAGATCACGACATTTTACAACATGTGTTTTTTATATATTGCATCAAATAATATTTATACATAACATATTTTAAATCATTAAATAAATCTCGTTTACTTTTGGAATTAATGAATACCTACAACTAGAGCAGAAAGTAAATTTAAATAGATAAAAATGTATATTTAATTTGTTTTTAGGGAAAAAAATGTAAGAGCTATATTTTATTTATATATGTAAATAAAAGCCAAGTTAAGAATGTTGATTATTTAAACTAGACTAACAGATTTGATTTTTAATTTGATTAACTTATTAAGTAGACGTATTTAAATAATGAATTTAGAAATAATTTTCGGAAATAAATTTGTTTGCAGAGAAGAATGATATTAATAAAGTAAATTGTTATATTGATATAATTAAACAAAAATAGCATGTGATGTAAATAAGCTGTAACTTATGACAGAATATATCGTTAGTATACGGAAAGATGAAAAATAAATCCTAATTCTTAAATCCAACTAAAATTCCTTAGTGGTAAAAATAAACGAAAATTTTGAAAGGAACGAACTAAAACATATTTTAAGTAGTTGATGAAAATGCGAGTGAAACATGGCTATTGTAAAAAATATCGAAGCAAAGGAGATAATTCAAGAAACATAATGCTTGTAATCTATGAAAAACTGCAAAAAGTTGTATAACAGTCATCTTCGCTTAACATAATACATTATTTTTACCAAATATGCATTAACTATAAACAAGTTACTCTGGAGTTGTTCAGCAGATTTTTGAAACTGAAGCCCTTCTTAAGATGTGTTAATAGGCCTATTACAATAAAATTAAGAAAATTACATTTTTAGTTATATGAATTAACTGCTATTAATCTCCTATAAGATGAATATCCAAGGTCTTTAGATCGTTTTCTGTGGGGTGGTCATCTTTCAAATGTGATGTTCATTTAAATTCTTAGTCATACTGCTTACTTCCAGATTTTCAAAATTATTTAATTACAAAAATATTCAACTTACATAAAAATAAGCAGGAAATTTAATGAAAATCACTTTTCAAATATTTTTTTCAAATAAACCAGAGATTTTTCAGTTGCATTATTTCATGAAGTTTTTATTACCTTATATTACTAGTAGTTTACAGTTGTAAACTTTTGGAAGACCTCGTCGAGGATGATAAATTTCCCTATAAAACATGTTTAATTCTATACCGTAATACTCTGCCAAACAGGCGTACATTTTCCGAAGATAAATTCATTACTGAATTTACCGTATATTAGGGTTAAGCCATTATACGGGAATTTAGTTTGTGAATGTGTTACGATGAAACTTAGGGATGTTTCTATAAGTATTTTATATAAGCATTTCAATTTAATTTATTGCAGTGTATAAATTGTTAAACCAATTCGTACAGCACCAACTTCTCTGAACTTCATATTGCATATATTTGTTGTTTTATAAACGCTTTGTTTTGTGAGACA
This sequence comes from Stegodyphus dumicola, assembly GCF_044657685.1. Taxonomy (NCBI): domain Eukaryota; kingdom Metazoa; phylum Arthropoda; class Arachnida; order Araneae; family Eresidae; genus Stegodyphus; species Stegodyphus dumicola. Next base: position 35,065,221 of record NC_140777.1, on the reverse strand, counting down.
CATATTGCATGTTATTATTAATATGTTCTAAATCCTTCAAAGGTGTCGTTTAAGTGTACAATGTTGTCAGATGTGCGGTATATAAAACTGTATGTTTTCTTGATGGACTCCAACCTCGATTCACTTACCAAAGAGTGCAATGGACATCTTCTAATCTGTAATTAATTCCTGTAGTTATAATATTTGTCGAATTGGCAAAACATACTAATATGTGTTAAATTGATAACGTGCCACATAATAAATATGTATCTAGATGGTTTTGTAAAATAAAGAGAAATGTTTGTTATATAGAGTATTTAATAAAAATGTTTTATTAAATTGTTTTGTTTTTGTCTGCTTCTATTTACACTCCACTCTTCATTCATAAGTTCCTTTTAGACCTACAGAGCTCAAAACACGTTATAATTGCAATTAAAAAAATCATATGATTATTATAATATTTGTTTTTGAGAGTAAATGAAAATACTGACTTTTACTAGGAATGAAATTCTATGCAAATAACGTTTTTGCTTGTGATCTGAAAAAGCAAAAAAGAGTATCCAACTCATTATGTTCTTGATAAGTATCTTTTCAGCTTTTATGTAATTTCTAATGATATTATAATAACACTAATATAAAATATTAACAATTAAAACACTTTCCTAAATTATAATAATTTATCTTTCCGTACATAAAAAATTAAGGAATGGGAAACTAACTTTCAGGGATTTTTTAGAAGGTTTTATCTACATAAACAGATACTCTATATCATAATTCTGTCTGAACGCATAAAATCCTAATACTCGGTCTGCTTCATTCAAACATAAACTGTAATAAAAAATCTAAAAATGATATATAGACGTATCTCATGAAGTAATATATCAAGATAACACTTTTCTAAAACTCATTATATTTAACAGAACTGGAATTACTAAGGTAAAATGTCTTTCAGTGATACTCATATCATCGAAAGGTGTCACCTTGGTATATTACTGCGTAAGATACATCTATAGTGCGCATTTTCGCTTAGTCAGGTACTTCTTTTATCCTATAACTACAAACACGTCACCCCTGCAATACCATTAACAGTGGACCTTCTTAATAGAAGAGTTCTGTAGAAAGAAAAATAAAAAGCATGCAGATTTAGATTATATGCAATGTTATGAAACACCTTTTTTAGCTTTAATGAACAAAATTGACATTTGGATTTTTAGCTATTTTTTCATCGCAAATTTCAAATAAGGCGGGAATGAATATTGTGCTGTCATGAGGTATTTATGTTGGAAGTATATGTTACCACAAGAGATTCACAAGGATCTGTGTGAGATATTAAGAGATAGTCCCATAGCGTGTCCTGAGGCTACCCAATAGCGGAAGAATTATGCCTTATAAGAGATTTCGATGAAGATAATTCATGTTTCTAACATCCATCCGCATCAATGACAGAGGAAATTATTTTTGAAGAGCAGAAAATCTTCATGTGTGATAGACGATGGCTATTAGGCATAGATGTTTGTTAATGTGGAATAACTTTTAAGAAATCATCTCATAATGATAAACTTCTAAATCTAACCCAGATAGGTAGAGTCATTTATTTTGTAGAAGCAGGCATCATAAATCTGTCCCACCCTCACCGGGATTGGAATACCGGCCTTCCCAATTTTTAATCCAGTTGTGGTTTAATCACAGCACTAAGGTAACCGATAAGAAAGCCATATAAAAGAAGTAAGGGAAAGTAATCGCACAAGGATTTCGAATACGTTTTAACAGTGTTCTATTAGGATCCAGAAGGAATTTCGTGCCGATATGATCATGGATGAAACACGGAAATGCCATTTTGATACTAAGGGTGAACACAACTATGACCCTGAAAGTGCTTCTCTTCTCCTGTAAGCAAAAGATGTCGTTTATTAACATCATGGTAAATATTTTCTGGTATGATAAAAGGGTATTGATGATTCATTACTTTTAAGAGGAAAACAACCCAGTGGGGATGATGCTCAGTCAACAGCAAAGTTAATAGATGAAATTACGAGCTCACAAAAGCGAAAGCCATCCAAGGCAAATCTTTTTTTTTACCCTTGTCAACGTACTATCACCAATGTCTACTAAGGCTTTTATATCTTCTATGAGATTCCACTTACAACCTTACCTTAGGCCTAAATCTTTGAGCAGGAAGACTGGACGCATTGCACAACTGGAAGACGTACATGCAGCTACCTCCCGAAAGTCGGCACTGAACGCCACATTGCAATAGCTCCTCTTACGACTTATATATAACGGGACACGGCCCATTCTCGACCTACTTCAATAAACATGGCCACGGACATATGCGCCTGCGGAGCGGAAGGTTCCCCAGACCACTATGTTTTTGAATGCCGTCTGACAGCAGGATATCACCTCCTTCTTCCCATGAACAATAGAAAAGCTTACCGCCGCTTCCTTATAAAGCACAAACCGGCAGTAAATACAATCTGTAAAGCTGTTAACAAGCTCAAGGGAATGGGCCAAGATTTGTGCTCTCCTCATTAACCAAACCTCTCAAGGCATGATACACTAACTAAGTCAGCATGTAGTTCCACATCCTCAGACACATAAGTCTACTCCTAGAACTTACATAAGTCCCTATTATACACCGTTATCAAATAATGTACAGTCAAATGTTTCCAGCATGTATTTTACATTTCCTCTTCTGTATATGCATAATACTTAATTTTTTTAACCTATGAGCCTGTTGTTAATACAGACTCAAAACTTTGTTAACATTTGAAAATTAAACAATTCATTGAATAATGCAGGTATAGAGGTAAAACGTGACACATATATTTGTAATGTCATGAGGTTTTATTGAAAGCACAAAAATTTCTTAAAACGACCAACGCGCTCCATATGATAACCAAAGCAATAATTAGAATGCAAATTATCAAAGACTATGCTCTTCATAATAAATGTTCAACATGGCGGCCGTCATTCATCAACAATACCTGCAGTCGAAGGACAATGTTGTAAACAACACTGTACAGCATATCTGTAGGTATGGTGAGAAAATGCGATCGCATGTTATCTTTTAACTTTCCTAAAGAGGTCTGACAATCGTGGTAGACTTGTGATTTTAGGTAATCCCACAACAAATAATTCAACAGATTGCGATCTGGGGACCTGAGAGGCCATGCTTGATGCAACTAAGGCTCAGCCCGCGATCATCACCAAACGATGTGTGCAAGATATCTTTGACACGTGTTGCAATATGGAGGGCAGGGTAATCCTGCATAAAATCACACCTTCCAACACGCGTTTATCAGTCAGACTAGGGGCGATGCGATTCTGTAACATATCACCGCACCTGGCGCTCATCACACGGACTGTTTGAATAGCAGAAACACGCATTTCACGGAAGAAAAAAGGTCCGATAACGACTGATGTGATAACTCCCCATCACACTGTGACCATCGCCCGGAGCCGAGGATAGAAAAGTATTAATGTTATGAAGAGGCTGATTCCCTCTCTCACTACAGCTAATTTCATACACGATTCTCATGCGGCGTCACTGACATTTGGCTCCTCAGTGCCATGTGTTAGCCTTTTTTACTTTCAATAAAAATCCATGTCATTTGAAACATGTGTGTCAGTTTTTACCTCTATATTAATTATTGAATTTTGAAACGTCCACGGACTTTTAGGTTACCCTGCATCGTAAGACTCTGCAATTTATTTCCGCATCGGCAGATTAACTCTAATTATCCATGATCTTGATTTAGAAACATTATAAACAATAGATACCTTTTTTGAGTATAGGTTTGGTAAATTCTTTCCATGTAGAGGTAAGGATTGACGGTTTCTCCCTTTCCGATTAATAATGTTGATTATTTTGCAGATAAGAATTTTAATACTCGCATTTCACATTGTTTGAGTTATAGAATAGGAATTTTCCTCTTTGGATAGGCTACAAATATACCCTTCAATCCACAACTGGCTTTTATATGACATTTTGAAAGAATAATTTAAAAGTATCAGACGTTATTACTCAATCCAAATAACAAGTTTTGCGAGAAATGTTTATTCTAAATGTTTTCCTGAATTCTTTATCGAAATCGTTCTAAGCACGTGTGAACATCCTCTGTACAATGTATTTCTATCATACCACTTTAAATGTTGCATAACTTAGAAAGTCCTCCACGGAAGGCATCCCTCCTCTTAGGCAGATAGCCCTAGTGTGCTTTGCCATAATTAAATGCACCAACACCAACTAAATGTTGCACATGGTGTAATGGAAGTAATATATGAAAAATTTTAAATATGTTTGCAGTGTATAAATATTTACTGGTTTCCTACCAGTTTAAGAAATGTTTAAAAACACATTTTTCAACAACTTTTCAGTTCTTCTGTTTATGAGTTTTGACATTATTTCATGAAATATAAGGAATCTATATTTTCATTTGTCTGTTTCAGCATAATGACATTAACGTCAAGCATAAGCCAGATCAGTTTTCTTCGATGGGAAATCAGATGAATAGAATAGTCTAAAGTTTCTTTCGTGTGTAATTACAGAACCTTAAAGCAATAGTCAAATCTAATAAACCCTTTCAAGTTTTTCATATTTTCCAATGTAATCTCTGAAATTTCAATGGAAACGTTCCTCTTAAGATGCTGATTTAACACAATGATGATGAACTGAAAAAAATCAGTGATCAAAAGTAATATTTTCTTAAAGCTAAGAATACGGTATTATTTGATATGCATTATAACGTACCTAGAATTATTTCAGTGACACATGAACTCAATATTTTTCATATCTCCAACATCAGTCGATATTGCTAATTTCCACACCATGTCGACAGCATATAATAATGCTTCATATCCCCTTCCTAACGCGCATCAGTGCTTGTTAATGCGTTGAGTTTACTAGTAATACAATCGTTGCTCATTCATCAATTCCCATATGCGTTGACATTTCTCATCGTATCTGTCTGGGCTAAACTTGATTTGGCCACATCAAGTAAGCTACTTAATAACATTAGTCATCATACCAGTAGGAGTCACGTTCCTACACATGCTAATTATGTACAGAAGTCACAAATATAATTTGATAGATTATGAGAAATATAAAGTCTGCAAAACTGTTTTCTTGATACTATAATTAATTATTCAGCTAAGAGCTCCAAACAGAATGTATAATAGTATTAGTTGTATATTAGCATCAAATCACTGAAGATATAGAATATACAGTTAAAATCTTAATTCCTTTAATTCAAATTTATGATAATATGAAACACAGTCTAAACCCTCTGCAAATATTGTTGTATTTCCACTATTGTGAAGTGCAAAACTGTAAGGGAAGGCATGTCTTCGTGGCTTACATCCACTTTTACACATGGCGAAAACCACTAAAGTGCCTGTTCACAGAAATGCAAACCTGGGCAGAACTACTAGTGGTTAGCAATGTTACTGCTGGTTTCACTGACGTACTTACAAGTGTTATTTTATAGTAAAAAAATCCATTGAGCTCTTAAATGTTCACATTGTTTGTAATAAAATGCAATTACTATTTGTACATACAAAATTCTAACAAAAATTCAAATTATATAATAATTTTTAATATTAACGAACTTTTTTGTATATGATAAGCTAATTTCAGTACATTTAATTGAGTATTTTAATTATGTTATTTTTTCATCCACTCATAAGTTCGGTAATCATGCCATGGCTACACAATGGCAAATATAATTCTGATAAATTTAACTTAATTCAGTCTAAATGCTTGAAATGAACTGAGTAAACAGAAATTATTTAACAGAGCTTTTAGGAACATACAGCATAGCTGAACAGATGGCGCAGTGGGCACTGCAAGTTTTACGTGATTAAGAGAAGCGATGCATTGTATAGCTTGCTTTTACAGTACCGTATGTCAATACAAGGTGTATCTCCTGTATTCTAATTTAGGGAAAGAAGAGAAAGAGAAGAAAGGTCTTCGTACTCTTTTTTGTTTCTCTTTCTCTCTCGCTTTTTGTGAAAAAAAAAAAAAAAAAAAAAAAAAAGAAAGAGCGAAAGGAAAAAGAAGAAAGAAACAAAAGAAAAGGAAAAAACAAAAGTAAATGTTATGTATAGTATTAAAGAGGAAACAAAGTAAATTCGAGGGTTCAGTTTCACATTCTTCTCTGAAAGGTTCGCAATGTCTGTGACGTATCGATAAAAATATTTTAAAAATAAAATAGGTGTTAATTATTAGCCCAAAGGGCGTTAGCCCAGAAAGGCTATTAATATGATTTTGGCATTTTGCGTCGAAAACTTTAAGTGTTCGTTTCCCTTTTCAAATTGTTGCCACCAAATATTATCGCCCTGTGTTATGTTTAAAGAAATTAAATAATGAAGAATCTGCTTTAATGCATGTATGTTTCTCGTATTGTGATAAAATAACGATATCTAGAGCCATAAAATTTTGAATAACGTAATCCTCCACCGAATATGAGCATCTGGAAGACCTAATTTGGAATTTGGAATTTTTTTTTATTAACGATTTCATATTTTGTAACAATTTAACGAATTTGTGATTAACAAACTGAACGATTTGAAAGCAAGAAATGGCAACACTGTATGAAAAAAAGACATTTTTATCTACAGTACGCAAGACTGTGTATTGGAAATTCTAAAGATATGTTCATTGTAAGGTTATTTTGCGATATTGCAGTTGAATTGAAATTTATTGCAGTTGAGTTGGAATTTAAGTGCGAAGAAAATTATATTTAATAAATAAAGGTAGCATACAAAACGTGAAAAAAATCGCCTCTTTGGGCGTAATGTAAAATTTGAAAAGCTTTCAGATTTTTTTTTTATACTTGTCTTAATCTAATAAATAATGCTCGAGTTTCTAATAGTGACAACACTGCCATATATGCTCCATGAAACCAAACAGTTTTTCTCACTAATAATCACATGAATTCAATTGCTTTGATATCTTACAAAGATGAGGAATCTCTTCCAGCTCTAAATACGTGTGTCGTGGCGAGGAGAATATATAGAGACATTAGAGAGATGACCGCCTTTAATGTCTCTATATATTCATGATGATCATGTTGTTCTCGAAATAAGAACAGCGGAGTTGTTGGAATGCAAGAATAACTATGAGATAACACTGTTCACTCTCTTCTCTGCTTTTCGCTCCCTAGCATGTTTAAACATAAAACATGTTAGACAAGCTTTATTATGGCGTATAACGGAGTTGGCTGAGGCAACTGTGAGTTATTAGTTACCGTAATGGTAACACCACTAGTTACCATTACGGTAACTAATAAAATAATGTTGAAGCAGATGGAAAAATTACTGCGATTTACATGTGCGGCTACTTTCTGGTTATTTTAAAGCATATATATAAAGAACATACCGTAAACATACAGTATTTGATGTCCATTTTATAAATGAACTTGCAAACGCTTTTCAAACGAAGCGACTATAATTTCTGAATAATCTTTTCCCATTATTTTGCAGAACAATTGAACGCAATCTGTGGCTATTTTGTTCCCTCAATGGGCTAAGAATTGTTTTATCATACACTATACTCCTTGGTTTTAAATTCTTGTCACTATGGTTTGTTATCTAAAATTATGTACTTTCACGCAACATTAATTTTAGAACTAATCCATATATTCGGCAGGTAATTTATTGCTTCATTTGAGCCAAAAATAAAATGAGCAACACTGCATATAAAGTGCGAATTTCACAACAGCTGGCAATGTTTGCATTCAATGCTAGTCACATCATCAAATAACAATAAAGTGAATCACAGAGCTATTTTTCTTTTTTGTTTCACTTTTTAATTGAAGAGTTTCCATTCTTAATTTCTAAACCTCATAAAATAAGCTACAGGAAAATGTAGAACGCATTTGATAGCGACTTGCTTTAAAATGATGAATTTCAATAAAACGCCTGTCCATGCTTTCACGTAGATTGTTTTGGCTTTTTTAATTAAGGTTAAATACACGAGGGCTGTCTGCGTAAGAGAAGGGATGCCTTCGTGGAGAATGTTCTAAGGAAAATTTGCTTGTATACACGTTACACATGGGGAAAACCACAAAACCGCCCATGCAATCAGCCGTTTGCGGGATTCGAACCTCGGACTGAACCAGTTCTCAGCGATTTTACCGCTCAGGCGCTGGTAGGCCCGTGTTTTCACGGAAAATTCTGTTTTAAAAATGTTTTTGATTTTAATGTCTGTACTTGTATATTAAATGCTGTTTGCTAAAACTCCGCCACAAAACTGGAAAAAGCCTACACCATTATTTTAAATTACTGGCGTTATTAATAAAGCTTACAGTATTTGAGAATAATTCTTTCAGTGATTTTGCAACTGTTTTTAAACATATAATTTAATTGATAAGCATACCAATTTTTTTTTCGTCTTTCTTTTATATATATTTTTTATTTCCGATGGCTGGCTCTAGCCGTTAGAAGCATTGACCACTACTAAGGTCAGAAGCGGTGGTCACTTTATGGAAGCACTTAATAAGTGGGTCTCTGTTGCCTCCTATGAAGGGGCAGACAATTTGCAGCCATGCCTTGTCCGAAATTAGAACCAGGGCCCTTCGGTTCGGCTAGTTAGAGTCCCTAACCACTTTCCCGTCTGGGTGACACATACCAAAAATTAAATTCCTTTTTGTGCGAACATTTGTGAACCACTTAGTTTTATATACCTTTTTATGCGGGAGTTTTCTGTGGTATTTCAAAGGAAATTGTACTGTAAATTGTAATTTACATTTCAATAATAATTTTAAAAGAAAACTATAAGTGAGACTTTCTTGGTATTGTTACGGCGTCTTTTAAGAAGACACCTACACACAAATTAATTTTTCCTAAGAACCTAACCTAACCATTTTTAACATTGCTTTGTGATTATTATATCCGAACAACACTTATTTCTAATTAAAATAAGAAGTTGTGAATGTCAAGGTGTAATAATACAAAGTATGAGAAATAAACACATCACAATTCATCTAATAATAAACATATGAATTTATTTTTTTCCAAGGTAGTATTCAATCAATTAGGTTAAATATCTGGAGGATACTACGGCTATTATAATTATTTAAAGAAAAGCTTTCCCAGGGACATAAAACCCGTTAAACGACTTCGTTAACATACAGTGTAACCATTTAATGATCAATAATTATATTAACACAGAATATTTATGAATACCTTCAGATTTAGAAGCAATTAATTAATCAAAACACAGTTTTCAAATAACATAATACTGCTAGGAAGACCGGATGAAAATTTGAGTACAGAATTTAATAAACAGAAAATCATTCTAACAAAAATTTCTATGTGTTATTAATTGTACAGTAACCGAAAGGGATATGATGTAAAAATTGTCTCTTGCACAAATTTATTCCTTCCTTAAAATTTTACTTCATCACAAAAAGAGAACGGAAACATCTATCTGTGAACAATACTCGTTTTATAAGAACATTCTCCTTTTTCCTATGTGTTGAACTAAACAAAAATTTAAACATGCCAAATTCTTGCCGAGCTGGAACATCTGCGAAGGCCAAGCTGTCAAACATAAACTAACCTCACCTGAAATCCCTTAACTGCGTATGCAAAAGAACTAAAATTTTGTTAGAAACTGCGTTTTCTATCGTTTCCTCCCTCATTATTTTCCACGCAGTGCAAATTAGAAATTTCAGCTAAATAATTCACTGTATCTTAAAATCTGTTAAGGCTATATTCTTGAAAGTTATCTTAAATTAAGGAGCTAATTTCTCTGCTTCTAGTGGTATAAATTACTAATAGTCAAACTTAAATTAAGTAATATAAAATCAAGATTATTGGTAGAAAATCACCCGATTCCATTGTGTGTTTCAGCTCGTTTATAATTAACGAGGAAAAAGAACGTACCAATTCTTTCGTACAAAAATCCCAATTAAAATTAAACAAATTAGAGCAGTTATTAAATAAAATACACGTTGTGTAGCATACATTTAAAATATTAATAAATTAATTTTTAATAAGTTGTAATTTAAATAAGTAAGTGAATTTGCTACGCAACTGTATTGTTTCAGCCAATTCAAACATCTTATTTAGAGTAACAAGGTAATTACTTTAGGTATCTCATATCTGGAATTGAAGGAATAGAATCATTGGATAAACAAACATTAATTTTCTTAACAAAGTGATGTTTCATCATCTACACATCGCTGGCTCTATCCATTAGTGTATCGGTTTTTACTCCATTAACACTGATAGCCCTGTTTGTCGCAACACTGGCGGAATTATACGCAGACATGGTAGCTTAACGTAATGAAGGAGCAGATGTTTTTAGCACTTCTTTGTTCAATGACCGTCTTCCTTGCTTATTGAGTTAAATTTCAGTTCTTTTGGTTTGCGTTAAGTGCTGAGAAAATATCTTTTTCGTAAAAAAAATATTGAGACCTGCAGATTGGGAGATTCTTTCTGCAATTTGCGATTTTGATGAGCATTTACTTTTTGATCTTTTTCTCCATATTCAGTCTTTCTCTTAAAAGATTTTACAAATTGCTTAGTTTTTTTTTTTTTTTTTTTTCTTTTCATTTTTTCAGGAAAGGAATGTATTTTCGGTTATGTGTGTAATTAATTTTTTATAATATCGAAATGGATTATTTATCTATTTTTATCCAGTAATTAGTTTTCTGGCTGCTCTATAAATTTGCTTTAAGCATGTTTTGCAACTGACAATTTTAGTCTGAGCGGGAAGCAATGTATCGTTTTCTTGACAAATGCTCTGAACAGAAGTTTTTCATATTTCCTTTCTAGCTATTAGTTTGCGTTTTTTTCTCTATTATTTACTTTTTATGAACGCATTGGTACAGCAAAACAATTAACTAGAATAAAAATATTATTTTAGTAAATATTCGAAGTGATGGCCCTTCTACTGACTGGGCCTACCAGCGGCCGAGTGGTAAAGTCGCTTAACACTGGTAGTTCGGTCTGAGGTTCGAATCTCGCGAACGGGCTGGCTGCATGGGTGTTTTCGTGGTTTTTCCATGTGTAAAGTGTATGCAAGCCAGTTTCCCTTAGAAACTCCTCCACGAAGGCGTCCCTTCCCTTAGGCAGGTAGCCCTCGAGGCTTTGCCGTAATTAAATAACCTAACCCAACCTTCAACTGGCTATCGAGCTTCTTCTTGACTTTCTTGTCAAAAGAGCAGTTAAAAATGTTTTTCTGGAGATGATTCCTAATTCCTTGACTGTCAACTGTTTTTGGTTGTCTTGGATCTTTTGCTTTGTATAAATTGCCCGTCTTAACAAAATGAAAAAAACTATAGATCAGTGATAACAGAAAATAAGACTTTTCTGTAATACTTCAAAAGTGTTTACACTTTGAATCAGTTGCACTTATTTTCTAGGCATTTAATCATACATGTCGACATGTGATTCGCGGCTTCATGCTAGTGAAGTTCCACTCTTTATGAGGCACAGAGTGAAGAATAAAGTTCATTTCCTTTTTAAATACGTTAAAACTGTATTTTAAATATATAGAGTTCATACTCGCATTCCTTCCAATTTCTCTTCAAATTTTCCAGCACAGAAAAAAATATCTACCGTCATAAACCTTTATAAAAACGTTAGTTCTAATCACAAAATCACGTTTCCAGTAATAGTCAACTGTACAGTTCTTTTTTTCAAAATTTTAATATGGCTATGATTCATTTATAGGCCACAAAATTTTTATTTCTTCCTAGAAAAATTACATCTAAATCTGCATCTGATACATATTCTCTATCTAGAGTAATTTTTGTTTGCATTACATTTTGGATTTTGTAAAGCCCATCAATAATGGCTAAAAAAGTTTTCATTTGGCTTTATAATTTGAGTTTAATAATCAGTAAATATTTACTCATATATATAACGTATTTTTCCTGCCTTCTTAGCATGCCTTTGCGGTGTAGTGTCCTGCAGACTGGGCGCGTATTCCAGAGGACCGTGGTTCGATTCCCGGCGAAGGCGTTGCGCATTTTTCACTTCTCCTGCTTCCAAAAAATACCTAATGTCTCTACGAAGTATAAAACAAAATGCACAAAATATATTAAAATTTTTACAATGTTAGGCAAAGGCACAAAAACGAGGAATATACTTGTTAGAAACTATAGCGTCCTCTAAGTAATCGAAAAAAATCGTGAGTTGTCCATATTCGAATTGAACTAAGGCATTAACAGAATTCAAAGCAATATAGAAGCAATAGCATAGAAATGTCCCATATAAAAATGATTACATTGAATTCACTTAAATTTTTGTTTGAAATTTTAATTTTAATTCATATATGTTGATAAGCCAAGAATTTAATCTTTAATCACATAGGAAAAGGAATATTATATTAGGCAAAAACTATTTTTTACTTTTTATTCCAGTTAATTAAAACTGTAAGAGTCAATTTTTATACAGTTTACATTTCAGGAGTAAAAAATGGTTTTGTCCAAAGCTGCTTCTTCATATGATTGCGTTGTTAATTTCCTGCACGCTTTAAGTATAAATATATTAATATTATACTATGCAATCTAGAAACTCAGTTATAAAACAACGAATATTTAAATAAAAGAATATTCGTAAAATGTATATATTATTCCATTTTTTTTACCTTACTTTTCTCATGTAGAAGCACGTTTTATTTTTTAATGTTTTTGAGTTATTAAACAAACTTTAAAAAAAATCAATGGAACGCCAGTTATTTTTTTTTCTTTACTTACTTCGTATACGATATTTCAAATTAAAAAAAAAATATCTGAATCAAAGACATTGATGTGTAGACATTTATTTCGTAAGAAAAGGGAAAAAAGGAGTCTAAGATTTAAGGGAAGACATAATTAAAGTACTTAATGAAAATTTCGGAGTGACAGGATTAATTAAAGCAGCGGCAGCCTTTTTATGTTGGTAGTTTTTTTCCTTGAGATCACTATTGAATAATAATGCATTAAACATAATCACACGCGAGAAATTCATTTAAAAATGATAAAATATATAGAGACCTCAGCATTATTTAAAAAGTATTTTTCTCAATCTTTTGAATAATGACACAACAACAGCAAGATAATATTCAGTTAAATAAACAAATTTTTGTATCTAAATATGCAACCCATTTTTAGCAGAAAAATGTGTCAGTTTAAATTTGCTAAATTGAAATTATAATACGAGTTTTTGTTCAGCATTTGCAAAACGCAATCTCATTTTCAAATTTATTCTGTAAATTTTATTTCGCTTTCTGAACATAAAGGCACGAAGTAAGTTTCGGTTTTCAAGAATCCTCACAAGTGAAATTCAAAGAATGTAGTTCAAACGCTATGTATTTTCTGATACGGGATACCTTATGAAAAAATATAAGCAAACGGAATAGCATATGATTTGCACATAATCAAATTATAAGCGCTTTAGGCCCAGCACCGGGATAGCGCGGTAAAACCACCGAACGAATGGTAGTTCGGTCCGAGGTTCAGATGGCGGCATGGGCGTGGGCAGTTTCATCTGCAGTATGTATACGAGCAATTTTCCCTTAGAAAGTCCTCCATGAGGGCTTCCAGCCTCTTAGGCAGATATCCCTCAAGTGCTTTACCATAATCAAATAAATAAAACCAATATATATATATATATATTATTAAGAAGCATGTTTTCTTGTTTTCATGTATTTTTACGATTTAAAATAATTAATTTACAGCATATCAGCATTTTCTTGCAAAAATATATATTGATTGTATTTATTTAATATATATTTGATGTTTTTGGTTTCAAACCTGATTTTGAGAAGATGTGCGGTAAGGAGGAGCGCAGTAAGATTATTTTATCCTAAAATTTATCTCTCCATATTTTAATTTCATTACACGATATAAGAATATTAGAGACAATGCAATGCATTCAAGCAAGAATACTCCTTCGAATAAACTGCAATAACATATGTACTCTATGTTCATTGTGTAAGCTTGATAACTAAACTCAAAATAAAAATATGAAACAAAAAAGGTCTCTACATTATTAAATTTTGTTGATTCTTTAATGAGGTCGCCACGACATATTGCAGAAGAAAATAGATTAAAATGCGTTCACGTAACTTCTTTTCCACTTATTGAAGGTGAATTAGTTTTTATTCTATTTTTATATAAAATGTAAAAAATACAGCATTAAAATTTTCGCAGGTTCTTAAATTGAAGATGATTTTATAATGCTCTTAATTTCTATACCGGTGGTCTCAGACTCAAGTTGCAGGATGAATGAATGCGCGATCCGCAAACAACTGACGAGCTAGAATTTTTTATTCTTTAGATAAAACATTTACCAACGAAATAAAAAAAGATTTTAAATAAATTTCCAATTTTCTTACTAAATATTTCTCAAAATATATGTAAACAATAATAATAATATCAAAAAAGAAAATTATTCAAATTTTCATTTACTTTTTATCTGAAATCTAAAGTTTGGTACTGTAAAGCATTTTTGATGCTTACATTTTGTAGTTTAAATATACTGATAAGAAACTATTCAGTTTTTTGATTGCCATTTCTTTCATATAAATGTAAAATGCCTAATCAATCATTAAATAGCGTGCTTTAATTTAAACTAAAAGTAAACAAAATATAAAAACTTCCCATGTTTTCAGAGAAAAATTAAAAAGCGGAACAAAACTCGAGTATATATAATAAGATCCTAGTCTTATTAAATTTTTCTTCGTTGGATATATAAAATACACATGTTTAAACTTTTCTATTTATTATTACAGCTTAAAACATGATTGCGTTAAAATTCTAATAACGTTTGCAGCCTTAGAGAGTAATTATAGGCAATTCTTTTCATCACGGGCTGTAGATGTTATCATTAGATTTCAAAAAGGGGATTATTTTGCCACGGATTATCATTGGCTAATGAACATATGGGTTATCTAAAAATGAAAAGAGGCTCGGTAGCGCAGTGGCTAGCGCGTTGCGCAGCAGCACCGCAGGTCCAGGGTTCCGAGATGAGTAAAGTTTGACACAGCCTTTTATCCCTTGAGTGGGTCAACAAAATAAGTACCAAGTTCGCTGGGGAACTAAACATCGGAGGTCCTGCGAGAAGCTGACCACTTCTTTAGGGTTAATGCTCATGCACCCCGGCGCGCACGGTCAAGGAAACATATATCAAGGCACTGTAGGCCACGGCTCTGCAAGAGCTCTTGCTCCACTAAACTAAAATCTAAACTCAGTAGCGTAACAGCCCTAACGGATCAATGCCTGCAGTGCCCCGAAATCTGCTTTCTTGACCGTGGTCCCCAGGGTGCGTAAGTATATGCCCTGAACAAGGGGTCAGCTTCTCGCAGGACACCCAGTGTTTACTCCCCAAGCGAACTTGGTACTCATTTTATCGACCCAAAGATGAAAATTAAGGGATGGAAGCTTGAGTCGACCTTGCCGAGCCCGAGCATCGAACTCCGGACCTGTGGTGCTGCTGCGCGATGCTCTAGCCACTGCGCCACCAGGTGTGTTGCGCTGGCGGGTCTGTTGCGCCACTGAGTTTAGTTTAAATTATAAAGAAAAAAAAAAGGTAGTGCATTTTATAAAAGTGCGCATGTGTAAGTGTATGATGAATGCTTTATCAAAACTGTTAAAAATTTCTGCAAACTTGACATCATCAGAGGAAAATATGTGTTCACCTGTCGTCAGTTGGATCTTCCTTCTTCCTGTAAGTAATATTGAAAAAATAATACATATCTTTCGGAAATCGAACAGACGATTCATTCAGATTTTGGCACAATTTGATGATGCTCTACTGGCGTAGGGTTACTTCCAACAGAATGGCAAAACTTGCTTCTCATTTTAGGTTCTTCATGAAAGAGATGAATTTTTCAATAAACACATTGTTTTCAGGAACAGTTCCACCACTTTCGTCATGAGCTATAGTTTAATCCGTTGGCGTGTAACCATTTTCTTGCCTTTTCGCCACTTCTATATTATAATTCACCCCTTCCATATACATTTATCTAAATTTAGAAAATATTTTATTTGTTTTATAAATTAAACAAAAAATTATAGGCAATGTTGATAAATACCAAAATTTGAATATAAGAAGGTTTTTATGTTCATGATCTAAAACTGAAACTGATTTTAACTGGCAAGTAAACGACGACCGTATTCTTTCCTAAAACTATGAAATCCCCCCGCCGGATTGAATTCTCCCCTGGTTGAGTACCTCTGATGTAACTTGTATCAAATAGCTTTCTAAAGTTATCTTCATGAAAGAGCTCTCCGGAACAGTATAGGATGAGGACTAGAAGATATAAATATAGTTAATGATTTTAGAGGCCACTGAATTCGATACTACTGAAATATTGTTAATGGTATTAAAAACACATTTCAAAGTGTTCTTGACGGAAAACGGTTGGTACTTGCTATTACCGGTTAAGCTGATGACGCCGGAGCATGCAACGAGGAAGCACGCCATCACGCCGAGCTCTTGGTTTTTGCCCAATTTTCAGTGGAAGTTTTTGAGTGCGACGTGTGTATTATATATCAAAATGTGCGTGAATATCTCCTGCATCCTTGGATACATCGTTTAAGTGTGTGTGAGTGATATTTCTCCAGATTTTTGTGTTTTCGTGCTTCTAACAAAAGAAAATAGGCAGTCGCAATTTACCGTGTTTTTGTTCACCACTTCTGCCGCTACAGCAACGGAAGGGTCCCGCCTAGCTAGCACGTGGTTCCCCTGGTAGGCCTAGGAAATCGGTTAAATATTCCATGTCCAGAAATTAATTTTTAATTAAAATATATGTATATATCTTCGGATCCATTGCAACCAGGAATTTCAAGAACTGGTATGTTTATTTTTTTTTTCAAAATGCTTAACATTTTTACAGGATTTGCATAGTGTTTTTAATTCCATCGTTCTCATCTTCAGTTTCGACATTATAGCTCTCGTCGTCGAATAACTTTTCGATAACTTTGAACACTATTCGACAAACTCTAAAAATTTAGTTTTAAAGCTCTAGTTGCGTGCTTTTGATGTGTTTTACATGAGAACTGATCTTAATGCACTCTGTATTTTACCTTTAATTACTTGAAATGTTTATTTAATCTTTTAATTACTGTATTAATTGCTGTATTTTAATTACTTGTATTTTTATGTTTCTACTTGCACTTAAAAATCAGTCAGTTTGATTGTATTTAGAGAATTTTTAGTTATAGTTCATCTGTTAATTATGTTTAATATCTTACTTATTCTACTACATGTTTTAATTACTGTAATTTCTTGTTACTGGGTGTGAAAGGGACCTATTGTTACCAAATTTTATCATATATTGGTTGTTATACAGCAATAAGCAATAGCTATTCTACGTTAAGTATTTGATAAAGAGTTACACTACGAGTGTGATAATTTGCAACTCTGAGAAAGTTCTTGGACAGCATGTCCTGTCAATCAGTGATTCCAACTGACGGTGATTCCGCGCATTCACAAAGTGACGTAGACGCCACTAATTTATTGACCTCTGATTTGCCTTACGCAGAGAAAGTAGCTATTTTGTGTGAGGATATTAGACAGGTAGCGGCCACCACCAGAAGTACTAAATATCTTTTACCTACAGTTCTTCGCACCAGACTATTAGACTCCCTGGTTGCGTTGCAGACGCTGGCCTTACAAGGTGCAGAATTAGCAGCCAAGCCAACAAAGATAGACACAGGTGTTAATACATCAACAGTGCTTTGCTGTGAATTGGCTCGCTCTCAGCCTCTACCGATAGCACAACAACCACCTGATTTACAGGCACCTCCACCTTTGCCAACAGCTTCTCGACCAACTTTTGCAGAGATTATAAAGAAACATAAGAATCCAAGTCTATACATACGTCCCAAAGCGGACGTCACAGAGACTGAGCTAAAGGCGCAGCTAAACGCTAAAGTACCACTTTCCACGCTACAGGCAGGTATAGAAAGAATTTCTAAGCTCAACAAAGGAGGTTTCGAGGTTGTCTGTAAATCCACTGAAGATGTCGAAATCCTCGAACAACAGCTTCAACAACAAGATATCCCAGCGGAAGTCACCCGTCCATGGAAACGTAAGCCAAGATGCACCGTCCATGACTTGCCGGTATCCACACAATCAGAAGAAGTACTCGCAGAACTCAGCGGCGTCACTGGAATGCCTCGCACCACCTTTAAACCCCTATTCCGATTACAAGAACGTCGTAAAGGCAAAATCAAGTGGGTTTTTGAGTGTGAGCCGACAGGCTTTGCAGCCATCATGCAGCACAGAAAAATCTTCCTCGGCTGGCAGGCTCATAGAGTCTCAGAGCATATTGGCCTCCAGCGATGTTTTAGATGCCAGCAATATGGGCATAAGCAAGCTGACTGCAGAAGTAGAAAACAATATTGCTCCTACTGTGCAGAAGAACATGGGAATCGTGATTGCACAGCCCAACAACCACAGTGTATCAACTGTGGTGAGGCCAACTCCCGCTATGGCACCAAATACAGCTACTTCCATCCAGCCTATGCTCCAGAATGCCCACAATACCAGCGCAAGGTACAGTCAATCCGAGATAATACAGAATACTGCTAATCTTGATTTATCAAACGTCATAAATAAAGATACAATATGCAGTACATTATCTATCAAATGTATACAAATAAATTTACAGCGAGCAAAAGCAGCAGTTGCTCAACTAGCACAATTTGCAGCAGAATTTGGTGCTGACCTGATAATGGCTCAGGAACCTTACACGCGAGACGGAATTGCAGTGGGATTTCCATTGCAATGGACAATTTATCAACAAGGAAATGTAGAATATCCTCCTAGGGCCATTATTATTAACTGCAACAAAAAATGGTCTCCGGCTATCGTAGCAATTGAACGCGATAATGTTGCAATCATTATAGAAGCACAAGAAGCATCTTTACTGTTTATCTCACAATACTCTCCTCCTTCTGCAGATATTTTGGCTACTACACAGTTTCTTACAGATACCCTGCAAAAGATTAAAATTCCTCTTAAAATAATTACAGGCGATTATAATGCCCACAACACGGTTTGGGGGTATGCTTCTACGAATGACAAAGGAAGCCTTCTGGAGGATTTTCTGTCTGCTAATCATCTTGTTTTACATAACACAGCAGACGCTCCTCCGACATATGACAGAATCTACGCACAAGGCTGGCCTGATTTGACGGTCAGCTCAGCCTCAGCTGCGCCATTAATACAAAACTGGAGGGTTAATGATGAAATTAGCTTAAGCGACCATCGTTACATTACTTTCTCAGTAGAGCAACCGACGACAATTAATATTATTCGTCGTTATAACCTACCTGGTAGGCGTAAACGTGCTTTTACTACTAGAGTTAAGAATTTGTTTGAAGGTATTGAACAACAGCTAACTCAAGCGAACTCTAGAGACGAATTGGAGAATTTCACAGTGACTCTACAAAAGTGTATACAGCAAGCGTGTGATGACATATTGCCACAGCGTAGTACTAAAAAACTGACTACGATCAATTGGTGGAGTAGTGAACTTCGTATTCAGCAGAGGCAATGTCGCGCATTACGTCGAAGGTTAAAGACTGAGCGTAGATTAAACCTTCCAGCTAAGACCCTCCCAATTTATCAACAGGCAAGAGCGAAGTACAAACGTTCAATTTTGCAGGCTAAAATCAATTCATGGCATGCTTTTTGTACAGAGTCACAAAACATCTATGGTATTCATCATAAGATTATGACTGGAAAGCTGTTTAGGCCTGCCCAGTTACACATCCCTACACGAATAAATGTTACTCAGGACTACACAAGGGAAACATTAATACAGATCCTGGATTCCGTCTTCAGTCAGGATGACCCAACCGAAGATTCTAAGCAACAAGCAACTATACGCACAGAACAAATGTCTACCAACGTGCCACCGGATAGGGATATTACATTGAAAGAACTAAAACATATATTAGCGCATTTGCCAAAGAAAAAGGCCCCTGGCCCTGATGGCATTGATTATGCAATCGTTAAAACAGTCGTTTTAGCCAAGCCAACAATCTTTGTTAGCTTTTTCAATAAATTGCGAGCTACGGGTACATTCCCGAAATCGTTTAAAATCGGACAAGTGGTGTTGTTTTTGAAAAAAGATCGCAATCCAGCGGAACCCACATCTTTCCGACCAATCTGTTTACTTCCGGCTCTTGGTAAACTGTTTGAAAAACTCCTTATGACCAGACTACGATATTATCTACACGTTAATAATATCCTCAGTCCCAGGCAATATGGATTTAGGCCAGGAACTTCCACTTTACACGCTTTGCATGATATCAAAGAGGCTATCATGGACAACAAATATCACGGTCTCCATACAGAACTCATCAGCTTAGACCTGAAGAGTGCATTTGACAACTTATGGTGGCCAGCGATCTTGCAGGCTCTAAGAAGTTCTGGCTGCCCAAGCAATATCTTTAATACTATAAATCATTATCTACAGGATCGAAGAATAATGATTATACATTCAGCGGGAATTATTGAAAAGTCACAGACGAGAGGATGCCCGCAGGGTTCCTGCGCAGGTCCTCAACTCTGGAATTTAACCTTCAATAAGCTACTCAATGCTTCCTGGCCTGCGCATACGAACATTTTTGCCTATGCCGATGACGCGGCCTTGGTTGTCAAGGGACATTCTCGTGAAGAATTGCAAAAGAACTGCAATGAGGCCTGTCAAATTTTCCAGCGAAATTGTGACGAACTGAAATTAGTCATAGCAGAAAATAAGTGTCAAATTTTACTGGTGCCTAAGAAGGGAGGCTCTTTGGCAAGGAGACCGCGTATTGTACTCAATGGTCAGAGGCTCAAAATTGTAAAAGAATTAAAATATCTTGGTGTTACCTTTGATGAAAAACTTACGTGGATTCCTCATGTTCTCTCTATTAAAAAGCGTACCCTGGCCATCGCCAAACAACTAAGACAATTTTATGGATACAAGTGGGGTTTGAACCACCACATTCAAAAGATCTTATACACAACGGTTGTAGAAAAGTTAGTAACTTATGCAGCAGCAATTTGGGCTCTCCCTATGCAGAGGAGAAAAATCAAGCATCTCTCTACTATTCAGCGCCCTTTTGCCTTAGGAATAACTCGGGCATATATTACTACTTCCACTGATGCAATAAATGTCTTGGCTGGTTTGCTCCCACTGCATATTAGAACTGAGGAGGAAGCAGCACGACAAATGTTAATACAGCTACACAAGCCAATAGCATTTGCTGAAGAAAATTTTACTTCGGAGGAATATGAAACCAAACTAACATCTGACAGCATTCACCCTGCGGATTATGGTGTTGGCATTAGACTACATGTCCCGCCTACAGAATACCGTAGCCCCTCGAGTATAGTAATTTATACGGATGGATCTAAAATTGAAGGAAATGTGGGGAGCGCATTTGCTGTCTTACAAAAAAATAGTGTCATTGCACAATGGAAGGGCCATTTGGCTAACAATAACAGTGTCTTTCAAGGGGAAGCAGTAGCAATAGCGCAAGCTATTCGCTACTTGCTAACCCACCAAATCCTAAAGGCTACTATAAAGTCTGATAGCCTTTCAGCTATTTATGCGATTAGTAATCCAGAACACCCATCCAAAATCATTAGAGATATTCAACAAGACCTTAGAAAACATCAATGCCATGACATCCACTTAGCTTGGATAAAGGCACATATGGGTGAATATGGAAACGAAGTTGCAGATACTCTCGCCAAGGAGGCCGCTTTTGGAATTGCTGCTGAACAAATTCACATACCTTGGCCGCATTCACATTCGAAATCTGCATTACGTCTCAAAGCAATCAGTACGTGGCAAGAAGAATGGGATTATAGTACCACTGGTCGTCGTACTTATTACCATATTTCTTACGTTACACAAGATAGATGCTGTGGAAATCCCCATCTGACACGTTATATTTCAGGGCATGGCCCTTTTCCTCTTTCTTTTGAGAGATTTAAAATAAGCGATTCCAGCTTTTGCACCTGCGGAGAGTTAGGCTCTCCGGAGCATTACCTTGAAAAATGCCCTCTTACAGAAGGCTTACATATCAGATTCCCTTCGCAAAATCGTACAAGCCTTTTGCAAATTTCTAATCAAGCAGAGGCACTTGATTAATAAAATTAACAAGGTTATGGAAAAGGTTAAAGGTCTTGGAATAGACCTGTGCCAGGTGTAGCATTCATAGGCATAATGCATTGATGCAAAGTACATAATCTTCGTGGTAAACTCTGGTTTAATGCTACATTTATAAATTTTAGTGACATTCTTATAACGGACTGATCTAATGAAATGATCATTGTACTGTATCTTATGCACCCCCTATGAAAAACAATATGTTTACTTTGCTTATTATTTACCACAGTCTTAACGTACCCTTTCAAATAGTCACTCAGTACAAATTCTATCAAATTTTGTGTCTCTGAAATGTAAAAGTAAAATATTTCATAAGAAATTACTGTACCAGTGTAGTGTATTGTAGCAAATATGAGGGTACACCATTATTGGTTTTTGTTGTTCCAGAATGCTTACATTTGTATGAATGATACTTATGGCTGAATTTGTGAAGCACATTAAGTATGTACTTTTCAATGATCCTCACGACTTGATCCTGTATTTGTATGATCCTATATTCCACATTCAGCTCCTAATGTGTATGTGTATTATTTTGTATGGCATATTCTATGTATATATATATATATATATATATATATAACAGCGCATTATTTATTTACTTATTTTTATTTACTTATTTTTATTTACTTATTTTTATTTATTTATTTATTTATTTTATTTATTTATTTTATTTTTTTTGAATGTTTTTATGTATGAATAATATAATAATATTTAATCATATAATTAATTGATACTTAGTATTTTGCATTTTAACCTTTTGCATTTTAACTGTACACGCACCAGCATTATGTTTTAATAATCCTGTTTGATTATATACTGTATCATGCATATGTAGGATATTGTATTTTTTTTTTTTAATTTTCTTTCTTTATTTTTTTAATTTTATTTTTTTAAGGTTTTTATGCATGAATAATATAATATTATTTAGTCATATAACTTTAATCGATACTTAGTATTTTACATCTTAACTTTTGCATTTTAACTGTAAACGCACCAGCATTATGCTTTAATAATCCTGTTTGATTATATACTGTATCATGCATATGTAGGAAATTGTATGGTTTATTTATATTGTATGATATCGTAAGTACTGTAAAGTATGACCTGTAGTCCCACTAGTCTCTAGATAAGGGTGGACGTGGTGCTATTACCAATTAACCATAACGGTAAAGGGATGGTGCCCACGTCCTCCGTCACTAAACTAAACTAAACTAAACTATTACCGGTTAACCTTAACGGTGGGGGAATGGTGCTCACGTCCTCCGTTACTACTACTACTACAATACATGGATGTAGTATAATTGTTGCTGAAATGAAGCGCTGTAATGTTTCATTTGTTCTACAAGTTTTCCAATTATTTATTTCTAAACCAAAAAATTCTGACTTCGCTTCTATACAGTTATTTCTAAATTTGTGAAGGCATACTGGCTTATATCAAAAACAAATACAAACTTCTTCTTAGAGGTTAAATATTGACTTACATTGAAAATGACTTCTATTTAAGAAAACAAAAGCCACCTTTCATGATAAAATTAAAATCCAATTACAAAAATTCACTTGCTTCAGCCAGAGGAAGGGAGAATAACAGTTGTCACGGAGAATGGGCACTATGAAAGGAATAGAATCTATGTGAATTCGATAATAAAGGATATTTATGTCACAATATTTTTATTAATTGAACTTCACTTTTTCTCAGTGCTTGAAATTTAATTCTGCAGAAAATCATTTATGAATAATACATGCGGAATTTATGCCATGTTTTTATCATTAGTTAATTACTAAGACACACAATATATATGTTTCTCTCTCCTTAATATATAACTGAAAAACAATCTCGAATTTGAAACAAGGAAAACAAAACCTCAGTATATTGATATAAGGAACTCTAAGTGTAAGAACATACCGATTCACATGGTTTCGATCGGCGTGTAAAAATAGTAGAATTAAGACATTTTTACGGCGGCTTTTCTATACTGAAAGAAAACTTATTGCCAGCAGGGGTTATTTTTAAAAGTCAAAATGTTCCATTTTAGGATATGCTAAGATTACACGCTCTTCTGATTTTCTTGAACAAGATTTAAAAGAATAAGTGCATGAAATTTTAAGTGTTGACATTTTTTTTTTAACATTCGGGAAATTTGCGACACCAGCAACTTTCTAAATGAAAAAATGTTCTAGGTGTTTTAAAATTTTAGCTTATTACATTCTTCAAGGAATTCTTTAGGTAAATTGTTTTCTAAAAATACTTCGTTTATTATACAAAAATGGCTATAATATGCCTGTAATACCTTGTTATCACTCTTGTTTAATCTCACGCTCTTGTTAAGCTTATTCAAGGTGTTTTCATGTTTACCTGTTAACTTAAAAATTTAGTTCTTTTTGATCCGCATGATAGTTTCTTATGCGGTTCTCACGTTTTTAGAATATTTTTATGATATTTCAAATTATCAATAAAAATATCTATTAATAACTATCTGTAATATCTATTAATAATATATAATAAAATATCGATGTTCCAGTCATCTGGAAAATTTATATTTACTTAATTGGAATTGCAAGCAACAAACCATTTTCAACTACCAAAAAACGAAACGGAAACACAGTTTAGAATTAGAAGGCCATAAATTGTTGCTTTACTAAAAAATATATAAAACTAAAAATCCCTCTCTTTCAAATAATTTCATTCAAAGGCATTCAAGAGTTAATGTTGAAAGTGTAATATGTAAAAGAAATCAAAACAATACTGGTTTAGTCATGTTATCCCCTATAAGGAAAAGCACAAAAGACATAGAAAACATATTTTGCGTTTGTTGCATCTTAACATATAAGAGATTATAAGCGAAACTCCCGGACACATTATTGAAAGTATAGAGATCGTAATTTCATTCTTAAAAACAAACACAAATTCAGGCATTATATAGCTGAGTAAATGTGACACTTTGTATGTTTATACTTTTGCTCTTTGGCGAATACTAACATCACAAGTGGAATGTGAAACCATGGTAACATAAAGTTTTGCGATATCCCCACAATGATTATCAGTTCGCTCAACCGGGTTAGTGATTAGCGACAGTACAAAAGATCTCGAGTTCAAATCTCGGAGAAGGCACGGATGTCTGTAATTGTATAGTATCCATGCTGCATGAGAACACTCTAAATATGCGGCGAGTCGGAAGTCATCTTGAGAGTTTAGTGGTAAGGGAAGAAAGGGGTGGAAACCCTCGGACCAGTCCACCTGGAGTGTTCTCCATTGGCGGAAATAAGCGAGGTCGTTCTGCCATTATATGGAGCTCAACGCTTGCCAGCGACAAGCGCAAACTTGCACTTATGGCGCGATGAATTTTGTGGGAATTTCTGATGTTACTATCAGTGGTCTGTTAAAGGAGATGAGTCATAACAACAACAACATGATTATCAGGTGTCGCTCCTGCATTTTCGGAGCTCTAGGCGTAAAGTGTATTGTACTGAATAATCGCTAAGCATGATGGTCGGGAACGCTATAATTTATGATGAGCTATCACGTCCGCTAACAATTCAAAGTATTCTCATCAGCAATTGCTATATTAAGGAGATCATGAAGACCGAAGTTATAGATTTCATTAAAAGCAATCACGAAGGTACTCTTCAATAGGATAATGCCCATAGCTTTGTAATAGAAACGTTTAAGATTATTTCTCAGCCCCTCTCACACCGTACTTTCCTTGTCCTGGCCATTTCAATAGCTACAATTTTTGCTTTTTGAACTTTAGGATTTCACATGTCGACAACGTGGTCGCTATACTCGTCTTGCAGTTAATATTGACCGACTCTGAGCTCGTATAGTATAAAAAAGTATTTATCTCTCATAGGTATAAATTATAAGCCTGCTTGATTCAATACAATGTGCCAGATGAGTTTTATGCATATTCAGTAGGTATTCTTAAACAAATTATAGCTTAAATTCATAAAATGATGCTTCAGTAAGAACCAAATACGAAAAGACGAATTGCATATATAAGATAAGATATATACAGAAATTTTTATTATCCGTAAGTAATACTTATAAGTTCTTTTAGTAAGGAATACATCCCTTTGCACTGCTGGAAGCAAACATATTCCTTAAAACGTTTCTTGAGATTATACGAAGGTCACTAAAACAAGAAAGGAATAAATCCATAAATTTTCCGGAACAAAATAAATCCATATATTCTATCTAATTCATATTTCATCGACATTTTGCAGGTATTACTATTACACTCGGTTATCGGACATCTGTTAAAAATGTGAAGTTTTATGTACCAGTTCAACTTTACATTCACCCACACTAATAATTCAGGTGCCCGCGGAAATCCTCGTCGTCGTAGTACGAAACATCGTGGGAGAAAAGAAACAAAGAGAAAACATTGTACATTGCTCAAAACAATTAAAGGATATTATAAGTTTTATATAAAAATAAAGATCTAAGCGATTTTTTTTTTTTGCCGAAAATGGAAGAAGAGAATCACAAATGCAAATTTTTCTGGTTTTCAAACTGTGGAGTATGCTAATTTTGAGTTCGACGTCAAAAACGTCGCTTCAGGGGCAGCGAATGAAATTTGACTTTAAACTGAATAAAAGACAATGAAGACAAGGATGATCAGCATTCAGTGACTGCTTTGTTTCGATGAGTACGATGTCTCAGCGAAGTCATTTAACCGATTCAGAAGCTTGGAGAGTTATTGGTAGGTTAAAAGGGGGCCAAACTCAAGCCGAAGTAGCGCAGGCCATTGGAGTGTCACAAAGTGTGATTTAAAGGATCTGGAACCGTTTTTTGGAAACTGGAAGTCCAGGCCGAAGACCAAGGCAAGGTCGTAGACGAGCAACTGCGCCCAAAGAAGATCGTTATTTAGTGTTAATGGCTCGGAGACACCGAAATATGAATGCTACCTTCTCCAATAACACCTTCGCTCGGCTACTGGCACCACGGTTTCAATACTGTCCAAAACCGACTCAATGATGTAGGTCTGTATGCTTGCCGACCGATAGTATGTGTTAGACTAACATCAAGGCATCGTCGCGACCGCAGGGAGTGGGCAACAGAGCATGTGAACTGGAGGAGAAATGAATGGAGCAATGTTCTTTTTTCTGACGAGTCCCGTTTTTCTGTTCATCCTGATAATAGGCGTATTTTCATCTGGAGAGACCGTGGCAGTAGGAATAATCCTGCGTTCGTGCACGAAAGTGTCAGATTTGGCGGTGGGCCAGTGTTGGTGTATGGTGGCATCTCCATTGACGCACAGACCTCTACATCATTCGAGATGGACTTTTGACTGGTCGCCGATATAGGGATAAGATCCTCAGACCTATTGTTAGTCCCTTACGCTGCAGCAATCGGAGATGACTTTATTTTAATGGACGATAACTGCAGGCCACATCGTGCTAACCTGGTGGAGGATTTCCTTTTCGAGGAAGGAATCGTACGAATGGAATGGCCAGCGTGTTCCAATAGAGCACATTTGGGACGCTCTAGGAAGACGAGTTGCTGGCCGCCAACCACCCTCACAAACTCTCCAAGAACTAGAAAGAGCTCTTCTGGAAGAGTGGGACAGAAAACCCCAACTTGTGATTAATAGCCTCATTGACTCCATGCCTCAGAGGTGTTCAACGTTGCTGGCCGTCTGTGGAAACCATACCCCCTACTGAAAATGATTTCCTTTGAAGAAAACACCTTTTCTTATTCTTTTTTTCTAATATGCACAAATTGTGTTTTTTTCTTTTGTACACAAATGCACAATAAACTGCATTTTTTTCTCCCAAACATGTGTAATTTATTCTCATATAACCTACTACGTCTGTCGACCATGTATCAATCAGCTAAAAAGTTTCCCAGCCACAAGATCCACCTAAAACCGCAATAACCTTTAATTGTTTTGAGCAGTGTAGTTCTAAAATATCGTGTTACAAAATATCGTAGTCGAAAATAAAGCGATTCAAAAACTTCGCAGTTTAAAAACATCGTCGTCACAAATATCGTGGTAAAAAAATGAAGTATCTACAAATCGTTGAATGACGATAACATCGCATATATGCATTTTTCAGGTTTTGAAAATTGTAAGTATTGTTACGTTTTTTTCTTCTATCTTCTGACACCAGTTGTTACGTTATTTTCTTCCTTCACGTTCGCGCGGGGTTCGTAGATTTGGAGTGAATAACGACGACACTACTTGATGAAGTATCGAAACACACTTTATTTGCCAGAATTGTCAGGACAGCTCCAAAACACGTTTTACAGTCGTCGAAGGTCTACTATAAACATGCTGACACGATCAGCGACACAGCTTTTAGGTTATCAGGCTATCACGGTGGAGACAGCTTCTTGCAAAGCACCCGACTCTGCTTTCCGGAGTACAGCTGCCGACTCTGCTTGGTCATTCTCGGAACTCCACGCACTCTCGAGACTCTCCACGCTACAACTCGCGATGCACTCGACGACACACGAGCACAGCTCCTGACTTCGATTCAGTCTTTCCCGGAGCACAAGACGCTCTCTCGACGATGCACTAACCGGGATACACTAACAGACTCCTTTAGTGGACTCGACGACCCACTCGGAACTCGCTGCCCGGCTGTCAACTCGATCGAGTCCGCAGGGACTGACTCGCTAGACGTGGCTCACACACTCTCGATGAGAGACACACTATCGATGCGAGACACATTTCCTGACTGCAGACCAGCACGGTTTATATAGCTTTCGGCTTGTGTTCGGGAACATTCTGGGCTAAACCGGTAAGAATTCGTTTCAGAAGGTTCTCCAACCGTCCATGGTATATCGCCAATTTTGTCGCAAAATGAGCGATTTCTCGCCAAATGTGGCAACCATGCCTCCCCTTGCCATTTTATGGCAACCCTAAAGCTGCTTCGCGGGGAAGCCATCACCGCGGCTTTACATTTCGTAACAGCATATTTTCAAGTAATGATCTGTACACGCAAGAAGGAAAGAGAGATATTTTTTTCTTTTGAATAATACTATGAATGAAGTAACTTTTAAATGAACTAATAAGTTTTTGCTGAAAACGTAAAAAGGAAACTTAAGCACTTAAAATTAGAAATAAGTGGAAAGTTAATGTAACTTTATAGCTCTTAATATAATTATGAATTTACATAGTTAATTAAAAAACGTTATTAATACATTACTCTTTTTTATAAAGTTTTACATATAATTTTCCAAGAAAAATACAGTCTAAAAAGGTTTTAAAAATGAAGATAAATTACTGCATGAGGTAACTCTATACAAATTGCATAGTTAATTTACAAATTATTTTCTTTCACATTTATTAAACTGTTACGCTTTTAATGAAAATTATATCTTTTTTCTTTCGTTTATTCTTAAAGTGTCGTTAACATTTTAATTGCCTCTTTCCTTCTTGCTGTTATTGTCATGTGATAATTTCTACTTTATTTTTTACCACGATATTTTCGACGACGATGTTTTTAAACTGAGAAGTTTTTTAACCGCTTTCTTTTCGATCACGATAATTTGTACCACGATGTTTTAGAACAGCGATGTTTTCTCTTTGTAGTAGTTAAATAGAATCAGTATAAAAACTAAATCTCTATGATTAGTGAAGCTTAAGTGTTTGCAATTCAGCTTCGATTTTACCAAAAGGTGCTTCACAGTAGACGTTTTTGCTTCAAAGTAGCGTTAAGGGAAAGATTAAAATGTTTATCTAATAAAGATTAATTTGCCCGGAAAAATTCCATTAAACAGTCTGTCGGGAAGAACTATTGTGATGTTTATCATCCTAGATATTAATGACCTATAGTATCTTGTGAAATTAGTATTAACCCTTTAACAGTCTTGTAGCCTTGGACTCTTGAGCAGTCTAATTATTGTCTAACTACCATCTCCATTTTGGAAGCATTAACAGATGCGGAACTCACAGATTACATATTGCACCACCCAGAGACTTCTTTATACTATTGCCATTTTTGACGCACTAACAGATGCGGAATTCACCACGCTGAGACTTTTTTATATGACTGTCTTGATACCGTAAGTCCGAAGATTCAGCATTTTAAAACAGTTGTTTGTTGTTTTAATGATGCAGTCAGTTCAGCGAAAATAATAAAGAATAGTACTGCGAAAAATCAGAAAAATTCAAGCAAGTATGTTATTTTTCTCGGGGATGTATTAATTATTGAAAATATTAGGTGCACAGGGATTGACTTGTGGAAATATATTTAATTTGCATAACAGTTAATTATGTTTTGAAGCAACCTTCATAACCGCTCTTGGTTGAAACCCTCGCTTTCTTGCCAGAATATTATTTCAGTTCGCATGATATGTAAGATAGGGTAGAAAGGTACTATATAAAAGAGGCTGTCTGAGTTATTTCAGACACAACGTGTTCTGCTATTTCGGCCAGGTTCTATCTTGCTATTTTATGGCCATGCGTATTAATTGCGTTATGTTTACGTCAGTGGTAGGGCCCAGTTTTAGCTGTCGTTAAATATCTATGTAAAGCTTCGGATGATTATTTGACTTGGGCTTAATTTTGCATTTTTATTTTGAATTACAGCCAAACGTATTGGCTCGGATTGTACGCACCAGGAGTGCCGGCTGTAAATACTTTTCTTGAGTTGAATAAAAGGATCTTTTCACCATTTCCGCGTATTGCTATTGATATAATTTAACTTAGGGAACAGTTGCTTCGCAGTTGAAGTAAAGATCTAGCCAACAATGTAACTTTAATTTAGCTAGACTCATAACACGCTTATAGAAAATTTTCCTTTGTTATTTATAACATATTAAGTTTTTTAGTTCTTTCGCGTTCAATTTTTACGAATTACGTTTGATTTCTGGATGCTAACGTATATAAAGGGCGTATACGTGAAATTTGTGAAAGATGGTTTAGATATTTTAGTTAAATATTTGTAGGGCTGTACTTTGTTTTCCTAATAGTTATTTTTACTTTAGAAATAGTTTTCCTTTATTTCCTCATTTCTCTACCTACGAGGTTTTGCCAGAATCAGTGTTCAGTTTCACACTTTATACAAAATAGAGGAAAAAATATTGTTTAAGCTGAAGCCCGAGCTACTTCAAAGAGAGAGTACTGCCTTTCACCACATTTTTGTTACGAGTTAAAACTTGCTAATTTATGATCACACGTATTACGTGCTTGTTCTACGCAGTTGATTTTGGGTAAGAGCCAACTACGCGATAAACAACTCCGTGCAGCTTAGGTTGTTCCTTCTACTTAACATTTGTTTAATTTTAAATTTTCTGCTTTAAATTGAAGCCCAAACTCTACGCCCAAGAATGGCCATTTGTGAATATATCTGAGTTCAAATAAAATGGTATTTTAAACCTCTTTTGGAGTTGTTATTTACGCAACAAGAACTTAGCGTATACACTCTGCTAGGTTCTTGCAGTTAAAGAGCTTTATTTTAGCTAGAACTCTAGATAATAATCCAAAGTTAACAGAAACTTTGAGATATTTTAATGGCGTTCAATGAAACAATTCTCACTTCCGGCTGCTCAGCCTCCCTTGTTATCTGAGATTCTTATTTTATTGAGTTTTCGTAAATATTGGCATCCTCCATTCAGCACAACCAGACAAAAAGGAATTTTTTCTTTTATTCTAGCTATTCTACATTTAGCCCTGACTTCATTTAATTTGAAAATTACTGGTATTAAGTTTTAAAGTTTATTTACCATTTTAATTCAAAATGAGGGGAAAATATGAGCACAGTAATCATTTCTTATAATTTTACTCCAGCTTTATGCTTTTAATCTGAAGATGTTAGGGAAAAAGACAACATAAAACAACATTTTACTCCAAAAGAATCAAAACTAAGAATCAGCGCTAAGAGAGAGACATAAGTCATCAGGGTTTACTCATAAAAAATCTTGACTCTGAAGTGCTGAGCATATAAACTCTATTTACAAACAAAATCAAACCACTAGACGTACATAAAAATATCCAAGCAAATATGTCAGTACGAAAACCACGAATACATAATCGTTAACTTAACGGTCAATTTGGGTAACATAGACTCCACTACAGCTATATCTTTCGCATCATTAGTTCCTTCATTTCCGACTTGGGAGGCGTAAATGGGATTTAGCGGCGTTATAACATCTGGCACGATCTGCAAGCTAAGAAATGCCTCCGTGTATTCTTTTATGCTACAGCTGCCGTTTGCTTCTCTAGATCTCCCCTTTTGGGCATTTACGGTTTATTAGCATATATGTAATTAATTTCTCTGCATTAGGTGCATTCGCATAATTACAATTAATACAAAACAGATATGGTGAAGGAATATACTTCGTATTTCCTTAAAAAGTCACAATAAGTTCTCATTAAACTGGCTAACTGTCTGCCCTACTACGATATGCATGCCTTAAGTGACATCTGTGCCTATGAGCGCCTGTGATTATCTTAATTGTATACGTAGAAAGTATAAACGAGATTTTGAAAACCCATATTTGATTTCTGTGTAAAATTCATACCAATTTAACATAATACGCTGTCAATAATATAAAGAATTATTATTTTTTAAAATACGTTTTGCATTGAAGTGCAGACAAATTAAAAAAATTCTAGGAAAAAATCATTATATTTCCATTAAATTCAATATGCTTATTATAGAAAAACTATGTGTGCTTCATCAACTAGTTCTCATGTGTTAGCATACAATCAAGGAAAATAAAAGTAGCATACTCAGTTATACGATTGTAACTCAATTGGTTGTCTTTAGAAACAAAAATAGTTGAGAAGAGTGTACCGACTATTCGCTTAAGTCTAAGGTTATAAGGGCAAGCCCAAAGAAAGATTAAATTATCCAATTTATTTTGCTAAAATTATTTATAGTTGGTTCTTCTCAGCTTGTAAGGATCTTAAGTTTTACTAACGTTTATTTTATTTTAAATCTTTACTATCACTTCTTATTTTCTACTTCCGGCCAGAATTATAAGCGTTAACGTATTTATGCAAAGTTTGTCTGGCTAGCGCCAAGTATTTAAGTTGTGGCTTTTTGCCAAGCGAGAAAGAGGAAGCAGTTAGTCGAAGCAGGCCGCTTACCTTAGAAGTTTTACTCAGTTGCTGGTTGCCTTCCAGGCCAGAGGTTTAATCCTCTTAATAATTTTAAACGTATTGTAGTGTTAACAGTTCTCTGTACTACATACGGCTTCCTGTTAATATAAGGCCAATCTTCCACGTTTATTATTTCAAAGTTAAGAGTTTAATTTTATTTTTATATTTTTACGTTTAGACCACAAGTAGTGGGTCTTTGTATTCCGAAGTACGGAAGTTATTGTAAAGAGAGAAAAATAAAGGGTTTTGTATACCCTTCTTGTGTATCCTGTCTACTTCCCACAGTTATTGAACATAGCTTTAGTAAGCTCTCTGTTCCGAGTCAGGTCCTTGCATGTTCCCAAAAGAAAGTAAGACGGAATATTGAACCTGATAAGCTTACAGAAATCCTATACCTGGGCTTTAACTTCAGCTAGAAATAAGAAACTAATATAATGCTAACTAACTAAAAACTAGCCGAAGCAGCACATAAGTAAACTAACAATGTTTTTTCTTATTTAAAGCTAATCGGCGAATATAAGACAATAGGGCCGAAAGCAGTAAAATTTGTTTTAATTCAACGAAGTAGCCAGAAGGCAGAACACCCTCTATAAAGAACTTCTAAGCTCTCTTACGGGAGTGACCGAGACTTCCCCTTAAATACTGGTTCTGTTTCATTTTTATTAAACTCGGTCCTAAAACTCATTCTGGTAGGGAATTTTTGGAGGGGGTAAAAGAAAATAAAGGAAAGCTGTTCAAAATCAAAAATAACTATTAGGAAATTAAAATAACCCCTACACAGTATTAATTCAAGTTGTAGTCTCTTAGTTTAGAATAGACATATCGAGGCCATTTTCGTTTCCCTCAAACCATGCCATAGGCCTTAAAGACCATAGTTACAATTTCTAAGGGGAAAAAAGTCGAATTCTCTAATTTTTAATTATGTCAGGTTGGTGATGACAACACACGTTACAGTCGTGAGGAAGGAGTGATTAAATCTATAAAGTTCTCTATTTAGAAGTAACATAATGCAGTGACCGATTAATATTTTCATTAAGATAGATTTTTTCCCCCTCAAAGTGCTTTTTATGCCGTAAAAAAGTATTCAGTCTCTGGTCAGTACTTGACCTTCTATCTAGGTTTAACTCACTCGCACAGACTTGGACAAAAGAAAAAATATTATTCAAGAGAAATATTAACTAATGTTTCAGCTACCAATAATATAAGGAGATATTAAAATCTGCTTGTGTAATTCACACTTATATATATGGCTGCAAAGATATTTACAAAGATCTCATTAAATAAACTAATACTCTGAGCCTAACTATAAATCATACAGTATATTTCGATGCAAAATAGAGTAATTTTCCCAGATGCAGTATCTAGTATAGTTTGTCTCTTAATCCCTCCCAATCGAATTGGGTCGTATCTGTGCCAGTCTTCTTCTGAGGTATTTTAATATGCCGTACGTTCAACACTTATAACTGTACCAATGTTTCAATCAATACGAATGTTTCTTAATTAAATACAAAGATGTCTTTATTATATTTAAACAGTTAATGTGAATTGAAAAAAATGTGTACATATAATACTTGTAAAAGTAGATGCAGTAGTATAGACATGAAGTTTTTGAGTTAATTTTATGTCTAATTGTTAAAGTACTTTTCTGCTGCATAGCGTAATAAAACAGCCAATGGTATTAAAATACACCAAGAAATATTGAAAAGATGGTAATAAGGTTATATTCCAATGAAGCAATAAGACTGATTCACCACGAAATATTAAAATTGAGCTCAGGTACTTAATCCTTAGCAACTAAATAACATAGGTAAATCCCAATTTTCACAGTTTCCGACAGCATACTTTATTTGGATCTGAATGTTTTATGCATTTCGATAAAATATGATTTCGTTGTTTTACTGCCATGATCATTTTATTCATTAATCTTCTTCCATCTATGTTGTATCTGTGCTATCATCCGTAACTGCAACATTACTTTCAGAACTGATTTCCAATTTGTCACATATATTATACATTGCATCGTTATTACTGGCAATTAAAGTAACTCTCAAAACAATAGAATTATTTAAATCATTGATATGGCACATTTGCAGGCAAAATGGAAATAAAAGCAATCGGAAACAATCAAAAATTGTTAAATATTAATCTTCAAAACTTTTAAAAGATGACATACATAAACTACAGCAGTTGCTTTGAATATACTTTTAAAACACTTGCAATGCGGTTGAAGACAGAATCTTAGGTAATTCCTTCTAAACGTTAACACATCTGCAGTAAGAAACTCGTACCACGTGTTTAAATTAATTAAAAAATTTATGTCTTAAAGAGCAACTCCACTTCACGAACGCCATCCTTCACATTACACATCAAAATTTTGGGAAAAGGGATTTCAGAAAAAACTAAAATACCTTTCTGCTGTTTTGTTTGAACAACAATCTTGTGTAGAGCATAATTTTTTAGAGTAAATGTTATTACTCGGCTTTTATTTTCACAACTGCTGGTAGTATACATAAAC
Source organism: Stegodyphus dumicola (assembly GCF_044657685.1). Classification (NCBI taxonomy): domain Eukaryota; kingdom Metazoa; phylum Arthropoda; class Arachnida; order Araneae; family Eresidae; genus Stegodyphus; species Stegodyphus dumicola. The sequence continues at coordinate 35,029,559 of NC_140777.1, read as the reverse complement.
TTCCACTTACATAAATGATTTAAATGACGCAGATTCGTATTTTGTATTTTACAATTAAATTAAAATAATTTTTAATTACTAAATCTATCGTTTTACATGTTTTCCTGATCTTAGGCTTATAACTATAACTCATACAGTATATTTAGATGTTAGTATATTTGAATGTTAGTATGTTAGATTAGTATGTTTATATATTACTTATAGCATATATAGTCAGTATGGCATTGTTCTAAATATATTTAGAACAACGCCAAACTGGCTTAAGAAAGTAATACAGACTCCCGTGTTACAGAAACTAAAGAAGACTTTTAAATTTAAGTTTGCGATTTTTGGCAGCATTCTGTATTTGTACTGAGGGATCAGTTACTAAATAAATTAGACTAATTCAAACTTGATTTTTCGTTTAAATTCCATTCAATGATATTTTTCTCTTATTTACTAGGGCTTTTAATTCATAATTCTGCTATATTTTGCATGTCAAGAGAGTTTTTACACAAATAACGTGTCAGGGAGAAGGGAAACATGCCAAAGTAAAACACAAAACTAGGCACAGAAACGATTTTGTGTTTGGCATAGCTTTTTAGTGAAAACTCTACCAATTTGGAGGGTGCACAATTACAGTCTCTCTTCTTCGGAAGCGAAGTAGTTCGGGAACTCGGCAGTATTTACTCTAAAAATCATGGCAGCAAAGCGAACGCGAAGATAGCGCCATATATCCACGAAATAACATGATAACTAAATTTCAGAAGCTTTAGGAAATATACTGCACAAGATTATAACTTTATCAAATAAACTGCACTGGATTGGAATTACTATCTCAACAAGAAAAATCTTTATGAATGTGAGGGGAATCCATTTCTCCAACTGAAGAAGCTTTCTGGATAATTTTGACAGACACTGTCAAAATTGCCAACGTTACGCTTGTCTTCTTCGAAGCCAAGATTTAGCCTTTGTTTACTATTAGTATATTTACATTTTTAAAATGCAGTTCAATAAAATTAATTCAATTTTATATTGGTATTAAGTTATTAAATTAATAGAAGAAAGTTAATAGTTTTAATTATTCAAAGCTCTTAAAGTTTGGATAATCTTTATCTTATTAATTAAAAATTAAATAAATATTAGTATTCGAATTAGTGAGATGGGTGAGCCTGCCTATTCTTGCATAGCTGCTCTAGATTTGGGTGTATGCTGGTAAGAAGTATCATAGTCATATTGCTTTAAATTATTTGTTGCAAAGACTAAAGTGGGAAGTCTCAAGACAAAATAACTGATACATGTGATCGATATGATCTACAGACTAAAGACCGATTGGCCATAGATTATAGAACTCGGAACACGTTACCAGAAGAGGTTGCAGCTTATTCGAATAGATCAGTCGAATGGTTACTGCTGGTAATTCTCAAATTATGTTAATATTTTAAGGGAGAGGTTCAAAATGTAATTATCCACAGATTATACAATTATTAAAATTAAAATTTGTTTCCTATATTATTATTAAAATAATCTAATTCAAACTTCAACTGTAATTATTACACTGTATTTGTATTTTCTTACTTGGATCTTTTCATATTTCAAGACTAATTTATACATATTTCTACAATGTTGTTGTTTCGTATTATAAAAGTAATTAATATCTTAATTAGAAACATACACCTTTACATATTTTTCGTAGGTTCGAGCAACGAAGTAGATATTTTCATAACTCTGTTATCTCAACTGTCTCTTTGGTAATTTTTGAATATTTTTGAGTTCAACGTTTTTATAACTTATCCAACAGAAGAGCCTGAGTTGTATAATTTGAAAACTTTACATTATATCTACTTGTAAATCTTTTTCAACACTGTCATGCACGATCAAGCTTTCATACAGCAAAGTATACATTTATTTATTAATGGAGAAATATTATTTAAAATTTATTAACTTAGTGGAAAATATTTTGCCATCTAAATTCCGACTAAGTTCTATTTTATCAAAATTCAAAATGATTCTTTAGAAAGGAATCGATGTATTATGCATTGTCTTATTTCAGTTCGAAATGACTTTACCGTATAACAATGTATGGAAAATCATTAAGTTCTCAGTTACATTTTAAATTTGTAACAGACCTATTTAAGTGTAATTGAACTATTTTATTCACGCTATGAACTCATGAACTGTAACCGAACTATTTTATTTAAACGCCATCTCGTGGCGATATGAAAAAACGTCAGTCGACCTCCAGCCGCCATGATGATAGCTTACTATGTTATTTTATTCTCAATGTTTGATGTTCCATTTGGTATATGTTTCATTTTTTATGTATATTTCTTTTGTTTGTAACCGTTCCTGTGTGCTCTGTTAATAAATCTTTTTAAAGCTAGCCGGCAACCGTTCCTCAATAGACACTAATGCCGGCTAGCTTTAAACGGATTTATTAACAGAGCACACAGGAACGGTTACAAACAAAAGAAATATACATAAAAAATGAAACATATACCAAATGGAACATCAAACATTGAGAATAAAATAACATAGCAAGCTATCAACATGGCGGCTGGAGGTCGACTGACGTTTTTTCATATCGCCACGAGATGGCGTTTAAATAAAATAGTTCGGTTACAGTTCATGAGTTCATAGCGTGAATAAAATAGTTCAATTACACTTAAATAGGTCTGTTACAAATTTAAAATGTAAAGGATATTTTTCTAAAATGTTCAATCTGAGAGCTTTTTTTCTGGACTATACGTTTGCATCGTGATTTTCGTCATAAAAGGAATTTCCGTAAAATTTACAGAAGTATTGATTTCCATTCCACTTCCTTCCACAGTCCATTAATTAAGGTGGGTTTGCGTTTAGAAAGAGCTTTTCTTGAATAGAACGGAAACACAGTAGTCTATATGTGACATGGAAGAGGACTTTGCAAGAACACTTTGGAATGGTGAACATGCAATGACAGTAACAATCTTCGTTTTTTCAAAGAAAGCTGGTGTACATTTCGAAGTATGACTTGTTGCTTTGCCCTCATGAAATTTCACTCTTTCAAAGTGATTGTGGTAACGAAATGTAATTTGTTATGTAAATATCGAACTTTAAACGTCCTTTCGATAGTACACTCGTGTTTAGATTAAGATTTTTTTCAAGTTTTCTTATTTTAAATTTTCCATTGTAAGATAATCTTTAGGTAATCATAAACCCTTACTGAAACTTTCGTTGCATTGATGGAACCAGTTTTGTACAAGTTTCATTTCGTTTTCGATAATAAATATTTTCTTTTTCAGTCAGTCAGAGAAACCCATGCTTCATTCAATTTATCATCTGGTAAATAATTTTCATACAGTTTCTACAAATTGTTCTGCATTGAGCCACAGCTCTAAATTCTGCTTACTTTTTTTTTATTATTTATTTCTGTTACAGATGTGTTTAATGATTTTATCAACGATTTAACTTTAGCACCGTTAGAAACAGCAATTACCTTTTTCGGGGGTTTGTATGGATTCTTCTTTACATATAGAAGTAATGACCGAAACTTTCTCATCTCACAATTGATAAAGTTGGAATAAAATATAATATATATCGTCTGATATAAAAAGGAATTTTATATCAGACGTTTCACAACGTTTTAGAATTACGAAATAGGAATAATTCTTTTCGATAAGAGCAAATAACATGTTCTTCGATATATAGCTTGTTTACATGTGGCATTCTGAATAAAGAATCTGTTTGAAAGTGGCAGACAGTATTTATCATTTAAAATGATAAATAGGTTCCAAAATATTTGCTTTTTAAAATTCTTTATCGAAATCTTTGAAAAAATGCATAAATACTATATGTAATTGCTTAAAAATAATTCAATATACACGCAGTTTGCAATTATGCATATTTTTTACAGTCACAATATATTTTTTCTTACAGCATGTATCCAGAGTATCAAGAATATTTATAAGTTAAAATTTAATCACAGTTTGATTTTATTGGTTAATAACACATTAATTGTACAATTCCCATTTATTTTGATAAATATGATTTCATCTACACGATAAAAATGTTAAATAATGACCTAAAAGTAATATTATGATAACAAATAGGACTCTTTCAGAAGACCAGCACGTTTCCCAATAGATGACAAACTCTAAAATCATAATCTTAAGCCTTTCTTACTTACTTGTACGAAGTGAAAAGGAACTATTGTAATCGCGAAAAGTTTCAGGCAGCATATTTCAACGAAAATATCCCTTTGACCTCTATCGAATGAAATTTAACGATGTTTTGCGTGATATCTGTATGTAAGGACAGAATAAAAGACTCTTTTCCTCCAAAAAAAATTATAAAACAGCTTTAAAATAAATTCTGAAGAGAATTTTTCATGGCGTCTGTACGAACGTATGTGGGTACGTACATATCCCGCATAACTCAAAAACGAGTAGCCTCAGAACGTTGAAATTTTGTATATAGGGCTGCTAATACATGTAGATATGCACCTAATTGTGCCTAATAATGTATGCCTAATAATTTAAAATATATGTATATTTAATCTGACCCACTCTGTTACTTTTCGCATATTGAATTATTTACATGAGTTTAACATATACATATAAAGTAAGAAAGAATTAGGATATTTTAATATTTTAGTACCAAGGATTTAAAAATACAAAATTTTGTACTTTACATTAATATATACTACATAAACAAAAACAGTAAATACATCACGTCATTTAAAGTATGATTAATGTCAATATTTTCTATTCCTGCAGAGCAATGTGTGTCTCATTAAAACACTGAACTCAGAAAATCAATTTCTCATCATCGTATTATGTAAGTTATATTATTAGCCTCAGAACATAAGGGGGAAAAATAATAAGATTTAAAAAATGTTTTTCTCCTATCTAGAGCACGCAGAAGTAAACGAATCCATCGATTAAACTCCAAAACGCACTAACTTGCGTTCTAAATGAACGATGATCCAATAAACATGGGCAAAAGAACTCCCATTTAGAAAATAGAGCATCTTTCAGGCAATCTGTAATCATCTAGCATCCCGCCCCCTGGCGGATGCATTAATAAACAATGACTTGCATTGACAGAAGACTTCTACAATATATTTTCGGGATAAGAAAGCTCAGGAGGATTATATTTCACCAAAATATCTGATCCGTCATCTTTACGTTGACAATTAATCACCAAAGACATTATGATCGGTAAAGTCTTGAGAGAAAAGCAGGGCAAAAGAGCTTTTATTTGGAGATGGGGGATTTGTACTGTATCGTAAAGATTTTGGATGGGCTGTTTTCCCTTTAACTGAATCCTCACAACTACATCATTATGAAATATTCGCCGAGATATCATGTTTATCCCCATTGAGTAACTCGAGAATCACTGAAGCGGGGTTCCAAATTATCTTCCTTGAGTGGACGATACGTCTTGGTCTTCGTAAACACTTTTTCCCTCTATGTTATAGACATCTTTTATAAGTTAATGTTAATAAAACATGTACACCTGCAAACTTACTGAAATAAATTCTTTTTCTTTTTTTTAAATATAAGCTATCTTTTATAATTTTATCTATTTTGTTCTAAAAATAAATATAATTGAAAACTAAAATTCTCTCGAAAATCAAAATTAAATCGTTCAGAGATTTGTTTGAGAAACTTTGTTTAAATATCAACTCACTAAGATTTAATATTTTGCAAAATGTAAAATGAATTATTTATATAGCATATCTTTCATTAAAATTTCTGTAGCATGTTGATATCATTCAGCCTATGTTTAAGCTTTCATGTTCATTCCAGATAAATTATTGAAAAACAGAATATCTTTGTAATAAATATGTTTGTATGATTATGGTTTTATTATCTTTTAATCATAAAAAATAAAATGCAAATCTGTTTTGTAAAAAAAAAAAAAAAAAAAAACCTTTAAGTATTTGCATTATCGCTAATATATATTTAAAGAAATTTCGTATGATAATAATTTACCATCCGTAATTTATATACTAAAGTTCAAATAGCCTTAATTATAGTACGTACCTGAAGTAAAGAATTACAAGTAGTTATAAGAGTTAGTCTTCATAGTTATAAGATTTGTACTTCGAATATTTACACTTATAATCTTTAGCACACTTACTTTAAACTGTCAATTTGCTCCAGCGCGTGATATCGCGAATGAAAAATTGTCTCGAGTTTATTCAAAACGAAATCAAAATTAACACCTTAAAATCAGGTGAGTTGCAAATTAAGACCTAGAGTACAGCCAGAGTTTATTTTTGTAATTATGCAAGCATCTTACCAAACCCATTGCATGCATTTCACAAAATCTTATTTTAATTTCAGCAATTTTAAGCCTTATATATATATATATATATATATATATGTCTAAGATTATTACTATTTTTATTAGTATTAAAACCGAAACGGGTAATCAACGATTTTTGGAAACGAGTTTTAAAATCTACTCATAAGCGTTAGAAACTTGCACATTTTATTTTCTGGATCAGAAATTTGGTTTAGTATCACTAAACAGGAATAATAAAAAACATTCCAGAAAAAATATAAATGTTTAAATTCACCTAAATTCATGTGCAAATTTACCGTACATTTAATATAAGTCTTTGAGGAGAAACATTAACGGAAAAGGAAATAAATCTTTCTTAGATGTAAAATTCAAATGCATGATAAACATTAAATTCTTTATTAAAACATTTTCGAGCTTTGTTTTTCTATTTTAACTCAATTTTCATGCATTATTTACTGCGGCTTAACCTAAAATTTAAATTAGGATATTTTTGTATAACACAGATTCATATTAGCGACATTTTAAAATAATCATTTCTGTTATTAAAATAATCACTACTGAGAATCTATAAATTAGTGTATCCAGATATGTCAAACAGGAGCAATACTGTAAAATTGATTTCTTAACGTTTTATATCAGTGTTAACGTTATTCATCTTTAAAATAACTAATAGTCGCTATGTTTAAGTAAAAGTACTTATTAATAATTTAAATAGTTTAAAAAATTCAATACTAATGTGATAAAAATTAAAGTAAAGATAATAAATAAAAATAGTAAATTTCACCTGGAAATTATTTTACAATCTTGAAAAATTTACACAATATTATAAAATTTTGTTAGAAATGACGCAAGGAAATGAACAGTTGGAAATATTCGTTACCCGTACTTTCAACCTAATATAGAAAATAAAGGTTTTTCAAATAATATTATTAAATTTTAAATCACTAGACATGCAATTACTGAAGATAACTGAATGCAAAAATGAATGATTTATTGATTATTTGATGCTGTCTCTGAGAAAAGAAACCCAGTATTCTGCACTTTAATAACGCAATCAATTTTGTTAAGGCCAAACTTTCCTTTTCTCTATTTGTAGCTAATGTACTTATTTTGCACTAGTGGGAATTTTTTTGTTTCCATCTCACACATGCAAATTAAGCAGCATTTTCCCAGAAGGTTAGATGTGTATGAGATGCTCTTAGCTGCATAAAAATTGAAACTTTAAGCTGGCCTTCATTAGTTTCAGCTGCGAGTAGTGTAGTTCTGTCATCAAGCACGTTTTTAAAAAAATTTAGTAAATTTGAAACTTCTAAGATTTTTGGCAACTCTCTTGGATGGGTTCCTTAACCTATATATTAAGTTTCTGCGATAATTAAAGGAACAGCTACGACCACTTAATTTTTAAACACAAGGGTAACTGCAAATATTTTTCACTGAAATGTTTCTCATCTACTAAGAAATGTTTCAACATCTTCCTTCTCGAAGATTGATATATTTGGAATGGCGAGGTATTAAATATTCTTTTCCTTTTTGGCTGTATTTAAATTAAATTTAAAATACACTTCTTTTGAACCAAAATATACGTAAATTTGAGCTATCGGCATTTATTATTAGGGTCATTTTTTAATTTTGCTTCAAAGCATTAGATATTAAAAACTGTTGAAAAATCACTTGAGAAGTTTCCTAAATTTCAATTTCACATTTCTACTCGTCGGATACCAAGCTTTATAAATCAGACACATAATAACATATTCATTATGCGAGATATGGTATTATTATTTGCATACAAAAACCCGCGTGAAATAAGAAACGGCTGCTAGTCCTTGTCGCACATGATTATTCTTAGAAACTATTTTAATTACATATCACGAAGATCAGGTATTTTGTGAACATTAACTTCAACACCAAAATTAAATACCTTTATGAAATTCTACATTATGCATTCCAGATTTTCACTCTGAGTTTTCCATCTATACTCTGCTGTCTAGGCTAAAAATGAAATTTAAATATGAATAATTCTCTAGCAACATGTTGTTACGCTTATTCTTATTTTTAAATGTTATGCTTCTAAGATGATTTTTTTTTTATTTTTAGCTTTTTATGCTTATAATTTTTCGTTATAATTTAACATCGTCTGTATTCCTAAAAGGAAACATTCGGTTTTTGTCTTCTTTTTACACTTCAAGTAAGATTTCACAATTCATTTTGTTTATTTTATTGTTTCAAGTGAATTTCCAATGAATACTTGGCGTTAAGACATGACATTCTGCAGTCAAAGTATATACTGTATTATACGTTACAGCTATGATATGTGTATCTTGTTGTATACCAGGGCTTAATTTCTAAAGTTAGAAGTGACGGAGCTCTATGGAAAACTTTGAGGAAGGAAAGAAAAAAAAATAAATGAAATAGCTAAAAATTAATATAAATAAATAATGAATTTAAAACAAGATTAATATTAATTAATTCAATTATTAAATTAAATAATTAAATAATAAATTTAAATTAAGAAAAACTAAAAGAGATAAAGAGAAATCTAATAAATTATTAAATTAAATTTAAGTATCTAAAAATGTGTAACTGACCTCTTCTTATTTGGCGCATTGGCTGGAATTACAATTCCACTTCGTTGCTAATAAGCAGCTCAAATGATCTCCGTCTGAGTTTAAGCACTGATTATACGTGTAATGTACTATTCCAAGGGATGACATGTACCACTCTTTTTTTGCAGCACACCAAGGAAAAAGATAAAACAAATATAAGCTCCACTAAGGAGCTTAGTGAGAATTCTAGAAACAGGATGAGGATATGGAAAGAAATTTAACGGAAAAGTGTAGCTTTGGAAATAAAGAGGGAAGAGTTCAAGACTTTGTGTCGCGATGGTCTGTCTATATAATTCTAGCCGTCAAGTTTCCCTGAATACTTTTCTTGAATAAATTTTCCTGAATAGCCCGTGAGAATAAACTTCTCTGTACAACTGACAACAGTGGTATCCCCGTTTGGTGACGTCATTCAAAAAGTCTACAGGAGCTTTGCAGGAGGAAGTCACTAGTGTGGAAGTTGCAAGCCTAGGGTTCTTTTAGTTCTTTGAGGAACACAAAATTTACCCGTTCTCATAAATTAATTGCATATCCTGGAGAATAAGCCGCTGACATATGATTGGGGGCTTTTCTTTCCTTAAAAGTCTCAACCTCTGTGCAAGGCTTAAGTACGAGGGAAAGACAGGCCTACATTCAGAAGTTAGAAGTGAATTTTAAGGCATGTTTTTACGATTAACGGTGCGCACTGGCTGAAATTATAATTTATCTCGAAAACTAAGAAGTACCATAGCCGGGATCTGGCGCAATTTAAGCTCTGTTGTATACATATTTTAAAGTACATCATGTTGTATACACAGTTGTCTTGTTGCACATCCTATTGTTATTTGTAATTAATTTTCTAGAAAATGTACTATCACTTTTCTCGAATTCACTTATTAGTACCATACAAATCTTTGGCCGAAGATATCCCCCCTAGGACTAAAGTATTTGCATGCAAATCGCCCACGTATTTTCGCATATTTTCCTGGTATTTTGTCTCCATCTGACGCATGAAAGATAATTTCTGCCGATTCTACAATCAAATTAAATTAGGTTTTAACAGCATGTTGCCACAGTCGCCTTCTTGGCTGTGAAAAGATGCTTCAGTTTTCAAATTGCATTAATTTTTCCGATTCAATGTACTTTATGGGTTTCTCATAAACTATTTATTAATGTAGGGTTCCTTTCTTTATAAATATTTAGTTAAACAATTCATCAGCTGCCAGATAGAGGGCGGCGTGTGACATTCAAAAGTACTAAACTTCTCTGCATTTATATAAAATTTCTTCGATACTCGATTAAAATTTTATATTTTATTATAGGTTTCGTGTATTTCAGTATTTAGTTCGTGACTATCTGAATCACTTTTTAAAATAATGCATGTTAAATAAAAGATTTTAGTATCGATTCTTCGAGGGTTCGTAAATTTAAAATAATAATGGCTTTTTAGTTATCTTAAATTTTAACCACATTCCTCAAATTATTCTCAAATTAGCCTTTTCCATAATACTTTACGTCTTTTTTGCTGTTTTTATTTTATTTTGTGCGGATTTGCACATTTTACTGCTTTTTTAATCATAAATCTGTATTTCTATAAAATATAATTCAAAATTAAGTGAATTTCCTTTCGATATTCATAAAACGTTTATTTTAATCAAGAAACATTTTGTGTTTGAAGTGTTTTTTTTTCAAATTCCTATGTTAACATTAATGCCAAGATTTATTTAACGAATTTGAGGCAATTAATAAATTCAAGATATTTTATTTTGAACAATAATATTTAACAATAGAAGTATAAGGATTGGAATTCATCAGTAATGTATCTTTATTCGTAATCTTGTCATTACTAGCATTTGGATGCGATCTAAAAGATTTGCAGACTGTTTAAGGCTAAACCAATACATGCGAAAATTGCAGATTTCTACCGCAAATATAAACGCGTATTTACTGCTAGACTTCCTTTAGTTATTTTCAGACATAGTTACTTCCAAAAATGTTATTTAAGAAGCTTAGTTGGCAGTTTTGCAGAAGAATATAATGATCAAAAGAAAGATGACCTTTCCAACAAATTCAGTAAGCTTTTCCTTTCTAATTATGAGATCCTATTTTCCTGTAGAAATCCGATAACTTTCTTAGATATAAAGCAATATCCTTTTCTTTTTTATAGTGTTTATAGACTTTTGAAGATTTGCCAGGATGAAATTTGAGCAAAATGTAGCTTTTTAGAATTTCATATAAACTGATCACCTTTTATTTATCAAAGCAGACCTCACTTTGCTTTTAATTAAGCAAGAAAGAGTTACATAAGTTTTGGCGAAATGTTAGTTAATTTATTCGAAAACCAAACAGCGGACAAAAGGTATTTGCCTAAGGGGAGGGTTCCTTCATTAAGGATGTCTTAAAATCTCTATTTGCCTGGATTTGAACACAGATAGAATTGCCAGGATTTCGTGGTCCTTTGCAGAAACAATTTCTAAATTAAATTTTATATTTTTTATCACCTTTACGTTATGTTGAGATATCTGGACAGTACTTTTTTACACAGGGTGACAAATGGTATTCTAAATGTATTACTGTCCAGTACCCTTTAATTCGTTTTTAAAGGTTTTACTTCTACAAATTAAAGCAATTCATTTATGAAGTTACTGAGGCGTTAAAAGCAACATTTTAAGAAACGTTTACATTTCTTCGTTTTCAATAATATTTATACAATTAGAAATTAGTTTAATGTAATTAGAAACCAACAAAAGAATGAACTTAATGATAAAAACTATTAAAATTGCGCAAAGTGGGGCGAAATTAATTCGAACATAAAAAAAAAATTAATTTAGAAAAAGATAATAAACTGCTAGAAAGAGAATTTTACAATGACGGTCATACAAAAAAAAAAAAAAAAAAAAAAAAAAAATCCAAAATTACAAAATTAGAGAAAAATAAGTGCATAGTTAAAACAAATAAACAATAATAATAAAAATTTCATCTCTGCTTCTTGAGAAATAAAATGAAAATTACTATTTTTTAAATTATTTACTAATTGCGTGTAATTTTTACATTTATTTCCACGAGTATCTGATTCCTGGCATGTGCATCATGATGCAAGCTCTTTATATAAGACAGCTTACCACCGTTTTTACACCGGATTCAAATTTGTTTTCTCTGATGCTTAACATAATTTGTAATGCTTTAAAACCGAGTTATTTATTGTCAAATAAAATTGATAATTTCATAAATATTTTGATAGTAAAGTGATAAATAGTGATTGCAATTAGTAAAATTTATATTACTTAGGCTTATTACTCAACTCTGCATTAATAATTGTTAGTTCCTGCTTGAATGTTACCACTAGATATAATACCTCTTTACAGCTTCTTTCTAATTGGTGCTCAAATATGAGGGCACAATGCCTTTATATATATTTACCTTACACGGGATTTTTTGCTTAATAATTAGTATTCATACATGTAACTCATATTCAAGAATCATATCATATTTAGCATTAATTAAACTGTCACACACATATATCTGATTACTTTGCAAGGATTATGTTAATTTTATTAACAGTTAAATTTTGAGTTAAACTTCCTTTACTATCGCTTCTTAACTTACCACTTCCGGCCAGAACGTAGTTTTAGAATCACATCTGAATGCCAATGAGAAAGAGTGGTATTTAGCCGCGAAGTTCTGCTGTCTTAGTGAGAGAGATACCAGATATTCTGGCTAGCACGCGTCCGCCTTTATAGGTTACTCTCTCTTCAGCTATTATTACACTCGACCGTACTGTAGGCCCTTGATAGCTTTGCAGTCAGTTAGCATTTAGGGGCCAACTCTGTTAGAATTTTGATAGTGTCGGCTATATCGTTTTAGTTAAGATTAGTTTAGTTTATTTCTTAGTCTCTTGAGTTGAAGCCCGAGTTTCGGTTTTCTTGTACAACTCCAAGACGGAGTTTTGTTAAACTTTAGTTGGAATAATAAAGGGTTATTTCACACTTCTCACTTGTTGTTTTCTACCTCACGAACTCAAGCGATTATTCGCTTACTAGTTAAGATTCTTCACATTTAACTGTAACTTAGATGTGCACAGTGGAGAATCCTACAACTTTAGAATTACTTTTCAAACAGAAATGTTTGTTACTAAGGACTGGACATTCACACCCTCATATACCACGAATAAAAAAAGATTAAAGATATAAAAAGAAGATACGTATGTTTTATCTATTTATTCGTTGTACAAATATTCCATATTCAAACTAAAAAAAACCGTAAAAAGCATGTAGAGTTGTTAGGTTATTTTGAAGCAGGAGACATGAGCAATATGCAGTGCCCACGCCAGGATTCGAAACCAACTTTTCGAATGCCCTCGAGTGAGCTTCCAGTTACAACACGAAGGAATGCAAAATAGAAAGAACATATACCTTATAAGCTTTAGTTCAATACTCAGGAAAAAATACTTTTATTGTTGTCCAGGGTATCTGTTCGTTAAAATTATAAATTCTCTTGTAATTTCAGGCATACACGAATCACACACATACCCTCCTCGTGGATTTTCAGGGTGCCATTTTGAAACTTGTGCCAAATTTTTAATAATTGTGCTTCCCTTTTCTAAACGATTTTCGAAATTAACTCAAATTTGAAACGATAGCTCTTATTTAATTAACTTTCTTTTAGCACGTGTTAAAAAGGTATATAAATTCTGCGTAATACATATTTTTCCAGTGTGAAATAGTTAAAACAATTCAGTCACGCTTTTTGAGTATTCATCACTAAATTGAAATATGGACAATTACGCAAAGAGTATGGATGAATTACACTTAACAAATAAGCCTCAATATTCAAGTCTTTGAATTATGTATATTTTACAAAATTTTATTTGTATCTTTTAAATAAATTAAGCGTAATTTTAAACTTTTTAATTTTTATACTTGTTTTAAGGTTTAATTACTCAATAAATTTTCATACTACGAAAACGTTCTGTTATTGTTAATACTATTATTAGGTATTGTTATTACAATTATTATTATTAAAAAATTCCAGAATTTGTGGTACCAAATATTTGATAAATAAAAGAATTTTACAATTCGGCTTCGAAAACATTTAGAATTCCTTCATAATTCAATTAGGGATTTACATAGTTATACTTACAAATCAGTAGAATGATTTGAATGCCATATTCCTACAAATTGTTAATATTCCTGTATCCTGTTCATTTGATAAGGTGAAACGCGTTGTTAAGGTCGGAAAATGAAGTGTTCTTCTCACCATCATGTTTCATGAAAGGTTAAGAAATTAGACGATGACGGCCAAAGTTTTATTAATCAATCGCTTAAGAGTTTATGCGATAGATTAATTAGGCAAAAAACTTTAAAAAGTGGTCTCAAACAAACTGGACATTATAAACAATGATAAATTTAAGAGGAAATGTCCGAATGTTAGCTTTGCTTCATAGAAATATGTAAAACGTGTTTAGTTATTTTGATAGATTAGTCTTTTAATTATTTTCAGAATAATTCTTCGCTAACATGGTTGAATTGCTTCAGATGAAATATTCATAATTCGTAAAATGTACATCAGGAATAATCCTGGCATTTGGAATCTCGATTAATTGCAAATTAAGTAACCGATTACTTATAATAAACCAGTGTTGTAACTTGGGCGTTCAAGAATGTTTAAATTTAGTGCAATTTGTGAAAGTGATCAGTATTAAATCATTTGAGTGAAAAACATCTTTTAATTTAATGGTAAAATGAGTTCAATCGGTAAACTCGAGGATAGGAGCAAACACAAACTGAAGTCGTTTAAGATCTGAAATGTTACTTGAAGTATCAAAGACTTCGCAAAACTGACAATGAAGAGAATTGCCTGTATCATTTTTTCATGAATTTGATTTTTAATAAAATCACTGCAAACGTGATAATTTACATCTAATACTGATTTTGTTCCTACTGTTTTTATCGATTTTCAATAAGTAATAATTACGTTTTATTTGTGTCCGTATCCTATAATTTTGACGGACAATGTAATAAAACAGGGACATGTAATAGAAAACATACTGGATGACGTGCATTATGGAGCACAGCTATTAGATAAAAATATTTTGAAGACAAATGTTAAAAAAATACGGTATATACTTAGATTTCAAAGACTACGAGAGCGAATATATATTTTGAACATTCATAAAACTTAAGTTCATTTTCTTCCATGACGGTCTAAAATACATTTGCCTTGAATAAATTTCCTTACAAAATTAAATATAAGCAATAAAAAGGGTCATAAATGTAATGTAATTATGAAAAGAATATCTCAAAGATTTCAGATTTTGACAGTCACCCAAAAGGTTTTGGTAAGCCTTTTGACGCTCTCGCTGAGCTCGCAGTCTACATTCTACCATCCTCCTAATACTTACTCATAAAATATTCCTACTAATATTTTTTTTCTTTTCTTTTTTATGCTTTATTATTAAGTATCGTTTTCTTCGTACTTATGCCATATGCAATTCAACAGCAAAATCACAAAACGTTTAGCAGTAGCATGCTTAGAATTTTTGATGTAATGTTAGGAGTTGGATGCAGAGTTAAGAGTTCCCGATGAGGTGGAGTTGCCAAACACTTTCTCTGTTTCTTTCAGACTTTTCTTAGTTCATCATATCAGTGTCCAGTTTTCTTAGTAAGATGGCTTGCATTTTTTTGTCTTTTTATTATTAACGTTTGAAACCATGAAATATTTATAAACAGCTTATCTTTAGAATTTTCGTTAGACAGTCTCGCGCGCTGGAAATAAAAATGCTTTATTCTGTACGTGCTACTGCCCGCTTTCAAGTTGTTGAGATTTTTAATAAAAAATTCATTAAAGTTTTACAGAATATGAAATAAATAATAAAAAGCATATAATTTCATTCTATGAAAGAATATTTTTTATTAGGTGAATCATGAAATAAATGCATTTTTATTATTTAAATCATTTCGATTCAAAAATAAGAAAAGAATATTCTTAAAAACTGCATCTTATTGCTTTTACTAGATATCTCAATTTACTAATCGATAACAGACAGATTTAATTTGAAAGATAAATATATTTCATTGAGCTGAATGGCAACATATTAATATGAGAAGTGAAATCACACATGTTTAGTGATTCAACGTAAATCGCATTTCAAGACCAGTAGCCCTTCCGGTCTAAAAGTCCTCCAGTATTGGGAAAAACCTAAAGATGCTTGGCTAACAGCAAGAACATTTTCTCGCCAATCACTACACGCATATTCTCTGAAAAATTTAAATCATACTTATTCCAGAAAGTATGATTTAAATTCCCAGAGAAGTACCAGAGTCTGAATTAAGACATCTATAAAAATTCCCATCATTTAGTTATTGAATTTATTAGCCACGTTTTAGCTCTCCACTTAGACACGGTTAACAGATTGAAGCCAAGAATGGAAGAAAGTTTTATTACTCTTTATTCCAGAGATCGAAGCTTTATCCTAGCTATATTATCGCTGCTTTATTGTTCAGGAAGTCAGTTCCGTTCCTTCTTCTAATAAGACCGTAATCTTCAGTAATGTGTTTCGACCACCATATTTATTCTTCACGAACATGATTTTTATCCCATAGCATAGAACTGTTTTCTATAACTTCCTCTGTGACATTATTCGAAGCAAGCTGCTTTAGATTACTGTTCTATTTTATAACCTTTAAGGTTCATTTCCATAATGTTTCATATCCAGACACATTATTCGGAATATGATGATGATCTTACTCCCGAATGCATGTTCTTCAGCAGTGTAGTTTTATAAGCTCTATTGAAGAGACTGCATATATTTGCTTCTGAGAATACTAATTATTCTTCGTAATGATTTCTAAAAGCTTTCGTCTACGAGTATATTTTCATTTGTAACAAATACAAAATTTCATAGTATCTGCTGCAAATGAAATTTGATTAAAACTGAATCGACTTAATTTAAACAATTACCACGAAAGCAAAAGAAACACAGTGTAGAGTCTTTTTTGCAAACCGCTTAACACTAAGCAGACATCATTTAATTAGAAGGTAAAAATAATGAGCATTTGTAATTTTTAAATTACTTTACAACTCTACACAGCTCTAATTCCTTTTAATTTAGATTTAACGCAATTTCATTATACAGTTTTCAAATGAATTCTTTACACATAAGATTAATACTTTAAGGACAATAAAATTGTTACACAACTTTTTGTATGGGGATTTAAATGATGTAATACTACCTGCAACTAGAAACCGTTTTGCATAAAATCCTATTAGTATTAATATTTATGAACATTACTAATGTCCACTGATTGGTTTCTATATCTAAGTACTGGAAGCCAGTGAAATATGATAGCTTCGGACCCGGGCATAAAACCTGCTGCTCAATCGTTGTCTTCGAATATATTTCAATACCGATTAGTCCTACACAAACAGCGTTTACTGAGCCAGTTTCTTGGTGTCGGCATCTAAATATATATCAAAATAAATAAAATGAATATTAAAACTGAAAACTTATTTTATTTCATCTACGCTTTATTTCTATTTTTATTTCAGTATTATATTTTATACTGCCTGTTTTATATTGTGGCAATGTAACATATTTCTTACACCCTCTGTCTCCAACAAAGTGACAATTGTATCGCCCACTAGTCCATCCTTGTATGGCTGTATAACTTACAAAAGTTTTTCAATAAACGCTGGATAGAGAAGGACACCTTTCACCTGCATATATGCCTTTACGCATGTGCACGCCATCAGCTTTCAAATTATTTAATATGTGACAGCCAGTAGTAACTGGGTACGTTTTCATTAAATATCATTTGCTACAACATTAAAGTAGCATTAATGTATCTACTATCTCATGTCATCCATCCCTGCCCCACACAAATCCGCACTACATTTCATATTATCAGCTAAATCACGATTTTTTGTAAACCTGTATTCTTGCAAAGACAAGCCCTGGTGGACATAATCTACGTGTAAGAAAGAATCAATGCATACTAAATAACTGGAAACATGCATTTCCTAGCTAAGCATTTACTTAATTGCAAAATTAATACAGAGAGTTTCAGAAATGTAAGTAATACATTCATATCTAATACGAAATTTGTGGTGCTCAAGTTCAACATCAAAAAAGATACTGTCATTAATTTTACAATCGTCCGTATAGCACACAAGCGAGAATGAATTTTCATAAATATTTATACTATCCAAAATTTATACTAGTTGTCTGGTTATAAGAAATATCAGACAAGGACAGTAACGATCAAAATGAAAACTGGTGCGATTAGAAAGGCTATCCTTGTAATCTATACTTTGCAAAATAAATAAATTCAACGGTAAACATCCGGGAAGATCAAAGACAACATTATAACTAACATTTCAGTAACCCCTGATAACTCGCACCAGAAGTTGCTTCTGAACTCGAAGCAGATAGTTAGTCTTCTTCCTAGGGGCAATCTCCAAGCTCTACAGCCATATGAAGCTAATGGGGAAATACTTTGTTTTTAAATACAATGGTTAACATTAATTAAGGAAAATCTCAAAACTGTGATTACCTAAATAGTTACGTGTAGAATTTAATGAAACTTACCTACAGCATAGACAGTTATGGTGTTATAGAAATTAAAATATGTATAAAATCAGCATATTGGATGCGTCAGTCTCGCATAGAAAAATTACTTTCAATATGGAGTACGATCTACCTAGAACCAATACAATACATACAGCGCTGTGCGATGTTGTCAATTATACAGTCTATCAGCTCCATAGGAAGTGTGAGCAATTGCTCTTGCAAAGCAGTTGCAAATGTGACAACGGTTTGAAGAGGAGGCTTGAGAGCAGCTAAACGTCTTCCTAAAGGAAACCAAATATGCTCGACAAGATTCAGGTACCGTGATCGCGCTAGTCATTCCATGTCCTGAATTGTTTGCTGCTGAAGATAATCATTCATGATGCGAACACTGTGCGGTCTAGCGTTGCCTCCCTATAGCTGAAAATTTCCACTTATTGCCCGGCATGCGCTCATCAAGCTTGTTATCTCTATATGGCTGAGCATTCATGATTACACGTGAAAATAGGCCTACGTGTCCACAAAAAGAGATACCACCCTAAACACAGACACTGCCTCATCCGCATGCATATCTTCTATAAATGTTTGGTGGATCATAACAAGTTCTAGGTTCTTTCCAAATCAAATAACATCTACTAACGCTATGAGGCTAAACGTGGACTAACTCGAACAAGTCCAGTCCAAGAACAGTCTCCACTGATGAGCTATCCAGTGGACATGTTGACCTGCCTACTTCAAATGTTTTCTTCTATGACGTGAGCGGCTGGATGCCTCGCGTACAGACCGCTTTCGCGAAGACTTTGAAGCACGGTTGACGTTGACACCAACCTTCCAGCGGCTGCAGCAAGGGAGGATAGATCAATTCTAGATGTGTGATCAATTCCTTCGTGAGCATAACCACAAATATCGGTCATCAGCGCAGTTTGCCTCGTTGGCTGAAATTCTTGGATGCGGAATATGCGGTTAGAAATGGTTGCCAAAATCTACGAAACACAGAAGGACTCACATTTAGCCATCTGGAAGCTGCTGTATGTCTTTGTCCTGACTCTCTTGTCTCCCAATAGCTCTCCATCGCAGTTCTTCGAGAAAATGATACTGACTTTCCCAAATTTCTTACCTCGGTATCGCAGCGAAATTTTCAGGCTTACTCTGAAACATGCATTTTTATGCTCTTGCGCCACTAATTTGCATACTGCAGTTTTACTAAAAATCCTGTGCAATTGCCCTAACATTCGATTTAACACCAAAACTATTACATTCAATTTAATTCAATCCACGCTGAAGTCTCTCACATTTAATGGAAGTATAGCAAATATGCTTTTCCAGTTGAATTTGTTATCCAGCAAAATACCCAAACATTTAATTTCATTCAACTTCTCAATTTTTTTATCTCTAAACACCAATTAGTATCCATCATAAGTAGTATTCTTCTATCAGTGAGCATTGTCTTAGATTTTGGGTGGTTCAAGCTTCACCCAAAGCTTAAACGCTAACAGCTTAAACAGCTGTTAAGCTTCAACGTTATGGATCAGCTTAAATGTTATGGATTTCTCATAAATGAAATTTAAAACGTCTTGGGAAAAAGTAAAACACATCACGCAACTCCTTTCTCTGCCCACAGAGCAATAAATCATCGGCAAAGTCAATAACTTCACAATTGAAGAGATCAGTAAATTTCCGAAAGAGATCGTCGATGCTGA
This sequence comes from Stegodyphus dumicola, assembly GCF_044657685.1. Lineage (NCBI taxonomy): Eukaryota > Metazoa > Arthropoda > Arachnida > Araneae > Eresidae > Stegodyphus > Stegodyphus dumicola. Next base: position 35,009,445 of record NC_140777.1, on the reverse strand, counting down.
TAATCGAAAGCCTGACAGAGGAAACAGAACCTTGCGACATCTCTTCTAATGTCGAAGAATTCTTGAAGTGGAACCCAAATAAAGCTTGCCGATCCTATCCCTCAGAAAATCGCAACAACTTCAAATACATTTTTACATACATTGCAGTAATTTTTTCTTCAATAAATTAATGATAGGCTAGTATGCTGTCATGCATCATCAAAGGCTCTTTCAGATAAGGAAAAATTGAAAATAAATTTGAAAATTTAAAACTGTACACAAATCTCTCCTCTTTCCTCTCTGTACAATTCTGCTTAGACGCAACTGTGTATCCTCGGTACACTTTTAAACTGTGAAAGCATATTCAATAGCATTAATTTTTTTGTTCTTTTACTAACAAAATAATTTTGTTAGTTAATAGTTTTCAAAACATTTACCTGAGCCACATGTAACAACAACATTTACCTGAGGAAGAACGCAGACACTAACACCTAAGATTATCTACATGTGAACTACTGAATGTCTTTGTCTTGGGTATCACAAAGATAGGAGAATTTATCCAAGTTGCGCGGGAAAACATATGATGATCCAAAGACAAACGTATGTTGAATAGTCTATAAAAACCGCGAAGAGTTAGGATAAAAGTATGCTATAGTTTCATCCGGAATAGAGTACGAGCAAGAGATTTACCAAGAATGAATTTACGAATTAGAATCAACTTCGACTGTCGAAAGGAAGGATCAATGTGAGACGTATATTTACTGTTAGTAGATAAGCACCACTGAGCATGAAAGTCATTACCAAGCCTAAGGTAAGGGATGCCTTCGTGGAGGACTTTCTAAGGGGACTGGCTCGTATACACGTAACACAGGGGGAAAACCATAAAAACACCCATGCAGCGAGCCCGTTCGCGTTCAGCGACGGTCTACCACTGTTCAGCGATTTTACCGCTCTGCCGATGGTGGGCAACAATCAAAAGAAAAGGATTCAGCAAGAATAGCGTCGATAGTCTCCTTCATAGAAGATGTTAATTTATCGGTCGAAAGTTGGAAGCCTGAGATCTCAACATTCCTCATAAAAGTTTCTTTATCACTGTAAATGTACTGTATTTTTTCGACGTTCTCATTATTAATATCTGAAAGAAACTTCCTTCAAGACTCTAGTTTGGCTTCAAATTACATCTGACTATGTTTTTTCCTCAAATCAAGATATTTCCTCTTATACAAATTTCGTATATCTTTGTTGTATGTTCCGTTCTTCATGTGTAGTGGACTGTAATGTGACTTGCGATTACCTTAGTCGAACTTCAATAACTTCAGAATTATAATGTTGATCGAATTTCTTTATAGGCCTTCAAACATCCCGTTGGCTGAGGAACGGCGACAGAAACGGCAAACCTCTAGCTTCAGAAGCGGACCTCTAAGAAACTCAGCGACGATAGAACTCTAGTAATTCCCAGGAAACTTGAAGCTCCAAACGCACGCTTAAATCCTAACAAATTTGTGTCCTCAGTTCAACGACAAGAAATGCAATTTGCATAACAACAAGCACACTCTCAGCTTTGAAGGCCCAAGGGCGTCAAACAGAACGAGAGGCTACTGGTTTATCTTCTTGGCATTTAATCGTTTCTTCCTTCAAAAGAGGTACAGCGATATCTACGCCAAAAAGTATATCAATAAGCCCAACTCTTGCAGAATGTTGTATCCGCCAACATTAAATCATTACTCACCTCAATGTATTTCTTATCTAATGAAAAATACGGCAACGTAACAATAATTCTATTAATGATAAATAGTGAAGTTGTAAATGACACCTTCGTTGGAAAATGCGGGACGGAATTTATTTCCGCAATTCCATTAGTTTTCGTAACCAACGACCATAAACATGAAATAAAAACTTTGGCATTTAATCTTAGTAACCCTAGTCTTTGTAGGCAGTCTTCTGAAATCAGGCTTACTTGAGTGTCAGGATCAAGGTGGGCTCTGCACAACTGGTATTCGCCAGATGAATCTAACACCTTAATAATAGCCGTGCACAATAAAACTTCTTGCCGAAAATTAGAGTCTGATGCACAACATTTAGGCTAGAACAATTACGCTAGAACTCATGAAATTCTCCCCTGACCTAGCCGATTGAGTACGAGATTCTAGCTCCGGGAAAAATGGCTTAGCCGTCACCGATAATTCGTTCAAACTGTTCGCAGCAGTTTTGGCTCATTTTGAACTGTTTCGAAATGCAGTAACGTGTGATGATTTTTAAAGCACATTTTAAATTTATGAATACTTCTACACTCGAAAGCTTTCTGATTTGAAACTACACAATTAAAACAAACATTGCTTTCCTTGACAAAATTAACACTCACCTGATTCTTCATATTTAAAACAAAACTTATTACATTCTAATACTGAATAACCAGCTATACAATACATACTTTGCGCGCGAATCTCTGAAGCCAATGAGGTTAATTTGGCTCTCACAGTTTGTTTTTATAATTTGTGACTTACTTGCTTGCGGAGTTCTGGCATGAGATTTTAAGAATTATAACAGGTCATTAAGGGTTGGTATTTCCTCACGCTTTAATGTTTTTTCCCATCATCCTCTCGTAGAAGAATCTAATTTAAATTGTACTATTATCGTTAAAATTGCATCCGCGAATTGTTCTTCTTTAAAGCCCAATTTCTCAAATGAACAAACACATTCTCTTAAGGCGCCTACCAACGCTGATAACTGACTAGAATTTCCAATTTGTGAATTTGATGAATACAAGATTTTCTTTAATACCGATGAATGTAATTATCTCTTATGTGAAAATCTTTGAGACAATAAATTCCATGCGATTTGAAAATTTCTATCACAAATAGTTAAAGTCTTAATACATCTTCCTTTAAAGAGTACATCTTAATACATCTCCCTTTAAAATATTGTAGCTTTTGCGCACCCGATAAACTGTCATTACCAACTATCGCCGTTTTAAATAAATCAAAAAATAACAACCATCCCTCAGCACTGCCACTAAATACAGGAAGAGTTAGCTTAGGTAATCCAATACTTGATTATTCACAAAATGTAGCTTTCACACTGATATCTTCAACATTCTTATAATTAACTCTGGTTAGCGTTAAAAATAACTCATCAACATTACCTTGAATGTCTTTGTGAAGAGAAATATATTAACGTGTCTACAAACTAGTTAATATCTTTCTCTTCACAAATTACAAAAATGTTACTGAAAATATCTGAAATTTCAGTCATTACATTATTTAACCTGGATTTAAAAAGTTCTAACTGACTATAATCAGCAGAGTTGTTACTCAGTGTAATTTTCTCCTTACGTTTAGTTAACTTAGCTTTAGCTACACGCATTTTCGTCTTAAGGTTTGTAAATTATATTATCTAATAAGAAATATACAGAAATACACTGACTCACTAATTTTACTGCAGCTCCGGAAAAAAAAAGAAAAAAAAATTATGTTCCGTTCTTCATGTGTAGTGGACTGTAAGGTGCCTTGCGATTACCTTAGTTTAACTTCAAAACCTTCAGAATCATAATGTTGACCGAATCTCTTTAATGGTTTTCAAACATCGCGTTGCCTGAGGAACGGCGACAGAAACGGCAAATCTCTAGCTTCAGAAGCGGACCTCAAAGAAACTCAGCGACGATGGAACTCTTCCAGCAATCATGAAGCTCCAAACGCACTCTTAAAAACCTAACAAATTTCCGTCTGAACTGCTCCTCAGTTCAACGGCTAGAAATGCAACTTGCATAACAAAAAACAATTGCTACAATTCCTTTGGAATTGTCTATAAGCATTAGTTCTTTTTCTCATAAATGGAATCTATAATGACCACCATAATACACTACGCTTACTATTCATTTTAATAGATACCTAAAAAATAAACACAGGTTATAAAATCCACAATTACATCAAACGAATTAGTACTTCTTCAGGAATCCAAACGATTTATAATCAAAGGAATATACTGTGAACAACATGTTTCAAAATATACTCAAACTGCCTTTTCTGCATTAAAATACTCTGCTAACAGCACTAAAAGCAGCACATAAACTGATAAATCATCTCATGATATGACAAAGATTCACAATCCTAGAGACACCAGAGGATAACATTCAAAAGCAAATCAACTCCCATAACTGTAACATCTGTATATCTCGCTCTCTGTTTCTAACAAAAATTGTATTAAATGTGAGTGATAAAATCTCCAAACCTGTTTCCTCGTGAATCGCTGAAGGGACTAAGCCAAAGTTCAGACTTACTATTGGAATCCATCCAACAATAAGCTTTGTAAAATCTTTCGCTTAGAAAACCCGATTAATTTACTGTAAATCACGATCAATACATCTGGAAGCCTCAGAGTAATATGAAAACAAAAGTATTTTCCACTTTTAAAAACAATACGAAGCGTCACCATATTATAAGTAAAAAATATCAGATCCAAAACGCTAGGCAGAAGTCCATTCAAACAACAGTAGCAGTCTTTATGACTCCTCAATTAAAATCTTAATATAGCCTAAAGGATGTGTGAAAACCAGCCAAAAGACTATGATAATAATGAGCTGTTGAATAAAAGCAACAGTAACATCATTTACCTCCGTACTTAAAACAAATTGCTGACTTGCAGGCTTATATCTATGTATATTAATGTGAACACAATTTAAAACACAATTAAAGATATTGTTATTTGCTTGCACTTGACATATTAAGACTTCTGATATATTCCTGACAAGAGTAAATTTTAGAAAAGGGCAAATGGCTTACATATATTTTTTTTCTCATCTTTTGTTTTTTGATTACGTCTAATATAGTTAAAACACTCTTTCAAATTCTTAAGTGGGAAGATTTTACTTTCATGTTCAGAAAAAACAATACCAGAGATTTTTACAATGTTCAGCACGATGATTATACCCGAAGCAATTAAAGCAACAATCATCCATAGCACACATATTCCAAGAAATGTTTTACTCTCTTTTAAAATGCTTTTATGCAGGTTATATTTTAAAACATATATAAAATAGATAAATCATGTAGCATCTTGTTATAATAAATTATACGTCTAATTAGAAACAGTCTAAGGAGAGTTTGTGTTTGCATACAGATCTAGGCAACTGATATTTTTTTGTATCAATTTTATTTTAGCCTGCACATGTCAGAAAGTAGAGTAAATTTTAAGCTGAAATATATTTATGTCTATTTGATTAAATAAGTTTGTACTTTCTAAACCGTGTAAACACATCCTGGAATGCATGTAGCACCTACATTTACTTGTAATTCAGGCCAGTTGAGTTTAATTGCGCCCAGATAGGTGTTACATTTTTATATTAGCATAACCTTCTGGTCCGAGGGAATACTGTAACGTGATGTGATTGAAATAGAAGACGGATAATATTTATAACTCAATAAAGAATAAATATGCGCTTAGACACATTATAAACTGTACTAACATTTCTCAGAGTATGTCTGATAGCCTGAAGTGACTTCTCTGTTACTTCCCTCCTACACCGTGTCGTTAGCAGCTCACTTTGTATATGTATTAATTTATCGAAAGCCTTGCTTTGTTTTAATCCATAATAATTATCTGCTTTAATAATGTTTATTATTATGATTAATCCACCTTGTATTGTTCTGAATATTTACTCGCAGTTAAATTTAAATATCAATGTCTAATTGTTCAATTTTGTACTAAGGATGTACTGTACTTGGTTTTATTTGTACTAAAATTTTACACTAAGCACAGTATGCACATAAATTATTATTATTTTTTGCCTTAACAAGGAGCACTGTATCTTAAATAGTCACAGCTAGGTATTATCTGTAAAAATGTATGTTCCGGAAATCAGTCTGCACGCATATTTTATTGTATTTTATTTAATGCATTTAGAACCTAACATGACATTATCTATATTAATGAAATCCTCTGAGTTTATCACTCATTTGATTGTATTTGTAATTACTATTAGTATATTATATGGATATATGTAGTCTGCAAGTTTGCCAGTATAACTTGCCATTACTGTCTATATAATGCAAACGCGATATTTATATATGAAAAATTTTATAACCCTAATTTGTAATTTGTTTTACTTCATGATTTGGAATGTATGAATATTTGTACAGATTTCATCTTTACGTCTGTACCCTGTATCTACATACTGTCCTTATTACATTTTTATGCCTAACCTACACCATAATAGTGAAATGTAACTAAAATACGCATTGAATTAGCAGAAGTACATAACATATTACAAATTTGCAAAACTCAGTGTAATGTACCATCTATAGCAATATTTTTTAATTAATTGTATAACTGTCATTACGCATTCAAACTATGAGCACATTGTACTCGACAATGTCGGTACTTCTTTGCAAGTAACAGCAACTTTGCAACGCGCAAGATAAACGGTCAGCAGCATTTTCCCCCTTAGTCCCAACATTCCCCACCATGCACTTTCCCCTTAGTCCCCGGTATGCACTTTATTTACGTGTTCTGGTCCTTTTTTCAGTGTTCCTCACTTTACGTAGTCATTTCCCCGAGGACATTGAACTAAACTCTAGTATTTCTCCCCCATCAAAGGGATCTCCAACGGGCTGAAAACCACTTAATCCAGTTGGCGAGTTGTTCTGACGAGAGAGAAAAGAAAAGAAAATATTTAATTCAAGTAGAACTAAAATAAATATCACAATAACATGTTACTAATTGTGTTTTTTTTTTTTTTTTTCTTTCCATTTTCTTGCATACATAATATTTTGGTCTTCGCATAGCGTTTTATTACTTCTGCTCATGAATTATATTTTATTGTATATTCCAAATGATTTGTAAGAAGTTTATATTTCAAATAAGAATGATTGTAGAGAAATATAAGCAGTTAAGCAGAAGTCGAGAATTATTAATGCTGAATAATGTTGTATTTTATTTATTCAAGGAGTGTTGTATTTTATTTAATTGCTTCAGATCTTTAACTATTTCAATATTCCGGTGTATACACATAATTAATTGCTGTTTGAAAAGTCACAATGCATTTTTCTACGTTCTCAGAGTTCTTTGTTTAAATAAAGAACAATGATCAGTCAGTAGTATATTGCCGGTTTTATTCAGAAATTATCTAGCTTTATTGCCGATACGCTGAGCATGGTGCTGTTTTCGGCCTCATCTGAATTGAATATTATACCAAGAAAGATATTTTGAAGAGTGCGAAACAAGTAAAAGCCTTAGGCCACAAAATCAGGTAAGTATGATACGTGTGGCAACGTTTCATCCAAACTCCAATTATTTTTGTCAGTGATAAAATTTTTGATTTGTCTTGTTTGCAAACTCCTACCAACAAGCTAAAAAGCCAAAAATATAGTAGCCATCTTAAGAAGAAAATTGAATATTTGTATGATGATCTGAAAAAAGACTGCAAGAAAAAATAGAAACATGTATGCCAACGTCTAACACTGCATCGGAAATTCTAAACATATGCTGCTAAAGCAGGTTCTTAAATTTTGTGATTTTGTTATTGAATTCATGCGACGTACGTGTGAAAAAAACGATACTTAATATTAAAGTTTTAAAAAATAATTTAATTTCTTGTTTTCTTGTTTGTTACTTTTTAATTCACTTCTTCCTTTTCTGCCTCTTTTCGCCATGAGATTTGGTCATTCCAGAATTTGTATCCAGTCGAGGTGCAAGTAGATTTTACAATAAAGTTTAGAGTACTATAAATTGAGTTTAGCTTCAGATTTGGTCGTGTGTTTGAATTCAAATCATATGCTTGAATTTCTGAATATGCTTGAATTCTTATCTCTTATAGGGTATTTCTCCCCTTTCCTACCCTGCCTTCGTGGCGCAGTGGTTCTGCACACTGGGTTGATGCCCGGCGAAGGCAGTTGCTAATTTTTCATCAAGCTGGCTCCCAAAAAAAATCCTAATGTCTCTACAGTGGCGCCTGAACTAAACGGGTGATGGATGATGACTCTCCACACCCAGGATTTGGCGATTGGGTCCTATAAAAACCCTAGTCGCCCTTTAAAAAGAGGAGTATATAGAGTATTTCTCCTGCTTTCTTAGCGTACCTTCGTGGTGTGTGGTTCTGCAAACTGGGCCGGTTTTCCAGAGGTCCGCGGTTCGATTCCCGAAGAAGACGGTTGCTAATTTTTTATCTCTGAGATTTCCAATTAACCTAATGTCTCTGCACTCCATTCAGATTAATTTGAATTGTTAAATTGGTAGAAATTGTAAAAACAGCTTGTGTTTAAACTAGAACCAGTTGGCTGGTAACTTTATGTTTATGTATTTTATAACTCTTACAAATCGTGAGGTAGATTAAATTTAAAGTGATTTTATACCTATGTATGTTTGTTTAGAATTAAAAATTCTTGTAGGGCAAATTCACACTGGAATAAGTAACACCTTATTTTTATCGAAATTGAGCTAACGAATATAACTGTAGCCACAGTTACCTTCATTAGCTGTTACACTATGAACACGTATTTTAAATATCAACATATTGCTAAATAAAGCCACTTAAGTATATTAGTGAAAACGAAGTATTGATACAGAAAACGAAAAAGCAGCAGTTCTCCCGCCTTATATGCAATAGTTTTATAAAAATGCCTTTCTTGGTACAGAAAGCGAGAACTTCGATTCGATTACTTTAGCCCCAAAGTGCTGATCAATATATCAAAATCATCTGTCTCTTAATAAAGTATCGGGCTCAACATCACACACTAATAAGTCAGTAAGTAATTGCGAAGAAAGACGAAGGCAGGAACTTTCTTTATTTTTTAGTTTTTATCTCCTTTTCTTCATTGAGATATAGAAATAAAAAAGAAATATCCCCGAGGGTGGAGGCACAAATAAGAACTAAGAATCGAAAGTATAAATGAAAGTTTGGAAACGAATGGAATTTGTTTCGTAAGATGTAAAAAAAAAAAAAAAAATAAAATAAAAAATAAATAAATAAATAAAATACGTAAAATAATGGTGTTGTGCTCGTTGCATCAGATTTCAATTTCTTTACGGCAGTAACAAAAATAGTGATAGTAAAAAACTAATAATTAGCAAAATTAAAATAGAAGCATCCAAAATATTCATATTTATTAAATGGCAAATAAAATCAGGCTGTCACAGTTAAAGATATTTTTTAATAAGAAATTAAGACCATGTACTCTTATGGCGTAGTGATCAGCAATCGACCTTGCAATGGGGGATTTAAGTTTAATTTTTGGTGACGGAAATATTTATTTTCGAAAGTTCCGTGCTCAAAATACATGCTGGCTGTACGATAAATGTGAGATTCATTTCAGTTTGAAATTCATTTTAAATCAACTTACTTAAACACGTTTATGAAAGTATAACTTTCCACTTCCTTGTTCGAAGTAAACGAAGTGTTGCATTCTCAAAATATTTCGAGTATGATGACAGTGGGCAATGGGAGATGCCCATTGACTTGTGTGAAAACTCAAATTGTTGCTGAAATTGTCTTTTTCCATATCATTTAAAAGTGTTCGTACCTCTTCCTGTTTAGCAATCGGTAGGCGTATTGGATGTTGCTTGATTGGTGGATGATCATAGGTATCGATTCTATGTCAAATAACTCTTTTTCGACTCACATCAGAAGATGAGTGGGAGAATAACACTCGGCATCATTCCTCTCTTCATTGTTTAGTTGTAAATTCTGCAATAACTCAAATAAAATGCTCTCTTACGACATGTATTCTGGGATGTTTTTCTTTCTTTCAGCGATGGTTACTGGAGTACATGTTGCAATCACTTCACCTTTCTTAATAACTTTTACCTTCTCAGTTACATTGGTAACTCTCACCGGGATAACGGTCCTCTACAGATCGCCGAGTGCTGAGACGGGTCCGTGACACTTAGCCGACAACTACTTAGCCGACGGGACACTTAACCGACACCAGTTAGAGGACAGGACATTTAGCCGACACGGACATTTAGTCGACACGGACACTTAGCCGACAGGACATTTACCCGACACGGACAGTTAGTCGACAGGACATTTAGCCGACACACAGATTTCGCCGTCAGGGCATTTAGCTACAGTTAACTGTCAAGACATTTAGTCAACAGAACACTAAGCCGACAGTGATGTTTAGCTGATGCGTACTCAATAATTATTTAAATTTACAATCAATTACAAAATGTCTCGTTTTCTCCATAAGTTCAATATTTAAGTTATTTCTTTCACCTATCAGTAAAATTCATTTTTCGGATTCTTGAAGATCTCATACCTGCTTTTAATTATTGTGTTAATTTAGCATTCATTGATAAGTATCGTGCTGTTTGGTGTATATCGGCTAAATTGAAAAAGCTCTGAAATTTCTCGTCAAGGAATATGAATTAAATTTCGAAAGGAAAAAGAATTTTTTTAGCTAAGTACGGCGGTCATTTAATTACATTTTAATATGGGATCTTCAAACATTATCCGTAAAGCTTCTTCATTTAATCAACTTTCACATCATTAATAATTTCCCTCGTTTACTTAATGATATTAATTTTCCAATCTCGCTCTTCCAAATGCTTTCAAATTTCTAATATCTTTACGTTACGTTACTATTTTGCTCATCACATCGTGTTACATTCCTTCCCTTAAAAATTCGTTTGGCTTCTCCCACTAATGAAATTTCCCTTCCCTGTCATGAGAAATCTGAATAATGCAATGAAAATTATTGTTATTCTTGAATTATACTTTTTTATAGAAACATATGGCGGGGAGGGTTAGTTTAGCAAATATATTTTATTTTGTTATTAAGCAATTTAGAAAGGTGAATTTTTAAGTCCAGCAAAGGTATAAATTATTTGTGACCTCTATAATTTGCAGTTCATGCGAACATCCTTGAGATAAAAATTCTCTAACATTTTATTGACCACGCTTCTCGCTTAAAATACTTACTTAAGTTAATGTTTATAGTCCTAAACTAATGCTTAATGTTGAATTTAGAAGTAATATATTATTTAAGGTTTTGTTTTATTCATAATTAAAGCTGCAGAAGGAGGCGGCGACAAACCAAGTAGGGCGGAGCAAAGCGTGTCAGATCGTGAAAAGTCACCGTAATGTGGTGTTATCTATCGATGCTATAGATTTAACTAGATCAGTCATGTCAATAGATAATATTATGCGATGTGTAATTTTCGGCGTAAATCTCGCCAAGCAGACTTTATTGGCGACCAGATACACATAAAAAGTTTTAGCAAATGTTAGTTCTAAGATTTTTTTTTTTTATTTAATTTTTTTTTTTTTATTTTCAAAGCATAAATATTTTAGTATCCTTTAAAATTTTCTAAAAAGCCAATAAATAAAGACAATAAATTTGTAAAAATACATTAATTTAAGAATTTACTATGCTTTCATGGTTCAACATCCTGATTCGCCAATTCATATCACGTCATCCCAAGTGATCTCATCTCACGCAAACTACGCTACAAAAATATAATTCTCTCTAATTATCTACATTAATTTCAAGTTAACTCTTAATTTGGAATACAAGTTTGAATGCAAGAATTACTTCAATTCGTACGAACAGCTTATTCAGAAATTATGTAAAACCGCAGTGCTTTACTTCGCTAGTGCATTCTTAATTAGAATTGATGAATTTAGCTCTTGACTTTGCTTTTTCTATATTTTCGCCTTCGGGTGAGCGGTATGATTGCATTCTAATTTACTTAATTACCACAAATGGCCTTAGGGCATAAAATTGTACTATCTGGTAAAAATTCTATGTAATCGCATGCCAGTATTGAAAGAAACAATCAATCTGATAAGAAATGGCTGTGACTTGTTTTGAAAATGAACAATAAAAGGTTAACAGCGAGTATATTCCGCTTGGCATCGGTCGTACCATTATTGGCGACTTTACCGTCTGCGCCGGCAAAACGGAAAAGTACCATAATATGTTATATTAATGTTTTTCTTATAAAATATAACTTTTCTCAATATCTGTTAAAAATGTATAACTTTTCATTTCATTTTTCATTCATTTTATTTGTTTTTCTCTCTCATTCCTTCTCTTTCTCGTTTTCGGTTTAGCTACATTGTAATGGGAAAATTTTTGGTGCCCATTTTCCTGAATGTACTAATAAAGTTCTAGCCTAAAAAGGCAATTTTCATTGGAAGAGACTGGTTATGTATTAAGTAAAACAGTCACTCTATTTCTGTTAGACTCAGCAGCTGCCGAGCGGTAAAGTTACTGAACACTGGCAGTTCAGTCCGAATTTGAATCCCGCGAACAGACGGGCTGTTTTCGTGGTGTTTCCCATGTGTAACATGTATACGAGGCAGTTTTCCTTAGAAAGTCCTCAACGAGTCCCCTTAAAAAGTCCTTTCCCTTAGGCAAATAGCCCTCTGGCTTTGCCTTAATTATTTAAACCAAACTTACTTCTGTTAGATGGCCGCTAAACCAAAAACGAGAAAGAGAAGGAATGAAAGATGAAAAAAATAAAATTAATGAGAAATGAAATGAAAATTTATACATTTTTAACAGATATTGAGAAAAGTCATGTTTTATAAGCAAAACATTAATATAACATATTATATTGCAAATTACACATCGCGACTTAGTAAATAATATTATCTATTTACATGACAGATATAGTTAAATCTAGTATCGTTAGATGGCACTACATTACGGTGACTTTTCACGATGTGTCACTTTGCTCCGCCCTACTTTGTGCCCCCCCCTTCTACAGCTTCAGCTATGAAAAAAAAAACCTTAAAGAATATTTTAAATCTAAATTAAACATTATGAACTAGTTTAGGGCAATAAACATTAACCTAAGTAAGTAATTTAAGTAAAAGGCGTGGTGAATAAAATGTCATAATATTTTTATCTCAAGAATGGTGATATGAACTGCAAATTATAGAGAGGTCACAAATAATTTATACCTTTGCTTGTCTTAAAAATTCACTTTTTTAATTGTTTCTAATAACAAAAGAAAATGTATTTGCTAAACTAAGCCTCACCACCATATATATGTATATATATATATAAAATGTAATTCAAGAATAACAATAATTTTTATTGCATTATTCAGATTTTTCTCCTACGATGTCTCTCAAGTAACTGCGCTTCGTAACACGAAGACTCAGGTGCTAGAAACACTTGTCAGCAGGCACACGGATTATAACACCACATCCTGTGCAGAACTCGCACGAAAATGGCATATCTTTTCTAACCTAACGTGAGAAAATTCGTAATTGAGATAAAAAATCTCGTGAAAGTGCAATTTTAGAGTCTTCAGATACAGCGAGCGTTGAGATAGTTCTCCTACAGATGTCCGGTGGTGTAAATGCAAGTGTTATCGATAGCCTAGGCATGCAGTAATGCATATCTGTTGCTGCGTGCTAGCGTCAGAATGGTGAGAGCTCGTCTGAATTGAAGGCGTTGTCTCTGAAGGTACTTGAGTGAAGAGGGCGGAGCTACCGGCCGTCTTGGCCAACGGTGAATCTAAAAAGGAAGTGCATCCACTTGTAAGACAGGCATTGGTCGGGGGATGGGTTAAAAGGAAATAACATAACGGACAATATTATTGAATGGTGTGAGTCGCTGTTGACGTTAAAAAAGATCATGGAAGGTAATAAGAGTTACTTCTATTGAATTAAATTAAGATAAATATTAAGCTGGATGAGATACAAAATAACTGAGTTAATTTAATAGATAACATATTGGCAAAATCGAAAAAACAACCTTGTATTTAGCGTAGGTATAATGAAACAATCGATTTCGAGGGCAGCTAAAGGTCCCTCCTCATCAGGAGAAAGGAATACTTAGAAAGAAGAAAATAAAGGAGTCACAGAAACACGTGGTCCTTATCAGCACTGCACGTGATTATAACTAGATTTTTAATCAGAGTTGCACTGGCCGCCTACTTTTACTGAGCCAGGTTATCTGATCAAGCATAAAGGACAAGAAAAAAAAAAATTAGCGATGTTAAAATAGGGAGCGAGGGGCAAATGCACCTTACGCTCAAAATCTGAACTTAAAATAATGGAAAGCAACCACTGAACGAATTTTTATACCCTCTGGTAGTACCAAACGCGAGGAGGTAACGCCATCTATCGGCAAAAATAACTGAAATTAGATAGCAGTATTTTAAAGGCATTAGGAAGGACTGGATTGGACTTTAAATCATTAACTAAACCTGCTAAATCTTTGTGAATGTGAAAAGCCTCAAGAAAATCCAATTCACCTATGGAAGAAGCCTTTTGGATAATTTTTGCAGACCCAAAATCAAAATTATGGTTAAAAGTCCAACTATGATACGCTATTGAAGACTTGTTAATTTCGTCTTTTCTGACATAAGATTCATGTTCCTTGATACGAAACTTCAACGCTCTTTTTGTTTGGCCAATATATCTTAAACCACACTGACACGATATACAATAAATTCCCCAAGAATTCAAGACAGAAACGCAATCTTTTAAAATCGAAGGGTGAATTTTATTAATAGGGGAGAAACCGACTTGAAAATTGAATTTCTGGAGAATCCGTTCAATTTTCTGAAATGCTAATTCCACTTAAAATTTTTCCTCTTTTGAACATACATCCTGGTCTAGAACCGATACCGTTTGTCAACGGCATTAAAATGTGCTTATTTCTAAATTCCTTAAACTCACACACCAGTCGGATAGTTCCAACTATCTAGCTGATCTTCCCACTGTAAACGTTAACCCCATCGTTAATATCTCCAATAGGAATCTTTCGGAGGATCAGTTAAAAGTATTAAAATATGATTTCAACTTTTCAAAGACATCTAAACCTTCAATTCCTCAAATCATCGCCCCTATAGAGAAAGCCTTTAAATTCTCCAAAATTTCGGAAACGCAAAAGGATACAATCTGCCACCTAATTACTCATAACGTTAATTTTAACAACAAATCTTTGGGTTCGAATCTTAGCAAAAAGGAAAATGAGATCTTACGTGAAATCCATTCTGATACTAATACCATTATCTCTAAAGCTGATAAGGGCGGGCAGATCGTTGTTATGGACAAACACACATATATTACTGGAGTCTCTAAACTGATAAATGAAGGCCCATACTGCTCGATCCCTAAAGATCCTTCAACTGACCTCACGAAAGTAAAAAGTGCTATTAAATCTTCCCACATTCTGCCAACTCAGTTGAAGAAATCACTTATTCCACCTATTACTAATTGCGCTAGACTTTATGCTCTTCCAAAAGTCCACAAAACCGGTATTCCTTTTCGACCAATTGTTTCCAACATAGGTACTGCTTCATATTCTTTGGCCAAATATTTAGTTTCCAGATTTTCTCCTCTACTTACTAACAATATTCACACTGTAAAAAATTCTGTTGAAGTCATTGATAAACTTAAAAATATTTCTCCACTTCGTTCCATTATGGCTTCATTTGATGTCAAATCTCTGTTTACTAATGTTCCGGTCGAAGGAGCACTAAATTGTCTTGAAACTAGGCTTCGGGAATTTCACTTCACACATACTGAAATTAATGAGTTGGTTTCGCTTACTAAAGTTTCTGCTAAAGCACATTATCACCCGTAAGGTGCTCAAGGCTGTTGCCAACGACAGGCGCTCCTTGGCATGAGGAATATCGCGGGCTTGGGCTGACTACGTCAGACAAGTGAGCATAAGCAACAACAACACATGCACTTAGCATCTGTAATATATCTGCTTATGAATTGCTTTAGCTTACTTAGAAAATATTAAAAAGAGGAAAACCTTTTCCCTTTAACTTACAATTTAATTACTGTAAATTTTAAATTTTAAATTATTATTACAATTCTTATAAATAACATTGAGTTTTTAACATAAATAATATCACTCTAAATCTGCAGTTTCACAATCCGGCAATTATATATGATGCACAAAGGCGATATTAACGTCCTTCAGAAAGATGTCTTTATTAATAACTATGTTTACGCGTGTATAATTCTTCTGTTGTTTGTAAAAGAAGAACGCTTCTGTCTTATGTAAAAGAATAATGATCCCTCTGACTAAGTGTGGACTTTAAGGTTTCAGAGCAAAGTATAAAATGTTCATTATTTTATATTAAAAGTAAGCACGTTAATGTTAACTCAAGAGCATTTAATTTATGCCAGCTCAAGGGTGTTTAATTATGAAGTGCGTTAATTTAAGAGTTTTATTAAGGAGATGCAAAGAAGTTTCAAAAAATATGAGTTAACTGGTAAGACACGTACTGTTTTAAATGGTTAGGATTTCCTGAAGCTGAATGAAAGTAGAACTACGGAAAAATGGGAGCATTAAACTTATGCAATTAGTATTAAAATTAATATTCATTCTAACAAAAATTATATGATACATTTCTTTTTAGGAAGGTATTCCGGATGAATATTTAAGAAAAATAATGCATTCTTTAGAAAATAAGTATAATTATTTCACAGCATTTCCAGATTAGGAATTTTATTTTACAATCTCATCATTAAATAATGTACTTATTAAGAATATTTTTTAAAATATTTTGCATAAAATTCACATTATATTACCGACTTATAAAATATAACTTTAGCATTGCTGGACTAACTTATGCTACTTAGTTATAACATAATGCAACAACTTAATATAGTGTGTTGTGTTCTTGTTACTTATGCTCGCTTGTCTGACATGTTCATGTTAATGTAGAAGTGCAAAGGAACACCCAATGTTTCCTGTGAGTAAATAGGTATAGTACAATTGCACTTCCATAATTTATTAAAATTTAGGACATATGAGTTACATAATACGCAATTAAGAACATATGAATAAAGAGATTACAAGAAATGTTAACAGTCTGTGCCATTGCACTTACATACTTTGAATATATATCCAGTAGTTTTTTAATACTTAGAATATTTGATACTAATGTTGTTTACAGTAACATTTTGTAAAAAAAAATAAGCGTATGACAAAGAATTATATAATAAACGGATAATAATTAATAATAAATAAAATAGTATTCGTATGAAAAAAATCTTATGAAAATTTTATGAAAGGGTTAATGTTTCTATTAGGGATTCTGATGTGTAATCCTCTTGTAAGGAAGCATGTACTAATATAATATTCTGGATCTCCTATTTCCGCACATGCACACAAATTTTCACTTGTCTGACAGTAACATAAGCTCAAGCTCACAATTCTTTGTGGCAAGGAGCGCAAGATACGCCTCTCGTTGGCAATAGCCTTGAGCACCTTTCAGACGACAGTGCGATTTAGCTCAATTCCGGCCCAGTTTTGATGGGTCCGAGGAGCTTCTGTCCCTCTCTTTCTCCACGAAACCACACGGCAGGACTTTCAGCTTGCGGCATATTCGGAGTGCCGCCATGCCGCACCGACACTATATATTTACAAACATCCATGCTTTCTCCACGTTTCGAACCTGGGCCCTTCGGCACAGCAGTCAGCGAAGCTAAGCACTATACCGGTTGGACTGCGCAATGTTACTATGTTATTTTACTTTTTCTTTGCCTTTTTATTTTGTAAGCATTACATAATTAAATAATAAACGTATTTTATGTAGAGCTGCTAGTAGTTTCTTAATGCTTATCTAGATTTGAAGCGGAAGATATGACAAATTTTACGGAATGACTATATGACAAATTTTACGGAAGCAACGCAAAATTAGCCCTTTCCTCACAATATTGTCAGAAGATGTTTAAAAAACAATGAACTAAAAGTGTCCTATTTTCATCTATATCACAAAGTTTTCTTGTTGTCTTCTGACATTCTAATGAGGAATGGGATAGTTTTCTGTTTCAGCTCCTGTAAAATTTGACTTTTGTCACATAGCTCCTTTTTACATATTCCGATTTATTATAATTTTAACTGAAAATTTACATAAAAACTGTTCTTTAGCAGATTCGCGCACTTAAAAATCTTCCATTTTTCTTTTCCATTATATGAACAAGAGGTTACCCTCCAAAAATATGGAATCCTTTAAGCAGTTATAATACACTTTACACTATATACTTTTGTGTTGGACTGCGCAATGTTACTATGTTATTTTACTTTTTCTTTGCCTTTTTATTTTGTAAGCATTACATAATTAAATAATAAACGTATTTTATGTAGAGCTGCTAGTAGTTTCTTAATGCTTATCTAGATTTGAAGCGGAAGATATGACAAATTTTACGGAATGACTATATGACAAATTTTACGGAAGCAACGCAAAATTAGCCCTTTCCTCACAATATTGTCAGAAGATGTTTAAAAAACAATGAACTAAAAGTGTCCTATTTTCATCTATATCACAAAGTTTTCTTGTTGTCTTCTGACATTCTAATGAGGAATGGGATAGTTTTCTGTTTCAGCTCCTGTAAAATTTGACTTTTGTCACATAGCTCCTTTTTACATATTCCGATTTATTATAATTTTAACTGAAAATTTACATAAAAACTGTTCTTTAGCAGATTCGCGCACTTAAAAATCTTCCATTTTTCTTTTCCATTATATGAACAAGAGGTTACCCTCCAAAAATATGGAATCCTTTAAGCAGTTATAATACACTTTACACTATATACTTTTGTCTGCTTTAAATTATTCTTCATCACCAACACCAAATTTTTTCCAGATGTTGTACCCACCACTGGAAGCATACAAAGTGTATCCACACCACAGACCTGCTATTTTATCCACTGAATTGTTTTCTAAGAGCTTTCTTTATTTGCAGAAGCAGCAAAAAGTCACACCAAGCAAAAAGCTATGGTGAGTAGCGCGAGTGAAACTCATGTATCATGTCGTTCTTCCATAAGAATTACGGGGTGAAGAACATTTATTTCTTCAGAAGTGTGGTAAGTAAACTTTTGATGATTTCATTAGTAGGCTGTCGCATTTTCTCAATATTTCTGTAGTTTCTGATTTCTCTCCCCCAGTTGATGCCCAACTTTTACATTCTTCATTCGCTTTTATTCGTACGTTGTTATTTACTCAAAGCGGTGTTCGTAAAGATTTGTTAAAGCATACCATCTTGGTGTGTAAGCGGCGTTGTTTTCTTTAATAAAAAATAATTTTTAATTAATTACGGAAACTGTTTATTATTTGTCACTGCACATCATGAAAATGGTTGCACGCTGTTAGCAAGAAACACACTTTCAACACCAAACACATACCACTCTACTCTGATTCATGCCATTTGGCACACAGGCGCGGGGAATCTTACTAATCCTTAATCTAAATCCTAGCGGCGCCAACCATAATTACTAAACCTCGCTTCCAGTGTTGTCATTTCTATTATTTTTGGGTGCCATTTCATACTATTAGAATCTTACTTATTATGCAGTCTATAACAGAGTTAATTTTAATTAGAATAACAAATGAATGCTTATATAAATATTGATTTATATGACCACTGCTGATATTATGAGATTCCGTTATCGTGCATAAGTAAATTTGGTAAGGTGCTGTACTTCTTTTCTGCTTCAAGAAACTGAAAGCAACTATATCACTGTCTATGTTCAGTTTAGTAGGCATTGGAAAGCTTGTTATGGCGAATTAGCAGTTGGAGATGTGCTTCCTGCTAGAGATACTAGAGAAATACTCATATCATCATAAGCACGAGACACTACACAAATTTAGTCTATACAGCACATATGTTAAGGTAATTAAGCGTAAATTTATTTCATTTCGTTAGTTTTAAGAATAAAATTTTAACGTTCGAAAATATTATATACATTACTGTGAAACATTACATGTAGCACTTTTGAGAATACATAATTTTTATTAATTCTTCTCTTAATTGTTTCTATGTTGTTTATAATGCAAATTTTTTTATATCTTTCAAAGTTGAAAATTAATGATCAAATTCCATTTTTAAACTGAATTTTAAAGTTTTCGTGTCTAACTTGTTGCTCCTTCTACTTATTAACTTGTACCGTTTCTGAAGCTGCCAAATTTGGTATTTACAAAATCAGTCCTCGAGCCTAGCTATTCTGTTGCATTAACACCAAAGTGACAGCATGGTGAGAATTTACTGCATCGTTTTATTTATGGGGAGGTATTTCTTCGAAGAGTTATCTTCCACAGGTCCAATTACATGCTCGATCACAATACAGAGATACATAGCGCTTTTGGAGAACGCAGTTGTTCCGCATTGCAAGTATGTAGTATGCATACCTTTTATAAGATACTGGGATCCTTGCATATTGCATGATGCTCTCAGAAGACATTTTACTGAAGAACCTATCATGAACCGGCACTTTCATCATGTGTGGTCGTTCCTGTACCCAGAAAAATATCCATGCAGCTCGTGACTTTAGAAGATTTTGAAACAGGTTGTCAGCCGTAACAATCAGAACATTTTGCCTAATCTTAATAACAGCATTTTGTGACCACTTGCCCAAATATACTTTTCCAAACATACAGTCCTCTTGACTATGCCATCTTGCGATTTCAGATGGTAGCTGCGAAGCTTCAAAATCATGTTGCGCCAGTTTTACAGTAATCAGATTAAAAATGTATCTTAATGTATAATGTATTATTAAAATACTATAAGTTGTTTGAGATTTGTATGGTTACCTGAGATTTTTTTTTTTTGTTAAATATCTTTCCCATTCTTTTGTTACGTCATCCATGAAGTTCGTAGGTATTTGATGATTGCTTATGGAGCTAGGCAGTTCTTGCCAAAGGAATTTAAATTACGGTCACCTTATATTATGTATCAAATAAAATATATTGGAATCCTAAAATATCTGAGAACAGCTATAATATTTTTATTATTTACATTTTAAGAAATTATGAACGCACATGCATATGTGGCTATATCTTGTTAAACACAAGACAGTAATGCTACAGCTAGATATCGATGTTTCTTCTGATTACTTACTTAATATAAAGAAATGTAAATATGTCTTATAATTAAATGGAGAAATTTCAAAGCGTGTTGCGTTTTGTCTAAATAAGCATCAGATTCTTCCAGTTACTTATTTTTCTGCTTGCATCACAAATTAAAATGTGCTGCCAGTAGTAATTTATTAACACTTGCTTCGAAACATTACGTGAGATTCTGTATTGTGCAATTTAAAAATGTTTGCTATTTTGTATCATGAAATAGAATTTGTTTTTCATTAATTTCGAGATCTATAATTAAATTTTCATAAAAATTCTTTAATAAAGCATTTGTTTCTACTTATTAGAAAACTTTTATGTGTTCTGAAAACATGCAACATTTTTTCATTACAGAAAAAATTTGAAAAAACACAAATAATTCATTTTTTGTTGAATATATAGATCGAACAATTTTTGTTATCTTTGATATCCGTGAATCGAAGAATCCAACAAAAGGTTAGAACAGAGAATAACTAAATCTTTTTCTTTACCAAGTAAGAGAAAGAGGTCTTAGAAGCTTTGGATTAAGACCACTTAGTTGTTAGACTAACTGGAAACTAGGGATTTTCAGCCTTTCAAACCGAAATGATGAAAGCTTAAAGTCTTATTCATGGCTATTGTGAAAAAGAATTAAATTTAAGAAGAAGTAATAGAATTTTTAGTGCTTTGGATTAATAAACTGTGTTGTGTAGGGTCTTAAGTTTACTTCAAGTATCAATTCAAGCCTATAGTGCCAATACATTTGCAGATAAAAATATTAATGATTTTTACATGAGTTAAAAATATGTTGTGTGCCTCAATTTTATTATAAATATAAATAGTTTTAAAGAATTTACGAAATCATTGTCGCTTGTGTTGTGTGGTCGTTAAATTATTTAAACCTTATATCAATTATTCCAAATTGCGACTACACAACTGTTATGGTCTTTAATTAAGGTGCTTTTTATTCATTTGTTTGTTGGTTTTTATCATAAAAAAAGTTTTAAAGTCGCTATTCAGTTTTTGTCACTTAACTCAGTCGGAGGGACAAGGTCATTAGATCAAAATTCTGAGTACTATTGTAATTTAAAAGTACTAAATATTGTTACTTTCATTTGAAATTTGTAAACATGATGCAGAAAAATTTTGCCTTTCTTTTGAACCTACTTTTATTAAGTTACGTTAAGTATATCAGGAGTTAAGCTCATTTAAGTGTTTGAATTCATCAGATTTAGTCAATTTCTCGCAGGCTCAAAAAGTCACTTCTTTTAGGCTGTTTTCTCTCGGGTTGATCCTTGCTTCCTGTTCTTTCTGAGGGGTGGCTTTGCGCGGAAAAAAGGGTTGCTGCTTTTTCATGGTCCACTTGGCGACAGGAGTTAGGTGTGTGAACTATTTTGAACTATTGATTGGAAAACGTGAAATATTTTTGCACTGCTTGATTCTTGGCTTTAATGGAAATTTTCCTCCTTCAGTTTGGGGATTTTGCGGCAATGGGGTGTTTTCGTGGTTTAGAACGGGGGTGCACGGTTGCATGAGCTCTCTTTTCTCAGCTTCGGTTGCCTTGATATAACGGCAGGTTTTCTCTGTGAGTTTGAGAGCTCGGTGGGGTATGACGGACGAATATATTTAAATCTACTTGATAATTCTAATTAGCACCTGACCAATATGGAGCTTTTAGAGAAACAAATTTTTGTTCTAGTATGTGCGGATAATGTTATTAATCACTAAATTTTTCACCGTGCTGTCCCTCGTTCGATGAACTCATCTTGTGGTTATTCAATTTTGTTCGCTCCATGGTCGGTCGTCTCGCCGATTAGTTGGTCTCGCTATGGATAAAACACCTCCATCCCTGTTCATCAATACTGCTGAGAATTCTTGAGCCCTCATCACCTCGTCACCATTTTTCAATCATTGTCTTTGATAACTAAGTATTCGGCGCTTAGTCCGCTTTCTTGAAGTATTGTGTCATATTTGGTATGTTTAAATACAAAGCACAAAGCAATGATGTTAAGGTTCTTTTAACGTCATTACTCGAATAATGATCGAATTGCTCGATTGATCATTGTTCGAAATTTTCATTGTTTTCAATTGTTCGAAATCATCATTGTTTGAAATTTTGGAATAGTGATATCAAAGATCACGACACAAAGCATGAATCATAAAAGAAAACGTTCAGAAACTTTCTGACAGTCAGTAAGAAATTTTCAGAAGTTAAGTGAGTCACATTTCAAACTGTAAGACAATAGATACAATCAATGGATTTTTCGAATACGCACTGAGTGTACTACCATTACACCAGGAAAGTATGCTGGAGGAAGAGAGCAAATTCCTTATAACATCAATGCAAGCTTAGAGCAGCAGTGTTAGAACGTAGTGTTAGAACCAGAACCACATAACAGATGTCCTTGCAAGCTTGGAGCAGCAGGGCTAGATATTGTGGTGCCTGATAAAGATACTATATTATATATATATACGACACCACAGAAGTAAGCAATGTTCCCGAGAAATAGTAAAAGAGCATTGTTTTCCTTTAATATTTGTCCATATGAATCATCTCTTAAAGTGGTACAAACAACAAAAGAATTGTATAATGATGCAATAGATTAAGACTACTCTTTATTGATGTCACTAAATTCAGCCTCAGCAATGGTATGTATGCCATGAATGTAAGAAAATATCTAACTAAAAGAGAAAGACAATAAAATGAACCAGAAATTAAGAGGAAGAACTAGATTGGCATATTTAATTTAATCATATAAATTCGATTTCGCAGATGATCAGACGTAGAGCCCTTTTCTTCAAAAGGAAAACAAAATTGCACAGGTAGCAACAGAAACAGCAATTTTATAAGGAAATCAAATGCGTGCAGCAAAGCAAGCAAGACGTGTTTGCTTCTGTAGAAGAACCCTCGACTTATGTTTCATTACCTATGAAATCGATGGAGGGTTTTTTTTTTTTTTTTTTTCAAATTATGTAATTTGTTCGCTAAGTCAACATTAACCTGAAGTTTAATTCATTTTACGTAAGTAAATATACACAATGTACATAAATGTTCTTAAGTGGCTTGTATTATATAACCCTACCCGTAGCAGACGGTACTCATTCATTACCCAAAGTAGTAATGAATAAAAAAGTACCAGGAGAAAGAGTGATAGTCATAGCAGTAATTTCATAAAAAATACCAAGAAAAGAAGCAGCAGAAAGTGGCTAATATAAAATTTCATGCCTGAGCTCTCAAATAACGTCCTATACAGTACAGTTAATGGCTCGAAACAGTTACAGTTAATGATAAACATAATAATAATTAATGTTTTTCCCAATCCATAGTGTAATATAGTCCCAATTCATATTTAACGTATTCCGAAATGATAGTTCAACATATCTCTAATTTATGGTTCAACATTCCCCATTCATGGCTCAATGTATTGCCAATTCATAGTTCAACATATTACCAAATTATGGTTCAATCAAAGCACCAAATAATGGTTCAATGTTTCACCCTCTTTTGGTTGTAACTTTTCAGTACCATAATTTGGTGAAGCCATGAACTAAATTTTTAACAGTATATTGATATAATTATATAACCCAGTAGACAAAGTTCTTTAAATGATGAAAATATTCATGTTATGCCATTTTTTATTTCAAAACTTTTTTTTTAATTACAAGATCTAACTTATTGTATGCTCTCCGGTGCCTGTTGTAATCTTTAATCAAAGATTATAGTCATTTGCAAAGATACAACATGAAATTGTGAACTCTTGTACCATAAAAATTAATCGAGATATTCAATTTTAAAATTCAAGACCTTGTTCAAGGGTCGAACAGAAATTGAAATTGAAATATTAAAATGTGTACCTAACTAAATACAGCTATCAGTAAAGGAAAACGTTTCCGTATTAATAGATTAATAAATTTCCATGTTACTATATTTGCTATGCAATACTCTTTTGACACATAATCATCAATACAAATTATTCCTAAAGGAAAAACTTATTATCATAATCTTGAAAATTCATATTCCAGGAGTCGGTGGGAGGCTTTTGTATTGGTACCTATCCAATTCATAGCAAGATTTACATAAATTAAAATAGAGAAAGATTGTTTGTCATATTTTAATGATTGTTAATGCTTGAGCCTAAAGTAATAAAACTGCATCTGTGTATTATTAACGCATTTTTTAGTTTTGAAAACATATAGGCTAAGTATGTAAAAATATTCTCTGTGGTACGATGTAACAAAATTATAAATCAAAGAATACTACACACTACTGGTGTAATATAGAAATAAAGCAACGTTACACACAAAGGTATATTCACTATCATTAAAAGGGAAAGTCAACATTAAGTTACTCTAATTTGATTGTAACCGACTCCTCAAAGAAAACCGAAAAACATAAAAAAATAATAAATTTTGAATTTAAATAGGACAATTTTGTCATACAGGGCTCAAATATTGTACACCTTAATTTCATAATTAGTATAAATTTTCCTAAATTTAATTATAAAAACTGGAGACCACACATAAAAATTGTTTCGTAATTTTTATGAAATTGTTATTACGAATATTTGTATTATTTAAAACTTTTTGTTTTGTAACGGGAAGTACACGTTTGCAACCAGTGTTTTCAGGAATAAAGGCTGCATAAATGCATATATGGAAAGAGTGCATGGAATAATATTAAGTAATAATAGAAAATTATGTAACACAAAGAAGTATTGCACCAAATGTACAAAATACGAGAAGCTTGAAAGGAACTTTTTTTTCCACTTCGGGCATTTTTTATCACATGGTTCTTAACTGTTTCGCTCGGACTTCAGGCAATTATTATTTTTAATGAGTTGTCATTGCAGCATGACAATTGTATTTCTTACGCAATCAGGACTGTTAAATAAATGCATTTTCTTTCATATTTTAGCAATTATAGAAAGTTCGTAGAAGCTGAAACAATTGTGAATTTACAAAAAGCATATGAAACAAAAAATCAATAAAAAGATAAAAAGATAGCTGACTTCATTCATTAAATCATAGGTAAAAATTATTTTATTCACATACCATAAAATGTCGTTAATTTGCTTTTCAACTTCAACTAATTAGATAACATAATATATAATGTTCATGTGAATTAAATTTGCGATGTATTATAAATTTAATATTTCCACATGCAATTTAAGGAAAAATATTTATAACATTTTGATTTAATTTTTGACATGTTTATATATTCACAATCCAACCACCATGATATACCGACGAAAAAGCGTTAATTTAATGCAGAGCTATTTCTCGTCGTTTAGAAATGATAACTAAAAGGATAATTATTTAACGTTTCTTCATCTATCGTTGAAACTCAACTCATCGAAATACCTATGAACTGAATATATTATTCTCAAAAGTTTCAAAATTTCTACCTTTTATATATATATAAACTTAGGCTATTCAATAAGTAATAAGACCAATTTTACTGCCGCGAAACTACTCATCGGAATGTTAATTTCTGTGACATAAAAAAGTTTGTTTTCTGCATTAACAAAAGCTACCGATAGATGACGTATACAGGCTCATGTGCCTGAGTGTCACGTGATTGAACTGAAGCTGAAGCGTGTTTGCGTACGCCTACGAGACGCGGCCAGTTGTTGAAATGTAAACGTCGATGAAACAATGTTATGCAATTAAATTTTGTGTTCGTCTGTAAAACTCAGCATCGAAGACCTTTGACATGATACGTGGAGCTTTCAATGATGAAGCATTAGCGAGGGCAAGTGTTTTTCGCTGGCATAAAGCTTTTAAGGAAGGCAGGCAAAATGTGGAAGATATTGAACGTGAGGGACGACCTTCAATGTCTGTCACAAGAGACGATGATTAACACACCTGTGGTTATTATCAAGGAGGACCGCAGAATTACAGTACGTCAGCTTCATGCTCTCTTGAATATTTCTGTAGGAAATGTTCACTCAATCATGGCAGAACATTTGCAACTGAAACGTGTTTGTGCGCGATGGATTCCGAAATTGTTGACACCTGAGCAAATGCAGCATAAAGTGAATGTGTGCACAGAATGGAAAGAAAGACTGGAGCAAGAAGGCGACAATTTCTTAAAGCGCATCATCACAGCAGACGAAGCTTGGTTGTAGCACTATGACCCAACCTTGAAACAACAAAGTAGTGAATGGAAGCATCCGTCTTCGCTTACTCCCAAGAAAGCAAAAACTGTGAAATTGGCTGGTAAAGTTATGACCATATTTTTTTTATTATGAAGGAATTGTGTACCAACACGCTGTCGAACCCGGTAATACCGTAAACAGTTCGTACTACGCGAATGTCCTATGAACAATGGTACAGCACTTTCAAAGGAAACGTTCATTGCTTCGAAATGGCTTCCTATTGCAACATAACAATGCCAGACCACATATTGCTCGTTGCGTACAGAATGTTTTTCAACAGAACAACGTAGAAATTTTACCGCACAGAATACCTCCATACAATCTTGATCTCGCTCCGTGCAATTTCTGGCTGTTTCCTGAACTTAAAAAAATATTACGAGGCAAACATTTTGAAAGCAGCATAGAATGTGTAAAGGCTGCGGAGGCAGTTTTGGAAAAGCTCTCAAAAAACGGACTTTTACATGTGTTTCAGAAGTGGACAGAACGTTGGGAGAAATGCATTGCGTGCCGCAGTAGTTATTTTGAAAAAAGACCAAATATGATGATGATAAAGGTATTCTGTACTTTTTATAATTTTAGTTTTATTGAACACCCTTCGTATTTTGGATAAAATTTGGATCGCATCGATAGGGGAAATAAAGCTCACTCGAAATCAGCATAAACGTTATATAACGAATATTATGATACTTTAATATAAATATCATAACTTATCGTCTTTCATTTTCATTTGAAGTTCACCTACAGCTCGCGCTGTTGCACTTATCGTTTTTAATAGTAGTTTCTTCATTTAAGAGTATAGCTTGCTTTAGACATTTCTTCATATGGCAGTTTAACCTCTCATACCCACAATATATGGTAAAAAACTGGTAAAAAATGCTAGTTTTCATTCAAAACTTTAAACGAAACTTCGAAAATATTTATATTCGCTCCTAAAAATTTAGAAAGAATAATCCGAGTTATAAATTTTATAGTTTAAATTATTAACAAAATAAAATGATTTATAAGCCAGGCCTAAAATTTCATAAAAAAATCATCAGTGTTAAAATTATAGAATTGTATATGCTAACAAAGTAGAATAGATATGTTATGAACATAAAGGTAAAATCTATAAACTCTAGAATGGGCAAAGCTGAGGGTCATTTAAAATATCATTTTTTAAGAAAAATAAAAATGATATCTAAACAGCGGAAACCTTCCTAGGTTTTCCTCATTTGCAAGATGTCATAAGTAGGCACATGATCAGATGACTCGATTATACCAGGTGGCACCATAGTCTTCAGTTAAGACATTTCTTGCTTTAAGTTTATATGAAATATTTGAAAGGTCAGATATTTAGCCTTCTATGTTCACAAGCTTAAAGGATTACAACAAACGGATTTCTTACGTGTCAAAAATAGTTCTTAACGCATTGAAGCCAGGAATTTCTATATAAGTTTTGACGTTAAATGTAACTATATGAAGTCATGACTGGTACAAAACGTGTATTTAAAACCTAGCTACAATCTACAAACCTAGATACTATAATATAATTACGTATAATTCATTTTGAAAGTGATGATAATTTTACTGATTTATCCTACATAAAGCAGGAAATAAAATTACTATTATTTGTCTTCTCTTTGAGAATTCTGTTGTTAAAATTATTTCTCTAATTGAACATTTATTCTACCTGTAGGTAAATTCAATTTTCATGCACTTTTATTAACAAGCCTTATATAAACGAAACTTTCCTTGTTGCCTACGTTATTTATACATGCTCAGATCGGAACATGCGGCATGTGATGAACCGTTGCACTGACCATAATTGAGAAATGAAATTCAAATGTGCTTTACATTTCAACTAATTGTTTTGTGAAGTATCGCACTTGCCTGACAATAGCATCAGATTAAGTATATGGATTTTATGGTGGAGAGGAGCACAGAATTATGCTTGTCGTTGGTATGCGTCTTGGGAACCTTACAAGTGAAAGTATAACGTTGTAATTCTCCGCCCCAGGTTTAAATAAGAATCTCCCAGAGGCTGAGTCTTAAGGGCCTTACAATTATCTTCTCCTCACACCAAACATTCACGAAGACTTTTAGTTCCACACGCATATTTTCAGTATCCGCTTGCCACAAAGACACTATACTGTTACAAACATCCAAGCCTTCTCTGAAATTCGAACCGAATCTAAAGCTATGGCATCCGGCAACACTGAACATTGTACCTTTCCCGGTGGTTCAACTACTAATTTTGAAATAATTAAGTACAAGTAAAACACAGAAGAAAAGCCAACGCATGTATTCGCTTGCAATTCCGAACATTCTCTAACTTTCGGGTTATACAACAACTTTCTCAGGAAAATTATTGAAACGCTATTGAGCTATTTTGATCTTAAAGGACATTAAAGTTTTAAACCTGTTTGAGCATTTTGCACTCTACTGGAGCAATGCAATATTAAATAATATATAAATCATTCAAAGAATGTAAATAACACATGGTGCTTTTTAATTAACAAGTAATATTGGTTAAGTCTGCTATTGTTTCTAATTTGATATAGTTCATAAAAATAATAATAAAATTATAAAGAAAAAGATGAGAATTTGATCCCCCAGTTTTCCTTCGAAGAGTTGATAATAAAGATTTCAGCGAAAAAAAAAAAAAAAAAAAAAAAATTCTATCACAAGGATTATTTTCTGGAACTTCAAACTTCAATACAAAAATGACATTTTGGTCTTTTATGCTTGAGGTTAAAGATTTTATTTCATTTCTAGAATAAAAGCACTTTTCTCTAATAAATTCCCATAAGAAGTAAAAGAAAAAGTTTTCAATCCCATAAAACTCAATTGAAAGCAAAATAATGTGGAAGAAAAGGAATCGTCGGGTCATTCAAAAGCTAAGTGAAAATATTTTTTGTACATGTTCCAGCAAGAGTTTAAAATTTCTAAGTGATATAAATAAAAGGAGCAATATGTGAATAAAAATTCTGACAAATACCTTCTGAAATTTAAAAACGCTAAAAATGACGGTCACAAAAATTTTACCAGACGGAAACAGTTTCTTTTTAGCTTGCCATGCTGCAAAATAAAACGTAAGAAGTCAGTTTGTTAGCATATAACCCGTAACTGCAAACGGCAAACATTTGAGATCTGAAAATGGCTTAAAACCCAACGAATTTCTAAGGAAGGTACAATGCAGGAAAAGGAATACAGGCAGCTTTTCATACTCTGTTGATAAGGTACTTATTATTCAAGCACCCCACGGGCGTGTGTTACTTTTTTGCTTATCATCTGCAAAACAGCTTTTGCTTGCAAATTCCCTTTTTTGAGTACCTCTTTTTTAACACTAGTGTTTTTTTTCTTGAGAGTTTTAACGACAGCTTTGGTAACAGTCGCAGAGAAAGAAAGGGAAAAACATAAATAGGTTTCCTACAAAAGGCAACATGGGGAAAAGGGATTTTCCTTTTTTTAACATTCTTTTCTAGAAACGGATTTTATGCAAAGTAGTCAGTTAGGATAAGGATTTCGGTAATGCCTCAGAAGAAAAAAATTCGTTTTTTTCCTCTTCTCAAAGGGGAAATGTAGAATTCTTCTCCGGACTATTTTTTGACGTACTTTCGAAAGGTAAAATCTGTTGCATTAAAAAACTGTAGTTTTTAGTTACAGGCGAATGTTTTAAAGTAAGTAAAAACTATTCAAAATTGAGATTTCTAAAAAAAAGAATATAATTAAAAGAATTTAAATCTAGAGAAATTTCTTTAGAAAATGGGAAACAAACGCTGCTTCTTCATCATTAGCAAAGCAAATAAACCAGAAAAAAAAAAAGGGATTACTCTTATAAAATCTATTTTTTATTTTATTTATCTATTAACTTATTTTTTATTGAATGTCTCATTTATATAGAATATAATTCTTCTAAAATCATTTGTTCGAAATAATTACAAAACCAAATTTGATAAGTAAGCTTACAAATACTTTTTTCCCGTCAGTGGCAGGCATTTATTTGCCTTTCCGACGATGGCCACTCCTAGTGGTGGACATTTTATTGTGGAGGTACTTAACAAGCGGCCACCGTTGCCTCCTATGAAGGGACGGATAGTTACAACCATGTCTTCTCCGAAATCCGGCCCCTTCTGTATTGTAGTCGCCTTTTCAAAGCACTGTACCATCTGGGCGGCGCGTATGAATACTGATTACGATCTTTAGAGAGATAGATTTCTATCCTATGCACTCATTCGTTCTAATAACACAGAGTCGTTCAATAATTAGATATGCTGCATATATTCAACATTATAAAGTTTTAAATAACCTTTTGTTTGAAATGAGTACAGAACTTAAAGAAATAAATGCTGGTAGCGGGAAAGGCACACTAGAATCTCTTGAGTCCCAATCTCTAAAGTTTCTTCGGTCAAAGACAAGTTAGAACTTAAGAAGCAAATCTCGTATCTGTGTCTTAATAAGATATATAATATATATATATCCAAAATCATTGGTAGATAATGGAGCCATTATCTACCATAATAGATCATGGGATTAGATATGGTGGAGTATATTGAGAATACGGCAAAGCACACTAAGGCTATCTGCCTAAGGGGATGGATGCCTTCGTGGAGGACTTTCTAAGGGAAACTGGCTCGTATACACGTTACACATGGGGAAAACCACGAAACCGCCCATGCAACCAGCCCGTTCGCGGGATTCGAACCTCGGACCGAACTACCAGTGTTCAGCGATTTTAACGCTCGGCCGCTGGTGGGCGGAGTATATATGGAGTAGATCGTTTTATTGGAACCACAAACGAAAAGGTACCGTATAAGACATGTTTTTGCAAAGAATTTTCATTGGGGAACAGTCTGGTATCGCTTTCACACATGGACTTTATTTCACACATTTAATTCCGTCTTTAGACAGATAACACATGAGAAAAATCTGCCTGAAAGAGAGTGGATTTTCGTGAAGAATATTTCTAAGGAAAACTGTCTCGTAGTACAATAAGTTTCTTATTCAACTAACTCGGTGACTGAAAATCAAACGTGGAGCTAACTGTCAGTTACTATATAGTAAATATATACGGCGGTTAATTTCTCTTGACCGCACGTAGCCCAGCTGAGACTAAATTTTCCCCAAATCACTGGTAGCATCATCTTGAAAAGATTCAGTAACGCGAATATATAAACAGCACAAAGAAATTTTTGTATTTAGTCGAACATATTTCTCATAGGTTTTGCATTCCCAATGAAATTCAAATTAATAATGGCCGAAACTTAATGTCGGGTTTTCCTTGATGAAGCCATTGCTTTGGCCAAGTAGACAAATATTTAATCCAAAGATATTAACAATGGTACTTAAATCTAAGAACATTCTTCAGTTTCTCTTTTATACCAACAATTTAATACAAAGCTCTTTAAGGACAACACCATGTAAAGTTTAAACATTTTTACTTCCATAAATAAACACTTTTCCCATATATTTTCAAAACTGCATAACGAGAGCATAATTTGAACTGCTTAAAAAAGAAAAGTAAAAAAATATAGAAAATTCATTGGCGCTATCCTTCATCTTAATAGCTTGAAGTATGAGACTGAAAATATAGATTAAACGGAGTAGCCTTACCAGATGCTATTAATATTGTAAGTATCTTAAGTTTTACTAACGTTTATTTTATTTTAAATCTTTAGTATCACTTCTTATTTTCTATTTCCGGCCAGAATTATAAGCGTTAACGTATTTATGCAAAATTTGTCTGGCGAACGCCAAGTATTTAAGTTGTGGCTTTTTGCCAAGCGAGAGAGAGGAAGCAGTTAGTCGAAGCAGGCCGCTTACCTTAGAAGTTTTACTCAGTTGCTGGTTACCTTCCAGGCCAGAGGTTTAATCCTCTTGATAACTTTAAACGTATTGTAGTGTTAGTAGTTCTCTGTATTACATACGGCTTCCTGTTAATATAAGGCCAATCTTCCACGTTTACTATTTCAAAGTTAGAGTTTAGTTATATTTTTATATTCTTACGTTTAGACCACAAGTAGTGGTTCTTTGTATTCCGAAGTACGGAAATTATTGTAAAGTGAGAAAAATAAAGGGTTTTGTATACCCTTCTTGTGTATCCTGTCTACTTCCCACAGTTATTGAACATAGCTTTAGTAAGCTCTCTGTTCCGAGTCAGGTCCTTGCATGTTCCCGAAGAAGTTAAGACGGAACATTGAACCTGATAGTGGCGCCCGACGAAGAAGAATAACCATGACCGAGTTTCAAGAAGAACCTGTGCTGCCTGCAGAAGCGGCTCAGAATCCAGAAATGCCAGCTGCCGCCCTGGAAGGATTTGGTTACATCGTCCAGACCATGCGCGCTTCGGTGAAACCAGAAGCAACATTTAATGGAAACTCACCGTTAACCAGTTTTTTGGAAAAATTGGATGACCACTTCATGCTCTACCCCGTGCACGAATTTCAAAAAGTTACCTTAGCTACCAGCGCTTTGAGGGGCCAAGCGCTTAACTGGTTCAGATGTATACGCAGAAGTCTCTTAGGTCAAGCAGGAAGTCCCACCTATACTTACGAGAATTTCAAGATTGCCCTACTAAAAGCCTTCCCTGTTGTAAGGGATCGCGCGAAATTAGAAACGGAACTTTTCAGCATATATCAACAAAGAATCGAAAATCTCTCAAGCTTTATTTTACGAAAACGTCATGTCTTCAAACTCTTGTATGGAAACCGTCCGGATCCTGAAATAATTCAAGTGATTTTGCCGAGGTTACTGCCCCAAGTGCAAGACTTTATTGAATTAAGAAATCCGACTACACTGGAAAAGTTATTTGAGCTAGCAATCCAGTTTGAAAGTAGAAGAACGGCGGACATTGAAAGACGCCAATATCAACAGCGAAACCAATTTCGTGCGCCAAGACTACAGCAAACTCAAGCACACGGCTACGAAAGCAAAGCGAATCAGTCGGCAAGGAAACCCGAGCATTCAAAAACAGCCGGCGAACGTCGACAGTTCAATAGCAATCCAGGAAAAAAGTCTCAAGGCCAGTGGAAAAAGAAGGAAAGCACGGAAATGGAAAATAATTTAAACTAAAACGGATTTCTGCTGACGGGAGGGTGCGGAAATCCGAAAGCCACGAAAACCCCTCTTCCTTCAAGTTAAATACAGTAATAGTGAAAAATTTGACTCTTCCGAAGATTGAAGTGTTGGTGAATAATATCCCAGCCACCGCACTCCTGGATACAGTCGCGCAAGTGTTCCAGTGTGGCAGAAGATTTTTTTAGGAAGTATTTTCGGAAATACCGCATATATAATTCGGATAATACGACAGTGTTAGCGGCGCAAGGAGAAAGATGTAAGTGTATAGGTAAATTACCGCTGTATGTCCGTATCAAGGACGAACAAGTAAAGGTTATGTTTTTCATAGTAAAGAATCTGCAAGCACATATTATTTTAGGAATAGATTTTCTTTCAGAGGCACAAGCAACGCTAGATTTTAATGAAGCGTCCCTTAAGCTGACAATGAAACCAGTTCGTGAAGAAAAGGCTGAACCGCCGTTGTTAAACCTTGACCACCTGCTTAATGATGAGCAACGAAGAATCCGACAAGTGGTAAGTGAATTTGCTTCGTTATTTAGTGATATTCAAGGATTTACTCAGGTTACTAACCATAGTATTGACACCGGAGATTCAATGCCAGTTCGCCACAAAGCATACCGGTATGATAAGAATAAGGAAAAAATTATAGAATGGCATATCACCGATATGCTACGTAAAAAGATCATAACGCCCATCTCAAGTAGATATGCTAGCCCGGTGGTTTCATGTAAGAAAAATAATGACTATCCATTGACACATCCAAAAAGGTGGAGATTCGCAATTGACTACCGTAAATTAAACTCCATAACTAAATATCCGGTATATCCGTTACCAATTATTGAAGAAATTCTAAGGAACGTAACATCCACCAAATATATGACGACTTTAGACTTAACGAGTGGTTATTTTCAAATAGGGGTTAGGCCTGAGGACGTGCCTAAGACTGCTTTTATAACCAAGTCTGGCACTTATGCATTTCTGCGTATGCCGTTTGGCTTTCAGGGGCACCGGCAACATTTCAGCGATGCATGGACATTGTGTTAAGACCTGTTCTTGGAAAGTCCACATTTATCTATTTAGACGATATCATTATTACTAGTGATAATCTCGACCAACATGTACAGGATTTAAGACAGGTGTTTTCTTTATTAAATGAGGCCGGTCTAAAAGTTAATGTCGAAAAGTGCAAATTTGCAGCCCCTGAGTTAAAATATCTAGCTTACAAAATATCTCAGAAAGGAATCGAGACAGACGAATCAAAAATAATCGCTGTACAAAAGTATCCGACTCCAAACACGGCGAAGAAGCTATCTTCTTTTCTAGGACTTTGTTCATATTATAGGTCCTTTATAAAAGATTTTGCAGCTATTGCTGAACCATTGTTAAAATTAAAAAGGAAAAAGGCAAGATTCTCGTGGACCGCCGAAGCCAATAGTGCTTTCGAAAAATTAAAACAAGCATTAACGCAAGCCCCTGTGTTGAAATTTCCTGAAAAGGATGAGAATTTAGAAATTTCAGGGGATGCTTCGGATTATGCGGTAGGAGCGGTACTTTCGCAAAATCAGCAGCCCGTGGCATTTTTTAGCCGAACTTTAAATCAAACACAAAGAAACTATTCCGCGACCGAGAGAGAGGCACTTGCAGTTCTGTTAGCAGTGCAAAAGTTCCGAGTCTGTTTTGGAAGGGCGCCAATAACAGTGTACTCTGATCATGCGGCGGTAACTAGATTGTACTCAGGGAAAAATTTATTCCCAAGGTTAATAAGATGGGCACTCAAGCTACAAGAATATAATCTGGTAATCAAGCATACCCCCGGAAAGGAAAATATCGTAGCAGATGCCCTATCCAGAATTAAAATAGATGAAGAAGATAATACTGTAAAGGTGGCAATGCTCACAGCATGTACAATAAATTCCCGAGAAAATGTAATAACCGAACTGGGTAAGGATCCTGAGTTTGGAAGCATTTATGAGTATTTAAAGGATTCTGAAAATTTTAGCCACCAAGATATTGTGGCGATAAGAAATACGGCGGCCCATTACGAACTAATAGATAGTCTATTATTTTGTACAAAAATTACAAATTCCAACAAGGAAATTCGACCTGTTATCCCGGCTTGTGTTAGATTAAATATCCTGCAGGAGTTGCATGACAGCCCTTTAGCTTCTCATGCTGGTATTCGAAAAACTATCCAACGCGTACGCGAGGCAGTCTGTTTTCCTGAACTGCAAAAGTTAACAAGGGCGTATGTCCAGTCCTGCCCAACATGTCAAGCAGTTAATTATATTAATTTCCGCCCGGCCAGGTTTCTAAATAGTATTAAAACCGAATTTCCAAATGAAATAATTGGCATCGATTTATTGGGCCTTTTCCCAAAAAGCCAGTTAAATAAAAGTCGCTATCTCCTTGTTATGGTTGATCATTTTAGTAAGTGGACCGAAATTGTTCCCTTAAAACGAGCCTCCGCG
Source organism: Stegodyphus dumicola (assembly GCF_044657685.1). Classification (NCBI taxonomy): domain Eukaryota; kingdom Metazoa; phylum Arthropoda; class Arachnida; order Araneae; family Eresidae; genus Stegodyphus; species Stegodyphus dumicola. Next base: position 34,972,989 of record NC_140777.1, on the reverse strand, counting down.
AAATTAGTTACTGATTCTATTTTAAATAAATATATTTTAAAATACGGGGCGCCCCTAAAAGTTATAATGGTCCTCAATTTGTAAGTAATGTATGTGCCAAAAACTGGGCATACGTCATTTAAAAATGGTCCCGTATCGGCCGCAATCAAATATAGCGGAACGGGTCAATAGAAATATAGTGAAAATTATCCGTAGTTATGTTAAAAATTTTCATAAAAGCTGGGATAACTATGTCAATGAATTTGCTTTCGCCTTTAGGACCGCAAAACATGATACAACGGGCAAAACTCCTGCTGAGTTATTTTTAGGCAGAAAGATTATAACGCCGTTAGATAAATTATTTTATGTGCAACAAAGAGCCCCAGAATTTAAAATGGGTGATATAGAAAAACTGATTAAAGAAGCAAAAAAGAATACTGAAGTAGCACAGAGAAAACAAAAAATGTATTATGACTTGAAAGGACGGGGAGTAACTTATAAAGTAGGGGATGAAGTATTAAAAATTAAGCATTCACTTTCTTCAGCACCAGAAGATAAAACTGCCAAATTTTTCCCACGATTTGAAGGACCATATGTCATAGAAAAAATAACTCACGCTGTAGTAGTGTTAAAAGCCAGGAATGGTGAAACCTGCTCCGCAAACATTGATCAAATCAAACCCTACTATGATCGTAATAAAATGCAAATATTTACAGATCTTTTGCAGGATCCGGCACGGCAGACACGGCAGGCACAAGCTCCAGAGGTGGAACAACGACAAGTACAAGGGCAAGCCATTAAGAGGCAGGAGCAAGTGAAAAGAAAGTTTCCCCGCGGGAAAATTGAAGGTAACAAGAAAAAGAAGCCGTTCCACCGTCCAGTAAAGAAAGCTCACGAACACCCCCCCCCAGAATAAAGAAGGGAGAAGGACGACGTAAGCAAAGAGAGCCAGGAGAAATGACGGCAACTATAACCCTGCTCTAAAACGGAAGATCTACTCATCCGACAGGACTCTCCGCAGCAAATGTCGCCGAACTGCGGAAGGGCCACCAGCGGCGGAGGAAAAGTTACAAGGAAAATTTGAACGGCCAGCAACGAGGTCCAAGCAGGAACGCGAATGAAGTCTCCCGGTTCCGCCAAGACCAGCTGCCATCAAACGGCCAAGACCACAGGCAGAGGCGAAAAAGAAGGTATTCAATGGTGACCGAACTGGAGAAAAATGAAAGCTTCTAGAGGAAGGCACTGAAGGGCGAGGCCGCACAAGAAGGAGGATAAATCAAACGAGAATCTGTGCTACCTTCCAGGACTGGGCTCAGCAAATAATGTCCGAATATCACAAAGATAAGTAAAATTTTATGTTACTTTGCAAACTTAAGTTAATCTTTCATTCTTACTGCAAGTGGCAGATTTCAAGAAGTTTTACCTCATGCGAGGTCTACCTTTATCGCCAAAAAGGCGAGAAATGAGTTGTTACCGATTTTGGTATTATGTTTTTCAATTACTCGCGCGTAAAACTAAAGTTGATGTATAATAGCGATGTGTAAATACTTAAATATTGTAAAAGTTATTGTATAAATTTTATTTAAAACATTCTGGCAAGAAAGAAGTTTTAGTCTGAAAGACTTTTTGAAATGTAGTATTTCAATGTAGAAAAATTGGCACTTGCTTTGAAAAGAATAGAAGTTAACAATGTACTACTAATGTATGTTTTCAAATGCGTAAAATTAACGGCATGTTAATATGTTCTTATATACAATGTGAACTGTTATTTTAAATGTTAAGAAATACCGTGATATGGTAAAAGTGAAAGTAATGTTAAAAATTTTTTTTATTCGTGTGACTGTAAAAAGACTAAATTATGGTGAATATGTGTTAAAGGTTGAATGAATGTAGTTAGGCTCTCTGACCCTACACTTCAGAGTAGTACCTCAGGGTTTAGAGTTGAAGTTAGGGTGTGTTACGAGGTCTTGGTATGTTTAATTTTTAACACGTTAGAGTTTTGATTGTAGAAGGAAGTGTTGAACACGTATACATAAACACATTCGTGTTTGGTGTTCTTTTACAACACATGTCAGAGAGCACGGGGAGAGATAATTAAAATAGTCATTAATGAAATAAGAATGTTAAGAGAAATATAAATATGCATGTTACTTGCCATTTCATTGTGTAACATTTCATTAAACTACTTTTCCTTTCAGATCTCTGAAAGGAACCAGATTTGAATAAAAGCTCCTGTTTAGATGCAGTACAGATGAAAAAAATTGCGTGTCCTGGGAGCTTCTATTGCAAAACAAATTTCTTTTTTTTAAATTTCTAGTTTCTAGTCAGAAATGTTTGTAAAAGATTGGCCTCGCGTTAGATTCTAGAGCTAAAAGTTTTCAACAAGGTCGTTTTAGACCTCAGTTTCAAACTAATTAACTATGGCGGGAAGTATGTAAGGATCTTAAGTTTTACTAACGTTTATTTTATTTTAAATCTTTACTATCACTTCTTATTTTCTTCTTCCGGCCAGAATTATAAGCGTTAACGTATTTATGCAAAATTTGTCTGGCGAACGCCAAGTACTTAAGTTGTGGCTTTTTGCCAAGCGAGAGAGAGGAAGCAGTTAGTCGAAGCAGGCCGCTTACCTTAGAAGTTTTACTCAGTTGCTGGTTGCCTTCCAGGCCAGAGGTTTAATCCTCTTGATAACATTAAACGTATTGTAGTGTTAGCAGTTCTCTGTACAACATACGGATTCCTGTTAATATAAGGCCAATCTTCCACGTTTACTGTTTCAAAGTTAGAGTTTATTTATATTTTTATATTCTTACGTTTAGACCACAAGTAGTGGGTCTTTGTATTCCGAAGTACGGAAATTATTGTAAAGTGAGAAAAATAAAGGGTTTTGTATACCCTTCTTGTGTATCCTGTCTACTTCCCACAGTTATTGAACATAGCTTTAGTAAGCTCTCTGTTCCGAGTCAGGTCCTTGCATGTTCCCGAAGAAGTTAAGACGGAACATTGAACCTGATAATATAATTTCCATAAATGGATGGATAACATTAGCCTGCTTCTAATGTAAATGTGTTAATCTTGTAAGGAGTTAAACCTTGCTCCTTAACTGATCCCCCAGCGCACAAACTAGCCATGAGCGTCCTACACAATGCCCAACTAAAGAAGATTTCGTGGTTTAGATGAGCATTTATCAGCTTTGACAATTGATTTGAATACTTGCCGTACCAGTGCGCACGAAGGTACGAAGAGATTTGCGAAGCGCAACTAGGCATATTGTAATCAAATTTAATCGAAGTCTAATCCTAGATTCTATATTTAAGAGGTGTTATACAGTAACAGTTAACATTTAGGAATAATTCTGCTTGCTAGAATGAGTATACGATGAATAAAATACTGCACTTGGTTCCTAGGTGGGGTTACAATTTTCGCACAGCAATTAAAACGCATTTTTTCAAACATATTTTAAATATACACCCTCATTGTGTTAAAAAGATTTATTTACTTTATTCGATCTCCATAAAATTACTTGAACAGGAAAAACTTGTACCTGAGAACAGAGGAGACATGGTAAAATAGTGTTCAAAATCGGATAGTATTCAGTACATTTATGTAACAAATATAGCCCAGAACTTTTACAGATTAAAAAAAAAATAACATTCCAGTAAGTCTGAAGCCGAAAGTTCGTGTTAAATCCTAAAATTTTCTACTTCCTTTTGCTTAATAAAGTTACGATTATAAGTGCAGGTTGATTAAATATTTTATTGAAAATGACTGCATTTATACATCTTAACTGTAATTATCATATTCAGCATAAGACTTTGGAAATTTTTGAAGTTATTTTATTGAAAATAATAATTGTTCATACACTATATCAACAAACGTCCAGTATATATTTAATGGACTTCATAAGAATGTTTAACCCCCCTTCTTCATAAATTGAGCGGTAACAGCAGAAATAAAAGCAATTTTTATACCATTATTTTGCCGTTTATGTTTCTCACAATGCAATATATAATAGGTAGCTAACTCCTACGGCTGCCTATGCGAATATTCGACATGGCAGGTATTCATAATCCACCGAATGCTTCGTGTTTGTAACTACTCAGCAGACTCGCGCAAGCTGGGAGATCGCTGTAACCGGCATGTTCAATGAAAGGCCAAGAAATCAGGTAACTTTTTCACACTACTTAGATACTTATTAGCGGCGTTTACGTTGGATGAACGGACATAATTTTGATGAAAGCTGGTTCCCTATGACAAAGTTTCTGCGCGGTATTTACCTAAGAGTAAAGATGTCTTCGTGAAGTTCTTTTTAAAGGAAACTGGCTGGTATCCATATATTAAATATTGAAAATTTAAGGTATAATCCAGGTCTTATAAAATGTTCAAAATTGGAACGAAATTTGATTACAAATAAATGAATAAACTATAATATGAAAATCTAACACTTATAAAGAATAGTTTATCATGCAAGTTTAAAAATATGTAAATATGAAAATTTTAAACTTAAAAAAAATATTGCACCCTAATCTTCTTATGGTGATTTCATTTTTATACCTCAAGCCGTGTTGAACTAAATGATTCCTATTAGAGTTCTAGATTAAGAATCAGTCATCCAGGAACTCAAGGTATTGGGATAATGCTGGATATTCAAAACAAATGTTTAAAATATTGCTACCAAACTGAAGAAAAGAAATCTTACTATTACATTATTTCACCTTAAATTAGCGACTCGTGTAAAGTCATGCTCTTGTTAAATTAATATAAGAATTATTTAATCATAACTTAGCTCCGTCTTTAAACACCGGGTTGCCTGCGCACGAGGCCTCCAAAGATATTTCCCTCAAATGGTTAGGAATTTTTATTTATCGGGATTTCCTATCCTCTTGGTGCAATCAATGAATGCGTTAGATTTTGTTATCTACAAACTTCAAATCTCTACAAACTTTAAATTATTGATTAATTTTAAATACTATTTTGTCTTTGGCTCTTTGAAATTTATAGATTAATAGTTTTACTAAACATATGTATAACATATAAACAAACATTAATTACCCTGTGATACACCTAGGGCGACTGGAATCGGAACTACTTTCTGCAGGCATATTCTTTATGAATTCCATCGCTTGAAGCTAATAACAAGCTTCCGAAAGTTTTCAATTAAATCTAAAATGAGTATAATTGCAGCCTAGATGCTGTAGTGGTGAGGGTAGCCAACTACGGTACCGAGGAGCCCTGGTTTGGATCCCGAAGGTGACGTACATTGCTCTTGAATATCTGAACAACTGGTGCCGACAAAATATTTTAAATAAATCTCACTTAAGATCCAAAATCTAAAAAACTCATTTCTGCAGTTAAAATGAATTATATATATTCATGAACTATGTAAAACAAATTGAATAATTCAAAACTCAACTCCTTAAGTTAACTCTCAATATCTTTGAGACTGAAGTGAGATAATATCCTGTCTGGTGCCTTGCCAATCAAAAAGATTTTTTTCTCAATAAAAAATAAAGATTAAACATACTAACGCTTCCCATTGAAAGTTGTTAAAAGATCAGTCGTTATCAATTACCAATTGAAGTAAAACGCACTTACACTCATATCGGTAAAATTCATAGATCTTAAAAATACTTGAAACTAATCAATAAATTCGAAGTAAAATTTAATATCACATTAAATTAGAAAATAAGTAGTTACAAAACTTAATAACCATTTTAAATTAGAACCTAGAAGACGTTACACAGAAGGCACACTTTTTATCTTTCCATTTGTTCTAATTTACTTGAGTGTTCAACCTTGATTTCGATAAATAAAGACTTGCGAAGGAAACATATGGCTTAGTATGAATAAGTAGATGTTTAAATAATTATGCTAACAAAAGCATAACGAATTCAAAAAGAATTTTTATTAATTATAGGATGGAAGTGCGTTGATTTTGATAGGCGATCTGCTAGCATTGTGACCAGATACATAAATTTTTATGAAAGCTGTTTTAATGTTAATGCTTCAAAATTCCCAAAATCTTTTCTAGCTTTTCAATGAAATCTTTTGAAAAATGTCATTCAAAAATGAAATTTAAATTAATGAAATAATAAATAATAAATAATATTAATGAAATAATAATAAAATGAAAATTAATTTAAAGTTTCTGAAACTGACGTAAGAATGAGCTTTAAAGCACTTTTAAGTACCCTTTTCTAGGATACAGTTCTTAAATTTCGCTATCATGACTTCTCCTTTTGAATCTCCCTTGAACACTGTTTGTGATATTTTAGCGGTTAGTACAACAATTCAGCCAGTGAAAGATCCATACTTCAAAACTTTGTAAAGAATAGTTAGTTTTTCCCGTTTCCTCTTTAAAAATGAAATAATAATTTCTTCTACGACTTCGACAAATTCATCCACAAAGTTAATTTATAAACAGTTACTTAAATAGGAACATTAATCTAAAAAGATCATGAGTATAGCTAAATATATTTATAAAATAACTCTGCTTTCTTCAAATTTCTAAGCCATATTTTCTGTAAAACAGAAACAATGTGGAACAAAATTCGCTACTCAAAATTTTTAATATTAGATGTTTAAATTAAAGTTGATAGGGTAAAAGAGTTACAAATAACTTCACTGCAGCATTTTGTAAATATGCAACCGTACCAGTGAGCTTCTACAAGAAAGTTTTTATTGATAGTTAAAGGATTACTAGCCAACCGCATACTAAAGCTTCCACTAGGGCACCATCACCTTCAAGGACTTAAAATAAAAAAAGACAGCGAAATGGCCTCAGAAGGCATAAAGGTGATGTAGAATTCTCTTGTCTCCTATTCTCTGAAGCAAACGGAACAGGTCTATTCTAGCCCTTTATTGAAGTGAAAAGAAAACATTAAACTCAGTTTTTCGTTCATGAATGCTGGCTAGACTGTATTTTGCGAAACATAATCTATGGTAGATTCAATACTGATATGGGGAAAGTTTGCAAAAGTTTACACGTAAACTGATTGATTTGGAAATGAAATGTTTGGCAAGTTATCCCGTTTTCCAAGTTATTAGATTCTGTTGAGTGCTTTGCACCTGCTACCAAACTGAAACTAACTTAAATAATAGTGAAAATAGTGAAAAATGACATAATGATAAAAATAGTGAAAAATGACTTCGAGTAATGTTTCTTTTTATTTCAGAAAGCTTCTTTTCAGGAAGAGCAATTAAAGATTTTTTTTCTAATTTTTACTGTCATTTAAAGATTTAAGAGTGTTACCAATTTACATTTCAGTCATGGACGAAATGCTGTAGAGAAATGTAGCTCACACGCAAATAAGATAAATCGTGGAGCATAGTTTGAAGATTTGGTATAGACAGACTTACAGACATACCTGGCAGATTTCAACATAATTGAATTGTCGGATTGAAGATTTTGTGTAGATAGACTAACAGACACACGTGGTAGAATTCAATATAATTGTTGGATTAAGCATTTTTGGAGACGCAATATTTGCTCCACACAGGATTATATTGTAATCCCGCACAGAGATTCGGCAAGAGCTTTTGTAATGCGGAGTACTGCAGGCGGCAATGCACATGCGAAGAGAATTGTATTTATATTTTAAATACAAAATTCAAATTCAAAACCTTTTTAGTTCTTGTCTTTCAAATTTTATATTTTATATTTATATTAAATAAACTCCTAACTTATAAGAATATTACAAAGGATATAAAAATAAAACGCATCTCTGAATTACTTGAGAATCTATTACAACGAGATCCCTGGAATGACATTCGTCATATATCGAGAACTAATCAAAAACATTAACGCTTTCTAACAGCAAATGCTTAATTACTACAAGTTTCACGTAATTAGCATTTCATTTCGAGAGAATTTTGAAGACAGAAATGTTAATTAGATACTATGGTACATTGTAAATTTCTGAAAGTCACAGATTTATATTTCAAATAACTTGCTAAATTCTCCTGATTCATTCCTAATAGGTTTCTAGCTCAAAAGGGAGGTTTTAAACTCGAATGGGATATTAGTCTCGAAAACGCATTTTCGGTCGAAAGACATAAATGCATTGTATTAATTTTCAAATTGTTGCCGCCGAATATTATCACCCTGTATCGTATTTAAAAAACTTAAATAGTGCAGAATCTGCGTGAATGTATGTATGTCTCTCGCATCATGAAAATGAAACTGCACCTAAAGCCATAAAATTATGAATAACGAGGTCCTCCACCTGGACATGGACAACAGGAAGACAGAAGTTTGAAATCTGGGTTTGTTTTATTAGCTGTTCCATATTTTATAAACCTTTAACGAATTTTGGATTAACAAACTCAAAGATTTCATATCTACACACTGTGGCAACACTGTACGGAATAAAGCATTTTTATCCCCAACGCGGGATGCTGTTTATCGTATATTCTAAAGATATGCTGTTTTAAAATATTTTGTGATTTTGCTGTTGAATCGAATTTTATGTGGCGTAAAAGCCAAGAACCCGATATTTAATAAATAAAATAAACACAAAGCATTTAGAATAAATGCAGTAAGTCTCCGGCTTATGTCTCGTGCAATGAAAATGAAACCATGAAATATCACAGTATGACGTCACGAGTTATCATGACCGTTGCTATAAGCGGAATCTGGGTGGTTTTGCTTACGTTCTATATATTAGCGTTGTCTATATATTAGCTATCCATCATTTAACGTTTCTCAAGTCTCTATTTTAATACTTAACATAAAAGATCTTCTACTTAGTATATTGAAAAATCACTATGATTGCCAAAAAAAGCCTTTAAATTCAATAAAATCTAGGTATATGAAAATGTGTAAATGGTAAGTATAATACAAATGCACAAATAATAAAACCTAGAAGATTAGTGCACTTTATAATAGAATTTTATGCAAATCCCTCCTAAAGACAACTTTCAGAGCCTGCGGAAGTTGATATTTGCTTTAAATTCAGTGTAATGTTATTTAATAATATATTTCGAATGGTTACCAGTACGCTGTATGGAGGACATGATAAGTCTTGACGGCATGTTGCTTGGCTTCACTTTTGTGACATCAGCTTCTATCTATTGAAACTATCTATTGAAACCTCTATCAATTCTATCTATTCTACTATCTATCTATTGAAACCTCCTTGGTCACGAATGGGATATTAGTCTCGAAACGACATTTTGCTTCGAAACACTTAAATGCGGTGTATAATGCAAATTGTTTCCACCAAATATTATCGTTCTTTATCATATTTAAAAATATTAATAAGCAAAAATCTGCTTGAATATACAAGGTATGACACAAAAACAAATGAGAATAAGTGTTATAGCTTGAAAAAAAAAAGTGTGGAGTTGGCAACAACTGTTTTGGTGACTTCATCCCACTCGCCTGTTTTATCATGCGGCCAGTTTTGTCTGAACCGATCACACCATTTATTAGGAGTACTGCGTCATTGAGTGAACATATGTGCAACTGCGTTCTGCTGGAAAAAAAAATCCAATGTGAAATACAAACAACGAATCAATTTCAAGTTTCTTGTGAAACTTAAGAAATCATCCACGGAAACATTTCAAATGTTAACTGAGGCTTGTGGAGATGAACCTTCGTCTTGCGAATGTGTGTTTGAATGGCATAAGAAGTTTTCAGGGGAAAAGGACAAAGAAAAGTGTCAAAAATCAAAATTCAAGGCAATGTAAATTGTCTTCTTCGACATTAATGGACTTGTAGTGATTGAGTGGGTTCTCAGCGGTCAGAATGGTTATCAACACGACTACATTGAAATACTAAAAAGACTTCGTGAAAAAAATTAGGTAAAAAAAGCCACAATTGTGGAGTGATGGACTGTTGCAATGGGAAAATACACCCTCTCACACGGCCCTCTCTGTGAAGAAGTTTCTGATCAGCAAAAGCATTACTGTGATGGGGTATCCTCCTTATTCACCTGGTTTGGCTCCATGCGACTTTTGTTTATTTCGTAAAGTTAAATCTTGCTTAAAGGAATGCCATTTTACCTCAGTTAAAGAGGTTCAGGCAAAAACGGAGAATCTCCTGAAGGGCCTTCCAAAAACCTCGTTCCAGAACTGTTACTAGCAATGGAAGTACCAAATGCAGAAGTTTGTGAATGCTGAAGGGGACTACTTTGAATGTGATAATGATTTTGTAAGTACAATGATTTATTGGACCAGTCTCGTTTCTTTTTGTCACACCTCGTATGTATCTTTTTCTAATTGTGAAAATGGAGCAGTACCTAAAGCCATCAAATTCTTAATAACGTGGACCTCCACCTGAATATGGACACCAAGAAGCTAGAATTTTGAAATTTGATGTTTGCTTTGTTAACTATTCCATATTTTGTAAATCTTTAAAGAATCTTTGATTAACAACTCAATGAATTCAAATCTAGCAGTGGTAATAATGTACGGAATAAAACATTTTTATCTAAAGCTCGCGAGACTGACTATCCGGAATTCTAAAGATACACTGTTTTTAAACATTTTGTGATTTTGCTGTTGAATCGAATTTAATGCGCCTTAAGCGGCAAGAACGAGATATTTAATAAATACTTGTAAACTAAAAGAAAAAAGATAATAATAAAACGATACAAAACAACATTTGTAAAACCATCTTAGTACGAAAATTGGACATTGATATGATGAACCGTAGAAAAGACTGAAATAAACAGGAAAATATATACCAACACATTCCTGAATTTTAAACGTATACTGCCTTTAAAGGTTTTGTAATTTTGCTGTTGAATTGTGTAGGGAGTAAGTGCGAAGAAAATGATGCTTCATATTAAAGCTAAAAAGTGAAAAAAATGGAATAGTAAGAGTGAGGCTTGTAGACTGCGAAGCCAGCAATAGCCTAAAAAACCTTAAACAAGCCTTTTTGGGGGACTTACTGCATGCGAAAGCCGTGAAATGTTTCTTCGGACGAAAAGTGCCGGAAGGGAAAATGCTTTTGTCAAACATAAAAGTGTAGCATAAGAGAGGAATTTGGAAACATTTTGAGAAGGATATATTAGTAACTACAAGGGAGATGACTACGTTTCCAATAATTTTAATAATTATTATTAACCATTTTTAAGAGGATGCGACTTAAAATGTTTGAACGAAATCTGTATGTAGTTTAAATCAATGCTTGGGCATAGAAAAAATGTAACACGTAAAGTTTCTGCCGTAGGTTATACATTTTTGGCTGCATTTCATTTAAACTTATTTCATCGAATTTCGTTAGAGATGTATTTCTGATTCAATTAATTAAGTTGTCACTTGGCGGCAAAGCAAAAATACATCAAAAATCTAAACGTGTTCATTAAAAATTGCAAAATATGAAAAAAAAAAAAAAAAAAAAAAACATAAAAAAAAACAGATACAGTTAAAACAGTTTAAAAAAAAACAATTTTACAGTTAAAATTAGAGTTTCTACGCAATAACAAGCTATTCGGCCAACTGGCCATAAGGCAGATTTCTCGGTGCACAAAACTGAAAGTTTACGTTTGGTCCCACTCGTTAAAAAGACTAAACTAATAATAAGGTGAAGGTGCTGAAACTAAACTAATAATAAGGTTCATATATACTTATGGAAGCGCTGAATACTTCTTAAGGGCATCCACACATGTTTCAGCATCTATGTAGTTTTAAAGGTATCTTAATCCTGAGAAATACGATAACTTTGACCCTGATACTCTGTCTGATTCAATTAAATATTCATATAATAAGACGAAAGTGCAGAGAAATAATCATTTGCATAAGCAAAATACGCGTGGTACTAAAATGGCAGTTCGCAGACCCGAATGCAATAACTACTAGAATAGAAGGTAGAATCTATCTTCCAGAGAAGGTATCTTCCAGTGAAGGTAACTTCAAGAGAAGGTCATTGGATGATGCCAGTCTGATAATGTATTCTAAATTTGGACTAATTAGTGTAAAATATTTTTGGAGAATGAGCTCTAAACTCTTAATCAGCCACTTGAAGCCAAACGTCTGCTCATACATGCTTTGAAACAGAAATCTCTGGAATACCCTTATGAATTCATTAATCGGATTACAAACAGCACGAATTTGTGGTAAAACCGTAAGTGCTCTAAGAAATAATAATATTCCATATCTACTGTACTCGCTGTTACGACTTTTCAATAAATGTTATGTCCTAATTTCCTTTTAAAGTATGGTTTGTGTAAGATGTACGCTAAAATTCAGAAGTAGGCAATGTCATCTCGGTTTTCGTAAAATGTTTTCAAAATTTCTTTAAATATAAGATTTTATTCACGGTTTTGTTTCTTCGTTTAGATAGACAATGCATTTCATAGCAAACGTTTCACTGTATTATTAAATATAAACTGAAATTAATCGAATGTTGGTAAAAAGCTTCATGGCACTAAATAAGAATATATAATTAATGTTTTATTTACTATGGGTTGGTTATTTTTGAGATAATGCGCAAAATAAGTTTTCCATCAATTAGTGTTTAGTCAATAACTAAGTCTGTTAATTCTATTAATTCCAAGCTGATTGAACTTTAAAACCAACCCTTAACAGTTAACTTGAATAAAAAAAAATTAAGTTATGGTTATGCATTAAATTTAGTCTTAAATTTAATTTTTGAGTTGTTTGATGAAAAATATACCATCATTGCAAACCAGACATCAAAAGGAAACAAGACCTAATAAAGCAGGATAATCTTAAATACCACTAGTTGCAAAACTTACTCAGTTGTTAATAAGTTGAGGTAATTACGTTAACGTATTATTTTAAGAATGTTTGGTTTATTTCATTATGACAAAGCCCGAAAGGATTATCTGCCTGAGGGAAGGGATGCCTTCGTGAAGGACGTTCTAAGGGAAATGGCTAGTATACATGTTACACATGTAGAAAACCACGAAAACGCCCATGCAGCCAGCCCTTTCGCCTAGAATCGAGCCCAGGTCGAAACTATAAGTATTTAGCAATTTTACCGCTGAGCCGCTGGTGAGCCTTTTCTTAAAAAGATTTACGTACGTGAAAGTTTTCTTCGTAAGGTCAAAATTTAAATTTTCTTCATCAAATTTGCCGGACTTAGTCATAACATTCTTAAAAAAAATTATAAAGCCTGAATGGAAAGTAAAATAAGTACACATTTCATTAATTTGCGACTACTCAAATCGAATATTACTATTAAAAAATAAGCAGTTGATATAGATGACCTGAATTTTAAAGTATTTCTTAAATCTAGGTATTTATTTTTGATTTCATATTAAATTTTAAATATTTGTTTTTCTTATATATTTTGAGGAAAACCAGTTGCAGATTTTTGAGTGTTTCCTTCTAAATATGTAGATATCTAAATACGTGCGCCTACTGAATAACATTTATAACATGGCTTTCCCCCTTTGCCCTTTTATAACAGGATGTACCCCCTTTGAAGTGCTTTCGGTCAAATTGGTGCCTCTCCCTTCCATAGTTCTGCGTCAATTTGGTGCCTCTCCACCCTCAGCATTCTCATTAATAATTAGGACAGAGTCAAGCAAATAACCATAGTATGCGTTGCCTAAATTAAAGAATCTGTTTTAATTCAAGAAAGGTGTTATGTAGTTTATGCTTGTAGAATTACTTTTACAAGGAAGGAAACAATTTCTAATGAAAAAATTCTTAAAATGAAACTCTGGGAAATAAATGGCATAAATATTACTGTAGAAAATAACGATTCTAGATTGTAATAAATGAATTCCTTCCAGGTCTATGGAAACTACGACTGGAATGCAACAATGTAAAAGGTATTGCTGAGAAACAACGCATGAAACGGATTTACTGAGTACAGCAGAAATAAATTCGTTTCTGGAAACCAGTCATTCCAAATACAAAGTCTGAGATGAATAATAAGTAAGGTCTCAATTGCATAAAAAAACGTTTTAAAGAAAATAAAACAATGGAAAAAGATACTGTTCTTAAGAGTAACATATTTATTTCTCAGTATAGCCCACCAAATATGCGATCCATTTTTCATTCAATCCAGAGGAATGTTTGGCTTATATTTAAGTCATTTATGCCCAATAGCTAGCGCTTCAGCATCAAATTAAGGAAAGTACTATTTCAATATCTGTTTAACCGTAACTATGGTGTCAGATTTGGACTGTAAAGAACATTCAGACAAAAGAAAGTCTCAAATCTGTGACTGTTTCAGTAATTTGCTAACTAAATCACGGCCTTGCATTCTCATTTTGTAATGGAAGCAAAAGTATTCTTTCAAACTTGATTCCGCGGATGCATTGTTTGAGTCCTTTTAGGAATCTCACAGTAATTTTGGTATTAAATATCATTCCTTTAAAAACATTTCCACGTAAATATCATCTTTGCATCGTGAAAACTGCTGAACATGACACTTTTGCCTTGAAAGAACTATTCTAAATTTCTTAGTATCATAGAATCCGGGTAGTGTTACACTATCAATTGCTCTTCTGACCAATTCATACAATAATTCTCCATTAATTGCTATCATATGTCTGAATCTGGCTGCACTGCCAAAAACTTCACTTCTGAATAAATGCAATCCCATTAGCACCTGATATCTGCTTCCTGAGCAAGTAATTTTCTGTACCCGCTACTGGTAAAATTATAAGGCATGCAATGTTCCTAATGAGGCAACATAATACGTTTTCACTTTAATTTTTGTCATCCTCTCCCTCCGTTGCCCCATTATCTCTCCCCATAGCTGTGCGTTTCTAAAACATTATCCGAAGATAGGATAAATTATCAGGGAAAAAGTCTATAGCGAATTCGATTTTTGAAATTAAGGAGAATCTACAAAATGCCATTTGTTTTCGCTGATAAGATTATGACCATTTGAACGCCGTTCTAAACAGCGTCTCAAAAAAGGCTTGTGTTGTTTTTGTTTTCAAGCTTACACAGATTTTGCAACATAAATCCACAGCGCCAGGTAATAGTAACAGAAATCGATACATTCTCTTCAGTACATAGACAATTTTGAGTAATAGGTCTACGTGACGTCACATGGAGAGAAAAATGGCTGTGCCTAAACTCTAAGCTTTTAGATATCCTAATATGCATCGGAAACCGATAAGCTATTGGAAGAATGAAGAGAAGCCATTGGCTTATTTGATGGACCCTGGGCACGTAATAGTCCTTTAGAACAAGGGTCGCGAAACAAAGAATCTTATAATGTCGTTTCGAGCTTGTACTCATGTTTGTCTTTCAATCGAGATAGTCCTTGTCAGTGTCACGTTCATATCTTTATTTATAGCTAACGTCATATCCTTCAGGACATCGATTAATCTTGAAGGTTAAGAGTGCGGAACGTAATAGAGGTAAATGGTAATATGCTGTTTCGTTTATTTCTGACGCTTTTTAATTATTTATAACTTATTTTTTGCTTATACACAGCTTTTCTATGTCTCTATAACACGTGAAACAAAAACAATATTCTTTCATGTAAACTATCTTCAAAAATAAAAAGTATGTGCCATTATCTTTCAAACAATTTATACTTTAGAATATTTTCTCACGAAAAAAGATACTGAAAATCAATTGGGAATGTTTTGAATTATAAATTGCAATATGCAGAAACGTATTTAGAATGGTTTATAGTTTTTTCTGTATTTAAATATAAATAAAAACTTGAACGCAAGCAATGCATTTCATAAACACTTCATTTCTAAACTTGAACGTAAACACATAATAAATAGTGATAGAGTTGACCAGAAAATGTTTAAAATGTTTGATTTCCTTTGGGAGCATAACCCAGCATCAAACTCCAAACAGACGCTATGCGAATTATTGCTGTGTCTGAAACGAATTAAGCAGATTTGATGAGGTTTAAAACAGACCTTTTTTTATTTAGATCAGTACATGAACACAAAATGCACGTCTCATGCTCACGCAATCTACTACTATTTGCGGTGATGCAACTTAAAGCAAGAATCCAAATTCAAAATTTAAAATGTAAGCTAGTAGTCAAAGACTTCGATTATATTCAAATCAAAGTTGACTCAGAAATTTTCACCCGCGTAAAAATTTAACTGACTATAGCACAAAGCTGAATAACTACAATTACGTCAGAGCTGGCAAAAATAAATAACACAGCAGAGAGAGGCAGAAACACGTTCTGTCTTGCGATTCGAAAACGTCTGCTTAGATACTCTAACTCAGTGGTGCCCAACCTTGTGTTCGCGAGCACAGGTGTTTTGTATGTGCTCGCCAGCCCGATTAGGTACTATGACCAAGAAATATTTTAAAAATAACCATTCATTTATATTTCTTAATTGTTAAAATGTGGTAAGCATTTATAGTCATAAGAGATATCTTGCAAGGCGTTATAAAATAATTGATTGTTGACTGATGAACTTAATAGGGAATATGGAATCTTATTGCTGCTTTCCGATTTCAGGTATCTCAGCCGGGAAAAAGTACTTCAACGATTTGTAGAACTTCTTTCGCTAATAAAGCAGTTTTTAAAATCTGGAAACGAAAGTTATAAAGAAATGGACAGTAATAATTGGTTATCCGATATGCATTTTCTCACGGATATAACAGCGAAACTGAACAAACTGAACGAAGATTCCAGGGGAAAGAAAAAAAACCTTTTCAATTGACTGGGACTGTAACTGCTTTTCAGATTAAGTTAAATTTGTGGATGAATCAAATGGAAGAAAACCAAAGCATCCATTTTCGGAATTTATCATGCCATATTAATAACCACAAGGCAATTGAAACAGAGAAATACTCGGTAAACCTAAATGCAGTGAAAAATAATTTTGAACTCCGTTTCTCTGATTGCCATAAAGTTCAACCAATATTATTATTCATCTCAAACCCATTTGCCGAAATTAATATTTCAGATGCATCACATAAGATTGGAAATATGTTTAACAAAAATGTTGATGTTTTGGAAATGTGCTCGCGATAGGCCAAAGGTTGGGCAGCACTGTTCTAACTCAACCTTTCAGACTATATAGTGGTTAGGGGAAGTGACTGAAATATCAAAGGACCCTGGTTTGAATTCCAGAGAAGGCATGGTTTTTACTGACCGTTCCTTTATAGGAGGCAAAGGTGGCCCACCTTTTGGTTGCCTCCACAATTAAATGATCACTGCTTCTTATCTTAGTAATGGCAAACGTCTTTGATGATGACTCACCATTGTGAAATAAATACTCTAGCGCATTTTCATTTATGATGAGGAAAGGAGAGGGGAGAAGGGTGCAGTTATAAATAACTATTTAATGCAAAATAATATTAACTCTACACTTAACCGTATTATTTTATGCCGTCGCATTTGCTAATGGAAACAGATTTAAGCAAAGAATAAATCAGATTTTTAAAATCACTGTAATTATATATAGAAGAAAGCTTAATAAAGTTTTATAGCATTTCTTTAACTGATTCCTTATCCCCTAATTAATGCAAAATAATATTAACTTTTCACGTTAATGTAATATTTAATGCAATCGCATTTGCTAAAGAAAATACATTTAAACAAAAACTAAATCAGATTTTTAAAAACACTGTAATTGAAATTATACGAAAAATCAGTGTAGAAAGCTTAATAAAGTTTTTATAGTGTTTCTTTAAACAGATTTCTTGTCCCCTGGTTAATACAAAATAATATTAACAATACCTGGTTAATACAAAATAACACGTTAATATATTATGCAATGCCCCGCTATTGTTAATGAAAATAAATTTAAAGAGAGACTAAATCAGATTTTTAAAAACACTGTAATTAAAATTAAGTGTAGAATTAATACAGTAGAAAGCTTAATAAAAGCTTTATAATGTTTCTTAGTCAGGTTCCTTATCCCCCCTCTGAAAATTCCGCCTAATGTTTTCCTTTTCTAAATCCGAAATTAAATTTATATTACCGAATTTGCTAGAATTTAAATAACAGTTATTTTCCTTTTCTAGATATATATGTGTAACTTGCCTATGGACCCAGTAAAAGTTATAACTGCATTTCATCATCTGAAAATATTTTTCCTGATGAATATTTCTGAAACGTTATTGTGATATTACATTTTCTTTATGCATATTCATTCCCTATATGTATCAATGTAACGTATTCTTTTCAAGAAACCCATTTTCAAAGGAGATGGCAAAAAGAGAGAAATTTGGATATGAGTAATATTCTTTCGTGCAAATGCTTTTGTATTTTTGCATCAGTATAACAACATGAATGCTTATTTCCATAATAATATATATTTCCGTATTTAGTGCATACTCAGTACTTCTTGTATAACTTTCAATTTCTTGAGGTTTCCTTCCAATTTTAACTGCCTGTTTTGAATTGTATCTGATTGCACAATAGTTAGACATTTAATAATATTTCTCCTTAATCTTCTGATTGGATATATGCGTAAAAGTTCAAGTTCTAAAAGACACATGAAGGTCAAAGTGCATAATTTCAAAGGACTGTGCTGACTCTGAACTACAATAATATAATAAAGTCTTGGATTCAATTACAGAAGATGGTTTAGCAAAATATTTGGCCAGGAATTTCGAAGCAAATTCAAATAAAACATTTTAGCCAGGTAAATGAATTATGCTTTATTTTCGTATTTAATATTCTCATAGTTGTTTCATAAAATGTTGGGGCCAAATTTTGACTCTGTTATATTTTAATTCAGTGTGTGCATTAAATGATGATATCTGAGTAATGGTACATATGTTTTATGCTATAATTCAGCCTAATTTTGATTGAACTACTTTTGCATTCGTCCACATAAATGTCCGTTTATGATCGAATTTGTTTTTACGTATGTCCCTAATAGTGATCCGTTTCTATAGAAAACCAATTCCAAAACCTTTTACGAATTCATGAAACCACAGACAACAGCTAACACTGTATAAAAGAGGATATCCGTGTAATCACACATAATCGTGATTAAATTTAATTCATAAATTAAGCAACTTACAAATTTTAAATAAATTAATATAAAAAATATTCTGTGAACTACCGTACATTATACCCTGTACTACTAAAACAATATAAAATCCGTTGTGCGGTAGAATGTATTTTTCTAGTAACTATAAGGGATTCTGATAGGGCAAGAAAAGACAAAATATAGTATATATCTTCTACTATAATAGCATAAAATACATTTCGAGAATTTGAAAAAATTAAAAATAATTATATTTCCTACAAATATCCTATAGCATATTTATTGTTGTTTATTGTTGTTTATTGTTATTTATTGTTGTTTAAGCTCGGGGGAATTTTCTTTCCAGATAGAGCTGTATTGTGAAAAGGTTGTGGAACTGGTAAAAGCTGTGATTTCAACGTATGGATGCATTTGATTTCTCAAAGGACACGACACCAACCAACCAATCATATTTGTCGTTTCCAAGTATTTGTTGAATTACTGTTTTATCTTTTAAGTTTTTATGGTGGTGGATAAAAACTTTAAAGGGCGCTAGAGCAAATGTAACCCTAATATTAATATTGGCGTGAATGCTAGAAACAAGAAAGAAATAAAAATTAAAAGAAGATATATGCATATAGAAAGTAATGCTTAGACGACCACTGAGAGCCGATCACCCCAAAAGCATAAATGTAACCATCAAATGGGATGCGAATCTAGAATTTGAGAGAATTACTGAAATTTTAAGATGGATATAAAGTTCTAAACTGAGCGTTGACTGGGTGACGAGAGACAATAATGACAACGTTTGAGTTGCTATGTTTTGACTATGTTATGGAACAGCTATCACCAAACCGTCGATCGCGAGCTACTAGTAGCTCGCGGGGACATTTTCGAAAGGATGCGTTAACTCTGCGGTTAGCTAACCTTGATTCTTCCACTGAGCTCACACTGACGGTAGGCAGCGCCCTAAAAAACTGCTTGTTTATAACTCGCAACTGCCATTGTCAGTTTCATCTTACAGTTGATTATATACGAGTGAGGTGGTGCATGTTATGGTTTTCCTGTGCATATTAGACATTTGTTAATTTGGACATTTGATAATATTAGACATTTGCTAATTAATTGATTTACGCATTGGTACTAAGGCACATCTGTTCTAATGATGGCGTGTTCAAGCAAAAAGAAAAAGAAAAAAAAAAAAAAAAAAAAACCTTTTCACTTTCATTCGGAATGGGAAACCGATTACTTCTTTACCCCAGTAAAGCATAAATGTGTGTGTTTAATATGCTATGCAAGTGTTTCAGTTGGGAAGAATGGAAACTTCGAACGTCACCTCAAAATCGTTCACACAAGAATTGAAAACGATTTCCCACTGAATTCTGCTCTGAAAAAAGAAAAAGTAAGGTAGCTAAAATCTAAACTTAATGCTCAACAATAAACTTTTGAAAAACCATTAAACAAGAACAAGGAGAAACGGAGGCGTCATTCTGAGTTCCAAGTGTTATTGCACAGAATAAAATACTATAGAAAGATGGCAAAATAATCAAACCTGCATTTCTAGAAACTGCAGATGCCTTATTTGATAGTTTCAAAAATAAAACTGAGATAATGTCTGCTATAAATCTATACAGCTTTCTGCAAATACAGTAATGAGTTCTGGCATTGCCTTACAACTTAAAATTGACTTTGATCCTTGCAGCTATTTCTCCTGCAACTTTACGAATCGACTGGTATAGTTGATACAGCTCAGTTGACCGTTTTTGCAAGAATGTCTTTTGGATAGTTTCGAAAAACGAGAGGAGATGGTAAAGATAATACAGTTAACAGGACGCATTACAGGATAAGACATATTTTTAGCAGTTAATGATCTCATTAACACTGAAAATATTCCTATAAATAAGTTGGTGATCTTAGCAACTGATGACGCTTCTGCGGTGGTAGTAAGAGAAAAGGGATTCATACCCTTGTGTCGTAAAGGCAACATCTTTCCGAAATTTATGTCTTACCATTGATTAATACACCAGGAGTCACTGTGTGTAAAGTTTTTAATTATGAACAGCGTAATGAAAACAGCTATACAAATATTAAACAAAGTTAGTGGACATGAAATTCAGAGACGTTTGTTCAGAGCACTTACTGACGAAGTATATTGACAGTATGGTGATTTAGTGCTTCATACATGAGTTTGTTGGTTGCGTGGAGCCTGATTTTATAACGTTTTCAAGACTTGGTCCCTGCCTGCCTTAGTAGAATTTTTAAAGAACGAGATGAATCCTTCTGTGAAATAGAATATCCGGCTTGGCTATAGGGTTTTGCTTTTCTCTTAGATATCAAAGAAATGTTAAATAACCTTTACTTGCAGCTTCAACGTAATGATGAAGATATTGGCGGAACAATTTCGTATGTTGCTCCAATCTCAAAAATGCTAGAAGTGTGGGAAAAGTGTTATCCAAGACGAACGCAAACTCATTGACTGTTTAAAATAAACCCTAGAAAAGCAAAAGTCTTCAATTCCTCCCTACAACAGCAAACAATACGTTTAAATTATTTTAGAGCTGAGAAGTGAATTCAACAAACGCTTCTAAGATTTCAGAAGAATTTTAATTTTCCATACTTTGTCAAATTGCCTTTTATAGGGATTGGTGCTGAAAGGTGGCTGCCATTCGAATACATTGCCCTTTATAGAGATTGATACTGAAATGTTCTCTATTTGTGTCATGCAATATTTTAATTTTCAAGGAGACAATACTGCAGTAGAATTGGAACTGACATATTTTCAAAATTATTTATGTGTAAAATCGCTTTCCTCAAGTTCTTAAAATATTTGGCCTCTTATTTCTAAAGAAAAATAACCAATTTTAGTCCAGGTTTGTCTCAAAATGAAGGCAATGCTCAGATCTGCATATCTGTGTGGAATTTCTTTTTTCCAATGTAAAATTTTTTAAAATAATACAGAATACTCACTGATGACAACTGTATTGGAATGGCAGCCACTACCTACTCTCCCAAAATTAGAAAACTTGTTGATGGCAGAAAAAGGTTCCATCATTCTCATCAAAAGTCTGATACTAATTGCACTTCAATTTGTTTCTGATGTACAACTGAATTTCAGCTTCTTTTTATCATATACAGTTTAATTCAAACTGATTTCGTATTTACTAGAAATGTAAATTTAAAGGCAATAAACAAATGTAACATTTTTAAAAGTTGGTAGTTATTTTGGTTGGTAGATCACAGTCGGATTTAAAAACGGTGCGATGGCTCAGATGCTTGGTACATTTGGGTACCACTGTTATGGAGTATTGTAATTTCTCTTCCATTTTGATACTTTTTTTATTTCGTAATGGCGGGCCTTCAGCTGACTTCTGCTTGGCCACTACTAAGGTCAGAAGTGGAGTTTACTTTATTATGGAGGCACTTAATAGGTGAGCCACCTTTCTCTCCTAATGAAGGGACGAAATAATGGGCAATCTTCTAGGGAGAATAATGGGCAATAAAAGAAGGTCTCAAATCCGGTATAAATTACAATTTTAAATATATCAATGTTTTCACAGACTCACAATCAGCCATACAAGCCCTAACCAGTCCTCATCATGAAAGCAGCATGATAAGAGAGATACAAAAACCTATCTTCTGCCAACATCAACAAAAAATCAAGATAGCTTAGATAAAAGCACACGTCGCCCACCCATGAATTGAGAGGGCGAACCAACTTGCCAAAGAAGCAGCAAAGAACCTAACCGCAATCAAAGATTAATCCCCATGGCCATTCTCTAACCTTAAAGCAAGACTGGAATCCCATCTGCTAAGTAAATGGCAAACTCACTGGCAAGAAGCGGAGCCGGGAAGAACAGCTTTGAAGCGCATTCTTAAGGTTCACCGACACAAGGTACATTACTTATTAACTGGTTAATTTCAGGTCACGGCCTTTTCCTTTTTTACTACGAAAGGAATATGTGTCTATTAGATAAATGCCAATGTATGAAAAGGAGAGATCAGGAACATGATATCTTTAGTTGTCCCCTGACAAGTCAGTGGCACCTCAAAAGATCCAGTATTGATATTCCTGCGTTCATGAAATTCGCCTACAAACACAAACACCTCCGTAGCCATCTTCTCAAGATAATAGAATTTCTTATAAGCAAAGGCACAGAATAATGAGCCCCATCAGGAGAAGTCCTTACCAAATCTATGTCTGTTGTAACTGTATTTGTAATTAACTCCATGTATGTTCCGTGTATGTTTTAAGTCTATTTATGCATTATGTTCACTTTTAAACACCCGTACCTATGGATGAGATGCACGGTGCGTCAGTGCGGTTCAAAACTTGGGGCTATGGCATGAACCAAGTCAGCAAATGCGCCTAGGCATGTCTCACACGTTCTTGGATTGGGTTGTTCTAGGTAGTTATGGAGTTGGATCTATAGCTGCTTGTCTATGACAAATGCTTTCCCTGTACCCTATGAAAGGACGGACAATTCCAACAATGATTTCTCCGGGTTCGAACCCAGGCCCTTTATTATCGGTGTCGATTTCCCTGACCACTATAATGTATGGGCGGCTCATTTTGAAACTTGCGGGATTTACTATATCTCTCCCTTTCTCTCTCTAAACAGAGAATATGTAAAACCGCAGGTACTGAATAACTGGATGTTAGGCCTAGTTACAGAAATACGCTTTATCTTCTAGGGTGCTCGAGTTATTTCCATAATACCCACCAACCAACGGATGTTGAAATATTACGATAATAATAACCTGGGCATTGGTATTAGTAAACGCTGTGTATTTAAGCACGTGATTATCAGTATTAAAAAAGATTACCTAGCCAGCTTTTTCGCATATACACCATGTGTTATTAATATGTGCACATATGTGCTGTACTTGTGTCCACGGCTTCATATATCATTTCAGATTCTATGATGCAACATTTTTTTCTTTTCCCAAATGACTAATATTACTTCCTTAAGCGTTTAGTGTAAGTTATTAGTTTTGAAGAAAAGAAAAGTATAACAATAGTTGCACTTTTAATCATTTAATAGACATAGAATTGAAAAAAAAAATAAGATTATGGAAAAAGGCGATTTTTCGCTATTATCAGTAAACAAATGATAAAAAAACCTTCATTTTGTCAGTCACGAAACAGTTACATGATTGCAATCTTTTTAAGACAATAATTTCTTAAATAGTTGATGTAATTGATTCATTGTTAAAATGTGCACATTAGGTTCTTTTAAATTATAACTGATTTGAAGCGTTCGTGTTTGTTTGCTGTTACTCTTTCTCATTAAGAGTAATTAGCATTATTGTGTTTCATCGCTAGCAGAATTTAAGAAAACTGCAATTGTTATCTAAATCACGAATACAGGAAACAATTAATTTGTTTTGATCTCGTGTCTTTTTCTCATTTAGTAATCTGATATGATTGTGCGATGATGTTCCAATTTAATACAAATCACTATCGTGCATAAAAATTAAAAAGAAATACGGGTGTTATTGTATTAGTTACACAATAGAATTCAAAATTAAATTACGAGAATAAATTAAACTCGAATTTTAACGTACAAACTTTCCATGTTTAGGATTTCCTAAACAGTTGATTAGTTCAATATCTAACGATAAATAAGATAAATACTCTCATTTACCAGTTTATTTAAGAGAGAATTAACGCGCTTTTGTAATTTACCTATAATTGTTGTTAACATATGTGAAGATATTTGAAACAACTTAGGGATATGCTTCATGGTTCCACCTGTGGCAAAGAAGAAGCATTTGTATGAAGGTAGGGCATTGCACATCTTTCACGTCTCCCGCGTCGATAAACCTAATGACACTACAACTTCTATTATGCATATTATTCCTTTATACCTTCATTTCAGAACTGCTTATATTTCTCCTTCATTTAGAGTTTGTTTCATTTGGAAACTAGTGGCTCACGAATTGTACAATGCAAGTATGTTAAGCTTCTTCTACTTGAATCACGGATCATTTTTACTATGTGTAGTTTGAAGCTATCGCATAACAGCTGCATCGTTTAACATTCACTAGCACCGGCTGTATATTTCTGGTGCAAGGAAGGCTGTACTTAGCATATCCTGAAAATTTCTCTTATCGTACACCGAGCCTGTTTCCTCTATTCATTATATTTAACATTTTTAGTCCCCGGACTAAACATATCTATTGCACTGGCTGAAATCTGTACTTAAGATTCTCGGCCCTGCGGGCATAAAACACACGATCGCGTGTACGTACTATCCAAAAGGGCAACTATGGTGCTCCGGAGGGTAGGGGATTCGGCCATTTGAGTAAATCGCTCGACGACCAGTCTGTTCACCGATTTCAAAGGCTGCATTATAAGAACCACAAATCCCAGCGAAGTAACTATCGGTCGAATAAACCGCGAAGCTTTGTAACGACGAAACGCTTGTCTGAATGAAGCCTAAGGTGCAAAATAATTTATTACCGCCCCTTGGGTATGGAGCGGCCAGGGAGGTGCGGTGCAATAGTTTCTTAATGTTGTCCTTCTGAGAGCTTGAGAGCTCTCTTTCCCAACCTAATATAGAGAGTTTAATATTAAAGGGGAGTTAAAAAGTGAGCGAGTTGCATACCTAATTGCAGGAGTAGTGTATCAAAATTTGACATTTACGTTCCCATAACAAGTGCAGATGGAAGGATGTCTGAAATTTCTTCCATTTCCGCCCCATGCTGTAATGCTTGGCAGAGAGAGAAATTAGTTCCTCAGCTCAAAAATCGAATATGGTCTACTGCATTTTCTAGGACAAATCTGAACAGATATCTTAGTACTTTTAAGGGAAGCATTTTTGAAGCTTACTCTGTGATTTTACCTGAAATCGAACCTGGATCTTTAGTGTGCTAGTTGGGTATGTTAAGTTTTATTATTGCCTTTATCCTTAATAAGTAATTTTAAAATAAAAATTTTTATAATATATAAATAATAAAATAAAAATTTTTGTCAATATATAAATGTTAGTACAGCAACTATATGATTAAACTATGAGCACCAAAACATACCAAGCATTTAATTTTAATTTCAATAACAGTTTCTTGAAATTATCCATTTTAATAGTCACAGTTAAAACTTCATTATCTCGAAATTACTTTAGAAATGTGACATGAGAAGTGATTAAAACCTGAAATTTTGAGAAAAGCTGGGGTATTATGTTTCTTATTTATAAAATTAAGCAGGAGCAGAATAATAAGTGATCAGAATAATCACGGATTTGTTCAGTACCGGCAATGATTTTCAAACAGTTTTTGAAAATAATTTAATAATACCCTTTCAGAGTTATTAGTGTTAGAGATTTACTTGATAACATGCATAAAATTATTGCTAAATAATGTTACAAAATTGTAAGTTTAGTGTGTTATTTAAACAGCGAAGTTTTGAAAATAAGATTCTTTCCAATGTAAAGTAAGTAAAAGTGTTAATCTCTAAAGATTTCATGAATGAAATATGATCCGTCATAAAATAAGTTATATGCTGAAGAAATTTGCGTTCAGTATTGGTCTGTAAATACAAAAAGTGGCCCCTTTCTTTTTTAAACATTTAAGCACTTAATTTATAGAAAAAATTTAAAGAACGATTACCATGTTTAATATATGAATAAATAATAGTAATTCAGAGTAATATTTATTTTACGAAACAGCCGATGTTTAAAAATTTCTCAAGGCACAATTTTGTAGTAAAATTTGGTTAAATTATATATTATGAGTTTAATGATACAACAAAAAAAAACAGGTAATGCTAAAAATATGAAAATGATGCATTTTATGGGGCTAAAATGCTTAATTTAAAATATTTGCAAATTCTCTAAAAAGGCACCTAATACTTAGGCAAACAAGTTTTCTACCTAACGAGACAAACCCGGCACTGAATTATTGTCTTCATATCATTTATAAAAATAGTTGATATAAAATGTATGCAGTAATAATTATGTTCCGTATCAGTTAGAGAGAGAGCTGAATGTTCACCAAATGTTGGGTTATATCTTCCCCTATCCAAGAAAAAGAATGAAATAAAGAAATTTTAACTATTTAAATATTTCAGCAAACTTGTGTAATAACAATTTCATAGTATTCAATAACAAGCACAGAGTTTCTATGGCTTTGGAAGCTATTCTGAGTTAGTAGTCGTCTCATCCTAACACAATTTCGTATGCAACTGGAGCCAAAATAAAACCTTTCGCAATTTTTAATTGTGAACTATAACTTGAAAGTTATTTACAAATTCAATTGCAATCTGAGGAGTCCATCCCATAAAATCTTGCAGTTCTGGAGTATAGTGTACCCCCGATCCAATCCAATGTCTGTGTGGAACCTTGACTAATTAAAGTCTGTATTTGATAAGGACATAACGAGCTTCGACTGGCATTTGAACTCAAGATTCCTCCGTCACGTTACTTCAGTAGCATTTAAACAAAAAGCTTCTTGGTCGAGCTTATATCATCTAAAAGGCGTATTTGAACTCCACCTGTCTTTTTTACTCAAGGGTATACACAAGCTTAGTGTTGCAGTGAGTGGTATAACGTTGCATAATTTATGTTTTATGTTTTAAATACCGAGTTTGAAATTTTATTTCGAATTCCATCTAGCAGACTGATCGTTCCAGCTATCTTGTACAAAGAAATAAAACATCGCGAAGCTCTGTAAAAAGTAAAATAACAAAATATAAAGATTACTGTACATAGGTCTAGAGTAAGGTGGTACGCTGCAGTGATAGCGCGACTCCATGTGGTAACAGATGCTGGTTGTGTTTTCTAAGGCTGCGTATTAGTTACTGCATGTAGAACAAAAATACGTTTAACATAAACTTATGAGAATCGATTATTGTAAGTTATTGTTTTCATTATGTGAGGCTCTTGCTAGTGGCCAGAGTCTCTCTAGTTGAACGTTTAAGAGCATTCGGAGTTCTTGCTTTGTCTAACACTGTCTGGAAACGGAATTTATCACGTCTCCTTAACTTTTTCTATTGTAATTTATGTTCACTGATTCGTTATAGTTGGAACGATGTCAGAGGACTATCAGGTCCATTGTTCCGTCAGCTCCCTGAAATCGAGAGGCTTTGGTCAATGCAGATCGCTAATCTTGCTTAAAATTGGCTGTAAAGTTATGATTCTTGCAATCGCAAGTGGAGTCGTAACTGAACAAATTATTATTTCTGCAATGTAAGAGCCTGTCATCTTACACTTATCAACAGCTCGAAACTGCGACTTTTGGGGAAACGCACACATGAGTCACACATCTTTGTGTGACTCATGTGTGTAACATCTTTTTGTGATCCGCCGCAGGTCTAATTAAAACCACAAAAATGAAAATATGCAATTATTAGTGGACTGGAAATCAATCTTTGTCTATATAATATGCATTGGCGTAAAGGATAAATGCCTCTTCATATATTTTTAAAAATATTTTACACACTCTATTTTCTCTTTTATAGCATTTTCGTATATATCACAAACTTACTAACAGAGCATATCATTTTCATTGAAATAATATTAAAAATTAACAATTTAGGAAGTTACACTTTTAGTTAAATGTGCTTTTAAAATAATTTTAAAAGCATATATACTTCATCTATTAGCAATATAATTTATACAAAATGCGCCCAAGTAGTAGTAATTAAAGTAAAACGTGCATACATTAACTAAGTTTAATTTTGAAATTTTTTGCCATTTTGCTCATTAACTGTCCTGGACTGGACGTTTAATGCATTGAAAATATTTGTATCTACCTTTGCATAATAATGCTGTACAATATTATGTTAATGATTCTGTTGCTGGCAGTACGTTTCCAAACTTTCCTTGTCTTATTTTAACCTTTATAGTAAAATTCAAAAATATGATACAACATGGTATGCATGCTTGCTTGTTCGTGTACATATACAGGACTTTTAAAAGCGGTTGTATTTTAATAAGATCAATGTATTTATAAGGCATAAATCTGTTTACAGCGTATGCTGGAAATGTCTTTCTAAAATATTTGTGTGTTTCAAATACCCCATGTTCCTGCTTTTTCCTTCTCTCTGCTGACTATTTAATTTATTTTACCTTTATTTAAAATAATATTTCACTAGAAAAATACTTTTTAGCACTGATTCTCACGGATGACTCTCACAATATTAAAATAACAATCAATGACACTGTGCAGCATCTAATCGCATCATCAAGCAAATGTTTACTTTCAAAGAAATATTTCTTCTCACTCATTAAATCTGTTTATGGACTCTTTGAACATGATTTAACGCCATGATAATTCGAGGTAAAATTACATACTATTGAATAGAAAGTTCACTTTTAAATTGAACAACCTATTTAAATATAATTGCTGTATACGTCGTAAATCATAAACATTCATATCTATTTCCCATTTCAATTCGTAAATATCCCAGCTATAAATAAGAAGGGATTGAATATTATAACTATAATCGTATTTATTGTTATTGCCTTATCTAAGAATTTCATGGAAGAATAGTTACCAGAGCCTCAAGGAGATTCGATTTCTATTTGAAATATTATTTTGAGAGAGAGCATCCCGGGGTGTGGTCCGAGGGACTCTCATACTTTTCCCCTGCCACTAATTTACACTAGAGGACTTTCGGATCGTTATATATTTAGAGTGCCCCCAATGACGCAAAGAGATATATACATTTACAAACATCCATGCTTTCTTCGGGATTCAAACCCGGGCCCATCGGTACCGCAGTAGATACCTTAAGCATTATATCGTCTAGGCGTGTTATTATGTTTTATAGCCATTAAAGAGAATTCATTTCGCACTAAAGTGATACACTCTTATTCACATCATGACAATAAATCAACACAGTTCGAAATCCTTAGCAGCTTAGAGATCTGGTTAAGAATTAGGCATCATTGTTGCGTTATTTTCTGACACCAGTTGTTACGTTATTTTCTTCATGTTCTTACGGGGTTCGTGTGGATTTGGAATGAATAATGATAATACTTCTTGATAAAGTATCGAAACACACACTTTATTGGCTGGTTTTAATCAGGACAGCTCCAATAACACGTTTACACAGTCGTAGAAGAACTACAATAAACACGCTGGAACAATCAGTGACACAGCCTTCAGGCTATCACGGTGAAGAGAGCGTCACGGCAAAGCACCAGAGTACAGCTTCCGACCCTGCTCGGTCGTTTTCGGAACGCCATGTACTCTCGAGGCTCTCTACTCTATAACTCGCGATGCACTCGACGACACACGGAGTAAAACTCCCGACTCTTCGGCTCAGTCGTTCCCGGAGTTTAACAGACTCTCTCGACGATGCACTAACCGCGATACACTTGTATGATTCTCACTAGTATATTTCTCAGTTACTGTAGAAAGTGACTAAACTTAAGAACTAGTTAGCGAATAATCGCTTAAGTTCGTGTAACAAGAAACAACAAGATGGAAGGGTAACTAACCCTTTATCATTCTAATAAGATTTAACGAAACTCCGTCTTGGAGTGTACAATAAAAGCCGACACTTGGGCTTGAACTTAAAAGACTAAGAAACTAAAACTAAGATTAACTAAAGTAATATAGCCGAAGCTATCAAGATTCTAATCAAGTTGGCCCCTTAACTCTATTTGACTACGAAGCTTATCAAGGGCCTGAGTACGTCCGAGCGCAATAACAGCTTTGAGAGAGAGAGTAGCCAAAAGGCACACGCGCGCAAATCAGAAACTGATTCTCTTTAACTCAGCAAGTAGACTTCGCGGTTTAAATACCGCTCCTCCTCATTAAGTATTCAAAATGATTCCAAAACTACGTTCTGGCCGGAAGTAGTAAGTCGAAGTTAACAATTTGTCAGGAAAGGAACTTAAAATCTAACTGTTAATAAAATTAACATAGTTCTTACACACTAAGAGACTCTTCGATGCACTCGACGACTACCTAGGCGCTAGACTTCGAGACACTCGCTCAGTGACTGACTATCAGCTCGCTAGACGAGGCACACACTAACTGACTGCGGGCTGGCAGGGTTTATATAGCTTTCGGCTTGTGTTCGAGAACATTCTGGGCTAAACCGGTAAGAATTCGTTCCAGAAGGTTCTCCATCCGTCCATGGTATATTGCCAATTTCGTTGCCAAATGGGCGATTTCTCGCCAAATGTACCAACCTTGCTTCTCCATGCTATTTTATTGCAATCCTAAACCTGCTTTGCCGGAAAGCTATCTCACCGCGCCTGTACATTTAGTAAGAATTCAATCGGAAATTGAGAATTGCTGAATAAATGGATTGCTGCATTTTTCCTTTTATGTTACATATGGCAAAGCAGCTTACATTAGCATAAGCTACTGCTAAATTTGCCTTCATATTCAGATCATTCTCCGGTATTATCTAGCTAAGCTAAGAATTTGTTTAGACATATATTCATTTTTTCACGAATAATGGAGTGTAATAAGTTCATCGCCTTACTACACGCCATTATTCGTGTTAATGTAAACGTACATGCATACGACGTAAATCAATTAAGATACAGAAGACATTCTTACAACATAACTCTATTAAGTTACAGAAGATTTTCTTACGACGTTAATCAGTTAAGGTAAGGAAGATTTTCATAGTTCCAACTGTAGGAAACTTAGCAGATAGCAGAATTATTCGAATTATCGAAGATATCAATCTTTATCAAAGTTAACTTAAATGTTTTTTCGAAATAGATCTTTTTTATCTTCTTCTAAATAGCTATCTTCAGAGCCAAATACATATTTTCTTGAATAAATCTAAATTTCGAATTCGTGAAGTTTACTTTGATATAACGTAACACTGTATATTGGTAAATAAATAGGCAGATACGCAGACCTTAAATTATGGACAAATTTCAAGTAAAAGATTTTGACACTCATCAGAAGAGTAATAATAATGACTATATCTTATTAAATCTCAACAATGCAAAAGTATTAAATCTCAACAATGCAAAAGTAGGTTTTTTTATTGAATAGTAGCATCATTTTACGGGAACTAAATGGAAAGTGTGTCAGGCAGTGCATAAATAATAACTTTCATTTAGAAAAGCTTTAATAGATATTAATTTCATACAACATCAGAATTCAGGGAAAGTCATTAAACGCTCATTTGGTTAATGCTGTAGTGTTCTCCTGAAAGTTTAAGTTCCTGTTTCTAATTTAAGCGAAAGCGTCTGATTTATTCACCGTATATTTAAGTCTCAACAACACTTTTGCTTTTTAAGTTTGATGTCAAGATCGTTGGAGTGACTTTCGCCAACAGAGACGTTTCATAAAAATACCTCTGAGACTCGGGGAGGAGAAATTAGGAACTTTAATTTCCTAACTACAAGAGTACCTTAGGGGAAATGAGAGAGAAAATTCAGAACAATGTTTAGAAGCAAATGCATTAAGGGTTTCGTAATGGTGATGTTCTTTTACCCAGAAGGGATACCTCGTCTCCGCATTTTAATATAAAGTACATAATGCAGTTTAGAATGTCGTGATTGAACGTTTGGAGAAATGCTTTTTCTTTTCTCAGTTCTGCTCCCTCCTGCATAGCGCACATACTCTTACATAAACATTTTTCAGATACCACATGTAATTTGCCTTATAAAAGAATTGCACATTTCATAATTTCAGTTTACGTTTTAAATTTTGCAGTGTCGAGTGTTGAAGATGATATAAATACAAAAATTATCATTCCTTTTCATGTTTAATGTAATTTTACAAGTAATGCTTCATTTTGTAACTCTTATGTTACTCCATTATAAGTAAGTGTTTCATATTATTCCCTCATAAATAAGTGTCTCATGATTACTTAAGTAATTTTTCGTGTATTTTTTAATCTTAATAACATTAGTGAAATCTATTATTTTACTACCACAAACATTAATTATTTATGTAGTTTTATATTTATCATCCAAAACAGCTTTCTTCTTTAAAAATTATACTTCGAATTTCATTTTTTAATAATTTTCTATATTATTCAGATTTTTATCGGGAAGTCTGATTGAAAATGGCAGTATGAGTTATAGTTTGTTGTATAATTTTATTATAATAGCCATAACAAATTCTTAACAGCTCTTTCCTTAAGTAAGACTTTAAGAGAACAAGAGAAATTAAGAAAATTATGTTTTAATTATTACTGTTTAATAATTACTGAATTATGTTTTAATTTCTTAATTAAGAGAAAACATGTTTACATGTATTACACTTGCAGAAGTGTAACAAAAATTCTCTAATTTTTATATATATTTTAATCTCAGACGTTATTACTATTTCTTTTCTGTTTAAGGCATTTCACTACTCATCTGCTAAAATGTATGGTATGACTTAATTATTAAGAAAGACAATTCTTTTGTTTTAGCTCTTCAGATCCAAATACAGTTTTGTGTCCACTATTTATTGTTTTATTAATAATATAATATCAAATCTGTAATTACTAGAGAAAGCAACAATATGATTTTATAGCTTTATAATATATTTCTAAATTTGTAGTAGATTTCACTTTTGGGTGGATATTAAAAATTTAAATTAGAAAATTAAACAGGCTTACTATTGAATGTATTAATTTCAGAATGATATATTATTAAAAGAATGGTTTTATAATGAGTTAAAAAGTGCGTAGACCCACATGAAAGAAAATAATTGGGTTTAACAGTTTACAATGTTAGATTACATCCTGGCGTTTGATAGATTACATGATGGCGTTAGGTAAATATGGGACATAGGAACAGAGCTACATAAATATATTTACTATTTTTGCAGACAGAGATTAAACTTTCATGTTTAAAATCAGATTTTATTTCGGAATAAGAAGAACTATTGTTTTTATCTGCTACTTAGTCGAAGATATTTTAGACAGTTTTTGGCAATAAAAAAGCCTGATTATATAGTTAAAAGTTTGGATAATTATCTCTATTAATGAACACTACACTGTACAGTATACAAAATCTACAAATAATAATAAGACTTACCTAATAATCTTTGGTTATTGCTCTTACAATAAAAGAATTTATTGTGTTTTCGCTGCAAAATATCTGCTGCCTATGAATATACTTTTTCTAGGTTTTCCTCAAACGGTCGAAAACATGTCTTTGAGCCAATACAATTCGTTGTCGGTCAGTTTTTAAAATATGAAATACTGAATCTGTAAATTTTGTCAGACTTCCAAATTAAATAACGTAATATTTCCTGTTTTGCGATAAAAATACGTCTTTTATATTCATGTTTCTAAATTCCGTCAATATCTGAGGAAGGCTGCTGAAGTTAAGTTTTGTCTTTCATGCATTTGCAGTTCGAATAAACGTTTATTTATACTGTCCTAACATATCTATTCTTATTTCCAGTAGCTTATCATTTCCATGGATGCGAAAGATCTGAAACCTACGGAGTCACATAATATGATTCTGCACGAAAAAATGACTCATGTGGTAAGGAATATTTATTTGTTGTTTTCTTTTACTTTACCAGCTACTGGTGGAAGACTAGTTTGTTTCTGAAAATAAGGCACTATTTTGAAATGCAGTAAACATTTGAAATTAAATCACTTCCAAATATGGATTTCATTGATCGTGGTTTTACATGCTCAAGTTAGTAGGCATTTTTCGTACCTCTTCCCTATCATCTAATTAACAGCATTTTTTCGGTGTTTAATTTTCGAGTTTTTTGTTATGAGGATAATATCTAAATTTAAACAGCAACTCAATTCGAAAAGCTATAACTAATTTTCTAAATTTTTACGGTAATTTTACTAATGCATTGCGATAATTTATTTATTTTCAAGCATACCAGCCTTTCCCAAAAAGGAATATCTGCTACACACTCGGAATGAATGCTATAAGATTCATATAAATTAACCATATTCCCCTTTTTAAAATTTATGTTTAGCATATGAATCTTAAAGTAAGAATGCTGCATATGCGACAGCTGTTAATAGTTTGCACATAATCAAGAAATGGAAGTCTATGAAATGTACACATTTCAAAGAAATCTACCTGCTATTACTCAAAGAGCTATTTTTGGACTTTTATGTCTAACTTTAATGATGCTGATAAATTTCAAGCGTTCTCAATCGAATTTTTAATGGCAGTAGATGATCAATTATTTCCTGTGACTAAGACTAGACTGTGATTTACATAGTCTTCAATAATAAGCATAGAATTTTCTAGTAATTTATGAATACTTTATACTACCAGTAAGTATAGAAAGCACTTTATTTGCTTCGTATTTAATTTTTTTTAAATTTTTTATTTTAATTGATCAAAAAATTCCCCTACATTGTCTAGTAGAATAAAATGATCTTTACTCTTTTCAAAGAAAGAATTTGTTAAAAGTACATTTTTCACATGCATCAGTTATACAAAATTTCCAATAAAATCATCCTTCTAAATTTTGTTTAAAAATTAGGAAACAAACTAGATAAAATTAAGCTTTTAGTCTTCTTTAAGACGTTTTAGCAAAGACGTTTTTGCTTTATGTAATATATACAATTCGTAGCAAAATTTAAAATAGAATTAAGGCAGCGTTCAATAACTTTATGCTCAGAATTAAAAAAATACTAATTATACATTTTAGTTGTTTAAAATCTTAGTGCTGGTAATTTGTATTCGAAACTTTTCTTTTAATTTCGTGCAATTCCTTTTACAATTGTTTTCGTTTCTGTTCATTTGAACGTCTGTCTAATTTCTATGCAAATATCATTGATGCTAAGCTCTATAAATATGAAAACCTATATTATTCTTTATTTGTCTAGATATCCTTTTGGCACAATTTTTTAGCTTTCTGAAACATGTATAATTGTGGTAAAATATACTGACATTGCCTTTCTGTGTGTCTAATTAGCAATAAAATATTACAGCATTTAATGTTTTAACTTTGTTATATTTTGATGACAAATAATGGATTCTTTTAATGGAATTTGAGCTACATGTAACGGAAAAATTGTATCAAGGTTTTTTATTTAATAACTTTTCAGTGTAAAAACTTTCCTAAGTAATTTAAGTAACACAGTCATTAGATCTATCTAAATAAAAAGCTAATAAATAAATGAGTTAAAGTATTGATATTAAAAAAACTTCTAAACAAAAAATTAATAGTTAAATAAAAAGCTTTAAGAACAGGTGTTTGGTGTATTACAGTACTTGAGAAATCCTCGCCTCAGGCACTTTTATCTGCATGCAAAAATGCCCGTAGGTTAGATTAGGTTATAGAAATATGCTACAAAAAAGAAGGTTATCTACATTAGGGAAATATCTATGTAAGGTAGTTCATATTCCCATTATTTCCATATATACTGGTTCATATTTATTCAAAACTAGTTCATATTCCCATACTCGGGAAAGAGCTACAAAAACCAACCATGTACCCAGCCCGCTTTACCGGGTTCGAACTGTGAATGAAATACCTATTTTCAGTAACTTCTTAAACAGCTTCGGTTTGGAGGAACATTCAAATCTAAAAATACAATAAACGTTATACTTTAACTGCCCTACTTACACTCACGCAGTAATTATTGTAATAAGACACTAGTTACATTTCTTACATATGCTACTCTGACTATATGAAACAAATCTCTGAAGAATTCATTTAGTTCACAGTTTCCTAACTAGAGGGCATGGCTTGCGAGTAAATCTATAATAAGAGAAAGTTAGCATTTCTCTGAAATATACTATTTCACCCTATAGATGTTGTATTTGATGTGCAAGCGATCTTTTTAACTAAAAATTAAAATCGTAACGTAGCTTAATCAAAGTTTGTACAATGCTTTTCAAGAAGAGTAATTAATACATATTTCATTATGTTCAAATAACGCGTATCAGTTTAAATTCTATAAACTATCTTTCAGGAATCTGTATTGCCAGAAATCGCAGAGCGTAACCCGAGAAAGAGCAGGCACGTCGGCCAAGAATCTAAAAAGCAACTGGCAAAGGTATGAGTTTCATTAGAACGTCTCTAATAACTTTAGAGCGTTACCGAACTGGCTGTAGGACAGTAGATTCTTAACATGATTGCATTTTGCAAAGACATTTCGTGCTCAGCCTGAAGCCTAGTGTAACTTCGAATCTACTGTATTCCTCAGAGAACTATTATATTACTTATTTTCGAAAGTTTGTCTGAAAGACAATGCCACCATTTCCATTCTAAGTAAAAAGTGGCAGAGCAATGAACCTAGACGTTGACTCTTAGTCTCATCTTAAAATATCAATAAGATCCACAGGTCATTTTTAATCAATGAAAAACCTAACATCTTTTAAGTTTGGCTGTTGATTTTTTAAAATTCTTTACGCTGCTTTAAAATTCTTATTTATTGAAAAATCCTTTTATGATGTTTGATCTGGAGAACTACTTCGCGATAAAATTCGAAGTAATTTTGCAAATGACCTATTTCAGCAGTCCCACCTGCACTATAATTTAGTGCAATCTGATTGCCTTTTCATTCTTCCACCCTATTTGTTTTTCCTAGCCTTTTTTCTCTAAAGGCTACACCATGTTCTTTGATTTGCGTCTTCTTAGCCAAAATCGGAAGCATAAAAGATACAGAATTTTATACTTAAAATCTAACAATAGGAGCCAAAATATTGTAATTCTTTGAATGTTAAATGGAAGCGAAAGGCGATCTTTATGGACGTTTATTATTGATTTTATATGTGTCCGTAAAATTTTCCCAACACTCAGAGCGTTTGAATAAACGCACAGCAATAACATAAAGTACCAGAAAAACTAGCTTCATGTTACAAAAATTTGTAGTTAATGTTAAAAATTTGATTTCATTAATAACTACCGCAGAAACATATACATTAACTATATATATAATATGCATAAATATATTTTTAAAGCAGCGACTCTCAACCGGTAGTAGGCGTATAACTGGTGGTACGCAAGAGAAAATTAGGTAGTACGCCAAGAAGCAAAGTATTTTTATCCCAAATGGCGTTAGCCCGGAAGGGCTATTAATTGCGTTTTGACATTTGCATTGAAAATTTTAAATGTCCGTTTCACTTTATAATTTGTTGCCACTAAATATTATCGCCCTGTGTTATATTTAAAGAAATTCAATAACGAAGAATCTGCATAAATGTATGTATATTTCTCGCATTGTGATAAAACAAAAACCCATCAAATTTTGAATAACGTACCCATCAAAATAAACCCATCAAATTTTGAATAACGTACGTCTTCACCCAAATATGGGCATTTGGAAGCCCGAATTTGGAATTTGTTTTATTATCAGTTTCATATTTTGTCAAATATTAGAGAATTTTGGATTAACAAATCAACGATTTCAAAGCGAGCAATGGCAAAACTGAACGAAAAAAAAAAAAAAATTACGAGCACGTACGTAAAACGATACGTACGTATCTCCAGCACGCGAGACGGTGTATCGGAAATTCTAAAGATATGCTCTTTTAAATATTTTATGGTATTGCTGTCAAATTGAATTTTATGGTTTAAGTGCGAAGAACATGATATTTAATAGTACAGGTAACACACAAAACGTAAGAAAACGCATCTTTGGCCATAGTAATAAAATCTGAAAGCTTTAAGTTTTTTTTTTCTTAACTATTAAATTAAAAAATTTGTAATATCGTGTGGCCCCAACTTGTGAGCAATTGTGGTAGTGACTGCTACGAAGTTTGAATTTACACAGACACGTAAGAAGGGTTTAAAGCCCTTTTTATTCAAATTTTAAAATATCAGCTGCGTCCACTTGACGCTCACAAACTACGCCGACCCGGGGGTTTAACTGAAACAAAATGTAAAACTGAAAAAAAAATAATGACTGGATGAATAAATAGCGAGATCACTATCCAAGAGGTTCTCAGATCTTAACTAACCTATCCGCTTTCTACAATACCACTGAGATTCAGCGAGCTTACTAATTACGCAGTTGAGAGATCCAGCAAAATCTGCCGAGATAGGCACACAGGCCGACACGCGCAGTTCTAAAATTTCTACCTAGCAACCTTCACGTTCGCGATTCAAGAACCACACCTACAATCTCGTTTTCCTTCTATTTAAACTCAACTTACTTCTGCTAAATTTGAATATACTACGCGCTCTACTACAATTTACATACTCTAGCATTGGCAATTCTAGGGGAAAGATAACTTAAAATAAATGTTAGTTAAAATAAATATAAACCCTACAAATTAAATGCCTAAACATCTTGTTTAAGTTTTTTCTCTAACACTCGTAAATTTATGAAATCTGGGCTTCGTTCAAGGTCAATAGCCGCTTATATACTTAATTAAGCAAAAGAATAGCTTAATTTAATTTTAGCCATAGACATAACACAATTTGTCATAAATGATATTTTTAAAACAAAGTTTTAAAAATGAGTGTTATATTTAATAATAGGATTTAAAAATAACTTCCTGTAAAACATAATAGTATCTAATTAATTGAAGAATTGAGATCGATTTATTATCAAATCTACCAACGTTGTCCTTGTCCTGATATTTACACTCTATGCCGCCACCATTTCCGGGCTCTTGTTGCTCTATTTTCAATTAGAATAATTTTTTAAGTCGATGTGCTGTCCATAACAGCAGTTATTTTGTCTTCTTGTTGCTTTTTATTCCTTAATTTTCTATGCAATTTGAGAATATCGTATTTTTTTTTTTTTTTTTTTTTTTGAAGAACTCGTAATATATTTTCCGTTTAAAATTTTCTGAAAAAAATAATAAATAAATTTAAATTTTCAAACTGGAAAAAAATGACTAGGATTCACTAAGCGAAAAAGAGATGATTCACAGATGATGGATCCAGGACAATCTGCTAACACTATGAATATTGAAAGAAAACTGAAACTCTTATCATTTGAGTTTACTTACTTGGGAATGCAGCTAAAATGGACCCTCAACCTCAATGTGTTGTTTGCGGTGATGTGTTATCCAATTAAAGTATGAAACCATTGTTGCAAGACAACTTGAATCTGAGCATGCCAGTTTAAAGGATAAATCTGAAAAATGTTTTAAGCGGAAATTATCGGGATTAAA
This sequence comes from Stegodyphus dumicola, assembly GCF_044657685.1. Lineage (NCBI taxonomy): Eukaryota > Metazoa > Arthropoda > Arachnida > Araneae > Eresidae > Stegodyphus > Stegodyphus dumicola. The sequence continues at coordinate 34,933,196 of NC_140777.1, read as the reverse complement.
AATAGCAAAAGAGTAATGGAAAGTTTTGGTACTTCAAGTGAAAAATCTTTAGAAGCTAGTTACCTATTAAGACTAAAAATTGCTAAGACTGGAAAGGCTCAAACTATTGGAGAAAGCCTTATATTACCAATATATCGTTTTTAAGAGGAAATTATCGGGATTCAAAAATAGTAAACAAGTAAAAGAAGGTTTTAGTACTTCAAGTGAACAAGCTTTAGAAGCTAGTTACCTAATAAGCCTAAGAATTGCCAAGACTAGTCAAGCTCACACTATTGGAGAAAACCTTATATTACCAGTAGCTAAAGATATGGTTTTAATATTTAAACGAAACAGTGGCTAATTTACTTGATAACATTCCGTTATTAAATGATACAATAAATCGACGAATTCATGCAATGGCAAATTCCAAAAAAGAGACTCTTATTCAAAAAATAAAACACAGTAAGTATTTCGCATTGGAATTGGGTGAAGTTTTGATAAAACGAACTTTTCGTTCAATTATTAGTTTACATACATTTCGGTGAAGTTAAACGAATTGCCGAAGAGTATTAATTTTGTAAATCTCTTCATTATAGAACAGCTGAAAATGAAATTTTCAAAGTAATTGACAATTATATGCCTACGAATGATATTCCTTTCATTGTGTGTTCATTACAGTGATGTAGCTCGGGTTTTAGCAGAAAAACATTCCGGTGTTACATCTTAAATAATTAATGTCGCATCAGAAACTAAATTTACTCACTGCTCCATTCATCGTGAAGCTTTAGTAGCCAAAACAATCCCAGAAAACCTGAAATCGTTTTGAATCAAGCTACAAAACTGTTAATTTTATTAAAAGCTGAGCTTCACATTCAAGGATATTTACAATTTTGTGCCAAGAGATGGGCAGTGAGCTTGAAGCGCTTTTGCTACATTCCGAAGTAATATGATTATCCACAACCAAAATTTAAAATCTTTGTTTTGAACTTCGATCAAAAATACAAATTTTATCTGTGATTCGAAATTTGAATTGCACAAACGTTTACTTAATGAATTATGGTTGGCTCGTTTAGAATATTTAGCTGATAGTTTTCTGAATTAAAAAAATTTAGGATTACAAGAACAAAGCATTAATTTGTTTAACTAGCTAATAATCGAAGAATTGGATAATAATTTTTTAAGCTTTTTACCACTTTTAAAAAGTTTTTTTAAATATAAATAAAAATAATAATATAATTTGGAAAGAAAAGAATTAGCATCTGATATTTAAACACATTGTTCTTTATTTATTCATTCATTCAAATTCAAATAATTTCAAAATGTATTTTCCAGAGGAATATGAAAAAGAAAGTTAGAAATCTATTTTGTTCAAATGTACCTGAAATTTTGTCTCGTGAAGAAAGAAATTGATAGAGATATTTCATGTGATCGCACTCTAACTGAAGATTTAAAAAATAATACACTTGGTAACTTTCGATTGAAACAAAAAAAGAATTTAAAGGCATTTCAAATAAAGCTGTTACATTTTTATTGCCTTTTTGCTCAGACTATTTGTGTGGAAAAAGGATTTTCTTTCTTCATATTATATTGGAAAATAAAAAAAGAAAAAAAAATAAATTGGATTCAAATGTACGGTTAAAAGCAAGTGAAATAAGACCATACATAAAGAAATTGATCTATCTTAAACAGGCCAAACTTCCGCACTAAATTTTAAGTAAAATGGTTGAGAACAGCTCATCTGGATGATCCACAAAATTCAATTCGTAATGCCGATATATTTTACAGATTTGAGGATTTAGATTTTTTTTTTTTTTTTTTTTTTTTTTTTTTTTAATTTTCGATACGTAATTTCTGGAAATTTTTTGTGACGGTTTGAAGAAAGCTGCTTGTAACTTTTACAGCCCCATACACAAAATTCAAACGTTTTCGGGTTATTTAAGATAGTATTACCTATGAACGCACAGGCGTCGCGAAAACACTCTTTCTGAATTAATTTAAATTCATTTTATAATCTCTTTTTCTTAAAAGAAAAGTCCGTATTACTGTCCGTACGTATAGATGTCAGACAAAAAAATCTTTCAAATGGATTTGAGAGCTGTTAAAATGGATAATTTTTTTGGAATATAATACCCAAAGTTTTTCCCAGTTATACTTCCCGGTTTTTTCAGTCATACTTTCCCAGTTATTTTAATACTTCGTACGAGGAAGTAAAAATCATCTTATTGTGTTTGCTACTGAGAACATACTACTGCATGAAATAAGTATCAATCACAAACAAAATAACACCGCAATAAATTTAAATTCTTTTTAAAAATTTATTTTACTTACATAGCTACATTTTAAGCAAAAGTGTCTGCAATGATAACTCGAAAACAAACCAGAAAATGATGGACAGCTAGCGAAAAAAAAGCAAAGAATCTAAATCCTTACATAGAAATGAAACAACCGTTATTTTTCGACTACTACTGAAGAGAAACGTGATCTACAGGACACAAGGTTGTCTAAACATATAAAATAGATGCCATTACTCAGAGATATTCTACCTCCTTTGGCTGGAACAATGAATGAGCTTTTTTCTGTGCTCTTTAGAATACATGTTCACAAACTTTCCTTACATTTCTTCATACACATTAAAGAAATGAGATCGTTTCTATAGCGCATGATGTTATTCTCATATATAACTACATATATTATACACTCATGTCCATAAATTAAGGATAATGCAAAATCAGGCAAAGGAAGAGTTAGAAGCAAAACAAATTTGACTTATTTGTAAAGCTTATTTATTAAACAAAAGGTAAAGAGCAAGAAAAGATGTTATATGTTTGATAATCATTAAAAAAAATAGCGATTTTTTCTCCCTCGAGCAAATTACAAAAAAAAACCTATTTACAAAAAACCCATATTACATGGTTAGTATGATTGTTAATACATTGCATGTCTCCCAGACGATGCAATAAAGTCCGTACAAAGCCTAGGCATGCTGAGTATCAAATTATCGATCAGATCTTGGGGAATATTACACCACTCAAAAAGCAATACTCTCCGAAGTTCCGGTAGACACGTAGGAGGAGGTTGTCGGGCTGCTACTCATCGGCCAAGTATGTCCCACACGTGCTCTACTAGATTCAAGTCTGGTGAGAATGCTGGCCAGTCCATACGGGTGATATCCTCCGATTGAAGGCATTCGCTTACGATGTTTCCACGGTGAGGACGGGCGTTGTCATCCATAAACACAAATTGTGCGCCCATGGCGCCCCGAAACAAACGCACATGTTGTTCCAGAATGACATCCCGATAGATTTGGTTTGTCATGGTTCCAATTTGAACATGCAGGTCAGTTCTGGAACCCAGAATAATTCCACCGGAAACGAGCACTCCTGCACCACCGTAACGGTGTCGTTCATTGATGTTTGCTTGATGGTAACGGGTACTTGGAGCTCTCCATAGGAAAGTCCGGCGAGAATCAGACTGCAAGCTAAACCTGGACTCGTCGAAAAACATCACATCAGCCCACTGTTGCGGTGTCCACAATGCATGCTCTCTACTCCAGGCTAACCGCAGGCGACAGTGAGTTGCAGTAAGTGCAACGCATCTGACAGATCTACGAGCATATAGACCAATCTGCCCTAAGCGTCTGTACACGGTCTGCCTTGAAATTGTCCTACAAGTGGCTGAAGAGAGCTGACGAGACAGGTCTGAGGCTGTGCTCCGCCTGTTTCTTTTGGCAGCAACTGCCAAATACCGGTCTTCATTCGGCGTTGTAACTCTCGGGCGACCTGTGTTGTAACGTCTACTCACATTACCATCATCTTGGAATCGTTGCCAAAGCCTGGAGATGACACTCTGGGCAATTCCAAGTTCGTCTGATACTTCCAGTTAGGTACGCCCACATTCCAGACGGCCGATAATTCTACCACGTAAAAAAATCATCCAGATGCGTCCTCTGTGTCATAACTGGTCGGTTATTGCACTGAAATGCTTATAAAGCGCCTGCGAACAGTTTTACTTTTTTGCCTGTATTCCTTATATATCACTCTCTTACACTCTCGTCATTGTGACGTACCATCGGTGTCATCTGGTTACTTCCTGAAATTTGCATATGGTTCTTGAAGATTTGTGTAGTGATTTTACACGTGATATATTTAATTTAGAGTTCGATTTCCGCGTGACTCCGAATTATCCTTAATTTATGGACATGAGTGTAGATGTATATATAGGTAGATAGGCGATTATAATTAAAGTTACGTATTTACACTTATGATAGATACCATTTTAGTAGACCTATTTCATTGATACTTGGTATGTACATTATATGGACCACGAGGAAAGGAAATCTTCAATAAAAATTAATTTTTAATTTTTATTAAATTTTCGAATGGTTGATGGCGCTTTATACGCTATGCCGAAAGGACATTTGCGAATTTGGAGCTTTTTAAAATGCGAATAGTTTTATTTAAATTTTAAATGCCGTGAAGTCCATCTTCACCATGTCCTTAGAGGAGAAAGATCGCGCTATACTGATCAAGTTGTTTTATCAGAATGGCAGTAATATTTCAACAGTACTACAACTGCAATACTGTAGGCTTGGAAGTACCGTAGGCTTTTGTAGGCTTCAAAGGTCTGCGTAAAGGAATTATGTCGAGACACATTATTTAAAAGAGATGATTACGAAAATTGAAGGATGGGAAGGTGGGCATATTGCGAGGAAAAGGAGGGAAATGGATTTCAAATGACATCGTGAAAGAAATCACTTTTGCTGTAGTCCAAAGACTGTCCAATTTCCGGTATTCCTCGAGAAGTGCTCCAGCTGTGTCACGTGATTTTTCTGTCCTTTGGTGTACAGTACGAAAGGTTCAGCAATCCACTGGAGTGTGAAAATCGCACAACATCGAAATTCTGCAAGAGCTGCATCATGCAAACCCGGACAAACGCTCTGATTTTGCCAGCATGCCGTTGGCAGTTCGTAGCTTTGTAACATTTTGTGGTCGGGCGAGTCAGTTTACCCTATACTTAGCACTTAATACACAAATTGTCGCGCATATGTTCCTAATGCTATGAATGAACTGTTTCTGCATCTTGATTACATAATTGCATGGTCCCATTTCCTTTGAATATGTTATGTATTAATCGTTTACTTAAAGCTTAAGTTGTTTTGCTTATTATTTCAATTTTAATTTGTAATTGAAGTTCTAACTTTCTTTTGTTGTTTAAAGTTGGTTGTAAGTTTAAATTGTAACTTTTGTAAAATTGTAAATTTTTGGTTAGGTTGCTTTAAAAGTTTTCTTGAGTGGAGGTTGTTTAATTTTAATTTGAGTTTAGGGACTTAAGATTTTTGGTTTTTGTATCTTGTTGTTTTGACCCTTAAGGTTGTTTAACTTTTAACTTTAATTTTTTTAAAGCCTTGCTGTTGCACTTTTGTATTTGTATTTCAATTTCGATAATATGTGTGTATACTTTAATTGTGGCTGAAGAAACAATTTTTACAGTGCTGACATTTTTATTATGAATTATAATGTTGTGTAGTTAGTAGTTTCATTTTTAATTTAAAGTCATTTTTGTATTAACTTGGTTCAGAGATTTTTCACCGCTTGCCCTCGGCTTGGATTTCTTTTCTCGGAAACTCTTATCAGCAGTTTTACTGCACCGCAAAATTCCTTTTCCCAAGCGAAAGACCATATGTGGGGAGCGAAGTGCTGGATATGGTGTTTCACGAAAAGAGGACCCTGTTTTGCTGGACAGGCAAGCATGGAGATGTTCTACAGCATACTTATGGTGGGGTCGCCTTCACTCGACTTGAATTGTGATGTAGAAATGTCTTCTTCTCGTGCCGCAGCAAGAGCTCTTATTTGGCACATTTCCCGTGTTACTGCGTATCCTTGAGCACGCATATCACGAACACGCGCAACTACGTTTTTTTAAGTTCGGAAACTTACATTTTGAATGACGAAACACAGGTCTTGTTTTGTTCGTTGCCGCCAGTTGATCACACTGTTTGCTCCGATTGCGCACACACTTCATCGTCTATATATACCCTTGTTGCTGCTCTTTTTCCATTTTCTTGCGCAAATTCTGCGACTTTCAGTTTAAAAGCCGCTGTATAAATGCTGTATTTTCTCGTTTCAAGCATGCTACTTGCTATTACCTTGAATATCAAATGATGCTATGAATGAAAACAGAAAGCTTGAAATATACGAATGCTCCAAGGAGGAAGGAGGGGAAAGTAATTTCATTACAAACAGTACTTCCTGGAAGCCAGTGTAGCTGAAGCCTGTTTGGACTGCCTTCATTTATTGTCGCGTCTCCCGAGTGGATTGCTGGCGCCGATATTGTGACTGAATAACAGCTGCACCAGAAAGCATGGAAAGTCACTGCTTTCTATCCTGGCGCCAACCAAAGACAAAGCAAATGCATATTCTTTCTATAAAGATGTTTACTGACTAATGTTATTGACTGAAGGGGAAAAGGCGATGTTAAAAAAAATATTTTTTAAAGTAAGAAATTCTTTAGTTTTGGGGGGGGGCGGACATTGTGCGGGTCACTTTTCTTTATATAAATTTTATCTGTAAAATTGGAGCGCGGACAATACATGAGCGCGGACATTACACGAGCGTATACGGTACTCATCAGCTTCTAATCACTGCGGGAGAATGAATAATTTTCATTACTTCAGTCAACATACAAAACAAAAATTCGTCAATTATAATTTGGAAAACCAAAGAAATTCCATTTGAAAAGTTTTCAGTTTCCTTTTGATGCAGATGAATAGAATTTGGCAAAATAGTCACACGTTGTATTTGAAACGAGTACAAGAAAAATGACTTTTATAAGCACAAAGATTCGAAATCATGTGGTATACGGAAACAGCTTTCAGTTAATTTTTTTTTTTTATTTTTTCATGCCAAATGACAAAGGCTTCAAAATAATGGAAAGGAAAGAGTGAAATAATTATTCCTCATTATTTTAGTAACAAAGCATTGATTATTTCCATACGTATTCAACATCAGATTGATTAAATGTGTAAAGATTTATTGATGTTAAGGTTGGAAACGTGGGATGAAACATATGCTTTTTAATTTGATTTGAATAGGAAAGACATTCAATAAAAATATTTCAACATTACGATTTGGATATTATGTGTTTGTTCTTCATATTTTGACTTGATGAAGCATGTTAAAATATTTAAATTAAATGTGAACCTTTTAGCTAAAGATTTATCTTTAAAAATGGTTTTTATTTCGAATATTGGAGTAAGCGTAACTGAGTAAGTTCTCTGAATTTCAAGCCGATAGAGATTAGCATTCTCAGATATTTTGCTACGTAACGTAATATAGTAGTCGCCTAAGAATTCTATATTGCAGAAATTTCCTGAATTTAGAGCTTGTATTAAATCTTTTCGTTGGGATCTTAGTGTTTAACGAAATAGTCTCTATGGGAATTTCTCAGTTTGGGAGAGTGGTTCTCTTTGCGAGACGAAAATATTTATTCCCCGTGTTTTACTTTTATGTATTTCGTTTATATAAGTCGTTGCTTGCTTATAAACCTCAATTCGTTTCAAAATTCTAAATATTTCTAAGCAGGCTCGCATTTAAATTCTGTAATATTGAGACTAACGTGATGTATGCTAGGCAGCTGAATAGCTGCTTATATTTGTAGCTCTAATATTGTTGAGTCATTAGGTTTGTTTTGGGTAGAGGGAAGCAGAAGAAATGAGGTTTGTTTTAGAGAGGGAGAAGCAGAAGACAGGAAAAAAGCGCAAGGCCCTCGCCGGAGCTCGAAATCTGGACCTAGCGAATACGCGTCGTGTATGCTTCCAATTACATCACGAAGGCATTCGGAAAGAAGAGAGAAAATACCTTGTATACACCCTCTTTTAAAGGGCGGCTGTAATTAGGAGACCCAATAACCAAACCCTGGTGGGGACGAATTATCGTCCACTACCTTTTAGTTCGGACGCCACCTATAGAGACATTTTTTTTTTTTTTTCAGGAGATGTGAAAAGTGCTCTCGCAGGTGCTCGAACCTTGTACCTCTTGAATACGCGTTCACTATGTTTCCAATTACACCAGGAGGCATGCGAAAACAAGAGAGGAAATACTTTATAATAAATAAAACAATGCTATCTAACTGCAAAAAAAAAATTATCAATGGTGCCAGGTAAAAGATTCATTTCTTAAATTTAAAAATGCGCTGGTAACAAAATAGTAACAATATGTATAAGAACTTAAACAGAATTTCTAAATTTCTATGAAATGACCGTTTGCATATAAAATGTTTTAATTTGAATAATAATTTATATCTTCTATCAAATTTGAAATTCGTTACATCTCAGCAAATTCCGTACTAATTCTTTTTTTAATGTTTTTTGCCTCTTAAGGTTTTCTGTCAGAAGATTTCGTACAAGTAGTTAAAAACGTAAATGTGTTTAAGATCCGAACTAAAGCTTGAATACTACATGGTAAAAAATTCTCTTAATTACAATGTCATTTCATCAGAAGTTTCTCGGATAAATTCGGTTAGTTACAATCGCAAGTTGTAATGACTTGGGCGACTTGTAGCACCTTTCTATTTAAAGCGGTGAAAAACAAGCCAATTTATCTGATGGAAAGATGCGAGAGCGCCCTCTTTTCACCGGGCACTAGAGCAAACCAAACAAATTGGCCCCCAAATAACGTGACTTCATCCCGAATGAATCAGCGTCATTAGCATTACTACTTTGGGGGAAATTCGAGAAGTTTTCCCTCGATTCCATAACCATTAATTTAGCAGCGAGCGAACCTTTATATCCTCATTAAATTATCGGAAGCTTAATGGGGCGAAGGCAAGCCATTATTTGGGGTAAACAAATTATTTTAGGCAGCATTTCGAGAAGTTTAAACGACTTTGTGCCGAAGCTATGAGCTAAAACGAGACCTTGAACACACTTTTCCCAACTTGGATTTGGTCTCTAATTATAGGTGATTGAACAAAAAAATTGGCAATACACAAACCATGTGTATGCAGGAATAGAATTGAACGTTATTTCCTCACAGAGGAGTGTGTCTTGATGGAGAAAATATCTGGAATTCCGGTACGATTTAAAGCGTTGTAGCATTGCTTTAGGGAAAACTTTAACTCATCTGTGGGTGGTGAACTCTAAACTAATGGGAGGAAAATAATCGATAACTTTTGTAACTAGAGGAATATCTTCAATTTTACTCTCTTTAATTTTCAAACAGCAATTAACCCCAAGATTTGTTGAAGCTTTCATTTGCATGTGTTTAAAGTATATTATTTCCGAAATAGATGTTTCAGAAACTAATGGTAGTCTTCAAAAGTAAACAGGTATAATGCGAACTGCTAAATTAACGCACGGTTTAAACAGGAGGTTAAATTTCATTGAAGTAGTATAAATGATAATTTAGATCACAGCAGGTACATTCATTGAAATTAAGTACATTTTAAGTATATGTTCTTAAAGAATTTGCTCGAGCAAAATTCGGAATTTTTTTGTTATTTTTATTCTCCAGCGTTTAAGCGCATTTAAAATATTAAACGAAAAGTTTACAAGAGGTTTACAAAAGTTCCTATTATATGCTTTTTACTCGAGAAGCGGTATCCTCTCACCACCTTTCTAGTAATCTGCAGCCGTTTTTATTTGACTTGGTTTCAACATCAAAAGGAAACATCAAATGAAAACACCAAAGTGTTTAGAAATCAAAAATCATTCCTCTTATCCCAAGTCCTTTTCATGCAATACCTCATCCAGAAGCGGATAATAAATTCACTTTTAAGTAGGGATTGGATACGAATTTTTAAATTTATAAAAAGTACTATTATTTTATCAGGTAGTCTACTTAAGCCTGCTTATCTATTTTAATGATGTTTTACTTTGTTTATTGTATGCAATGATAGGGTAATTTCAAATCTTCTATTTATATATAAATCATGCATAGGTGAAGAAACCAAGAGCAGTTGTAAAAATCTAATAGAGATATATATTTCAAATGGCTTGATGTTTTGAAAATTAAAACAAGAGACTGAAGTTTTTTATTAAAGCTTCAAAACAGCGGTACTATCTAAGCAAAAATTGAAAAACTTTAGAACAACCACCACATTTTACAATTTATTTTTCAGTTTCTTAATATAACTATTAAAAAAATATATATTTTGCAATTTTCACAACCTATTGGCTATTTGTATTAAATATGTACACATAAAAATATAAGAGTAAAAATTGGCTACCATTTTAATTATCAAAATTTAACTTACAATACTTTTATTCTAAAATTAAGTGCGAAATTTTGACCTGTTTAAGATAGATAACTTTTTTTTTTGTATAGTCTTATTTCACTTCATTTTAAGCGTAAATTTGGATCCATTTTAAATTTTGTACTGCATTTATTTCAAATATAAAAATGAAAGAAAATCCTTCTTCACAGAAATAGGCTGTGCAGAAACGCAATAAAAATTTTGTTTGAAATTTCTTAAAATTCTTTTCTTCGTTACAGTCAAAAGTTAACATGTGTTTTATTTTTCAAATCTTCAGTTAGAGTTCGATCACATGAAATTTTTCTGTGATTCCCTTTCTTCATGAGATAAAATTTAAGATACATTAGAACAAAACAGATTTCTAACTGTCTTTTTCACACAATTCTCTTTTTCATAATCCTCCAGAAAATACATGTTGAAATTATTCATTAATGAAAAACTATGATTTTTAATGTCGCATGCTAATTCTTTTATTTTCAAATTATTTTTCGGTTAGGAAAATTTTTAAAAGTGATAAAAAGCTTAAAATATTATTATCCGATTCTTTGATTATAAGCTCAAGGTTTTTTTTTTTTTCAAAATTGCATTAATTTTAACGCTAATGGTAAAGAAATTAACACTTTGTCCTTGTAATCCTAAATTTATTTAAGTTCCCAAAAATATCAGCTAAATATGCTAAACGAACCAACCATAATTCACAAAATGAACATTTCTTCATTTCAAATTTTGAATCACAGAGGATCCCTGCGTAAATGTAACTGTTCCGGTCAATATGTAACAGTAACTGTATCCAACTATATGTAGCTGTAACTGTGTATGCTTCCAGCAATTTCTAGAAATCGGAGGTACTGGAAATTTCTTGGTGAACGGGGAAAAACTATGTAGAACCGGACAGTGCATCAGATTTCAGTTAAGCTCAGAGTGTTTAGAGTTAACAGCATTGAAAAATCATGAATTAAGCTTAAGAATTTGAAAGTATTAAGCTTATGCATTTGAAAGGTTTAATTGAATCATCTTTAATAACTTCTCACTGATGGCTTCCTGAAGCCGACAGGACTGGTACCAGAAGTTATTGCAGTTCTTACTTGCCTACTTTACTACACCGAGACTACCAGCTACTTTCCATCCCAGATACTCTCTGATCGTCAGTTTTGTGATCCGCTGTTTGGTCGCCCTCCTGATGAGATTTCATCGCCTGAGGAGTACATTGGGATCTACAGGCAACCGTTTGAAGTGATGCATAGTTTAGCAAGACAGCGAGTCAACCTGGAAACGGACAAGATGGATTCCCTATACGATACGAGAGCCAGAGGATATCTATTTAACTTAAGAATCTATTTCGATTCGACGGAAAAGTCTTTCTCCTACAGTTACACTCAATTGTCCTTACACAGCTCTGAACAAATTGAACGATGCGTAGTTCGAATCGATAAGTCATCAAATTCTAAGCCTAAAGTCATTCATTATGACAGGCTAGCCTCTTAGTATAGCCATAGTACGTAGTTACCACAGTAGTGAATAATATAAAAATAGTATAATAGACCATGTATTGTTGTTCTTTGCGTACATAAATATGTAAATTAATGTATTTATTTATTTATTCATTATTTTATTGATTGCATGTTATTCATTGAAATTATTATCTTAGGATTGAATTAAGTTAATCATTTTCCCTAGTTCTATATACCCTTTCCAGTACTATTCGGTTTCGAGGGCCGTAAAAAGTCACCAAACTAATGTTGATGCCAATGCTGCCAAAACTAATTGCGGCAACCCTAATAATTGCGGCAAGAAAGGAAGTATAATAGTCAATAACTATCTAAGATTGATGTTTTAATTTAGATGAAAGGTTAATTTCATATCATCAGGTTCAATGTTCCGTCTAAACTTCTTCGGGAACATGCAAGGACCTGTCTCGGAACAGAGAGCTTACTAAAGCTATGTTCAACAATTGTGGGAAGTAGACAGATACACAAGAAGGGTATACAAAACCCTTTATTTTTCTCTATTTACAATAACTTCCGTACTTCGGCAGTACACAGACCCGCTACTTGGGGTCAAAACGTAAAAGTATAAAAATAAAACTAAATTCTAATTTAACTTTAAAATAATAAACGTGGAAGATTGGCCTTATATTAACAGGAAGCCGTATGTAGTACAGAGAACTGTGAACACTACAATACGTTTAAAAATTATCAAGAGGATTAAAACCTCTAGCCTAGAAGGCAACCAGCAACTGAGTAAACTTCTAAGGTAAGCGGCCTGCTTCGACTAACTGCTTCCTCTCTCTCGCTTGGCAAAAAACCACAACTTAAGTATTTGGCGTTCGCCAGACAAACTTTGCATAAAAACATTAACGCTTATAATTCTGGCCGGAAGTAGAAAATAAGAAGTGATAGTAAAGATTTAAAATAAAATAAACGTTAGTAAAACTTAAGATCCTTACATACTTTCCGCCAGAGTTAATTAGTTTGAAACTGAGGTCTAAAACGACCTTGTTGAAAACTTTTAGCTCTAGAATCTAACGCGAGGCCAATCTTTTACAAACATTTTTCGCTAGAAACTAGAAATTTAAAAGAAAGAAATTTGTTTTTACAATAGCAGCTCCCAGGACACAATTTTTTCATCTGTACTGCATCTAAACAGGAGCTTTTATTCAAATCTGGTTCCTTCCAGAAATCTGGAAGGAAAACTAGTTTAATGAAACGTTACACAATGAAATGGCAAGTAGCATGTATAATTATATTTCTCTTAACAATCTTATTTCATTCATGACTATTTTAATTATCTCTCTCTCTGACATGTGTTGTAAAAGAACACCAAACACGAATGTGTTTATGTCTATGTGTTCAACACTTCCTCCTACAATCAAAACACTAACGTGTTAAAATTCAACATACCAAGACCTCGTAACACACCCTAATTTCAACTCTAAACATTGAGGTACTATTCTGAAAGTGGCTAACTCTGAAGTGTAGCGTCAGAGAGCCCAACTACATCATTCAACCTTTAACACATATTCACCATGATTTAGTCTGTTTACAGTCACACGAATAAAAAAAAAATTAACATTACTTTCACTTTTAACATATCACGGTATTTCTTAACATTTAAAATAACAGTTCACATTGTATATAAGAACATATTAACATGCCGTTAATTTTACACATTTGAAAACATACATTAGTAGTACATTGTTAACTTCTATTCTTTTCAAAGCAAGTGCCAATTCTTTCTACATTGAAATAATATATTTCCAAAAAGTCTTTCAGACTAAAACTTCTTTCGTGCCAGAATGTTTTAAATAATATTTATACAATAACTTTTTACAGTATTTAAGTCTTTACACAACGCTATTATACATCAACTTTAGTTTTACGCGCGAGTAATTGAAAAAACATAATACCAAAATCGGTAACAACTCATTTCTCGCCCTTTTGGCGATAAAGGTAGACCTCGCATGAGGTAAAACTTCTTGAAATCTGCCACTTGCAGTAAGAATGAAAGATTAACTTAAGTTTGCAAAGTAACATAAAATTTTACTTATCTTTTGGATATTCGGACATTCTTTTCTGGGCCCAGTCCTTAAAGGTAGTGCAGATAGTTGTTTGATTTATCCTCCTTCTTGTACGGGCTCGCCCTTCTGTGCCTTCCTCTAGATGCTTTCTTTTTTCTCCAGTTCGGTCACCCTTGAATACCTTCTTTTTCGCTTCTGCCTGTGGTCTTGGTCGTTTGATGGCAGCTGGTCTTGGCGGAACCGGGAAACTTCTTTCGTGTTCCTGCTTGGACCTCGTGGCTGGCCGTTCAAATTTTCCTTGTAACTTTTCCTCCGCCGCTGATTGCCCTTCCGCAGTTCGGCGACATTTGCTGCGGAGAGTCCTGTCGGATGAGTAGATCTTCCGTTTTAGAGCCGGGTTATAGTTGCCGTCATTTCTCCTGGTTCTCTTTGCATACGTCGTCCTTCTCCCTTCTTCATTCTGGGGGTGTTCGCGAGCTGTCTTTTCTGGACGGTGAAACGGCTTCTTTTTCTTGCTTCCTTCAATTTTTCCGCCGGGAAACTTTCTTTTCACTTGCTCCTGCCTCTTAATGGCTTGCCCTTGTACTTGTAATTGTTCCACCTCTGGAGCTTGTGTCTGCTGTGTCTGCCGTGCCGGATCCTGCAAAAGATCTGAAAATATTTGCATTTTATTACGATCATAGTAGGGTTTGATTTGATCAATATTTGCGGAGCAGGTTTCACCATTTCTGGCTTTTAACACTACTACAGCGTGAGTTATTTTTTCTATAACATATGGTCCTTCAACTCGTGGAAAAATTTGGCAGTTTTATCTTCTGGTGCTGAAGAAAGTAAATGCTTAATTTTTAAAACTTCCTCCCCTACTTTATAAATTACTCCCCGTCGTTTAAAATCATAATAGAGCTTCTGTTTTCTTTGTGCTGCTTCCGTATTCTTTTTTGCTTCTTTTATTAGTTTTTCTATATCACCCATTTTAAATTCTGGGGCTCTTTGTTGCACATAAAATAATTTATCTAACGGCATTATAATCTTTCTGCCTAAAAATAACTCAGCAGGAGTTTTGCCCATTGTATCATGTTTTGTGGTCCTAAGGGCGAAAGCAAATTCATTGACATAGTTATCCCAGCTTTTAAGAAAATTTTTAACATAACTACGGATAATTTTCACTATATTTCTATTGACCCGTTCCGCTATATTTGATTGCGGCCGATACGGGACCATTTTTAAATGACGTATGCCCAGTTTTTGGCACATGTCTTCAAATACATTACTTACAAATTGAGGACCATTACCGATATAACTTTTAGGGGCGCCCCGTATTTTAAAATATATTTATTTAAAATAGAATCAGTAACTAATTTCGCGGAGGCTCGTTTTAAGGGAACAATTTCGGTCCATTTACTAAAATGATCAACCATAACAAGGAGATAGCGACTTTTATTTAACTGACTTTTTGGGAAGGGGCCCAATAAATCGATGCCAATTATTTCATTTCGAAATTCGAATTTAATACTATTTAGAAACCCGGCCGGGCGGAAATTAATATAATTAACTGCTTGACATGTTGGGCAGACTGGACATACGCCCTTGTTAACTTTTGCAGTTCAGGAAAACAGACTGCCTCGCGTACGCGTTGGATAGTTTTTCGAATACCAGCATGAGAAGCTAAAGGGCTGTCATGGAGCTCCTGCAGGATATTTAATCTAAGACTAGCTGGGATAACAGGTCGAAATTCGTTGTTGGAATTCGTAGTTTTTGTATAGAATAATAGACCATCTATTAGTTCGTAATGGGCCGCCCTATTTCTTATCGCCACAATATCTTGGTGGCTAAAATTTTCAGGATCCTTTAAATACTCATAAATGCTTCAAAACTCAGGATCCTTACCCAGTTCGGTTATTACAGTTTCTCGGGAATTTATTGTACATGCTGTGAGCATTGCCACCTTTACAGTATTACCTTGTTCATCTATTTTAATTCTTGATAGGGCATCTGCTACGATATTTTCCTTTCCGGGGTATGCTTGATTACCAGATTATATTCTTGTAGCTTGAGTGCCCATCTTATTAACCTTGGGGATAAGTTTTTCCCTGAGTACAATCTAGTTACCGCCGCATGATCAGAGTATACTGTTATTGGCGCCTTTCCAAAATAGACTCGGAACTTTTGCACTGCTAACAGAACTGCAAGTGCCTCTCTCTCGGTCGCGGAATAGTTTCTTTGTGTTTGATTTAAAGTTCGGCTAAAAAATGCCACGGGCTGCTGATTTTGCGAAAGTACCGCTCCTACCGCATACTCCGAAGCATCCGCTGAAATTTCTAAATTCTCATCCTTTTCAGGAAATTTCAACACAGGGGCTTGCGTTAATGCTTGTTTTAATTTTTCGAAAGCACTATTGGCTTCGGCCGTCCACGAGAATCTGGCCTTTTTCCTTTTTAATTTTAACAATGGCTCAGCGATAGCTGCAAAATCTTTTATAAAGGACCTATAATATGAACAAAGTCCTAGAAAAGAAGAGAGCTTCTTTGCCGTGTTTGGAGTCGGATACTTTTGTACAGCGATTATTTTTGATTCGTCTGTCTCTATTCCTTTCTGAGATATCTTGTAACCTAAATATTTTAATTCAGGGGCTGCAAATTTGCACTTTTCGACATTAACTTTTAGACCGGCCTCATTTAATAAAGAAAACACCTGTCTTAAATTCTGTACATGTTGGTCGAGATTATCACTAGTAATAATGATATCGTCTAAATAGATAAATGTGGACATTCCAAGAACAGGTCTTAACACAATGTCCATACATCGCTGAAATGTTGCCGGCGCCCCTGAAAGGCCAAACGGCATACGCAAATGATGCATAAGTGCCAGACTTGGTTATAAAAGCAGTCTTAGGCACGTCCTCAGGCCTAACCCCTATTTGAAAATAACCAGTCGTCAAGTCTAAAGTCGTCATATATTTGGTTGATGTTATGTTCCTTAGAATTTCTTCAATTATAGGTAACGGATATACCGGATATTTAGTTATGGAGTTTAATTTACGGTAGTCAATTGCGAATCTCCACCTTTTTGGATGTGTCAAAGGATAGTCATTATTTTTCTTACATAAAGCCTCCGGGCTAGCATAACTACTTGAGATGGGCGTTATGATCTTTTTACGTAGCATATCGGTGATATGCCATTCTATAATTTTTTCCTTATTCTTATCATACCGGTATGCTTTTTGGCGAACTGGCATTGAATCTCCGGTGTGAATACTATGGTTAGTAACCTGAGTAAATCCTGGAATATCACTAAATGACGAAGCAAATTCACTTACCAGTTGTCGGATTCTTCCTTGCTCGTCATTAGGCAGGTGGTCAAGATTTAACATCGGCGGTTCAGCCTTTTCTGCACGAACTGGTTTCATTGTCAGCTTAAGGGACGCTTCATTAAAATCCAGCGTTGCTTGTGCTTCTGATAGAAAATCTATTCCTAAAATTATATGTGCTTGCAGATTCTTTACTATAAAAAACATCACCTTTACTTGTTCGTCCTTTATACGGACATATAGCGGTACTTTACCTATACACTTATATAGTTCTCCTTGCGCCGCTAACACTGTCGTATTATCCGAATTATATATGCGGTATTTCCGAAAATACTTCCTAAAAAAATCTTCTGCCACACAGGAACACTGCGCGCCTGTATCCATTAGTGCGGTGCCTGGGATATTATTCACCAACACTTCAATCTTCGGAAGAGTCAAATTTTTCACTATTACTGTATTTAACTTGAAGGAAGAGGGGTTTTCGTGGCCTTCGGATTTCCGCACCCTCCCGTCAGCAGAAATCCGTTTTAGTTTAAATTATTTTCCATTTCCGTGCTTTCCTTCTTTTTCCACTGGCCTTGAGACTTTTTTCCTGGATTGCTATTGAACTGTCGACGTTCGCCGGCTGTTTTTGAATGCTCGGGTTTCCTTGCCGACTGATTCGCTTTGCTTTCGTAGCCGTGTGCTTGAGTTTGCTGTAGTCTTGGCGCACGAAATTGGTTTCGCTGTTGATATTGGCGTCTTCTTTCAATGTCCGCCGTTCTTCTACTTTCAAACTGGATTGCTAGCTCAAATAACTTTTCCAGTGTAGTCGGATTTCTTAATTCAATAAAGTCTTGCACTTGGGGCAGTAACCTCGGCAAAATCACTTGAATTATTTCAGGATCCGGACGGTTTCCATACAAGAGTTTGAAGACGTGAATTTTTCTTAAAATAAAGCTTGAGAGATTTTCGTTTCTTTGCTGATATATACTGAAAAGTTCCGTTTCTAATTTCGCACGATCTCTTACAACAGGGAAGGCTTTTAGTAGGGCAGTCTTGAAATTTTCGTAAGTATAGGTGGGACTTCCTGCTTGACCCAAGAGATTTCTGCCTATACATTTGAACCAGTTAAGCGCTTGGCCCCTCAAAGCGTTGGTAGCTAAGGTAACTTTTTGAAACTCGTGCACGGGGTAGAGCATGAAGTGGTCATCCAATGTTTCCAAAAAACTGGTTACCGGTGAATTTCCATTAAATGTTGCTTCTGGTTTCATCGAAGCGCGCATGGTCTGGACGATGTAACCAAATCCTTCCAGGGCGGTAGCTGGCATTTCTGGATTCTGAGCCGTTTCTGCAGGCAGCACAGGTTCTTCTTGAAACTCGGCCATGGTTATTCTTCTTCGTTGGGCGCCACTATCAGGTTCAATGTTCCGTCTAACCTTCTTCGGGAACATGCAAGGACCTGACTCGGAACAGAGAGCTTACTAAAGCTATGTTCAACAATTGTGGGAAGTAGACAGATACACAAGAAGGGTATACAAAACCCTTTAATTTTCTCTATTTACAATAACTTCCGTACTTCGGCAATACACAGACCCGCTACTTGGGGTCAAAACATAAAAGTATAAAAATAAAACTAAACTCTAATTTAACTTTAAAATAATAAACGTGGAAGATTGGCCTTATATTAACAGGAAGCCGTATGTAGTACAGAGAACTGTGAACACTACAATACGTTTAAAAATTATCAAGAGGATTAAAATCTCTAGCCTGGAAGGCAACCAGCAACTGAGTAAACTTCTAAGGTAAGCGGCCTGCTTCGACTAACTGCTTCCTCTCTCTCGCTTGGCAAAAAACCACAACTTAAGTACTTGGCGTTCGCCAGACAAACTTTGCATAAAAACATTAACGCTTATAATTCTGGCCGGAAGTAGAAAATAAGAAGTGATAGTAAAGATTTAAAATAAAATAAACGTTAGTAAAACTTAAGATCCTTACAATATAATAAATTTCTATTTTTATAATTTATATGAAAAAGGCTAAACATGACTGAATGGAAGCATAAGAGTAAATAACCATTTCAGATCATTGTTATAATTTATATAAAATTTGCTAAACATAACTGAATGGATGCTTGCATCTCTATTTCGCTACCGACTTATCGCTAAAGCATAATTTATCTTGTTGGTTGTCCAAACGTAATTTTCTGTAATCAATGATGCCTTTTCTTTGAAAATATTCAGAATAGGAATTCAGAAGTGCAGAATCGCTCACTTATTTGTTTCCCGCTTTTTACAAGGGTAAAAATAATTGGATTTTTGTCAATTTTATTTTACTTTATAAATGAAAACAGGTCGATGTGTACATAGATAAAGTCAAGGGGGTGCGCAGTGCCATTTTTGTGCAATTCTGGGATTTTTTTTAAGTGAAAATAAGTCGATGTGCACATGGATACCGAGTATGTGCAGTTCTTAAAAACGCGTCAAGCAGTGAGTGGTTCTGCACTTTACCCAAAATGCTATTGCCGACTTTTCATCATGGGCAATTCCTAAATTGTTAAATCCATAGGATATCGAAAAAGGATTTAAAATCAAAAAAGAATTTAAAAATTAAACTAGTATTCCAATGGCGTCTTAAGAAATATAGATCTATATAAACTTACGCAATCTGAAATCAGAGCGTACTCTAGATTTGGCGCGCTGTTAAATGGGCGCGTCTGCTAGATTTGGCGCTTTTGAGCGTACATTTTCGCTGCAAATTTTAACGGCTCTCGAAACCGAATAGTACCTAGTTTCCCGTTCAAACACTTTACAGCCCAGAACTTGTAGTCGTTCGGAAAAGAACAATGCTTTGACTTTTGTTCATGTAAAATAATTTTATCAAAATATATCTAAATTGTTCTACCTCTTATATAAGTAGCATGACTTTTTATGCGTCATTCTTTCGTCAGAATGCGAAGCATCGCCCGGAAAATAGGTTTAGATGGAAAACTCATTTAACATTGATGTAAATGGCAATGTGCCAATCTGGCGATGGTTTCGGAGATTAATTTTTGTCTTCAGATGGCGAGCAGTCGATAAAAATCGTTAAACTTAGCGATATATTGGTATTTGGTGACATTTTAGTCCGATTTCTGTGTAACTGTAACAAGTCCGATTCCTATGTAACTGTAATTGTACCCGGCCCTACGTAACTGCGTATGCCTTCCAGTAGTTTCGAAAAATCGATGGTATTGGAAATTTCTAGTCTGAAGACGGAAATCTGTGTAAGACCGAAGAAAGCATCAGTGTTTAGTTCAGCTCAGATTATTGAGAGTTAAGGGTTCTGACAGACCACAGTGCAAGCTTACGCATTTGAGGCTCATTGTGTAGGTAATATTTGTATAGGTCTTTGCTTTGCAAACGTTTACCTAACGAACATAAGTGTTCAAAAGGAAAGTTGTAAATTAGTGTTTTATATAATATATATTTTTTCATCATAGTTAGCAGTTTTTTATCAACCAAGGCCAAAACATTAAATACTTTAGGGTGATGCTAGCCATAACTCATAGACGAATCTTTTGAAAGCTAAATAATTTTGTTCCTAAAAATACTTTCCCTTGAATACCATTTACCTTAACTGCATTGATAAAAATACCTGCTTAAATTGAACTGCAAATAAGAAGTATTGTGGGGGTAAACGATTTCCTCCTGCACATTTAGAAAATTTTGAATTAAGGACAATTTTCGGTGTATTTATAAATGAAGTAACATACTATTGCCAACATGATACAAAAAAATAAAGATATTATATATAATTATGCTTCATTTAAATATCAGAATGTAGCAGTTAAGAAGAAGTACGATCAATATATGTCAAATTGGCCAAGCATAAATTTCTTCTTGAACCTTTGGAAGTTGGGGATACATTGTGTTTAAAAAACAAATTAAGTTTTCGATAATGTTGTTTCAAATTTTGAGTAATCTAGAAATTTATAATTGCAGTTTCTAAACTCCAATAGTTTTACTATATACTCAATTATTATTAGCTCTCTTAGTAAATATTTTGGAGAAATTTCCAAAGAAACATAATTTATTCAACCTTCAATACTCTTGTTTTTATCGTCATAGCTCATTTTTATGCACGTTACGGAACTTTCTAAACATTCTATTCTTTATACTTCCATGGATTTGCAATTCTCAGAAAATTCTGAAGATCTAAACTAATGGAAAATATATTTTTGGGTTCCGCAAATCTTCCCATAGCAAAACTGGAATTACTGTACGTAGAAAACTGATTCCTAGAAACATCCTTATTTTTTTAATAACATATGCATTCGTGAAATAAAGGTAAATCTTGAGCTTAGAGCTAAACGTTTTTAAACCTTTTTCTCTAATCCTAAAACTTTATGCAGCACACAATCATTGTAAACCGAGTTTTGCCATTTATTTGTAAGCTGAGTTTATTTTTTGGTAGACTTGCGGTACTTGTTTTCCAGATTAGCTTCATTTGGCTATGGGTAAATAATATGCTAGACCCCTCTGCGCTTTGAAATGATATAAAAAATAAAAATATGCATGGGCACTTCAATAAATATCCTATTAAGTCATCTCTCTAGTTTATTTCTTGTAACTTTATTTCTTGTAATTCCTGCTTTGTATTTGCTTGAAGGACTTGAGTTAAAAATAATGACATTCCTTTCAACTGTTTCAAACTTTAGAAAAACGTATTTATATATTTCGTTGATTTTTTTTCTGCTCCTATCTTGTTTAAGTGCATTCTATCCCCTATTCTGAGTTCCGTGGACTTCGAAAGTCTACGCCTGATATATTATGTTTCGTACTTCGTAAACAGTTCTCAGAAAAGAATCTTTCTGTGCTGGTTTTCGCTGCACCTACGAAATAAATACTTGATCACAGATGTCCCTGAAATTCATAAAAAGAAGATATATGCCTTATCTTTGAATTGTCTTGTAAGATCAAATCACTAATGAAAACATTTTCAATAACATATATATTCATTCTTTATGTCGCTGACGATTAAATATGACAAACTTCGAATATGTTTTAATAAAAATTAAACAATGATGCAAATTTTTTATTGATAAAGCAATAACTTAATTTGTACAATTTTCTTTAGAATCTAGAAGCAAATAAAACCATTTTTAAGAAAGCTCTATATGAGAACGGAGCTTTCAAAAAATTGTTTGTTATGAAGAAAGAAAATGTGAGAAACATGTAAATTTATAAGTGTAGAAAAGATTTGTTACTTAAGGTTTTTAATTCACAGAAAGCATCTAGTGGAGAACGGACATATTTATAGAATAATCATTAAATCTTCATAATAGTTTAAATCTCATAGCCATTTGAAATTTCATATCAAGGACCCTTTGCATAGATGGCATCCCAACACAGAGTATGTTCGTTATAATATTATTTAGATCTTTACGATCTCCTTTATATCACCAGTTATGAATTTATAAAATTAATTATCATAGTCTTCAACGTTTATAAGAATCTTTCTTTTATTTTGTTCTTTCTTTTCTTCTCACCGAAAAACCCTATTATTTATTACATATCCAACAAATATCCCTATTATTTATTAAATTTCCGACAAATATCCCTATTATTTATTACATTTCTAACAAATATCCCTATTATTTATTACATATTAAACACATTTAATAATTTAAATAATTCTGCTTTATTTTGATTAGCATTTATTGATTGTTGATGTTGTTGAAATATCACTGATATAATTCTAAAAATAAACTAAGGCTTTAAAAGGTTTAATAAACTTTTATACCTGATTGAACTTTTAGAATTGTTTTGTTATAATAATGTTTATTTTGAATAAGAGGCTCATAAGATTCAATGAAAATATCTATTATTCTAAAGATTTTATTTATAAATAATACTGAAGGTAAATAAATTGATAAAATTGGGTTATTTTATTTGTTTACTTTACAATTGTTATTGTAAGTATTGCTAGCCAGTAGTGTTTATTTTCAATTATTGCGAAGTTGATTTCTTTTGTGTGACCGTAAGCGTCTAAAATTATCAATGATATCTAAGGATTCAAGAACGAATTTAATACATTTAAAATTCCAAAAAGTATAAAATTAGGACATTAAAGCTTAAATAGTGATTGTGCGAAATTTAACTGAGACTTTACGACAATGTTTAAATTTCGCGAAAGAAAAAATGTCCTTTTTTGGGTAGGGGAAGGAAAGGAGTTTTAAAAATTGTTGTCCTAGAATGGGAGTTGGTTGTGGCAGATAATCTAAAAGCGATTCAATTAAAAAAACTCATAACAAAATTGGATAATTGTGATGAAGAATTAGTGAAAAATATGTTGACTAATATAATAGAAGAAAGACTTGAGAAAGAGAAAATATCTGAATTAGAAAGTTGCAATCAAGAAAAAGTTGGTCACTCAAGTCACTCAAGAAAGTCACTCAAGAAAAAGTTGCCAAGGAAGAGAAAGTAGCCCAAAAAAAAAAAAAAAGGGAAGAGCAGCAACGAATTGAAAGAGCGAGAGCATGTTAACTGTAACTCTTGAAACTTCAACTCATGTTCAGAAGACAAACCTCTCCACTACACAGGGTCCTGTTGTTGAAGATGGAAAAAAAAAAAAAAAAAAAAAAAATTGGGATCTTAAGAGGATTTTACTTAAATATGGTTCTGAGGATAGTGACATGGCCTTTTCCTAATAATTTCTGAGAGACAACTGAAGTTTTAAAGGTTCCACAAGAAACTTGGGTTCCGCAATTTGTTTTATCGTTACCAATAGAAATCGGGAAATTGATAGCTCTTGAGGGATAAGAGGAATCAAGAGTTTACCAAAAGATGAAGGAAATATAAGAGATAAGGAAGATGAAGAAAATAAAGAGGTATAATCTCACCGCTAATAAATTCCGACAACTGTTCGCTCTATATCGGAAGAAAGCAGAAAGTACTTCGCATGATTTCTACTTTTGACCAGTTATTTTGAAAAAATGGCTTAGAGAATTAAATAGTACAAAATTTGATGATTTGAAGGTGCTCATTATAGCTAACAGGATGAAAAAGAGAGTTTCTCAAGAAATAAGAGATGTAACAGACCTATTTAAGGGTAATTGAACTATTTTATTCACACCATGAACTCATGAACTGTAACCGAACTATTTTATTTAAACGCCATCTCGTGGCGATATAAAAAAACGTCAGTCGACCTCCAGCCGCCATGATGATAGCTTACTATGTTATGTTATTCTCAATGTTTGATGTTCCATTTCGTTTATGTTTCATTTTTATATATATTTCTTTTGTTTGTAACCGTTCCTGTGTGCTCTGTTAATAAATCCTTTTAAAGCTAGCCGACATTTGTGTCTATTGAGGAACGGCTACATCACATTGGCGCCCAACGAAATTTGAATCCAAAATGGCGCAACAAAATGTTTAGAATTTCTGTTTGGCTTTAACAAGCTCTTACTCCCGAATTTAACTTTTAGTTGCTGGAGATCGGCTCAGTTTCTTTTCAGGTGTGAACTACTGGTCAAATATTCTGGAAACCAATTCTGGAATTAAAATTGTCATACCGTGCTGCTAGCACATCGAATCATCAACTGGACAATTTCAACGGAAAAGATAAGTTTCGTTTACATTATCGTTTAATCTGAGTTTAAAGTTCTTTTAAACTGATTATTTATTATAAGCTACTTCTTAAAGCAAATGTAAATTCTTTACTGAAATCTCATTTATTGATACTACATAAGAGTATTAAACGAAAGCAAACGGCTTTCTGTTAACCAAACGTTATTTCTTGAACTGTAATTTGTTATTTTAAAATGTTAATGCGCGTTATTTTAAAATGTTAATGCGCATATTTAATTAATTTGTAGATAATATTGTTTCACTGAATACATGTTTTGATGTTAAAGTTTGAATATATTCATTGACGTTGTTCATTAGAATTTATTAGTTTCGCTTCTGACATACAGCAGCAGATGTTTTCCCCCCGCGGAAATGTTTAGAGTAGCGATGATTTATGATGTGTTTACGTCAAATCTTTTATTATTTTTATTTCCTTTGAGTGCTGTTGTTCCTTATTAAATGTTTTATTCTACATAAAATAAAATATTGTACTTGTTGATTTATCTTTCAACGAACATTTTGAGAAAATGATTATAGTATAATACTTTAAGAAAATACGATTGTTTTCCTTTAATGAATGCATGTCTTGAAAATATTTCTTGAAGCGAAAGAAAATAATTATGAATAAAATCGAATGACTATTTAAATAAAGTAAAAGAGTTACTAAGTGTGTGTTGCTTAATCAGCTTAATATTTTGTTAAGATTAAGATTTCGAAGAATTCAGCTTGAATATAAAAGCTTATGGTAAGACATTTATGTATGTTTTGCTAAGTAGTAAACAATTTTTGAGCAATTTATTATATGTTATTTTCTTGATACAAGTTGAATTTATGAGGGCATTTTATGATATTTTTACGACTCCGAAATAATAAACTTTGTGAGTATTATTGTTTACATTTATAAATACTGTTTAATAGTGGTATATAAATGTACGAGTAACATTGTTTACATTCATACATGCTGTTTAATAGAGGTATATACATTTTACTTAAAGGTATAATTATTAATTCTATAATACTGTATTGTGAATAAAATCGAAATAACAACAAATTCAACTTCATCTTTTCCCTCCCCCCTGACCTCTCATATAATTATGGCTTACCTTGCCAAAGGACGAAAAGAGGATTTAAAAACTCTCGCTGCAGAACTGGGTTTCACTGTAAACGACACTATGCGAGTAATAGATCTTAAAGATCTTATAGTCAGTTCTGACACTTATGATGAGGCTTTTACCAGGAATCTTCTGGAAACTTTAATCGAAACTAGACAACAAAAACAACGTGAAAGCAACGATCTGGAGACACGTCAAAGAAAAGAACAAGAACTTTTATTAGAATTGGAACGTTTAAAAATAAACCTGGCAGCTGCTAACTCAAACCCTAACTATGCCGCCTTTGCTTCAAATGCAGCATCTGAAACAAATATTCAACACCTAATCCCTAAATTTGCAGGAACTTCTGACATTGCAACCTACCTGCAAATTTTTGAAAGACAATGTGAGAAAGTTAATATAAAACAAATAGATTACATCACTCATCTCCTACCTCTTCTGCCTATAGACATTTCGCAAATTATTTTAAGAGAACCAAAAGACAAATTAGAAGATTATTCTTACATCAAGAAGATTCTGCTACAAAAATTCAAATTAAATGCTGAATCATTTCGAATTAAACTTACTACACACCAAAAACACCCTGGGTCTTTATGGAAAGATTTTACTTACGAATTAAACAATTATCTCGAAGAGTGGCTCCATAGTCTCGATGTAACAGACTTTGAATCACTCAAAGACTTGGTCCTGACGGATCAGCTTAAAAGAAGAGTCAGTAGTGACGTTAAGGAGCATTTTATTGATACTTGGGGAAAAATAAAGAGTTCATCTGAATTAGTACAGAAATTGGATGATTATGAAGCTGTACGTGTAAAAATACGAACTATAAAACTGAACTTCCTGGCAGGCGGAACTATTCTTACAAATCGACTAATCCATCCAAACACAAAGTGGAAAATCGAACAAGTGACATACAGGGAACTCATAAAACCTTTTTAAATCGTAGCCAGCAACAAACAGAGGAAAAGCGACCTCCTTTAATATGCTATGGGTGCGGAAAAACTGGTTTTATCAAGTCTAAATGTTCAGACTGTAACCCCCCAAAGAGTTCAAATTCATCAAATTTTGGCACTATCCAAATCCGATCCTGTTTATCTTCCACTCGGACTGCTGTATTTCCAATTAGTATTGGTGGTGTTTCCGGTACAGCTTTCGCCGACACTGGTGCTAGTCACTCAATTGCAAGTGAATCCCTCTATCATATTCTGCAAAAACAAGATGCAGTATTTGAAAAGACAACACTACAGGTGTCTTTCGCTGATGGTTTGGTATCTGAAAAAGAGGTACTTCGCACCGAACAAATCATTCTTCTCGAAGGCAGAGCGTTCAAAACTCCGCTCCTTGTGTTGCCTGATGCCAAGAATAACTCGACTTTGTTAGGAACTGACTTTCTTCAAAAAGCTAAAATTGTTTTAAATCTTGCTGAAAATAAGTGGAACTTTTCTGATGAACCTCGAAGAAAATATAGCTTCGTGAAACCTCATCAATCCCAAGTACTGGAAGAAACCCCAGTTGTTGTAAACAACTGCCGACTACGAGAAAATGAAGGACAGCAATTAACTACAGCCCAACGGCTTGCAACTGATGCATTGCTTAACAAATATCACACTGTCTTCAAAGTAGGGGGAGAAGCCACTAATCAAAAGCCATCTGGCTTACTTCAAATTCCAGTCTATGCTCAACGTTTTGAAACCTTGTCAATTGATCTTTTCGGTCCCCTTCCTGAAACACCGTCTGGTGAAAAATGGATTTTTATTGTGCAGGACTGTGCTACGAAGTGGACAGAACTATTTGCTTTAAAGGAAGCCACGGCCAGAGAATGTGCCACTATTCTTTTGGAGGAAGTTGCCCTTCGATTTGGGTTACCCAGGAAAATAATAAGTGATAATGGTACCCAGTTTACTAGTGCTGTTATGCAACAACTATGCTATATCTTGAACATTGATCCAAGTCTTACTCCTGTCTATCACCCACAATCTAACCCAGTTGAAAGGAAGAATAGAGATCTGAAACCACATTTAGCAATACTTGTTGGTAACGACCATCAGTCATGGAAGGATAAACTGCCATTAATAAGGTTTGCTTTGAATACAGCCAAATGTGATTCAACTGGACATTCTGCTGCTTTTCTTCAATTTGCACGAGAGTTACGAACCTTAGATGATGTAAAGCATGATATAAAAGCCGTAATTGAGAACGATAATTTTGTTCCCGAAATTACTCCATATTTGAAACGTTTTGCAAGAAATGTACAACAGGTACGAGAAAGAGTCGAAATGCATCAAGATAAACAGAAACGATATGCTGACAAAAAACGAAGAGAAACACCGAAATTTGTTCCTGGAGATAAAGTTTGGGTCACCCTCCACCCAATCAGCAAAGGTCCACTGAAGAAAACTGCTAAATTCATGCCCAAGAGAGATGGTCCTTATGTGATAGTGACTACAAGATCTCCAACCACTTATGATATTGCCGATCCTCATGAACCAGACAAAATTCTCGGCAAGTATCATGTTTCAGCCTTGAAACCATATCAAGATCGAAATAAGCAAAACTCAGCTCGTGTAATTTCAGTGGTTCCCTTAAAGAAAAGAGGACGCCCGAAACGTGTAATACCGCCCGAATCTGCACCTGTTGCAGAAGGTGCTGGTGACGCAAAATCTACTGCTTGTCAAACTGGAGCCCAATCATCTGATTCTCCGCCCGCTGCACAAAGTAGACAAAGGTCAGTTCCTGACTTCTTGCCGAGACGTCTACGAAGTCAGAGGGGGAGGATGTAACAGACCTATTTAAGGGTAATTGAACTATTTTATTCACGCCATGAACTCATGAACTGTAACCGAACTATTTTATTTAAACGCCATCTCGTGGCGATATGAAAAAACGTCAGTCGACCTCCAGCCGCCATGATGATAGCTTACTATGTTATGTTATTCTCAATGTTTGATGTTCCATTTCGTTTATGTTTCATTTTTATATATATTTCTTTTGTTTGTAACCGTTCCTGTGTGCTCTGTTAATAAATCCTTTTAAAGCTAGCTGACATTTGTGTCTATTGAGGAACGGCTACATCACAGAGATCATTTTTTGGACATTTGGCCGAACATAAACTCGCTTGCAGAAGTAGCAGAAAAACTAGATACTTACAATTCTTTATATAATAATCAAAGCAAAGTTGATGTCTCACAAACTCGGAAGAAAACTTCCAATTGCGAAGATATTAGCCGAAAATCCATGCCAATAAAGAAGACATATACCAATGTAGGTGATAAAAATAAGATGGACAGGAAAACAGATAAACCAGCCCTCTCATGCTATGTTTGTGGCAAAGTTGGATTTATTAAATCAAAATATCTAGATTGTCAGCACTCCACAAGTTCAACCTCAGCTCTTTTTGTCAATAATTCTGTGCAAAAGTTAAGGAACATTAAGGCAACTGCAGTGGTGAGTATCTCGAACAATGAAATATAAGGCACAGTTTGTGCGGATAGTGAATCCTTCAATCGCTGTACAAAAGCTGTACCAAATTTGGAAAGAAAATAATGTAAAGTTCGAGAAATCCTCTTGCACGTTTGGTTTTGTTGACAGCAGCGAAACAACGAAAGACGTTTATACATCCTAAGGGA
Organism: Stegodyphus dumicola; assembly: GCF_044657685.1. Lineage (NCBI taxonomy): Eukaryota > Metazoa > Arthropoda > Arachnida > Araneae > Eresidae > Stegodyphus > Stegodyphus dumicola. The sequence continues at coordinate 34,903,812 of NC_140777.1, read as the reverse complement.
AGCTATATATTCAAGAGACCAACTCCTTGCATCGAGCACAGAATCGATACAGGCGATTGCAGTAGCTACAGCTCCTTACAGGCTATCTCCAGCAAGGAAGGAGATTTTGAAGGAAGAAATAGATGCACGTCTTGCATCAGGCATAATCGAAGAATGCGATTCACCATACACAGCACCATTTGTTTTAGTTCCCAAGCCGAAAGATGACTTTCAGTTACGCATTGACTGCAGGAAACCGAATTCTGTAACTAAGTCTGATCTATAGCTGCTGCCTTGTATGGATGGATTTCTTCATAATGGAAAGCAAACTAGATACATGTCTACCATAGACTTAAAATTTTAAAATCCGGGAATCAATAAGTTAAGATGTAACCTCTAGAGGAAGCCCAAACTGACTTTGTATGTCAGTTTGGAGTTTATAGATTCAAAAGGATGCATTTTGGATTGAAAACGGCAACAGCCACTTTCCAAAGATTAATGCATATTTTATAATAGGTTAAATGTCACTATTCTTACATTCTCGGTGACATTATTGTCATGTTTTCTACATTTGAGGAACATCTCGTAAATTTGCGCTTAGTGTTTGATCGATTCTTAAAATCAATCTTCATGCCAATCGAAAAAATTGTTATTTAGCTTGTTCTAAAGTAAAATATCTGGTATATTATATCACAAGTTCTGCAACTGAATTAGACCCTGCCAAAGTAAAAGTCATCCAACAAATCTCTCACCAAAGAATGTTAAGCAAGTACAGTATTTCCTTCAGACTTGTAGTTGGTATCGTCGCTACATTCCAAATTTTTCAGAGATCGCAAGACCATTGAGTAATCTCACGAAGAAGCAATCCACATGGAAATGGGGACAGGAAGAATACACTGCATTTGAATTTCTGAAAAAAGCTTGATTTCCACTCGCGTTAAAACCAATAGATGAGACTAAAACTTTTGTTCCAAGGACGGATGCCTCAAATTACGCGCCGCGAAGTCCTTATCCGAAGAAGACCACCCAAATGAGTGCGCAAGTTGGCTTCTAACGTCATCCGAAAGAAACTATTCGACAACAGAACGTGAATCCATTGTGGCTGTATGGGCATTAGAAAAGTTTCGCGGATATGTGGAAGAATATAGAATAACTGTAGCAACGGATCACCAACCGCTGAAATGATTGTTGAGCATAAAGTCACCAACTGGTGGACTTGCACATTGAGCTCTTCAAATTCAATCTTACGACTTAGAGATGACATGCATACCAGGAAACATGGCATTCGCTGACATGCTACTTCGTCCTGTCTGTGAACGCAAACAGAGTTGTGATTTGTACACGGTAGCTGTTGATCTGCCCACCAAAAATGCAAGGGACATTCGAGGAGAGCAGTTAAAGGATAACAATTTAAAGAAAATTATTGACTGTTTCGAGAGCGGCTCTAAAGATGAAAACTACACAGATTGGACAAGCCGTGGTTTTCATAGTATATCCTAGTTAATTCTTTATCGGTATGCCCCAGACACAGAATCAAAGGAAGCGCAACTCGTCATTCCAATCCAGGAACGAGAGAATGTTTTTAAATAGTACAACAACGCAAACTGAATGTGTGTATCGCAAAATAGCATTCCCAGAATTGCAAAAGTACGTCTCATATTACGCTCCTAATTACATGGAATGTAACAGGTATAAACCTAGTAACCAAAAGTCTGCTTGACTTTCGAGGACACCTATATATTCCCAAAGGCTCAGGTTCGAAACTCTAGTTATAGTTCTTTTTGGTCCTCTATTCCAGACTGAGAATGGACATAAATGGATCTTAATTACTGAATATACAAGCACAAAGTATGTGGAACCTTTTGCCCTCAAAACGCCACTACCAAAGAGTGTGAAACCTCATAGAATAGGTGTTTCAGGGCTATGGGTTTGCACGTCTACTTATCAGCGGCAATGGCATGCAATTTATTAATGCGGTTTGGCAAGTTTGCCCAACATAACTCAAATATTAACCCACGTTTAATCCCCTCAAAGACAAACCCTGTAGAACGCAAGAATAAGTATTTGAAGCAAACACTGGAAATTCACGTTGGTAACGGTTACGCTACATGGTTTGAAAAAAATATCTTTTTTTTACCAAACATTTGATTTGTGTTGAATGCCACTAAATATGACACGACATCACACAGCGTAGCACCAGTTTGGAAGGGAACTCACAACTCTAGACGATATAAAGCATGACATCAAACCAATAGTCGAAAAATCAAAACTGTGTTGAAGAAATCTACCGTTATCTTCGAATATTTGCAAATATTTCACCCAAAATTAAAGATATCATCGAACGAAAGAGCAAAGAAAGAAGTACGTAGACCAGAACCGGCGTTATGCAATTAAGTACTCAGCTGGAGAGAAAGTGTGGGTGACCCCACACCCTATTAGCATAAGACAAAAAGAATAGTAAGCAAAATTCGCACCCCGGCGACATCACACACACAGCACCAGTTTGGAAGGGAACTCAGAACTCTAGACGTATAAAGCATGACATCAAACTAATAGTCGAAAAATCAAAATTGTGTTGAAGAAATCTACCGTTATCTTCGAATATTTTCAAATATTTCACCCGAAATTAAAGAAGTCATCGAACGAAAGCAAGAGCAAAGAAAGAAGTACGTAGATCAGAACCGGCGTTGTGCAATTCAGTACTCAGCTGGAGAGAAATTGTGGGTGACCACACACCGTATTAGCATTAGACAAAAATAATAGTAAACAAAATTCTCACCCCCGACGTTATGGACCGTACATAATATTAAAGATGGTACCAGCATGCCGGGGCTCCTCCCCATTACACGATTGACAGCGTCGACACCTCGTAAATTTCAGGGCAAAAAGTTCCCATGAGCTACGAAATAATTAATATTAAAGATCTAAATATGCCTCTTGGAATGCATCACACGTTTGCCCACCGCCCATTTAAAGAAATCTCCGCTGAAGCTGAGTCAGTCTATCAACTTAAGAAAAGAGGAAGACCAAGAAAGAACAATTCTAAGAATACTTCACAAAAGAACCAACCACACAATTCTTCCTCTTCCTATTCACCGAGATGTCTTCGTAGCCAGAGGGTGGACTGTAACGAATGAATATCGTCAGCAACGCCCTCTATCGACGATGTAGAGAAAATAACCAGTTCGGCGTGAGCTGCAAATCTGAGCTGTTATATTGTTTGAACTCACTCACTAAACTTTAATTACTTACGGTAATTCCAAGTTATGTTTATCCTTTTCTGTATGTTGATGTTAGGGGATAATAAAATGTTATTTAAAATTAACTCCTGATTTTAATGATTAACACACTATTGAATTTTATGTAGTGTATATACGAAGAAAGCGATGTTTGTTAATAGACTTAAAAAGACAAAAACAAGTTTTGTTAGTAAGAGGAGTCGAGAAACAGATATATAAACTGCAAACCAAGTGCAAGAATATAGCTCTGGTGTGAGGTTCAAATCTGGGTATTTTCATATATTTTTTTTTTAAAGTTTGTGTGTTTATTAAATTTTAATTTAAGCTTATTTCTCATAGATGTTTCTACTGTTTCTATGAATTTAGAGCCACTATGCTGCACTCTCCTACATTATATGCTTTGTTAAGCAATAAGTAAGGCCATTCCTCATTTCCTAAATAGACATTTCTTAAATTCTGCTCTCTATAAAACCAGCTAAAAGATTTTATCATCCTCTCTCATCGTTGGAGAATATAAAGTTGTAATATTAGCTAGCATGAATAATATCTCAATCTTGTCACTTTCTTATTCGAAAATTCTACACAAGTATGTGAAGCTATATTATCTAGATTTAATAACGCTGCACCGGAATTCCGGATTCCGAATTTTCTTTCACAGTGCCTAACTTGAGAAATGAAATTTTTATAATCCTAATAAATAAAAACAGCGCCTGTAAAAAAGTAGGTTCTTTCTAAATTGTTTTCGTTTGCATTTTTGCACATAACTGGAGAGTTAAACTAATTGGGCATTTCAAATAATCGGCATTCTGCTCGAAATGTTTGCATTTTTTAGCAAGAAAGCATTTTGCATTTTATTAGTGCATGTCCTTACTCGAAATAACGGTATATAAATATTAATCTAGACGGGTTTAGCATGGCACTAACGGATTTATTAAAGTTGTTTATGCTGTTGCTCAGCTTTGCAAGTTACCAGTCTACTAACTGCTGTTGGATCCACTCGTACTTAACACCTTTTTCTTTATTACTAAGTATCGCTTTCTTCGCACTTACGCTACACAAAATTCAAAAATCAATAAATACTTTAAAAACACAATATCTTTTGAATTCTCGATAGATAACTGAGACCTTCCATAATTTTTTTTATATATATGCAGGGTGATTCGTTACCAGACCAGCAAAGTTGCAGGATGTAAAGGGGGTACAGAGACCACTCGGAATCACATAGGAATGCAGGGTTGCAAATGCTGCAGTTGCGAGCAATGGTGCAATGAAGCAGAGAAAAAGAATAGAAACGTCAACGCATTTAATGGTACAGAACATATTTTATTGAAAGGTTGTTCTTCAAAAGGTGTTCGAAATTATGACTAGAAGTCGTCTGGCAGGCCTGACAGAGGCGCTTCATGAAATTATTTACGTTTTGGAAAATTCCTGTCATGCCACGTATCCTCCTGGTAGCTACAGGTATTCGAGCGACAAGGAATTGAAGGAACGGACATTTCGTACACCAAATTCTTCATGTGATCCCAGAAGAAGTCGGTAGATGATAGGTCCGGTGATCTAGCAGGCTAATGAATCGGGACACCATGACCTATCCACTGCTGCCCAAAAGTTACGTTGAGGTGTCGACGGATGTCACTCGTGTAATGTGGAGGAGCTCCGCGATACTGGTACCACATGAACTTACACCGGACCTATCATGCATGGACTTCTTCTTCTGGGGTCTCATGAAATGTTTGCTGTACGAGGACTCCCATACCTTCAATGGAAGATTTCATGGCTCGAATATCTGTAGCTGCCAGGAGGATACGGGACATGCCATAAATCTTCCAGAATGTAAGGAATTTCACGAAACGCCGCTATCAGGCCTGCCAAATGACTTCTGGTCATAATTTCGAACATCTTTTGAAGAACAACCTTTCAACAAAATGTTTTCTGTTCCATTAATGTGTTGATGTTTATATTTTTTTTCTTTGCTTCTTTGCACCATTGCTCGCAACTGTGGCATTTGCGACCCTGCATTACTATGTGATTCCAAGTCGTCTCTATAATCCCTACACGTTTGTCAGTCTGAAAGTGAATCACCCTGTATATTTGCTATATTATTTTTTGGAAAACTCGCCGTTTGAACTGCCAGCCGCCTGAGAAAATTATCATAAAAAAAGGGAAAAAGTATGCAATGATTTTAAGGAGCCCAATTAATGTCATTTCATAGAAATATTTAATATTTTGCTTAGAAATATCGTTATTTAAATGCATTTTTATTTAAATCAATCACATTATAAAGTAGGAAAAAAAAACACTTTTAAGAGTTTATTGCTTTTCAGTCACTTAGATTGCTCCTCAGTAAGAGAAAGAATAAGTTTTAAAGTTAAGTACTTTATATGTTGCTGAATGGCAACACGCTGGTGCGTGGAGATGATTGGTACTCTATTTGAAGCACTGGAAACACATTGCGCTCATACAGCCGACTTTTTAAATTGAAATTTAAAGAAAAATGTCATACATTTTCCGTATGGTATCAGTCTGGCCAGCTGGAAGTAAAAATGCCTTATTCTGAACAATTCGGTCACTTCTAGCTTTCAAATCGCTGATTTTGTCCAATAAAAACAAATTAATCCAATTGCACGGATTTTTCCGATTGTCTAAATGAGCGGTGATTTTGTTTATTTCGAACATTCGAAACTCTACTTAATATATTATAAATGAACTTAACTAAAAAGTACATCTAAAATTTAGAATGTTTTTAATATGTTTATTTAATTTTATCGATAGCGCATACGTGATGTTGTTTAATATACATGAAGCCCACCAAACACTAACTGGTTAGAATAGCTGTATACTGCTAATTCGACCTTCATGTGAATCCCGATGATGTATGTTTTTGAGATTATTCATGTGCAATGGAAATACAATTTAGTTTTATTAAAAAATTCCTCAACGAAATCGCTTCATCTACTGGAAGTGCTGTCTGTGTCACCTGCTGCAACTTTCAATTCGCTATCATCCGTAGGCATTGTTTCCGTCACCATTCAGTTGGTCTTCCCGCAAGAAATGATCTTTAGAACCATGAAGGACATTAGATATCTCTGTTTTCTTGAAGCTATTTACTATAAATGCTTCATCAATCGGATCTTCCAATCGGATCTTAAAATAAACGTACATACCAAGCAAAATATATAATAATATTAGCGTTACACCATCTAATCAAATACCGTCATTTCCACTTCCCTGTATCTTGAATGTCGCTTTTTCACTCCTGTTCTCTACTAATCCATAGGCCTCAAATCAATCCCTAGCGCTACTGGAATTACTGTGTGTTCTCTGTCATAATTTTAAATCGCTGCCATCGTCACACATTGTCATCGTTTTTCTCACCACTCAGTGTCTTCCCTCGTACAATGATCTTTAGATCTATCAAGAATATTAGATATCATTGTTTGTTTTAAAATCTTCACAGTTACTGCTTCATCATTAGCAGCCTGTGCTCCCAAAATCTACGAACGAATCAATTAGTAGGGGGAAAAACAATCGCTACGTAGATAAATACGTTTGATATTTAAAACTAACTGCTTTTTGAACGTCTTGGACGAAGGGGAAAATACTTTAAAAAATTTCAGAATCTTATGCTTAAGTACAAAAGTAAATACGATAAACTAAATGTACTGCTTTGATTACTGTCCATTGAATATACAGATAGTGAAAATAGAAACAAACAGTGAAACTGACAGTGAAAAGAAAAATCCAAAATAACAGTGAAAATAACCGTGAAAATAAAAATCCAAAATGCTTGAATTATGACTACATTCTTATTTAAATGAAGTCGAACAAAGAGGTTCTCCACAGAGATCCCTGAAGCTTCTAATGCTATAATACGTGAAATTCCTGTTCGTTCTCCTTTCGTATATCACTAAGGAGTGGCTTCGAAACGATAATGTGTAGAATAAATCCCTTAACGCTCGCTATTCACCGTTATTAGAGTAGAGACTAGTTAAATGCCTCCATTTACAGAATGAATTCAATTGAAAGTCCTAAATGGAACCCTTATTGTCCCTTCGAGACTGGCTGGTCCCCGGTCGCACAAACACCGCAAGTTATGATGTGTGCCCCAAAACAAGGATTTGTCAGCATTAGACCAATACGAGAAATTGGCTGATTATGTACTTTAGCACTTAGACCCCTTTCATGGGGATATTGGGGAGAAACTGAATTCCTTTGTTTGAAAATTTAAAGGAGTAATTGAAATCTAGAATTAGATGAAGCCAATAGAGAAATCTTAGCAAATATGTGCAGGGTAATAAAAATGAAAATTTAACCACTGATGTTTAATTATTAAAAATACAACCCAAAATAAAATGTTTTATAGAATTCAGGAAATTTATAAAACAATTTTTTTCTAAAAGACCTTTTGCAATGGGATATGATTCTGTAAACAGAAATTAGGTATAAAATATTTTTAACGAATAGGATAAGAAATTTCGAGAAGCAAGAAGCCATACTTAGAAATATCTTCAGCTTCATATTAAGTTATACACTTATAAGGTATTTCTCCCGCTTTCCTAGCGTGCCTCCGTGGTGTAGTAGATCTGCACGCTGGGCCGGTATTCCAGAGGTCCGTGTTCGATTCCCAGGGAAGGCATTTGCTAATTTTTCATCTTGCTTGCTTCCAAAAAGTCTTAATGTCTCTACACACTGAGTATTAATGTTACCTTTCAGTAATTGAATCGATATTATGGCACAGATATTTATTTGATTATGGGATACTAAAAAATTACAATACGTCTGTGTTGTTTTAATGCATGAAGCAATTTAGCATACTATTTCTTATATTAAAAATATCGGTTACTGTATTATGTCATAGGGAAGAGTTTTATATCACAGACAAGTGTAGACTGAATCTCTTTCAGTGAAACATTTTGCTTATTTTCATTGAGTTTCCTTATCCATTTAGAACTTCCAGATTTAGCAAACCTTAATTACAAGGAAATTTTAATCAACAAAATCTCAATAAATACATCTCATTTAAAAATGTTTTGAAATGTTTTACTTTTTATAAATACGTAGAAAAGAATAGAAATGGAGGCTTATAAAAAACTCAGTTTTTTAATTTAGTTTTTAAAGTATATATATATACTACGATAATACTTTAAAAACTATGATGATATACTTTAAGGTATTATATACTATACAGCAGGGTTTCTTAAACTGTCGGTCGCGACCGCCAAGGGGATCGCGGGACCTGCAGCAGAGGGGTCGCCAAAAATTTTAGCTGTTTTGATATTTCTTTAACTTATTATAATAATTTTACAGTTACCAAATATTTTTACACAGTGTATCTGAAAATATATAAAGATAAGACAATGCAGATAAAGAAAAACACGAAAACGTTTCGACGCAATTTTTTTTATAGTATAAGCGTTCATTTTCTTTTCTTTGCACGCGACGCTGTCATTTCGTCTGATACGTACTTAAACTTTTCACGTTGTTCTATGTCTTAAAAGTAGAAATTAAAGTTAATGACCTAAAACTGCAATAGTATATTTACAGTGCAAGTGAAAAAATTGACAGTTTCACACATGCGTTTGTCGGATTTGCGCAATATTTATGGGGTCCCACAAAAGTTTTGTAAATATTTTGGGGTCCTGGGGGATCGCGACTGAAAAGCGTTTAAAAAACCCTGCTTTACAGTATTACCAATATTAAAAGTTTACTAATGATAATTACTTTACTAATACATTATATATGTTTCTTACATCGTGTGTCTCAAAACGCCGTTTAAAACTTTACCTGGCCGTCTGCCAGACCATGATGAAGAAGTTTTACGTAAGCTGTTGTGTTTAAAATTCAAACTGTGCGGTGTTACAGCGACGTGATGGACACGCAAAGAAAAGGAGTCGATAACGGCGTTAACATGATTTTATTTAATTAAAAGGAACTTAGCGGTGTAGCTAAAGAAAATAATCATGCTTACAGAAAATATTCAGAATTCCTAAATGAATTATATGTCAGATTTTACAGAAGTCTCGTATACCAAGGCCTTTATATATCCCCAGAAGATGAAATCCATGGGGGTGAGGTGATCCATGGTGGCCTCTCAATTTCCCATAACACAGGTTCCTCTACGGCAGGTGTGTGTGTAATATATTCGCGACCGATATGCCTGCTAACTTAAAAAGCTCCAGCCTCATTTGATCTGCTGTCCAGTTGTCCAAAAGATAGATGAATCGTCAAATGTCTGTTTAAGAAAGTCTCTCGTTACATGCATGTTGCTGTCCATTTCCTGCAGGTCTACATAAACGTATTGTATATCAGCTGTTACCTCGTTACTGAATCGGAGCATCATATTCTTGCAACATCCTTGCTTGAAATGATTTCGCTTTCCCCATTATTTAATATAAATGATACAAGAAGTATGTGCTTAGTTTAATTTTTTTTTTCTAATCACTGGGGGAAATAAATTAATCATTTAACATCCATTATAAAATGTTAAAAATGATTTAATATGATTTATTTTATCAACATAATATGCTAATTAATCTTTGATCATACATATCTTTAAAATGTATGACTTTAAACAAAAATTAGAAAACCTAGTTACAATTCCAGTTTTCTCTTAACACTTTGAAAAAACTTAAAATCTTAATTTTGTTTTCTCTTAAAAGATTTTCGAAAAGTAAATTACATTATATAAAATTATAATTCCTTTCTAAGAAAAGTAATTTGATGCGTAAAGTGGAAAATGAGTTCATTAATTCAAATACATATCTTTAAGATAAGAATAAATTAAAAATATTTCTTTCAATTTTTTTTACTTGTGATCTGTAAATTTTAATTCAGATATGTAACTTTATAGTTAAATAGAAGTAAAAATAGGCAACCATTTTTTTTTTACTTTATACATTCTTCTGCTGTGTATTTGCATATTTCTGTGATAAACATGAATTAAAAATGTTGCAATTATAAATCGTATTAATTTAGTAGGAGGTATAAAACTATTATTGATGAGCAAAAAATCTGGAATAAATCCAATAGTGCACATATTTTACTAAACTTCATTCTAAAGTAAATTCAAATATAACCAAAACAAGATCAAAATCGATATTTTAAAAATAGTGAAAACTGAAATTAGCGACAGGCACCCTAAATTTAGTTAAAAGTATAAAGGTATACTTGCATGTTAAAACTGTTTTTTTTTCTGCACTTATGATAAATCTTAAGACTCTTGCTATTTATTTTTAACTGTAACGAATAATTCATTTTCATATTCTCATGGTAATTCGATTTGAAATCCTAATCTAAGAAGTAATATAATTTTATTAAAAGTCAATTCCTACTTAGGTCAAGAAAGAAAAATTTTATTTTAGTTACTTTTTTTAACATTAAATATCTGAAAAAAACTGTAGTAACATCAAGTGTCAACAAGTTTAAAAACATTTTTGAACTTGATGAATAAAAAGTATTTTATTAACGATTGAAAATTTCAACAGGATATAGAGAGAGTGTAAGCTAATAGTAGGCATTTAAAAATATAAAATTTCTGTATCTTTACCGTTTCAATAAACTACACAGAATTTAATTTTATGGGTAAAATAGCAGTCCTTAATCAAATGTTTTTCAATGAAGCATAAAGAGCTATAAAAAGTTTCCAAATACTCCACTTTAATCTCTCAAATGCCAACATTAGCAATTTTTGGCTGTTAAATTGGCTACATTTTGATAAAATGCTTTGTTCTCCTTTCATGTAATAAATTTTAAATAGCAGACTGAAAAAAATAAAACTATAATAGCGTAACGAAAGAAGAGAATATAAAAAGATTAAATCAGCAGGAGAGACGGGTGGGGGGATTTACCATTTTTATTCCACAATTATGCTAGTTTCGCTTTTCGATTCCATCTCTTTGTTTCGTGCATACGGAAAGTGTCACGGAAGATCCAAAAATGCAGAATAAAACGAATAAAAAGACGCAGCATGGAAAAGCAGAATTTCTCATTTGCTTAAGATATATCGTGTAACTTTGAACTTCATCTTTCTTCTCTTTATTTCATTTCAGTCTTTTTCTCCCTTCTTTTTTATGGATTGGGGAGGGGGAAGATTTTGTAATTTGCATAGGCGGCCAGTCGTAGCGGGTGAGAAGAGGTATTGATCTCAACTTTTCATATTAGGAAAACCTCCGTATGCTAAAGGACCATGCAGATGAGAGTAATCTAAGAAGTGTGTAGTCTTTAGGGAAGGGGAGCTTGCGCTAGATATATGTACTTAAACTCAATGGCTGCTGGGAAAATCAAGGCAAAAATGAAGAAACTCCTCTTTTCCTTCCAATATTGTACAGTGTTTTCCGTCAGATCGGAGTCAAAATTATGCATTAGTGTACGGTGTTTCAATTTGTTTTGTTAAAATCAGGAATGCGTTGGTTGTCAAGTCATTATTTGAATGGTATTTGATTTTGAATTTATTTATTATTTTTACAAATGATTGTCGCTTATGTTTCAGGTTATGGCAAAGTACTACTTACAATAAATTATATGTACGTGTATTATTTTCTCATACTGCAAACTTATATTAAATAAAGTAAGCATTAATATAGTATAACTGTATTTCCGTCTAAAAAGGCGGCTCACAACAGTTCAAATGGTCAGCCTGATGTGCCGCTTGAAACAGTGTCTGATGGTCTGTAAGTGTAATTCTTAAAGTGCACATCGATTCATAAGTGGAGGGCATCACACTAATGATTTTCTACTGCCGTTGTGACCTTGAACCTTGATAGCTGTCGTTTAGACTGTAATTCGTTTTTGTTTCGAAGTTATCCTCAGTATCTAGTTTGTATATACATTTTATTCAACCAGGTAGTGAAATCATCACAAATACTTACATTTAATCAAATTTTGCATTGCAAATTTTCATATAAAATACTCGCTGTTTAATTATTTTGTAGAGGAAATTGGAAGGGGGTTCAAACATTTTCAATCATCTTGCTTTAAACCATGCAAAAGTCATGTGACACAATAGAAATAGTCCGTGTGCTTATTGGTCCTGCCTGGAAGCCCCTTCCATAGTAGCGTTATCAATGTTTTCTTAGAATTATGCTGTTCGTGAAGCTCTCATTGTGTCTTAATTTCATTATATTTTTGAGCGTTTAAAAATTTGAATGCAGTGTCAAGTGATTTCGGAATGAATAATGTAAACTTCTTTGAGGTGCTTTGGGAAAGAATGAATATTTTTGCCATTAGATTTAAACAGAAATGGAATTTTCAGATTTTCGTAAACAAGCATAATATGAGGGGAGTATTAAAATCTAGATTTATTAAATTTCATGAGATAAATAACAATACTTCACTGATTAATAAATATTATTCACTGAAATCTGTCACTGAATCTAGAATTTATCATTGCCCACGCAGATGGAACTGATGTACATAAAACAAATAAAGGAAAAAAGCAGAAAAAGAAAAACTGGGTATTTCTTTCCAGTTAACATAATCCCAATCGTTTATAACATAATCCCAATGTTTTTAAATTAATGTTATATTGGTATATATGAAAACACTGAGTTACATGAAACTACATTTTCTACAAGGAATTTATCAAGATTGGGTATAGAACAAATTTCGTCTATCATCTCACACGTTGAATAAATATAAACTATCTTTAATATTGATAATTACATATTTTCCAAAAAAGTAAAGCAAAGCAATTAGCAAATATAATTATTTGAATTATCTGCATTTTTGAAACCTTTAATTTTAAGTTCATACGCTTCAGTTCGAAAACAAATGAAATTGTAGCCTTCAGATTCATTATAATTGGACATACCTGTTGTATAGCTTAATTTACTTCAAACGTAAAGCTCTTCTACTCACATATTAATCCTTAAACTTCTATTCATTATTGTATTTTCATTATACAGAAGTATTTATCTCTATTTTGCAAATAATGAACGTAAAGACGATATTCTTTTAATTAAAGTGTCATATTGGAAAGATATTTACCTTAAATGAGCAGCCTAGTATTGAAAAAATTTTGAGATAGTTTAATATTTATAGTATTACTTTAATTTTATGAAAACGAATTTATTTCGTTTGCACTTCAAGGGATTTTATTTAGAATAGTTAATTATACTTTTCGTTAAATATGTTTAAAAAATTGACTTCTCTGGAGCAGTCTATTATAAGCACTCTTTTCCTTTAACTCAACGCTTTAAAATGTGTGTTGAATTTTAAATATACTTAAGGAAACTGTATTTAAAAAAAGGTTAATTAAAAGTGTCTGTTGCAAAACATTTATCTAAGCTAAATTCCTTTAGTTATACATAATATACCTAGTAAATGCAATAAATTTTATCCTTTGTTCAACTGTTTTCATATTTAAATAAATTATCATGTCAGCAATTCGCAAACGTAATAAAATATAAGTTGTTTCAATAATTCAAAAGCTTTACTGTCGTACAGAAATAAACTATTCATTAGTAATGGATATTAGGAGTATAAAAGAGTCTTCGTTTTCACCTCATTTACACATGTCCTTTATTCTGCGTCTTGGAAGAGGTAAACTATGTTTAATAATAACTCCAAACAAAATGATTATGGTTGCTTCGAACATACTTATTCTATACTTTACTAATTTGATTAGCCTTAATTAAGAAATTTCAAAAATTATTTTGAGGCGAATGTTGACATGTTTCGAAGCTGAGCATCCAGACTTGTATACCATTTCGATAACAAAGTTATTTCAAATATATTCTAAACGAAGTTTACCGTTTTCGGTGACGTTTTATTAATCGAAAGAACTCAGTCATTCAAAACCAAAATTAATTTTCTGTCTGCCTCATTTATATCGTCAGCGAACTACAACTGAAGAGGTTTCATTTCAAGTACCATTTCACTGTTCAGTGAAGCTATTGGGTAAGCAAAGTCTTTATATCACGTTCTTACCTTATCCATTAAGAGAAGAGGTGTTAGTTTTTCATTGCTAGGAATTGTGAAAGTTGTTATTAATATCTTTGGAATCACTTGCAGAATAATATGCTTTAATTACGGCCAGCTTAATTCACAGAAAAGTACTTTAGCTATTCACAGAAAAGTACTAAAATTTGAGAAAATGTTGGATTTTTCTATCATGAATGAAATATTGTAACTGGGTGCCCTGCGAATGATCCCTATATGCAAGAAGGACGAACGATGTAACCAGACGATTTCTGAAGAGAACATCGCCGCAAAACTATCACTGACGGACACTTTGTGGAGAAAACAAAGCAAAGAGAAAGTATAATCACACAAAACTGTGTGAGTTTAAAGAAAGCGAGCAGAAAACACCTGTTTAACATCGTGGTAAAAACACTGTCTTAGAAAATAAAGCGATTAAACGAATTTTTAGAATCCGAAGGATTTTTCGAACCCCTCTCGAAACACAACTTTCTGCCATTTCGGAAATCATTATGTCGCAAACTAACAAACAAGCAAACATACATGTACAGGTCAATTCTTAGAGGTTTTTGATGTAAGTCGCTTGTAATTTTGTGTGTTTAGTCATATTCAGCTTAAAATTAGTCATTAACAGATAAACAGTTTCCTGCCTTCAAATTCAGCATACATTGAAAGGCACAAAATGTCAGTCTTAACCTTATTGAAAAGTATAATGCAAATATTCTTTACAGAAACGAAATACATGTTATGGATATTTCAAATTTGGAGTATATTCAGAAAGTAAAAGAATAACAGATGATAAATAGGTTATGTGTCCCCGCGAGGAAAATGAATGCAGTCTGTTAAAAAACACAAACAGCCAAGCCTTAAAGTTCTATATTTAAAAGAATTTCAATAAAACAGAAAACTCAGAATCCAAAGAAATCAAATTGAATAAACACAAAAAGAAAGATTAGATAAATCTTTTGTCACTTCGCACAGAGGGCGGTAAGTTTTACCATTTTCAATTGAAACTATTTATGTGCTGTCGCAGCACCCAATAACTTGAGCCAAAGAACAGCTTGCCATGGCACTTAACGATAAGTCACATCGTGATGAATGCCTGCCTTGGGTGTATTAATACTGTCTTGGTAATTTTCACATGTTTTAAAGATAAATATCCATTGTTAGAAAAGCATGAGGCCTATCGAAGTGACTGAAGCATCTTACTGCTATTGTTTGTAATTTATTTGTGAAATTTGTAACTAAACTCTAAAATTTGAATAAAGTTAGATTATACAATATCTACAAAAATCGTAGTATTTTTATTTGTGTCAACCGCAACGAACTGCAGAAAGCTACTTCGAGTATAATATATGTTTTATTTATTCGATTTCCAGTTATCTGGCTCTTTTATTCTAGTTTTCTAGCTCTTTTATTCTTCTTTCCAGAACAAGGTTGCAAATTTTAGAACACTACATGAATATTAAGAAGATATCAAATTAGCTATGATACATGTGAATGACACGAGGGTTTTGTTATGTTGTTCAGCAAATATTAACTTATAAAAGTTAATAAAAAGTACACAGGTAATGTATGTATACAGCTATTGTTCTTTGTTATTCAGTGAGTCAGTTACCTCGAGTAAAACTTATTTTGCTGTTTTATAGCAATAAAGTATAATGTTGTCTCTTATATTTAGTTGACTAATAATGGATTATGCATTTTGTTTCCTGAAAACGAAATGTTTCCTTTGTAGGGTTTATATTTATTTTAACTAACATTTATTTGAAGTTTAAACTACCTTTACTGTCAAGCCTTACTTTCCCTTGGAACTGCCAATGCCAGAGTATGTAAATTTTAGTAGAACGAGCAAGGATTCAAATTATCAGCGGAAGTATTCTGAGTTAAATAGAAAGGAAACGACTTCAAGGTGTGCTGTCCTTACTTCACGAGCGCGGAGGTAGTTAGCCAGAAATTGAAGAACCCCGCGTTTCGGCCTGTGTGCTTGCCTGGAAGTATTGTTAATCGTTCAACGTGATCTTCAAGGTTGCTGAATTAGCAGCGGTATTGTAAAACGCGGTGAGGTTAGTTACTTTTAGAGAGCCTCGTAGTTAGAGTCTTGTCTTTAGTTTCTTTTCAGGTTATTATTTTTATTTTACCGCCGAGTTGGCGCAGTTTGTGAGCGTCAAGAGCACGCACTTGTAATTTATTACGTTGAATAAAAAGGGACTTAAACCCTTAACTAGACTCTGTCTTTTATCCAGTTTTCACAGTCACCTCTTGGTTGCGTGCAAGTTGGAGGCGCGCAACGCTACATTGGCGCCCGAACACTTATCGAACTGAAATGGCCGAAAATTGGATGGAAGCCGCTGGACAACACCAAGAAATGACAAGACAATTGGAAGGATTTGGATACCTGGTCCAGACTTTGAGAGCGTCAATCAAGCCAAACGTCCATTTCGACGGAAAAAATTCGGTGGCGGTATTTTTAGAAGGTCTAGAAAACCACTTTCAGCTCTACCCTGTTCCTGAAAGACAAAAAGTTGCCATCGCCACATCCGCACTAAGAGGACAGGCCGCGCTATGGTGGAAAAATATAGGCAAATTTTTATTAGGGGAATTTGGAAGCCAGACATATACATTTGAAAATTTCAAAAAATCGTTAGTAAAGGCCTTCCCCATAGTGAAAGATCGAGCAAGGCTGGAAACCGAACTATATAGTTTCTATCAACGGGATATAGAAGAATTGACGGACTTTATTCTACGAAAAATGAAGCTGACGGATATGCTGTATGGGAAGAAACCCGATGCGGAAATTATTGAAATAATCTTACGAAGATTTGTTACCCGCTGTTCAAGACTACTTCGAAATTAGAAACCCAAGCACATTGCAGGAGCTCTTCGAATTGGCGGTGAAGTTTCAAAATCGCAGAATAGCGGAAAAAGCTAGAGAGGCAACATATTCTCAAAGTACCTGAAGGAAATATTCAAATGAGGAAACCAGAAATGGAAATCGCTCTTATGGGGGAAAGAGCTATCAAGCTAACTCATCGAAACTCGAATCTCAAGGCCCAAAAAGAAAATTCGAAGATAAACATCCGCGTACCCAGAAGGCACAACTTGAAAGGAAAGCTTTAAACGAGTAGAGGGGCCTGTGAAAGAGAGGGTCCAGACCCCGGAAGTTTTAAAAAAACCCTAAAAAAGACATTTAAATACGGTCATCGTAAAAAACTCACATCTACCAATTATACAATTCCTGGTTGGCGATGTACCAGTAGAAGCCCTCATCGATACAGGAGCAGAAGGGAATTTTATGAGCGAAAATTTCTTCAAAAAGAATTTTTATAGGGTACGATTATTTAAAACCAAAAATACGGAAATTATAGCGGCGCAAGGAAAAACATGTCACTGCATCGGGAAATTATCATTAAACATACAGGTAAAAGAGGAAAGCCTCAAAGTATTAATTTTTGTAGTGAAAAATCTGCAAAATTCTCTTATTTTAGGTATGGAGTTTTTAAGGGCCGCGAGGGTCAAATTGAATTTTCAAGACAGTTCCGTGGTACTGGAGATGGACCAGAGGGTGGTGGAACCTGTGGAGACACCGCAAGTGGACCTTAGCCATCTGAATGACCATGAAAGGCAAACAATACAGCAAGTGGTGAGTAATTTTTCTAATTTGTTTTCAGAAAAACCGGGAAATTGTCAGATAGTTACGCATAAGATACAAGTAACTGCCGAAAAACCTTGTAGGACTAAGCCTTATCGGTACGACAAACAAAAAGACGTAATCATCGAAGAACATATTCAGGAGATGTTAAAGAATAAAATAATAACGCCCATAAATAGTGAGTAAGCGAGTCCAGTCGTACTATGTAGGAAAAAGAACGAGTTTCCTCCTTCGGATAAAAGGGCTTGGAGGTTTTCTATCGATTACAGAAAACTAAATAGTATTACTAAATTTCCAGTTTACCCTTTGCCGGTTATAGAGGAAATCATTAGACAGATCAAATCGACAAGATACATGTCTACTTTGGACTTAACGTCTGGCTATTATCAAATAGCTATGAGACCCGAAGACGTACATAAAACCGCGTTTATAACAAAATCGGGCACTTATGCATTTTTACGCATGCCCTTTGGGTTGTGTGGGGCCCCATCAACATTCCAGAGAGCTATGGACATTGTTCTAAAGCCTGTCCTAGGAAAATCAACTTTAATTTATCTAGATGATATAATTATAACGAGTAGTACGTTGGAACAACACATTAATGATCTAGAACAAGTTTTTAAATTATTAAAAGAGGCCGGTCTTACAATTAACGCCTCAAAATGCAAGTTCGCAACTAAAGAACTTAAATATCTCGGTTATAAAATTTCGCAAAAGGGTATAGAAACGCAAGATTCAAAAATAAAAGCTATCAAGAATTTCCCACCGCCCAACACCGCCAAGAAACTTTCTTCTTTCCTTGGGTTATGTTCTTACTATCGGTCTTTCATAAAAGATTTCGCTAATATTGTTGAACCACTCTTAGTAATCAAAAGAAAGAAAGGTAAATTTACGTGGACAGCGGAAGCAAACACAGCTTTTGAAAGATTAAAAGAAGCGCTCATCAATGCCCCTGTTTTAAAATTCCCGGAGGGGGACGAAAACATGGAAATTGCAGCAGATGCGTCATACTATGCGGTGGGTGCGGTTCTTATGCAAAACAGCCATCCTCTGGCATTTTTTAGTAAAACTTTGAATCAGACAGCTACAGAAAGAGAAACATTAGCCGTATTAATGGCTGTACACAAATTTCGAGTTTATTTCGGCAAAGCGCCAGTAACAGTCTTTTCGGATCATGCGGCTGTTGGTAGACTTTACTCGGGGAAAAACCTAACGCCCAGGTTAATAAGATGGGCTTTAAAACTCCAAGAACGTAATATCAGAATAAAATATAAACCGGGTAAGGAAAACAATGTAGCTGACGCACTTTCTCGTATAAAACTGGACGATGAAGGAAATGAACTTAAATGCGCTGTGTTGACTTCAAAAATTTTAGATTCTAGAGATAAGATTATCACTGAACTTAAAGCTGATCCTGAATTTGGAAATATCTATGCATATTTGAAAGACCCCGAAAGCTTTGAGCACACAGATATCGATGCGATAAGAAATAGAGCAGAAAACTATGAAATAATAGATAATTTATTATTTTATACGAAAACAACAAACGAAAATCTTGAGTATAAACCAGACATCCCAGCCTCGCTTCGATTAAGCATTTTGAAGGAATTACACGACGCGAAAACAGCGGGTCATTTAGGGGTCAGAAAGACTTTAAAAAGGGTACGCGAGGCGGTATATTTCCCGCAATTATACAAAATAGTAACGGCGTATGTCAGGTCCTGCAATCAATGTCAGTTAATAAATGATATTAATTACAGCCCGGCCGGGTACTTAAATAGCATTCGCGCTACATTTCCGAATGAAATTTTAGACATAGATCTTCTTGGTCCCTTCCCCCAGAGCGAGTTAAATAAAAATCGTTTTCTTTTAGTAATAGTAGATCATTTTTCAAAATGGACAGAAATTGTTCCACTTAAACGCGCGTCAGCCAAAACAGTCGCAGATGCATTCTTACACAGATACATTTTAAAATACGGTGCACCGATAAAAGTCATTAGCGATAACGGAAAACAATTCATTAGTCAAATATTTGAAAACATATGCAATGGACTTGGCATACGCCATATCAAAATGGTTCCGTATAGACCACAGGCAAACATAGCAGAAAGAGTGAATAAAAACATAGTAAAAATAATTCGCAGTTACGTGAGCACACATCACAAGCGCTGGGATGGCTACATAAATGAATTAGCTTATGCTTTAAGAACGGCAAATCACGATACTACGGGAAAAACCCCAGCAAAATTATTTTTAGGCAGAAAGTTAATTACGCCTTTAGATAAATTATTCTTTGTGCAACAAAGAGAGCAAGAGTTTAAACAGAAAGATGTGCAAAAACTGATTGATCAGGCGCTTAAAAGCTCGGATACGGCAAGAAATAAGCAAAAAACATATTATGATAGAAAACGCCGTGAAGCAGATTTTAAAGTTGGGGATAAAGTATTGAAGCGGAAATTTTCTTTATCAAGTGCCCCAGATAATTTTACGACAAAGCTAACTCCAAAATTTGAAGGCCCCTATGTAATTCAGGAAATCAAAGGTGTCGTATTATATCTTAAGAACGAGAGAGGGGAGATCTGTAAAGCAAGTCCTGACCAGGTGAAAAAATACTATAATCCAAATGATTTTGAAATCCTTAAAAGTTTCTTGCAGGACTCAAGTCTAAACGAAGTAGAAGGTCCAGAGATAACAACAACTGTTCCACCACCCAAGAAGCAGAGAACTAAAGAGAGACCTAGCCCTTCTACAACCCGGACGACGGTACCAAAAAGAAAAAAGAAAAACTTTCAAACTCCAGCATTTAAGAAAAACAAGAATACAGATGCACCGCGTAAAGAAACTGTGGTAAAGAGCAAAACACCACCTACAACGGATCGCAGGAGAAATTTTTCATCAAGGAGAACGCGCCCAGGGCCAGAGAGTCAGGTGCCAGCAAGGCCGCCGTTCCGGAAACTGAAACGGCAACAGGAGGAACAAAAATACCACGAACAACAGAAGAAATTCAAGAAGGACTCCAGGCCGGAGGACGTCAAGACCAGCCGTCCCATGGAAAAACGGAAACGACAACAACCAGACGATTACTCCGCCAAGAGGCCAGCATGCAGAGGACGCAAAAGAAAAACTAATGTGGACGACACTCGGAGGTCAGTAAGGAGAAGATTGACGTCCATGAAACCTACTTGGGAACAATATTGCCACAAAAGAATGACGGAGTTTCAAGCATCGAAAACTCAAAGATAAGTTAAAATCTTCTATAAAATTTTTTTCTCTTTTGTTCCGAAATGTTATGCATAAGTACGAAGTTCTATGTTTTGACGAAAGTCAATATGTCTCGGTTGAGACTTAGTTTTGTTTTACTTTATTTAGCTAAGGCGAAAGTATTATTTTCTTTAAGTATAAAAGCTAAGAACAAGCATTTTCTGTTGGTCGAAAGACAGTTATGTTAAAGCCAAAATTTGGCCGAAGATAAAAATAACTTCGTATTCGTGTATTAATAAGAATTTTAGTTTCAGTGCCGCCAGCTTGGCGAAGTATGAGTAAAGTAAAAATTTATTTCTCTTATTCATTTTATAGTAAATTGTAAAAATCATATGTATTAAAATTTTGTAAATGTACGTAAATACTTGAATGTTATGTAAAAGTAGAATTTAGTCTAGAAGCATAAAATTTTAGATGCTAAAAGTAAAATGCTCAAAAGGAATGAATTCAAAATTTAAGTATTAAACTGTAGATAAAGTCATGCTTTAGAGCGAAAGCCTGCATGTTTAAAGATGAATGAGGGGGAAGTTAGAATGAATGTGTTTTGTAGGGTTCTCCACCTACACTTGAATTTTTAAGAATGTTAAAGTAGCTCATTGAGTTGTAGAATGTCGAGTAAGGTGTTTCTATTTGGTCGTTGAATTCTAACAAATCATGGTGTTTAGGGGAAGTGTTGTAAGACTAAAACACGAATATTCCCGTTTGACACCACACATGGTGGAGAGCCAGGGTAAAGTTAAATTAATGCTTGAAAAATTGAATGAATGTGAATTAAGCAATAACTAAGGAAAACGAATCGTTTAAAAACAAAAATTTATTGTGTCAAGAAAGTGTAAATTATAATGTATTTAGAAAGATACTGATACTTATTCCTTCCAGATGCTGGAAGGAAAAGACCAAGATTGATTGATGAAGTCCAGGAAAAGTTGCTGTAAGAAGAGAGAGTTATAAGTATACACAGAAATTTAGTATACAATTTGTTACATAAGATTTTTTTTGTGTAAACGAGGTTCTCCAGAGTTAGTTCAGAATTATAGAAACTTACAACAGGTCGTTTGTAGAACCTGCTTCCAAGTTTTCCAAATTCTGGCAGCGGCAAATGTAGGGTTTATATTTATTTTAACTAACATTTATTTTAAGTTTAAACTACCTTTCCTGTCAAGCCTTACTTTCCCCTGGAACTGCCAATGCCAGAGTATGTAAATTTCAGTAGAACGCGCAAGGATTCAAATTATCAGCGGAAGTATTCTGAGTTAAATAGAAAGGAAACGAGTTCAAGGTGTGCTGTTCTTACTTCACGAGCGCGGAGGTAGTTAGCCAGAAATTGAAGAACCCCGCGTTTCGGCCTGTGTGCTTGCCTGGAAGTATTGTTAATCGTTCAACGTGATCTTCAAGGTTTCTGAATTAGCAGCGGTATTGTAAAACGCGGTGAGGTTAGTTACTTTTAGAGAGCCTCGTAGTTAGAGTCTTGTCTTTAGTTTCTTTTCAGGTTATTATTTTTATTTTACCGCCGAGTTGGCGCAGTTTGTGAGCGTCAAGAGCACGCACTTGTAATTTATTACGTTGAATAAAAAGGGACTTAAACCCTTAACAAGACTCTGTCTTTTATCCAGTTTTCACAGTCACCTCTTGGTTGCGTGCAAGTTGGAGGCGCGCAACGCTACACCTTATTTCATTTTTATTACTATAAAAAATATAGTAAGTGAAGTTTGTTTTTAGATCCTGCTTAGAATAAAGTTAACTAGTTAACTGTCTGAGTTTACTTTAAATAAACTAGAACTGGGTTATGTGTTTACATTTGGTACATAGGTGCATCTAGACAAGAGCCAGTGCACGTCCAAGAGATTTTGTTTTTATTTTATGTTTTTGGACGTTTATAGAAAGATGGCAACGAGAAATTGGTTAATTTATTTATTAGGATAATTTATATTTGTATTAAGGGATATTGCTTATTTCATTGTAAATTTTTTACATGTAATATATTTTCATTGAAATTTGTGCTCTTTTTTTTTTTTTTTTTCATAAATTTGTTCAGCAGAGTAAAATTCTGTGCAGTTTTCAAATTTAATGATTGGTGTTCCCTTTAGGCATTTTCCCGGTACATTTAAAAGCCAGAAGAAGGCTGGCCG
Organism: Stegodyphus dumicola; assembly: GCF_044657685.1. Classification (NCBI taxonomy): domain Eukaryota; kingdom Metazoa; phylum Arthropoda; class Arachnida; order Araneae; family Eresidae; genus Stegodyphus; species Stegodyphus dumicola. Next base: position 34,880,635 of record NC_140777.1, on the reverse strand, counting down.
CGTGGTAGCAGCTAGTGATAAATAAAACAGAAAATTTGCTCAGTTGGCATTACAATGGGTAAAAATTTAACACAACGAAAAGAAGAAAAACATTGCCTAAATTTCTACTTCCTTATCCGAAGTAAAGAAAATATTGAAAGAAAGAAAAATTCCGGGTATCATATTTCAACGAAAATATCCATTTTGATCGCTATCGAATGCAATTTAAGGATGTTTTTGCGTAACATCTATACGAAAGGACAGAATAAAGGACTCTTTTTCTCCAAACAAATTATAAAACTGATTTAAAAGGGATTCAAAAGAGATTTTTTTGTGGCGTCCGTACGTACTTACGTATGAATGTATTTCGCATAAATCAACAACGAGTAGCATCAGAACGTTGACATTTTGCATACAGCACAGCTATAGGATGTACTTGTGCATCTCTCTTTTTCGTGGCAATCGGCCTCACCAAAGAAAATAAATATATATATATAAATATACCCACTCTTACTCGGCTACGTGATCTCAGTTTTTATTCTTATATGTTTGTAAATTGTGCAATTTTTGCTTTAAAAATGATTGAATTATGTTGTTCGTATCTTCCGGTTAAGGTTTTTATGACATAACTTGCATGCAATACTAGAATTATGAACAATTAGAAAAGGAAAGTGAGAAATGTAGAACTATGAACAATTTAAAAGTTGTCTAAGTGCGGCTAAGCCTAATTTTTTAACATAGCAGCCATATTTGTTTACATTTGAAATACCAGAATATTGGTTTTGTTGCCAATTTGAAGAAAGTGAGATTTGCAACAACAACTGATTCTTTTTTATTTGTCTATTTTTTATACATCGTTTTATATTTATTATAGTATATGAATAGAACAGGTGGCAGAGATTAGATAATTCTTCAGATGATATAATTTTTGCGTATTCTGAGTTATAAAATGAATGAGATGTAACGCTAAGTGAACCTAGCGCCAGAGTGTGGCAATGGTAAATAAGTATATTGAATTTTAAAGAATGCATTTATTTTCTAATGTTGTTTTAGCGCGATCGACAAAGTAGATTTAATTCAATATGTTGAAATAGAATGCACGAAAAAGTGCGTATAATTTAATATTCCGAACAGAGAAGTAATGTGGTGTAACATCAGATTTTTCTTTTATGCTGATAAATTACTCATTTTTGCTTTAAAATTGATTGAATTATGTTGTTCTTATCTTTTGTTTAAGGTTGTTCATACCTTTGGTTAATCTGCATGCCATAGCTGTAGAATTATCAATAATTTAGTTGTTAAGTGCGGCTAAGCCTAATTTTTCTTACCAAAACAGCCATATTCATTTTCATTTGAAACTTAGCAGAATAGTGAATTAAGTCTTTCTGCACCTTCCGAATCTTTTGCTGAGTTTTACCGAAAGTAAAGTTTTAGTTTTGTGCACCGAAAAATCTGCTTTCTTGCCTGCTGGCCCAATTATTTGTTTTTGAGCAGAAACTATAATTTTAATTGAATTTTTTAAAAATATTTTTGACGGTATTTGGTTTTTTAAGTTTTTCTATATCTTAAAATTTTCAAGGAAGATATTTTGAGGTTTTATGTGTTTTTCCCTTGCCGCGAAGTAAGACCTGAATTAATTGAATGAGAAATATATCTCTTATGAAATTTAAGGAAATATGTTTAAATGAAATGCAGGAAAAAAGGCGTATAATTTAATATTCCGTACAAGGAAGTTATGTGATATACACATCAGATTTTTTTTTCAAAAACGACTGATTTGTGTTCTCATTACGTTCGGATATTTAAAAAGTGCTACAGTATTTGGACTTAGTAGATTATATGTTCTAAAACACCTTAAAATATTGCCGTGAATTTAAAACACTATGCGCAGATAAAGTTTCACTTTCCTTTTCTAATAAATGAGATATGAATCTAAATCAACTTACTCTTATATTAAATAAAATCTATTTATTTAAGCTTTGAAACGGAAATGGTAGTCTTAGTTTAAAGATATTTATTGGAATATTTATTAAAATTTGCGTTAAAGGTTATTAAAATGCAGAATATTGCGGCAAAAAAAAAAATGTTAAAAAAGAAAACGAAAAAAAAAAAAAAAAAATCTTTTTGTGTGTTTTTGTTGTTCTCAACTTTTTTGTGTGTTATCTTTATTTATTAAATTTCATGTTCTTCGCACTTAAACCACAGAATTCAATTCAACGGCAATATCGTAAAATAATTTTAAAATGAGCGTATCTTTAGAATTTCCGATGCACAGTCTCCCACGCTTGTGATAAAAATACTTTTTTTTTTTCGTACAGTGTTGCATTGCTCGCTTTGAAATCGTTGAGTTTGTTAATCAAAAATTCCTTTAAGTGTTACAAAATATGAAATCTATAACAAAACAAATTGCAAAATCCAAATTAGTGCTTCCAAATGCCCTATACTCCGTGCAGAATTACGTTATTTAAAATTTGATGTCTCTAGGTACCATTGTTTTAACACAGAGTGAGAAAGATGCGTACAATTATGCAGATTCTTCATTATTTAATTTCTTTAAATATAATACAAGTCACTAATATTTGGTGGCAATAATTTCAAAACTGATTCGCCGTTTCTGGTGAATCAACGCAAAATGCCAAAACGAAATTAATATTCGTTCTGGGCAAATTGACCCTTTGGACTAAAAACGGACCGTGATGCTTGCAAACAGCTTTAAAGTTATCTAATTTCGAAAATGGAAACACATTTTTTAAATATAATTATATGAAACCAGTAAGGTTTCTCAGTTAAAACTTATTTAAACGTTTACATCAAATTCAAATCTGATGCAGCGTTATTAAAAAACGAAACATCTCGGCCCATAGAGTGATGGTGGGGCAACATTATGTGGTGGTGTGTAAATTAGCACTAAACGAGACACGCTCTAGGCGTCGAAAAGAAAGTCGCATGTACCCAATAATTGCTGACCTACACTAAAATTGAAAATATTGCGTTATTAACCCTAGAAAGAGAAATACATAAAACATTTCACTTACCCCCTTCTTGGTACAGTGCCGTTCAATAAATACACTAGTAATGACATCAAATTAATTTATTTAATCATTCATGAATGAATAAAATCTTACTCTAGACTAAATATGATATAATAAGAACATTATCACTCCAAACACTGGCTAAACACGCAACACGTGCATGCAATTACTTTCGGATATAATCTGTCAACATCACAATCTATTCCTCTTTGTAAATATTATTTAATAATCACTTGCACTCGTGCTGTCAGGCTGCTCACGATGCATCTCTCATTTTCTGCAAAAGAGATTCGTTGGGATGGAGGTGTTGGTGTATTTAATTATGGCAAAGCACACTAGGGCTATCTGCCTAAGGGGAAGGGTGCCTTTCGTGGAGGACTTTCTAAGGGAAACTGGCTCGTATATACGTTACACATGGGGAAAACCACTAAAACACCCATGCAGCCAGCCCGTTCGCGGGATTCGAACCTCGGACCGAACTACCAGTGTTCAGCGACTTTACCGCTCGGCCGCTGGTGGGCCCGTTGGGATGGAATTGATATCGGTTATTAAGTTCGAGCATTAAGCCTTTTCAGCTACATCACACTTTTTGCATAATATACGTCTCGTGCTTCAATTACGACGAAGGAATGCACAAATATTGCAGAATAATAATGAAACTACGATGATATACACAATACTCTCGGAAACGTCTAAGAACTTGCAGACTTGATGCTTTTCTCATCCTATGCAACTCGTGCTATTCCTTTTAGCCTGAACTTCATCTTACCTTCTCGCGCTCAATTACGGATAGAGCGAGGGCCGAAACCCCACTCTTCCGTTTGTCATCGTCGTCAGAAAGAGAGCGAAAAACCATTTCAGCAAGAATTCATTCCCGCGTGCAGTTATTCGATGACGATTGAACTTACGATTAAATGGATGGGGATCAAATCCATTCAGTCAGGAAACTGCATTCTCACAGATACATTCCACGAGAAAAGAAGAGGAAAAATGACGTTGTTTGTTCACATTAGCTGTACATAAGTCACGTGATTTTTGAGGTTATCGGAATATATCTCTGTCTATTTCTTCTGAACAGTGAAGCATAAAATGTTTTTAATTTGAAGCTGAAAAATATATGTTACCAATCTGTAAACCACGATTTCAGTGGCACGCAAAATTATCTGTTCCTAAAAATGATGGACTAATTTTCTGGTTGTTGAAATTAATGAAACTTTTTAATCGTTAACAGCCACACACTAAAGCAGAAATATACTAAGTATTTATTAGCCCAAAGAGCCGTTAGCCCAGGAGGACTAACAGTTTCGAAATGTCATTTTGCATCGAATCACTATAAACGGTTGTATCACTTTTCAAATCATTGAAACCAAATGTTATCGGTCTGTATTATATTTAAGGAAATTAAATAATGAAGAATTTGCTTGAATGTATGTATGTTTCTCTCATTGCGAAAAAACAACGATACCTAGAACCATACAATTTTGAATAGCGTATTCTTCCACCCGAATATAGAAACCTGGAAACCCGACTCTTAAATTTCGAATATGGTTTATTGTCTATTTCATATTTCTTGCACTTTAACGAATTTTTGATTAAGAAAGCCAACAATTACAAAGAAAGCAGTGGCAACACACTGTAGGAAATAAAATATTTTTATTTGCAGTGCAAAGATAATGAAACCAAATATCTTCCTTTTGCATCATAAGTTTTATTTGCTCCTTGAAGTTGTTTATTTAATATATTTAATTTTTCAAAGATATCAGCTAAATAATTCACAATTGCCTTGTTATCATACGTTAACGGATTTTTCATTTCAGGTTTGTCGATTAAAAATAACTAAGAGTATCAAATAGTTCCATAAATCTTTCCAAGCAGTTCCTTTTCGACAGCCTTCTTACTTCATTGTGAAGTACAAGTCTCATATAATCTTCATTTTGTTCTTCATAAAATAACTTGAAAAGACGTTCACATTTGGCCCTAGCTTTAATAGCATTGATACACTTTATAACTAAATTTAGTACTTCATTTAGAACAGGCGAATTGTTTTTAGCTACCAGGTTTTCTCTACGAATAACACAATGCACAAGAAGCATTTCTGGATTCTCATCTTTTATCAATTTTAAGCAACCCTTTTTCTTATTCCGCGCTTTACTTTATTTTTCAACTATTATATTAGGAGCACCATCTGCAGTACAAGATGTATTATATTTTTTAGCTTACTATAAATATCTTTGGAGGTAGTGGTGCTTTCTAATGATTTACAGAACATTTCTTCGGCAAAATCCCCTTTATGAATATATCTTACACAAGTTACAAGTACGGCTTCACTGTCTCTCAAAGTTGGTTCATCCATTTGCACCGAAACTTTTCTTGTTTTCAGCTTTTCAACAAGTTGTATTTCAATATCCCCAATCATTTAATCTTTCTTCTGCAAACAGTATTGTTATTTAGTGGCATAGCTTTAACGTCTTTGTCATCTTTATTCTAGAATAGTTTAAAATGCTGATATTGATGGCTTGATTAAATTCTCCACTATAGTACGGCTTTTCCCAGTTTAAGCGATGAGTAATGAAATTTGATAAATAGCCTCAAGAGCACGATTAACAGTTGCATTATGAGCAGTAAATAGACACTTTAATATTACTCCATTTTCAAAAATTTTCCTTTTCCTTAAAGTGTGAAAATAATTCAAATCTGAATTAATATCAGCATTATGTTTCGCCTTCAAATGTGCCTCAAGACGACCTAGTTTCATTGATTTGTTGGTCAGACGTTATTGGCATAAAATGACAAAAGTTGACCGTTTATGGATCGGGTATGAAACTAAATTTTAAATATGCCTCCGAATACTGACGAACGTTTTTTCTTGCTTGCACCCCTCATTTCACTAATGGCTGAAATAAATAAATTTAAGATCAATATAAACAAAGCTGAAAGCAGCTACTGTTGCCATTCAAGGAAAGAATAATATACCGGTTGCCAATAAAAAATAAAGTAAATTTGTTGGCTGAAATGTGCGAGAAACGTCTGGAAAGCATAATTAAATTCAGTCAGTTATTTAAATGCCTTTAAAAGCATTTAAATGTCCATGTCTACAGCGAGAATTCTTTATAAAATATTTAAAATGCACCGCAATTTAAAAACTTTTTTTACGTATACATCACTTACATTTTCTTTATTTTGGGAAATAAAAAATGCAATTTCGAAAAATTTTGACTTCATGAAACATAATTAGAAAGTCCTTTGTCCCCTTATTAAACTCTGCATGAGTCCATTTTCGAATTGCCCCCCTTAACAGTCGCATTGCCCCCTTGTGGGTCGTGGTCCTCACGTTGGGAAACACGGGTCTATCACGTACTCTAAGCTTAAATGTTCTCGAAACATGCGTGTTTGTGTAAGTGGAAAAAAAGTATCCCATTGGACATAATATAAGATCTAAAGCCTTTCAGTTTTTATTTTTTATTTTTATTTTTATTTATTTATTTATTTATTTTATTTGTCAAATGGGCTAGAAACTCTTGTATTGGAATTTATTTAGTGCTGTATTGGAATTTAGTTCTATGAAGAGCAGAGTAGCCTGCTTAATCGTAGTAAATACTAATGGATTCTTTGGTGTCATTTTCAGATATCAATTTATTAGTCAGAATTTTGAAATTTAAATAAATATATATGATCCAACTACGTAAAAATCAATATATTCTTCTTCTTTAAGAATAGTAGACTTCAAGTGCATATAAATTTAGACAAAAACGCATTGAAACATGATTTTGTTTAAATGTTTGTCAGTTTCTAGAGAGTTTATGTAAAATGCGCACGACTTTTGGGTTTCAAAGGCAGTTTCAACCATGATGGGAAAGCATAAACAAACTTTATTTCAAGTTGTAGAAATAAGGCTGAGTTTTTTAATCCTACATTTGATGTACAAAGGTCATCCTCTTAACAATTGGAGGACAACACTTGATTTTGTTCCTGGATGTACCTTGTTCTTATTTCCATAAGAACAAATTTAAATGGGAATATTATATTTAATATGTTTCTATAAAATGAGAAAATCGGTTTGCGGATCTATGTCATGCTGTTAAAAATATTTTCGAGTTAGCTATGAATTTTTAAACATTAGTATAAATATAGAACTTTTTCCATTATTAACAACTGGCAGACAACACTTGATACCTCATCTTCGAACATATTTCATAAGCATTGATAATCGGATTAGATTAATGAAGATTCAAAAATAAATTATGTCGATATTAAGCCAGAAGAAAAGCAAAGTAAAACGCAAAATTAGCAAAGCAACAATTTTACCTTTGTCGTTTGGTTTAAAGAAGAAGGGAATAAGGTGAAGAATTTCCTGTTATAAAGAAATATTTATTATTTGAAGAGTTAGCTGTTCTTATTGAATTGGAAATTAATTATGAGAATAGATACGTGCGTTACTTTTGGACAGTTCTTTGGAGTATTGTATCGTCGAGAAAACACCCCTTTGCAACTTTGCATATACCGTTCCTTTGAAATAAATGTAAGTAATTAATTATGGGAAGATAATTGAAAAGTACTTACAAAGCATTTGTGTAACTCACAATTATAAAAAAAAATTTAAAGCTCTTCTTGCATTTGCTAGTTTTAAAGATAAGTGATTGTCTTTTTTGATAAACATCTTATTCAAAATAAGTGTACTGTTTTTCAGGCAGAACTGTCTGTATTACCTTGAAATCAAGCTGTTTTGATATTCTTTCTTCACTACATTTACTGAATGCTTCAAGTGGAATAAAAATAACCGTTAAGCCATCTTTGAATATCAATTTCTTAAGAGTAAACGTAGTGGAATTCTGTTTGCTTATGTGCGTGGACATGTCGAATTTACAGCCATGAAAGAGCCAAAAATTTAATTAAAAATATTTTGATTATGATAATGGATACCTTTTTGACGATTCCGAAGAGCTTTTGGACATAAACTCATTGGAAATGTAATAAAATATTTATTTCACTTGGCAAAGCAAGTCACACTAAAACACACTAAAAGCTTTTTTTTTAAATTTCCATCATAAACAACCTTTAATAGAATTATTTCCTTTTTAGAAGCTGAAACATTTTATATAAAATTAAAGATTTTACTTCTGAGCGTGGTAACTCTACTAAAAATTTGCCAAGTTCAGCTTTCAGCCAAATGATCAAGTAACTGCTTTTCCCCTCCCACCCCCACAAAAAATTGCTTTACTGCTGCCACACATTTGATTCACGCAGGTCATGTCTTCCAAACAGTTTAAGGTGTTATGTTAAACTTTGGCTTTTGAAACATGATAAATTTTTGCTTTAAATGCCAGTTTTTGCTGTCTTTTGTTAGCCTCGTCAATTTAAACTGACTGTGTACTTCTTAAGCGGTTAACTTATTTCTATAGGTCTCATGTTGTACTTGCACGACATATAGGACGATTGTGTTTGTCTTAATAGTAATGATAATAATCATAATAGCGGGTGATTAATATTTTCGTCAAAGATACTAATACTTATTCTTTTAATCGATCTTCTTCGAAGAGCAATGAAATAAAGGAATTTTGGCTGCAGAAACATTCTACACTCTACTCATAGAAATTTCCTAAATCGTTCTGTTTTTATGTATTAATATATTTATTTTTATTTTTTAATTTTAACTTTTTAGTTTTATTCTTATTTTTTACTTTTATTTTATTTTTAAAATTTATTTGTTTATTAACTTTTTGAATTCGGAAAAACGTATTTCATATTTCTTTGGATGACATGGTACAGATTGGATGTGACACATAAGACAATGCTCTAGTGGTGCAGTGGTCGCGCCCTGAAACCACAAAGCAAATGCCATACATATAGAGGATTTATTTTTATATATGCGGTTTAATTATTGATATTTTGTATTGTTTATGCTAGAAATCATGATGTGCGATGAATAACTTTTGAAATTTAAAGTTTCTTATATTAATAAAAGGACGTTATTTTATCTCATTGAAATCGAATTTTAAAAGGCATCCAATTTGAAGTACTAAGACCTAAAACATGTATAATTCTTCAGTCGTTTTCTGTTATTTAGAGGTAAAAAATCAGTAATCAATCGATTTTCACTCAAACATTTCGGAAAGAAGAGGAGAAAAAAATTCGAAAACAGGTGCTTTCAGGGCCTCAAAGGGTTAATGTTAATTTTATACTTCATCTGTCGTTTATAAATGCACTGTAATCTTCGGAGCCAGATGTCATGTGACAAGAGAGAATCCTTAAATATATTATAAAAGAGAATGCTGAGGTTATACGTAATTCTTGATTTCTTAAATAATAATAAATTCTTAATTCTATGATAATTCTTAAAATTTCAACACAAACGTATATCATCAAACACCAAAATTCACCGAATTTTAGCATTTGGACTTTTTAACTTCTTTCTAGCACTTTTATAGCATGAATTCAATATTACGGATTCGCATTCTGAATAATATCTCCTTAATTAAAACCTAGTTTTGTTTACTCAAAGCCATAACATTGAATACAAAGCTAAAAATTTGAAATCACTTTCAATATATAAAGAATACATATGGGTTTTACAAACCACAGTCTGTCTGATTATCTGTGTAAATTTAGCTTAATATTTAACAGATTAAGTTCTAGCACCAAAAACAGCTGTTTAGCAAAGGAAGTATCATAGAACATTATACATAAGCATTTTTCAGGGTACTCTAAGAGTACTTTGCAGCTAATGGCTGATAACGTCTTACGCCAAAGCCTTTGAAAATTATTCAACAGAATTTTTCTTAACCAGCAGCAAAAGGTCCTCAACAACCGTTGGTCATATTTGTACATCTATTGACCATCTTTCTCCTTTCTCAATGCAGGCCCGAAGTTTTCGTCGTCATCTTGATACAGTGTGGTGGAAACAGAAACATCCACATCCCTCCAAATCTACACATGCTGTTCATTAACATGCATCTTTTCCGAGCAAGCAACTAAAACCAAAATGTCGGACACGGATGCAAAACATGTTTTAATCTCAAGAGCATCTTCGTCATTCGACGCATCAGTTATAAACATGACAATAGGCCACAAATTACACAAGTAGCGATTAATGTTTTTTTACATACTTGCAGGCATAAACTGAAGTAAATATGGCATATTTCAATGTTACTAGTTTATGATATCCCTGGACACTATTTTTAAAGTCCCACATCGACGCCGGGTCAGTCACAGGGATGAATAGGGACTGATAATTGATCTATATATTCTAAATAATTTATTGTTTGGATAAGGTTTGTTACGTTGGACAGCAAAACCAAATGACAAATATTTTCTTCATTTAAAGTTTTAAATTGTTAGCGTATTATATGTTTCTTTTTCGTCTCAATAGTATAAATTTCTGATTTAAGTTTATACCTTTAAAACTGCCGCTTTTTCACTATTACAGGCTACGAGAAATTTTATGGGGAACACATGAAAACACATGCAGGCAAAACACTATTTGATCTGAATTGCAGCACTTAAACACTAACAGGTCTGTAAATGGACATAAAAAGAAAAGTGGTTTTTCAATCGTAAAGAACCAAAGATTTAAAAGTAGTAGGATACTACAGTTCCACGTAGATGGTAAGAAGGATGTATAGAAATCAAAAATGGCTTTAAGTCGCCTTTGCTATCCTCATATATTAAACTACTCAGAGTATCATGGATCCCAGGCTTACTGGCTAGTGTCTCCAGACTTTTTACAACCGTCGAAACTTGGAAATTCGGATAAAAATACCTAGCAACAAGTTCAAGAAACTTTTTATTTGAAAACTAGGCTAGAATACTATCGAAATGTTGCTTATTTGGAGCTATATTAAATACATATTTTAACTGTATTCGAGAATGTAACTTGAAAACATGTTTGTGTAAAACGTGTTTGTTAACTTGAAAATATGTTTTAACTTGAAAACATGTAGTAAAATGTCTGAATTTGTGGACAAAAGGATAAATTAGGGTAGATGTAATTATTTGGAAACTAGAGTTAGTCTAGTGTACATTTATTTTATTTTTTTTATTTATTAGAGAGTTTTTATTTCACTAAATTATTATCTGAAAACTGATGCTTGCATGTTACTTTTGTTTATTAAATTTTAATTGGAAAATTATGAAACTAAGGAAAAGTTTAAAAATAAAAAAATTGTTCCAGAACATTCGTTGTTGTTTTCATCTTGCTTGGGGTCTTGAATACGTGATTCGCTTAAGTAAAGGTCAAGGTCTAATTAAACTACTAGGGTACGCGAGACGGTCAACGAGTTTTGCGTGGCTGCATCCGGTTTTGGGACTTTCGGGTTGACTGGTCGCGCTTATGCAAATGATTGTTTTTGACTGATTTGGCGGAAAAATGGGAATTTAGTCATTTTAGAGGGTGCGAAAAACTGAGATTCTGGGACTGGGTGATTTTTTGGTATCGCGCGAAGGACTCGATGGTCTTGTCATCTTTCGGCTGGCATTCGTGTAAGTAAAAAAAAAATGCTTCTGGACCAGGAGTAGCATTTTGGGTTTTTAGTGATCTCGACACTTACGTTTTGCTTGCTACTAGCGAGGAAAGGTTAAAAAAAATGCGTTTTGAATATCGATGGCCGTACTCTTTGCAGAAATAAATGAGAAACTAAGCTTAAAAGGCGAGAAATTATGGAGCGCGTTTTATAATTTTCCTCTGAGGGTACTATCGACGGAAATGCTTTTGTCAGTTTTTTGCTTGGATGGATTTAAGAAGCTCAGGAATTCGTTGGCCCAGCTGTTTTTTTTTTCCGAGAAGGAAAAGTTCCTTCCGGTGCGTCCTGTGACCTTTATCGTGCCCTTGAGGGTTGTGAACTATGCCTATCTCACATTTATTAACGTGTGCGGTCAAGAACCATGAGCGAGTTCGTCTCATTCCAGGTGTACTGTTCCCGAGATCCGAACTTCCCAAACGTCTGACTTGAGGTTTCGTGAAGAATTCGCCGAGTCAACTGATTTCGTCTAGGTACGATTCTGTAATTCTTCTGAGACAGAAGACTTGGTGTCTCCATTTTCCTAATTCCAGTACACACAACTTGTCCAGTGGAAGGTGCATGTTTTTTTCTCAAGCCTCCGGTTATTAATGGCGAGAAGTATCTTCAAGGATAAATTCTTCCTTACCATTATTTTCCTGTTTAAATTTTCGTCCGTTTAACGGATGGAATTTTGGTGGACTGTTGTTAACTTTGCATGTTCTCCTGATTTTTTGAAATAATATAATCAAAATTACTTAAGGTCTAAATTGGTAATATTACTGTGTTACGAAAATCAAATGTTGGCATGTAAAAAATAGACTAATCAATTTTTTAAACGTTGTAAGAATTATGTTAATTTTATTAACAGTTAAATTTTGAGTTAAATTTCCTTTTCTATCGCTTCTTAATTTCAACTTACCACTTCCGGCCAGAACGTAGCTTTAGAATCACGTCTGAATGCTAATTAGAAAAGCGGTATTTAACTGCAAAATTTAGTGAGAGAGATACCAGATATTCTGCCTTGCACGCGTCCGCCTTTTTAGGCTACTATCTCTTAAGCTATTATTACACTCGGCCGTACTTTAAGCCCTTAATAGCTTCGCAGTCAATTAGCGTTAAGGGGCCAACTCCGTTTGAATTTTGGTAGCTTCTGCTATATCTTTTTAGTTAAGATTACTTACGTTTTAATTCTCAGTTTCCTAAGTTCATGCCCGAGTGTCGTCTTTATTATAAAACTCCAACACGGAGTTCTGTTAAACTTTAGTTTGAATAATAAAGGGTTATTGCACCCATCTCACTTGTTTTTTTCTACCCGACGAACACAAGCGATTATTCACTTACTAGTTCTTAAGATTCTACACTTTCAACTGTAACTTAGAAGTGGCCCACCAGCGGCCAAGTGGTAAAGTCGCTGACACTGGTAGTTTGGTTCGCGAGGTTCGAATACCGCGAACGGGCTGGCTGCATGGATGTTTTCGTGGTTTTTCCCATGTGTAACGTGTATACGAGCCCGTTTCTCTTAGAAAGTCCTCCACGAAGGCATCTGTCCCCTTAGGCAGATAGCCCTCTAGGCTTTGCCATAATCACACACACACGTAACTTAGAAGTGCACAGTGGGGAATCTTACATTTGACTCCCGAAAAGGTTTTAACGGACCATGTCGTTAGAGAGCGGAAAGTTCACGTTGACCCCTCCGACCTTTCAGGTGTCTCAGACGTCCACAAATCCAATGGAAGGATTCCAATTTATCGTGGAAACGATGCGTGCCTCTATGAAGCCAGCCGCAACATTTTAAGACAAAAGCTGAGTTATGAACTTCTTGGAGCAACTGGGCCTGCATTTTACCTTATGTCCTGTAGAAATTTACAATCGCGATTACAGCCTTAAAAGGTCAAGCCCTCAGCTGGTTTAAAGGAATTGGCAAGTTCTTGTTGGGGGGGGGCAGGTTTGGAATCGTACAGCTGGGAAAACTTCAAGACAACCTTGCTAAAAGCATTTCCAGTTGTGAAAGACCGTGCGAAGCTAGAGTCAGGATTGTTTAGCAAATATCAAAGCAATTTCGATGAGTTTACGTAGTTCATTCAAAGAAAATTCCAAGTATTTAATTTATTATATGGAAAGAGGCCCAATAGTGAACTTATCGAGGTGATTCTACCACGTCTACTACCGTCAGCTAAAGATTTTCTCGGAGTCCGAAACCCGCAAACATCAGAAAATTCCTTCCAGCTTGCGGTGAAGTTCCAAACCAGAAGAAACTCAGAGAAAGCGCGTGTTAACCAGTTTGGCCAACATTCAAGGTTTACTCCGCAGAAAAAAACCGCAAGTTCAGCAGAATGCGTATCGGCAGACGGGAAAAGCACTGGTAAATCTAAGGCATTCGGATATAAAAAGAAATGAAAAGAGGGGGCGGAAAAGCAAAATTTAAACGAACAGGGGTGATCGAGAAGGGGGCACGGTCACCAAGTGGAAAGAAATGCCCCTCAGAAATTCGTCTGAAGTCAGCGGTGGTGCAAAATCTATCCATGCCCGGAGATACATATTCTTGTGAATAATGTACCAACCACTGCCTTAATGGGCACCGAGCCTCAGTGATCATTTCTCTCAGAAAATGTCTTTAAGAAACATTATCGTTGTTATAGACTATTTAAAACCACAGGACAAAAAGTAATTGCCGCCCAAGACAAAGAGTGCGTATGTTTGTAGAAAACCACACCGCATGTACAAATTAAAAACGACATGTTAAAAGTAAATGTTTAGTGGTAAAAAATTTCCTAACATCCGTAATATTGGGTTCGATTTCTTACGCTTAGCTGGACCGAATCTTAATTCCCAGAATTCTACGTTTCAGCTGCACATGGACCCAGTATAAAAAGGAGAAGGGTCTGTGCCATAAATGGGCTTAGACCACCTGAAGCCCGGAGAGAAAGAAAAGATTGAAAAGTTGGTAAGAAAATTTAATTCTTTGTTTAATGAAAAACGTGGCTTCTGCCAGGTCGTGAATCATGGTATTGATACAGGCAACGCGACTCCAGTCCGTTTGAAACCTTACAGGTATGATAGGGTTAAAGAACAGATTTTTAAAACATCGTATAAAGAAAATGTTAAGTAATAAAATCACTGTACCGAGCACTAGACCGTACGCAAGTCCGGTGGTCCGCAGAAAGAAAAATGGGCTACTGCCCGAGCACCCGGATTCGTACATGTTTGTGGTTGATTATCGCAAACTCAACAGCGTGAAGAAATATCGTATCCCCTAAAACTAATTGATGAAATTATTAGAAAACTTCGCTCTACTAAGTTTAAGACAACCTTAGACGTAACGTCTGGTTATTTTCAAATCGCCATAAAACCAGAAGATGTTGAAAAGACAGCGTTCATCACAAAATCAGGCATTTATGCTTTCTTAAGTACGCCGTTTGATTTAAGCGGAGCGCCGGCTACATTTCAAAAAGCCATGGATATAGTTTTAAGGCCAGTTTTGGGTAAAAACACAATAATTTACCTGAATGACATAATAGTCTCCAGCGAAACGATAGGCGAATACATTAAACATCTGGAGAAAGTCTTTGCCTTGCTAAATGAAGCCGGCTTCAAAAAAACCCGAAGAAATACAATTTTGTTGCCAAGGGGTTGCGATAACTTGGGTACAAGGTCTTAAATAAGCGCATTGAGACCGACAAATCCAAGAGTTTACCAACTAAAAGCTACCCTCCCCCCAAACACGGCTAAGAAATAATCTTCCTTTTTGGGCTTGTGTTCCTATTATAGGGTTTTCATTAAAGATTTTGCGAAGATAGTCGAGCTTCTATTAGTTCTTAGACGAAAGGAAACGAGATTTTCTTGGACAGCCGAGAAGACCACGACTTTTGAACATCCTAATTAATTCCCCAGTCCTAAAATTCCTAGAAGGGGAGCAAAATCTAGAGATTGCTACGGATGCATCCGATTAGACAACTGGTGGTGTGCTTTCCCAGAAAGGGCAACCGATAGCTTTCTTTTCCAAAACTCAGAGTTCTACGCAAAGGAACTATTCGTCAATAGAGAGAGAAACGCTCGTTTTATTAGCGGTTTAGAAATTTCGAGTCTACTGCGGAAGTTCTCCGTTAACAGTATACTCGGACCATGCGGCAGTCGATGGCTTGTATTCGGGGAAAAATCCCTCGCCTGATACGGTGGACATTAAAACTACAATAATTTAATTTAATTATAAAACACATGACCGGAAAAGAAAATTTAGTTGACGATACCCTCTCAAGAATCAAAATCGATGAGGAGGGGAATGCAGTTAAATGTGCTATGCTTACTTCAAAAGTTATCGATTTCCGTGAATCCATAGTTGAAGAATTAAGAAAGGATCCTAAATTTAAAGACATTTACGCATATATTGAAGACGCCGAAAATTTTAAGCATATAGCTTTAACAGCTATTCGCAATAGGGCAGAGCATTTCGAAATAATTGACGAACTGTTGCTCTATACCAAAGTAACAAATGATAATCAGGAATACCGGCCAGTGATCCCAGCAAGTCTACGGTTAAATATTTTAAAAGCGTTCCATAATTCGCCGCTGGCTGGTCATTTCGGATTTCGAAAAACCTTGCAGAGGAAACGCGAAGCGGTTTATTTTCCGCAGTTGCAAAGAGTAGTTACGGCGTATGTTAGGTCGTGCCATGTGCCAATTAATAAATGATGTGAATTACAGCCCGGTCGGGTATTTAAAAAGCATAAAGACCACTTTCGCAAATGAAATAGTTAGCATTGATTTGCTCGCACCCTACCCTAGAACAAAAATAAATAAAAATAGATATTTGTCGGCTTTATTGTAAAACTCCAAGACGGAGTTCTGTCAAACTTTAGTTGGAATAATAAAGGGTTATTTCACCCTTCTCACTTCTTGTTTTCTACGGATTCAAGCGATTATTCGTTCTTAAGATTCTTCACATTCAACTGTAACTTAGAAGTACACAGTAGGGAATCTTACAACGTTTAAATACAAGTAAATGGACATGGAAGGAGTTTAATTTAGTCTGTCGATTATTGTTAGTCCAAAGGAGATTATTGTTAGTCCAATTGTCCCTGAGGGATTATTGTTTCCCTTTTGCGATTTTCCGTCGAAATACTCTTGTAACTTAGATGTACACAGTAGGGAATCTTACAACGTTTAAATAAATGGGCATGGAAGGAGTTTAATTTAGTCTGTCGATTATTGTTCGTCCAAAGGGGATTATTGTTAGTCCAACTGTCCCTGAGGGATTATTGTTTCCCTTTTGCGATTTTCCGTCGAATCACTCTGAATGTCCGTTTCACCTTTCAGCTGTTATCGCTCTGCCAAATGTTATCTAACCAAATGTTATCGCTCTGCATTACATTTGAAGAAATTAAATAATGAAGAATCTTCATAAATGTATGTATTTTTCTCGCATTGTAATAAAACAGCGGTACCTAGAGCCATCCAATTTTGAATGACGTAATCCTACCTTGAATATGGGCATCTGGAAGCCCAAATTTGGAATTGGTTTTATTATCGATTTCATATTTTGTAAAACTTTTACGAATTTTTGATTAACAAACTTAGAGATTACAAATCGAGCAATGGCAACGCTGTACAAAAAAAAAAAAAAAAAAAAAAAAAAAAAAAAAAAAAAAATTTCCTGTGGGCGAGTCTGTGTATCAGAAATTCTTAAGGATATGCTCAATTTAAAATTATTTTGCGATACTGCTATTGAACGAAATTTTATGATTTAAGTGCCAAGAACATGCTATTTAATAAATAAAGGTAACACACAAAATGTTAAAACTTTCGGACGTAATTTAAAATCTCCAACCCTTCAAATGTTTTCCTTTTTTTTTTTTTTTTTTTTTTACTTTAATATTATTGTTTTATTGGTTTTATTTATTGGGCATTAAACTGGCACGAACCCGGCAAACTAAACACAATGCAAAATCCACTTTATTAGGTTTTAATTAAGGTTGAATTAAAAAAATTATTTTAGCCATACCTTATAATTTCGTTTATTATTTGGAGAAACTATATAATCGGTTTTTGAATGATACTCGTTATTAGTACTGTGAATTTGCTACGTGACAAAAAATTGATGTCCGGCACAATAATTGCCCTTCGCGGTATGTTCAGAATAAAACAGTACTCGAAAAAAGTGTTTAAGCAAGTCTAAAAAAACAATGCTTTTTTCCCTTTAAAAGTGAAATACGTTTTATCCTTTAATATTTATTAAGGTTATTGATGGTCAGATTTTAAAAATAACCTTCTTATTTTAAAGGTTGTCCTGCTGTTCAAACGGTATAGTGGTTAGGGAAGACTACTGTGGTACCGAAGGGCCCAGGTTCGAATCTCAG
The DNA here is from genome assembly GCF_044657685.1 of Stegodyphus dumicola. Classification (NCBI taxonomy): domain Eukaryota; kingdom Metazoa; phylum Arthropoda; class Arachnida; order Araneae; family Eresidae; genus Stegodyphus; species Stegodyphus dumicola. The sequence continues at coordinate 34,862,776 of NC_140777.1, read as the reverse complement.
AAAAGACATAGATGTTTGTAAATGTACAGTGTCTTTGCGACATGGGCGCACTCAAGCTCTACGGCGAGCTGAAAGTCCTCTTGAAAGGTTGTGGCAGGGGAAGAGGAGTGGGAGACCCTCGGAACCATTACACCGGGGTGCATTCCATCAAAACTGGGGGTGGAACTGAACGAAGTCCTACTGTAACCTGCATGGCGCTCGAGACTCTTGGCGACGTCAAGCTCAATCTTATTATCCTTGCCACGATGAGTTTCGTGGGCTTCATCTAATGTTACCATCAGACAAGTGAGATAAGTCACAACACAGCACAAGATTTTTGTTGAAAATTCTTTAGACTTTCCTATGTAAATAGATTTAGCAAGAAATCACTTGGACGATGTGCATATGTAAAACGAGGAAATAGTTTAACTTTACTAATGCAAAATTAATGATAGTGAAAAACTACTGGTTTTTAACTATTAAAATATAGACTGAGAAATTCAGTTTCCCTTCTAGATTTATAAAGAGAAATCGATTATATTGCTTAGGAAAGAAGTTGAAAAAATTTCGGGGATATAAAGTTTTCGGAAGAAGAATTTTATTATTAAAAATTTTAAAAATATGTTGATAAAAAAAGCCAGTCAGAATTTTTCAATGAGATGTATTCCAGACGTAGGCAAGACTGATTTTCTCTCCAAGGGGAATGCAAATGTGAGAAACAAAAAACTTCTCGTATAATTTTTGGCGATCTCGTATATAGGGCGAGTGCAAAACTCTACATAAATCAAGGAATAAATCTCATTTGCATTACTTAGCATCCACAAATCGAAAAACCATCATTTGGCGGGGAGTCTGAACTATTTTATAAAACCATCACTTTTAAGTGCAAATCAAATGGTATTCAAATGTTAAAATTGCTTCGACATAAAATAAAATAAAAATACCATTACTTATCAATTTTTCTCTTTGTTTTAATCAAAAAGTTTTAGCAATTCAATATTCCATTCCCCATATTCACCTGAAAGCTGACTGAGGGAAGTAAATGATTTTGCATTTTCATACATACTTAGTAGTTTGGGTAAGAAAAATGGCTTTAACTCAATAAATCGGAGTACTTTGAGACTCAAGTAAGAATTAACACAGCTAAAAGCAAAACTGCTTTCGGTATTCTTTAGTTTCTGATACCGAAACATCATATCATATTATCACTTGTTCAAAGTCCTGCAGTATAAAATATGTACTATAGGCAGATATCCTTAATTAACCTTTTCGAGATTTTATACAAATATTGTTAAAGACCTTATATAAATATCGGTTGGAATTAAATTTTCGAGTGTAAAGCATAAATTTTACGTTTCGCAAATATGCATATAGACACAGGTAGAGATGGGTGGGATACAACATTTTTTACCATCGGTCGTACAGATATAGTTCTGTCTCACTGTGTGTGCAGTTCCTCCTCAATTTTGATTAAGAACACCCCGGGATACCCCGGGATCGATCCCCTCTCCTACTTTCTACCTCCATTCTCTCGATAGGCCTTTCTACTCGTCGTGTATTTTGAGTATTCTCTTGCCGCACAGATACTATACGCTTATGAACATCTATGCCTTTTCCTGGAATTGAAGCCGGGGCCACTGATACGGCAGTCAATATCACAATCCGCTCAAACGGCTGGGCGGCACAAACGTGAGTAAAAGAATATTTCAATCTGCTGTATATAGAAAAGCAGAAACCAAAAAGCTGTACCTTTTTCTATACAGTTTTATATGGATCCGCCTCCATGTCGGTATAGTAGTCAGCTCCGTTTTCCACCGTATCGACTAATACTGGTTCCAATACCGTTGAAGGTTTGATGTTTGTAAACTTATAGAGTCTGTGCAACATAGGTGCACACAAAACAGTGTCAATTCGAAAGCCCCCTGGAGAGGTTCCGTAGTGGGTATACACAAACGTGAAATATCCTGGGATAGTAAAATTCCGCGACGTGGCTAAATGAGCGATGCGTTCGGTCATATTTAAGGAATGATGAATGGTTAAATAATGAAGTGTACGGCCATTATTAAAAATAAGTTTTACATGAACCTTAAAATGGATGTTTCCAGAATCGGATTTCATCAAATAAAGTGATTTAAATCATTAAATGTTGACAATTTATTCACATTGAATATAGCTTATTGAATATACATATCTTCGTTTAAAACAAATTCAGCAAGATTGGAACATAGTCTGTAAAGAGGGTTGCCTAAAGTATTATAATCCTTATATGCCATGTATGCAGCAAATAAATAAAAAAATTAAAAAAAAAAAACCTATATTGATGCTACCGAAAATAAATATTTCTAGTAAAATGTTCTGTAGGTCAATATCGAGTAATCTTGCAATTTGTCTTATTAAATTCTGGTAATCTTAAATTGGAATTATTTACCTAAGGTCAGATTTAATTAAGAAACCTTTCTGAAATATCCTACATGCATAAAAACTATACAGAATGTGAAATGCAATGATTCCCAATAATATACAAGTAAAATATCTAAATTTTGTTACTTTATGGATTCATTTTCATATAAAATTTATTCACGTTTATTTGCTGTAATATATCTTTCCCTGGAGAAAGATATATCTCAGCAATCTAAAATCTAACAGAGCATCAAATTGTGATATCGTATCAAATCAATGAGTAGATTTTGAATTCAGTATACAGTAGTTTGTTTAAGAGTGATAAACAGTCTTCTGAGACCAACACATCTGGAATTATAGAATACACGGCTGTATCCGTCGCAATACATGGATTAAGTCCTAGTAAAGCCTGAATGTAGAATGGGTGCTATGCATGCATTTGAGCAGTTTGAATTGGTTGCTTAGTGAAACTGTTTCGAAGGGATTTGAGGCAATGTGATACAATGTAGATGATAACATGAGCAATATTAATTGCATCTACCGTATAACTAACTGCCACTGCCAAAGTCTAGTTTACAGCTATCACCTTCAAATAAAATGCTGATAATTTCGAGATATACATACTGTTCGTGTCCACGAACAGTATGTATATCTCGTCATTTTTCTCTCTCAAACAGGCATTCCTGTACATTAATAGATTAAGGAAAGCAACTTCGTTTCATAACTAAGCAAATTTCAATATTAAGCTGAAGTTTAACTATGGAAACACCACGTGTTTTGTGATCATATTACAAAGATCCTTCTAAAACAAACAGAAGGAAGATTCAGAGTTGAATCTATCTATGTGAATCAATTGATGAAGGTAGAAAAAGATTGTGATTCAATGGATGAAGGTAGAAAAAGATTGTGTTTAAATTTATACATGTTCCGGGCACTGCGCAAAAATATGAATTTTAATGTAAAGCATATTACAAAGATCCAATATTTGTAATAATAAATGTAAAATCCAATATTTGAACGACTTTGTAGTGATGCATAAGATCTTAATACAGAGAATACATTTACACATTAAGTTAAAAACGCCACGTGATAAGTTTGTTGTAAGTTCCTGTTACGAGTTCCTGTTAAGAATTACGAGTTCAGGTATCAATAAACCATATCTTATGAATAAAAAAGTTATTTAATACATATTCCTTGTAGAATAATATAATACATGAAACACTTATCGTATATTTTTGAAAGATTTCAGTTTGGAAGCGAATTTCTTGTTCCATGCGTTCCCTTTTTAACCTATAGTCAAAATCGTACCGTGTTATCGGCTGCTGCCCCCCATCCCCCTCGTCAGTTACTCTTATTCACAAAATCTTTACCGTTTCGTCCACTGCACTTCCCAGTCCTCTCATCTACTGACGGGAAGGTGAATTTCCTCCGATTTATCTCCTTCAAAATATCATTATTAAGAGTGTTGTTTGTTCAGCTTTAATAACATCTGGTATTATTAGGTAGACCATATACATTAAGCAAACGTTTTTAATCACGATAAGTGCTCGATTTTCCAAGACACTAACCGCAATGGAACAGTATTGACGACTTTTGAAGATGATGTACTTATTGTAAGAAAGAAACCATACCTGCATTCCTAACATAGCTAAGAGTGAGATAAATATATGACAATGTGCAAGAAAATGGTTTCGTGACGGACTTACATAGTTTAGTAAATTTATAACAATACTCTGCCACCAGCACAAGATTCGGAGCTAGATTTCGTCACAGAAATCCCTAAATTTGAATCGACGAAATTTTCTGTGTACATATACCGCCATAATGAAATAGGCTCATCGCTTAAATTTGGATCCTGAAATGATTTATTTCTGCCAGAAAAATACAGCGAATATTTTTTGTTGTTATTATTATGCGTGTGTGGTGTGTGTAAACTAATTTTAATATATTAGGTATAACATCTGCAAAGTAAGATTCTATCTTTAAAAGTATGAATTAATTCTACTCTTCCTACTATTTTGCGAATAATAAGTTCTAGAATGCTCCAAAAATAGCAAATTACGTAACAATAGCTAATAGAGGAGAATTTATGACTTCAGGTCAGTTCGTCCGGTAGGAAACAATGGATCTGCTATTTCATTTCCTTTAGTTCTACAGAAAATAGTCATTGAAATATTCCGATTCTTAGCTGTTCTCAAACAGAAGAGGTGCGTAACAAAGTTTTTTCAGTTAAATATATATATATAAATTATGTCTTAATTTAATGGCATTTGCTTAAATTACATTCTTGTCTTTGGAAACTTATGTTCTATATTAAGTATAGAACGCTATAACATAAATAATTTTCAATTTGTTCAAACGACATCTGTACTGTGTAAATCATATTCAAGAACAATTCGCATTTTTATCAGAAATTAGATAAAAATAAAGCAATTCAAAATACAAGTATTAAATGCGTTGTGGAAGTTTACGATAACACAGTTAAATTGAAGTATTTTGTTCCAGTGACAAAAATTAATTAAAATTAAAAACAATACAAATAAGTAAGTAAAATTCATCTTACGTTTATTTAGTGACATCAAAGTGTAAAAGTTACATTTTTAATTTGATGGTGGCGGGTCATCAAAATTAATGTGGTTAGCTGACAAGACAACATAAACAGGCACATACATTTATAATTAATTAACATTCTAAAAACATTGGAAAGGCAACTATTAGTACACGGTAGTTCTTACATTCAAATTTTTCATAGCGCAGTTGTGGGGTTAAAGCCGGGGAAGAAATCTGTAAAGACAAAAAATTATTTAAACGCTGGTCCCTGGGGCGGCAGCCTGGAACTCCGCCATTCTGCAGTTTTCTTCAGACAGACTCCTGGGCTGCTGGTTCCAAACAGTCATTCTTATGCCGGTGAAAAAAAATCAAATTTTCAGCTTAGAAGGAGTTTTGACGTTTGGATATAGTGCTTTTGCCTCCATGGTTCGGCTCTCTTCTCTCACTGCTCGGCCATGCCATCTTTCTCATCTCAGGAAGAAATTTTTCGACTTCTCAGTAAGTTCTATGACGTTCATGCTCCGAAGCTTCTTTTCCTCTTTTCTCGCTCTCAGTCTTTCTCTGTGTCCCAACAACGCGGCACTCTTTTTGTGCACCGGCGAGATCTTGAATCATTGGTGAATAAGGTGATGGGGAAAATGCCAAATAAGACAACCTCCAAAGAGAAGAAACATAGAAATCTTCAAAGGAGAAGACTTTACCGTCCACCAGAATTTGGCAAACAACGCGGTTCAACAGTACAGCCCTCCAAGGCCACTGCTCGAGGTCAAATACCCCTCTGCTGGAAGGAAAAGGGGAAAAGACTAGACTCGCATTAGGGTCTCTACCATAGCGAGGAACGCAACCTAACTGACGAAACATCACCCCCGTAAACAAATCTCCCAGCAGAACATTTCGATACTAGAGATGCCTGAGCAAGCAGGGTACCGAATATGCAAATCAGCACACATGGTAAGGTACTTGGCAAAAGAATTCGAAGCGCAGCAGTGCCCACATAAGGAATTCTGAGAAACGAATTCCAAGCCGACAAATTTTGGAAGGACAATTACAAAACCAGTGAATAGTTTTCAACACAATAAACAAATTAAGTACTGTAAAAATTAAAACTATTATGTAACAATTAAGTTCAATTACCGAAATACACACATTATAAGCTATTTCTTAAGAAATAAGTATACGTATTCATTTTCAAGATTGAGTTTCATTTAAAATTGTTCGACCTTACCACCAGTCAGAAAATATGAATTCGATAAACTTTAATAGAAAGAGGGGTAAAATTAAGTTACTTTAATTAAAATTTAACAACCAAAAATGCAACTGCAAAACTTTAAAATAATTAAAGTTAAAAGTTAAACAACCTTAAGGGTCAAAAACAAACAAATACAAAAACCAAGTAAACTTAAATCCCTAAACTCAAAATTAAACAACTTGAGAAAACTTTTAAAGCAACCAAACCTAAATTTAAAGTTTACAAAATTTACAGTTTAAACTTACAACCAACTTTTAACAAACTGAATTACTGATCAAAACAGAATAAGAATACTTAACTTAAAGCTTCAAATATTACCAATTGTACATAACACTTAACTTTAATTGTTACATAAGTGTATGTAGCAAGAAACATTAAAATCTATCACATATATTTGTTAGAATATAAACACACCTTTTTTTTTTTCCTTTATGATGCTACATAGTCATAAATATGCATCATCTTATTAATGTTTTTAAAGACTACAAATAATTATACATTTATAAGGCTGCTAATATAAGTTTGCAGCTATATAAATATATTCTTTTAGTTGTAGGAGAAGTAAAATTAAAAGTTCTTTATTTTCAAATTCTAAGTATATATAATATGATATAAATTTACAAGTAATTAACTCATAATAATAGTTATTATTCATATTATTCATAATAATAGAAAGATTAATATTAATGTTTACTTTTTCTCTCTGTTATAAATTTTTTACATTTATTGCATATTTGTTAATTGCGCTTAGAGATCTATAAATCATGCACAATGAAAAACATACAGAAAACATTAAGCTTATATAGTACGAGCTGATTGTGAAAGAGAAATTGAAGTCGTTTGTATAAATCTCTTCTAATATAAAAAGACTTTTTAATTGACATTAGGTTAAATTAATTCTATTATCTATTAGAAAAGGTTCATAGTGAATCCTCTATTGACGACATTTCCAATAGATTGCCTTTCGAAACAAACCTGAATTTTTGAAAACGTGAGCAAACTTTGATAGTGAACACCACTTTTCTAAGGCTACTACATCCGCAGAACTCCGAAATCCTCTAAATCCTATGGATGACCGCATATAAAGAATGCGAACTGTATATTTAATAACGCATGCGCATTAATCTTAACTATACACTTGTAACATTTGAATTTTCTTTCAAACAGATGAACCGTGTTTCTATTACTTTTGAGGTATTAGAAATTGACAAAATGTACTAGCATAACTATATTCAGATACACACTTATTGAACATGCCTGAAACTCATCATCCTGCTCAGAATAATTTGTCTAAAGGAAATATTTAATAAATATAAGAAATGAAAAGCTATGCAAGGTCAAAACAGAAAGGCTCATCTCTGTTAAATCGTTTTAATTGATAATAACATGTGTTCGTTTTATCTTAAAATGACTTTTCAAACAGCGGATGAAATGAGAAAGAAACAGTCAGTGGGCTAAAGGCAGCGGATGAAAAGACACTATTTCGAGTTGGGGATAAAAAGAGAAAGGACGAAACGACAAACGGCATTAAGCCAAGTTTGAAAATTTCCTTTGTTAATGTTAAATGTTAATACAATGTGTGTGTCTATATATATAGAGAGAGTATTTTAAATGCGTAGGAAGAATATTGTACTTTTAACTTCTGGCTGTAGGCATCTCATCTTAGAATCGTCGTAGTTTCGTCAGAATCTTAGAATTGTCTTTTCTGTACGTCATCTTAGAAATGGCGGAAGCTAGGAAAAGGAATAGTAGTTGCTTGGGAGCCTATTTATACTACGTAGGTGCATAAAGTACATCTAAGCTGTGATTGGTTAATTTTAGGTTGTTATGTAACATGGAAAGATCTAGAATTTAATGAACTAGGAGGAAGCACACCACACTATAACAGACCGCATTAATTCGTAACAAGTTAGGAGAGTAAAGAATATTTTCTTCTTTTAATATGGAAACCGGTAAAGTAAAATGAATTCCACTGAGCTCAGCCTTCAGAAAGGAATATAAGAGCTTATATATGAACAGGAAATGACTCAGAACTGAAGAATGATGTTCTGTTATCGTCTCTGGAGATTCTGGAAAATTATGAAATTCGACTATAACAATTGCATGATGAAATCCTTGATCTTCTATGGAAATTTAAAGCCTCGAAAGAAGAATATACAAAAGAATTTTATTCATGCGAAGCCCACATGGAGAAATTATTAGTAGTTAAGATGATTTGAAGCAAGTCACTGATAAAGTGGATAAAAATTCCCTGAGGCATTCAGAATGGAATTAAAAGAAACTTGACCTGTTGAGTCAAGACAAAGGCCAGCGAGTTTGAAGCTTCCGAAATTTATTTGATTGAATTGAACGGTGATCCACGAAAGGGCTGAATTTCTGGAATACTTTTACTAAGATACATGAAAATCCGATGCTGGATCGTTTAAAATTCTTAAATCTAATCCAGGCCACTGCTCCAAAATCAAAAACACGGGAAATAGTGGACAATTTTCCTATAACTAAAAAGTCATTGAACATTTAAAGAGTTGTTTTGGATGAGGCGATATCCAGTTTCGGGATTTATTGAAACTTGTGATGATAAGTAATACGAGTGAAACGAAGGACTTTAGTTTGTCGTCCTTATACGACAGTTTGGAAACCAAATTACGCGTGTTAGAATTACTTAGTATGTAGGGTATCATTTTAGATTTTAACCAGTTATTTTGTCCTAAACCGCTTTTCTATCTTCCTCATTACCATTTTAGCTACCAGAATGTAAATTACTAGCTTGCGTGATATTCAAACAACATAGCAAGAACTAGTAGTATTTAAAGGAAGGTTTTAGAGGATGGAATTAGAGCTTTGCTTGCTAAAGACCAAACTGATAAATTGATTTCTTTGTGAGTAGTATTCTGCGGTGTTGCGGTTTTTCGCATTAGGCTTGTTATCCCGATTTTAGTTCACACCCAGTTTGTGTGTCTTTCTAACTCTGCAAACATTGGGCTAACGTACCTTACTTAGTTTTAGTTAATCCATTATCTATGATTTAATCCATAATTGTTAGCTTTTGTAAGCACGAGTGGTGCCGGCTGTTCACTTTTATTTGAGTGAAATCAAAAGGTCCTATACACACTTTCATTGTCTCTGTGGCACTTACAAGACATAGCGATAGTTCCCTATTAGTCTCTACAACATTTCGTACATTGTATATGTGTGTGTGTGTGTGTGATTTTTCTCATTTTTCTGACAGAAACATCATAACAAGACCACGAAATTCATCGTGACAAGGAGAGGAAGACTTGGGCCTCTCGTTGGCAAGAGCCTTGAGCGCAGTACATATGACAGTACGACTTCGCTCAGTTTCGCCACTAATAACACTAATTAAAATAGAGAGCCGCCAGGGTGACGTGTCCGAGTGTCTTACACCCTTCTTTCCCTACCACAAACCTCTGGAGAGGACTTCAGCTCACCGCATATTTCGCCCAGAACTCAGATATTATATCGCAAATATTAATTATTAGGATATTAGGATAAAAAATTGCATCAAGGAAAGGATGGTGAAAATTTAGGATTTTTTTCGAAGCTAGAGAAATGAAAAATTAGCAACGCCTTCGCCAGGAATCAAACCGCGGACCTCTGGGATACGCGCCCAGCGTACAGATCACTACACCACGAAGACACGCTAAGAAGGCGGGAGAAATACCTTATATACTCCCCCTTTTAATGGGCGACTGGGGTGTTTAGGGGACCCAATCGCCCAATCCTGGGCGTGGAGAATCCTCATCAAACACCCTTTTAGTTTGGGCGCCACTGTAGAGACATTAGGATATCGAGGTGTAGTGCAGACCACTACACCACGAAGGCACGCTAAGAAGGCGGGAGAAATAACTTATAAAAATAGCGAGAAAGATTATTCACAAGGGTTGAGAGAGGAATTATGTGAAAGTATTGGTGAAGTGAAATTAATTCATAAATAGGAAAGGGACAGAAACAAATGAAAATCTGCATTCTGAGTAGTAACAATAGTTCTAACAGTTCTTTTGAATATCCTTGGTAATAAGTATGAATGTTATACGCATTATTTAAGAGAATCTGTCATTTGTTATGATGTAAAGAAAATACCACAAGGTCCCTGGTTAAAAGAGATTCGTAAAATAAATATTCAACTGTCAGACATAAAGTGTAAGATATTCTCGAAAACAAAAAGTGTTGATAAATTCTGATATTACAGAGAAACTAGTCATTGAAAATATTATATATTTAGAAAATAGTCGGGCTGCAATGCAGACGCCTTTAAGGGGTTCTAATGGGTAATAAGGAAGATAAGGGGTCTTCCCAGGTAAATTCCTGAGAAGGAAATTTCAAATGTACATGATTCTCTGGCATGTGTTACTTTATTTCTAAACAGAAGATGAGGAGAAAACTTTTAGTAGTTAGGCATTACTAGTATAAATGACCCTCTCGAGTCTAAAATGAAAGCTGAAATTTACGAGGAGACCATGTAGTGTTTTGAGAAAATTTAAAGTTGGACTCAGAAGGGAGGTATGAAGTTACATTACCTTTAATACTGGACCCTTCTCGATTGTTTAATTTTCTAGTAATAAAGAGTTGGAAGAAAAACGTCTAACTAGTACGAAATTATTAGGTTCGGACCAAGTGGAAGTTTATGAAAAAGTATTTGATACTTTGTTGAAGGGCCGAATCATTGTAAAGATTACAGAAGGAAAAGTATGTAGAGAACATTATTTGTCTCATAATCCAGCGCTTAAAGAATCCAGAGGAATCGCACGAGTAAGGCCAGTTTTTGATTCTCCGGCACACGGCAAAGAAGCAGTTTCCTTAAATCATTATTTAGAGTGAGGTCCAAACTGATTGAAATAATTCCAATCTTGTTAAATTGTTTTCGGAAATAATCTATTGCCATAATTTCAGACATTTGAAAATGCTTTCTTGTAAATAGGTATAAGGAAGAAAGACAGAGATTGTTTATGTTTCTCTTCGAAAGATGCAGAGAGAGGGAAGAGAAAAATTTATCGGCACCGTCGCATGGTTTTTGGGCTTAACTGTAGTCCCTTTCTGTTTGCTGCTAAGTCGAACTATCATTCAAACCGTGCAAATTCATGCTCGAGTGCCCTGCCATAATCTAAATAATTCTATAAAAATAATATCCATAATTGTTTTACCGTAGAATTAAAAGCTGTCTCCATTTGTCAATTTTAGCTTTATCTAGTGATGTCTTTGACTGTCATTACGATATTCTTGAAATATTATGATCACATAAAGCTTGTGTAGCCCAGACTGGGTGTCATTCCAAACAAGGGTCAGAATCTATCAGGATTTAATTTGAAATATAATACACATTTGATTAAAGACCGTCTCCAGATTTTCTGAGGCTTCTTCCTAATTATTACAGTATATATTCTCGATTTTCAAAGCATGGCTTCTCTTTTTACAACGTGTCTTGGTAGTGTAATTGAAAAGCATGTATAGCTAGCAATCGGAGGTACAAAGTTCGAAACACTGCGAAAGCGCTGCTCCTTTTTTCCCCTTTCCTGTTCCGAGTAAACCTAATGACACTGCAAATTTCCAACTTAGTCCTGAAGAATTTTAATTTGATTTATTCCCACATGTAACATGTGAACGTAGACGAACATTTAATACATAAATAAAAGTCAGGCCGGCCTTAATGCGTTATGTAAGTAATGTCCTGACGAAATGTGTTGAGTGTATTCATTTACTGTGCTTTAAATGTATCAGTTATTATTTCTTAAAGCATTCTTTTTTCAAAATAATTAAAATAAAATGGTGAAGATGGTACAAGATGCAAAACCCAAAACTGAAAAGTATAATTTTAAGATACTGCTTTAACCAATATTAATACATTTTTATATACTTAATTAAAATTTAAAGTAAACAATAGAAACAAATGCTCAGAATTTTCACATAAAAACCGAGAGTAAATGTATACGACATAGTCTCGAATAACTATAGAATCTTAGTCTAATTCTATTCTGGAATTATGTTCATTAGATACCAGAATAAAATTTAAAAAAATAGAAAAAATAGCATACCTTAAAAAGTATCCAAAGATATGCTACTTTATTTATCTTTAATAGCTGGAAACGGCATTATTAATTGGATGTGCCGAAAAGCATTTTAACACAACAGAAATTTTGCTTATGTGCTTTAATATTTTACTTCATTTAAAATGCATCAAATCCTATTAATTAAACGCCCGCGATTCGCTTGAAATCATTAACGAGCTTTTAGCATTAATTAAAATATTTATCAACAGCTTGGAAATCTTAGATTAAAAAAGTCTTAGAATTCCTTCGCTTATTTTAATCCTTTTATGATCAAGACATAATTAACAAAATTAAATTTATATTTTGTGTTTACGTAGCGTAGATTGTATTATTTCAAATTAAAAACCGTGTGTTTCGAATAAAATGCATTCCAAACAGTAAAATTACGCATTTATTTTCTTCAGCGTTGAAAAAAATATTAAAGCTATCTGGAAATATTTATACATAGTTCTTAGTAAACATCATTAATTTCTTACGATGCGTTTTGAAATCAAGCAATTTATAAGCGTGAATGGTATTTTGGGAATTTGTTTTTAATATATTATTTAAGAATTTTTCAGAATGAATCTTTAATGTATGATTATTTTTAATTTAAATATATTTTACATATAGTAAGAGATAAAACAAAATACTGCTTGCCTGTGCTCCTGACACTTGATCAAAAAAAAAAAAAGCATTCACTAAGTTTTATGGAATAATAATCTTCTTAGTTTCCGTCTAAAATAGAAGAATTGGAAATTTGCATTCAATTTAGTAGATGGAATTTTATGGAAAGTACTAATTTTTTACCAAAATGAAATTTATTTATTTTCATTAGAATTTAACTTTAATGATGTTGATCCAATGTATGATAAATTAATGAAAGAAGCTATAGTTAAAAAGCATAAAATACATTTTAAGTTTGAAATATTCGAATAATTTATCAACTTTTGTTAGCTTTTATTTTAAAAAGTAATATTATAACCGGCTTATTCCAATATTATATAGCCGAACGAAAAGGTTATTCTTTTTCAAAATTGCAATTGATTTAATGTTTCCTTCCTCATCTTCTTTCAAACCCTGCATATCTAAGCCATTTATATTTTACATGTGTTTGCCAAACAAATTCTCACCAAGATCAGATATACTACACGTTACAATGTGCAATTTAAACAAATCTAAAACGTTTTAATTACAAATGATAATCGATCATACGTCGTGGGCGTATACAGATGATACATCTGCAATGTATCGTCTCTAAGTAATCACTTTACTAGATGTACCTAATAGATCGAAATTTGTAATCCAAAATTTTGCATCTTCGCCGATTTATGAATAAAGCAAACATGAACTCACTTAACACGAACTCAGTTAAGGCGAACTCTCGGTTAACACTAGCAAAATTTCGGTCGCAGCAGTGATGTATGCGACCTCATAGGACGTTTTATCGGTTAATGCGAATTTCGGTTGACATGAATTAGGAACTGTTTTTTAGTCACTTCTGTCATTAGATTTTTGAATTTAACACGAATTTTCAAAGTTTTTCATATTTTTTCTTTCCTGTTGTTTTTCTGCTAGAGCTGTGTTCCGTTTAATTGCAAACCTCATAGAACAAGCTGTATTCTATAGTACATCACAAGTAACATTTCCGGACAATCTCATCAACAATGCGCTTCGATAAATAAATAAGTGGTGTAATGTATTTAATTATAGCAAAGCACACTAGGGCTATCTGCCTAAGAGGAGGGATGCCTTTCGTGGAGGACTTTCTAAGGGAAACTTGCTCGTATACACGTTACACATGGGGAAACCACGAAAACACCCATGCAGCCAGCCCGTTCGCGGGATTCGAACCTCGGACCGAACTACCAGTGTTCAGCGACTTTACCGCTCGGCCGCTGGTGGGCCGATAAATAAATAAAATTCGGTGTTTAGATGTGCATTTTTGTTCCTGCTTGTCAACACAACTAATGTTAAACCTTGAATAATTCTGAATTAATTCAATAAAATTACTTACCTGTCTTCTTCTCCCAAGGGTCACTGGGACAAATTATTTTCTTCTCTTCTTCCTAAAATTTTGTGGGGCACAGCATTCTAAATGAATTATTCAAATTAGAACTTAAAATGATGGTTTGGTTTATTTAATTATGGCAAAGCACTCGAGAACTAGCTGCCTAAAGGAAGGAAGGCCTTCGTGGAGGACTTTTTAAAGGAAACTTACTATACTATATACGTGGCACAATTGGAAAGCCATTAAAACGCCCATGCAGCCAACTCATTCGCCGGGGTTCGAACCGTGGACCAATATACCAGCGTTCAGCAGCTTTACCTCTCTAAATTTTAATGAATTGCTTTTAAAATAATATATTTACGTAGACTTTAACTTCAAACTTGAATCTTAAAACTTTCTTCTAAAAATGTTAATATTAACTGGCCTCCAGATTTTCATCAGTTTATTTCCGAGAGAAGTGCCTTTGGCTATTTCTGTAAATCATTATAAATTATAGTAAGCCTTCACAAATTAAGAAAATTCCTTTACTGTTAATTTTTATATTGTGTTTCATAGTATTTACTTCTGTAAGCTTTATGTTAGGCTTTGTGGAACATAAATAATAGTTTGTGTTTATAATTAAAAAAAAACTCCTTCACTACGACAGCCTAGCACCTTACTAATGACCATAGCGCATAGCTCGAGTGTGTAATGTAAATAATGTACTAAGACCACGGTCCTTTTTGTATACATATATTTATCTATTGATTTATGCTGTTTTTGAAATTATTGTTTTAGTGTTGCGTCGATTTCCCTTAATTGTAAGTACGGCTTCGTTCCACTGCAATCCTTGGGAAGAGGGCAATGTTAGGAATATTGTATAATGTAACTTGAGAAGTCTGAAAAAGCGAAGCGTTTTTAGAAAAATGGAATTACAGGGGAAGTCTATTTAACATTGAGGTAATAGCTAGCTCGCTAAATTGCTGACATCGGCACACTGACGATGACTTTGGCTACTAGTATTTGTCGCCAAATTTGACGAAATCAGTTACAATTGTTCAATTACAGTTATACAGGGTTCGGACCAAAATGATCCGTTCCCTGCTAATACTGTGTTTGAATAATTGTGATTGATTCTTATGTGTGATTGTAGCCGTATCCGATCCTTATGCATAACTTTAACCGTGTACCGTTTCCATTAATTTCGAGAAACCGAAGGTACTATAAATTCTCGGCGGCCGGGTCAAAACTGTACAAGACCAGAGAAAGCGCTAGTTTTCAGTTTTTAGTTCCAGGTCGACTTCGAAGAATTGAGAAATCTCCGTGCGATCATCCTTCTTTAGATGCGCTTTTGCATTGTGTTCAACATGCTTAATATTTTGAAATGGTAAGTACTGCTTGTGCTCTGTCATAATGAGAAGAGCTGCGCGAGTATTTTTGTGGAAAGTTTCAAGACTGTAAAAATTTTCTTTTGGGAAAATGAATTTTACCAAGCTGCTATCGGTTCTGCATTCGTTCAATGTGTTACGAACCTGTACCTGCGTAAACATATCTTTAACAACATAAAATATTGTATCCATATGTAATGATATATGTCATTAACTACAGAGAAAAAAATTAAAATTTTTTATCTCCATAAATCAGAACTACGATATAAAAATATACTGTGCCACTGTACTCCAGTGTATTCTTGGTCGCAGCTAATCAATGCATTAAAAGTGCCTTTAGTATACCAATAATCTACTAATTAAGTCTTAGATGGGATTACCGAAACATAATATGCCATTCATTTCGTGCTAAGACCTAATTTGTCATACCCGTTTGCATCGAGATTCAGGTTCTTTCGCAAGACACTTCATTGGTCTTGAAGTTATCGAAAAATGGCTAATGAGGTAATGTGGCAATTAGTGAGGAAGAACTGAATATCTATTCATACAGTTCCGAGGCAGTTAATTGTAATAGCTCAGTGTTAAATTCAAGGCGTACAAGACGCGTTATTTTGATTAATGAATTAACATTAACAGAAGGCTAAGGAGTATATATGTTAATTCTATTTCAGCGAATATTGCCGTATTTTGTAGTATTTAAATAACCAATAAATGACAGTAACAAGTAAATGGGTGTGTTAAAAATCGTTTCCATTGTAGAAGCATTAAAATATTAGCGACTGAATTTAGCATTTAGGTACAGATCTATTTTTACATGCGAAAAGATGTAAAGCGTGACTAAGTATTTCTAGAAACTTCTGACTCTTTCATAAATAGTTAGGCTTTCTATCTTTCGAATGCACAATTTGTACCTTTGTTTTAGGTATCGAAACAGTTTCAAAGTAATAACTTCAGAATTTCTGTCTAATTTCTCGAAGTACTAGTAGGAAAACTAATACTTATTAATTCATGAGAAGTGCACTAGTATTCTAATGGTATTAATTTTCGTCGTGTATGAGAAACTTGGATAGTAGTAAAACACTGTCCTTAATGCTCGTGCTGTTTATATATGTGTGCACAATGTACCTTGCTTATATATGCTACATATTCATGTAACAATATAAAGATTCATAGAAAACGGTAGCTTGTGAATTATGTGATGTACAGAAACTGTAGAAATATCCAATAAATTAATATTGAAGTAAAGTAAACTGCACGTTTCATTATACATTTTAGAGTTCTTTCTGTCTCAAATGTATAAAAATAAAAGACATACTTAAAGATGATAGAGTTTAAAATAATTCTTGCTTCTCTCATTTAAGTTTACATACATACATTTACATTTTACATACATGTAAAAGGGTGTTATAATAATAAAAATAATGCTATTTTATTAACTCCTTGTTAGCTGATGCTTAAATATTTAAACAAGTATTCAAAACGTCCATGAGTCTTTAATCAATATGTGACATCGGAATACCATGGCAAAATATGACATGACGTGTTCGGGCCGCTTTATTTCAACATAATACGACCTGATCATTATTGGAGTGTGTTTAATACGTGTAAAACATTTATTTAAGCAAATTAAAAAAAATATTAAATTTAAAATAATAAAAATTGTGCAAAATTTTCTGGCAGCAAAGGAAAATTTTCAGCATTCCTGCATGGTGCTTACAGAAACTAAGGCAATAATTTTGGCTGTTAATATAAATGTAAAATTAAAACTGAGTTAAATAATCAGTTGAAGCTTCACAGAGGTGATTAAGGCGAGCTGGCTCTTAGCCCTACCACAGACGTAGACATGCTGGCAATTAATATGCACGGCTGTAAAATAGAAGGCTTAAATACCATCGAAACAACATGGACGAAAGTCAGAATACTCTCTGTCTGAGTTTACTGAGACACCAGTTTAAATAATATATTTCTATCCTACTTTGCATACCACACGAATGTGAAATATCAATCTGGCAAGAAAGAGTGCGTTGAAAGTAAGAGCAATAGGAAAGTTTGCTTCAAAATAAAATTAAATAAGTAAATGAAATATATCCCTACAGTATAATGGAAAATAATCTTCCGAGCTACGGCAGTAACAATGCCTAATAAGGTAACTGTAATGTGTAATTTATGCAATATAATTGTAACCCTACAATGTAATTTGTGCTTCTAATGTTAGGTACGCGGTGACGCGAGACAATATTACCTAACCTCTTGGTATGATAATGGTGTCTTCGCCTTCCGTCTAGCTGCATTTTATGGGCCAATATTTATGAAATATTGTCTTCGAAATTGATGTTCAAAAGATATGGTCAGTGTTTCTACAATAATGTAATCTACAATTTAACGATTTATTGTTCAAAGACGTTAGCTATCAAATTAAATTAAATTTTTAAACCGGAAATAACAGTTTACTTAAGAAATACAGTTCAAATCATGGCAAAGAACTTCACTTCTCTTATAAGCATTCAGTAAATTATTATATTTATATGGTGTCTATCTGAATGAAAGGCAGTAGTTTCCCAAAATAGTTTTCTGACACTTGTCAAGAATCAAGTTTTTGTAGTTAATGATTTTTTAACTCTTAATCCTCGAAGATAAGATTCCACGGTGAAGATATGCAGGCATACATGGAGTTAAAAGTCTTGAAATGAAACAGATGAACAATATCAAATTGTGAAAGATGGAAAGTGTGAAACCTGCCTAAACAGTCGTAGTAAGTCTGCAAAATAACCTACTATAATAGCTTAAAAGCCGTGTTACTGATTATTCATTATTACTTTATAGTCATTTAACTGTAAAGGTAAGTGGAACATTTATTCATAAATCTTTATAAAAAGTGACATTTCTCATATCTCTTTATGTGGAGTATGTGTGATAACTTTTATGCATCAAGGAAATTTCAGTGCACACATAATAGAAAATGACAATTAAATGACATTATTACTTACATCCCATATATCTCTCAAATATATATTTTGTACACTTATAAGTTTAGGAATAATAATTATATGCTTAAAATAGAAGAATAAAAGAATGTCACTAAGAAGAAATTCCACGGAAAAGGAAGTAAGAGAATATTGAATAACAAGCAAGGCAAAAGAGAAAAGATTTGTCTTTTAACATGAACAGCTGTGTCTATTGGAAAGTCAGGTAAGCTAACTTTCAAACTGTTTTGCTGAAATCGATTTCATTTTATCGAATATGGAAATATATGCACAAAACTCTTATATATCTAGTTTTTCTTAGAATGTTATTTGAAAGCAGAAAGTTTTGATTCAATGCTAAATTAGAATGAAAAATTATAATGACTTGTCATTATTTGAAATAATCATTTAAAAAAGAGATAATACCAATTAAAGCTACATAACATTTGTTTTTCCATGAAATATTGTTGTCAGATTTTATAGCAAAATCCGTCACTACATAACCATAACAACTAACTGATTCTTTAAATTTTTGATATTTTTATGCTGTTAAATGATTAAATAATTGTATGTATTTATAGCCTAATGTATATTTAAGCCATAACTTAAATTTGCGTTTAGATCCTTAATATCTGTTTTTTATTAGCTTAAATCATAACATGTTTGCCCTTCTTTTAAATATTTCATTGCATAGTACGTTATTTGCATATACGTTTCACACAAGTACAGGTTGTTTCAGGCTTAAAGTGGAAATATAAAAAAGTAAACTACACTCTATAACAAAAAAATCGACTCACCAAGAAGTTGCTGTTCGATGGAGACAAAACCTGGTGGATTTTAAAATTATGTACAGAATAAAAAATGATTAAAATTTTTGAGCAACTGAATGATTTATTTCAGAGTTACATTGTTACAAAATAACGAGCTCAATAAGGTGTTCACCCACCTCTAGTCTGGATGCAAGCTGCCACAGGGCGTGGCATAGATTGATAAAGCTCTCGGATGGTCTCCTGCGGTATTTCTTGCCAAATTTGCTCCAATTGTCGCGCTAGATCATCAACATTTCCTGGTAGATGCAACCGTCTTCCCACTATATCCCAGACATGCTCGATGACAAGCTGTAAAACAGTTCATAGCAACATGTGGGAAAATAAGGTTAGGGTACTGCAAAAGGAACGGTAGCAAAACAGGTCTCATGTTAAAAGGTATGTCGCCGCTGTGCTGTAAGTGTGCCTTTAATGACAACCAAAGGGGTCTGGCTGTCAAGGAAAATGGCACCCCAGACCATAACTCCTGTGAATGCACTGTCTACAAGCTGCTCTGGGCGTCTCCAGACACGTCATCGATGATCATCAAGACACAGGAAGCGGAGTTTGTCGCTAAAGACTACACGTTTCAAGTCAGCATCATTCCAACCTGATCGAGCCAAGCACCACTATAATCTGGCTTGACAGTGTGCAGGCGTCAGTGGCAGGTGGCGTAACGGTCGGTAGGAGAGTAGATTTCGCTCTATCAGCAGTCTGTGAATAGTCATGGTGAACACTCGTGTGCGGGTTGCAATCCTGATGGTTATAGCTATGAATCAGGCGCTGTGACAACTGATCTCACAAACACTCTGTTCTTCCGATCTGTTGTGGCCCTAGGTCCATCGCTACCATCATGACGCTGAAATCTGCCATTGTCCGCCCATTCTTGCCAGTATCTTCTAATCACCGCATCGTTTCTACTCATAAGACGAGCGATTCTCCGATTTGCCCAAGCTGCCTCTTTCCAGTGATACGCGACCCCTTTCAAACTCTGAAATGATAATCGTAATCTGCTCGTAATGAGCTCGAATCCTGCCACGAGGCATTTTTTCAATCGTTAAAAGGTATCCTAAATCGAAATGCAAGAGAAATTTTTAAGAATAGTTCAAGAACAGCTTCTTATACACATCTGCTGGATGCGCTGAAGATCGCACTGTTCATTCATTGGACACTAAATTTTAAATAGTTGCGTATTTGTTCAAAACAATTAAGCATACTAAATTTCAAAGTAATAGGATGATTCCTTCTTGGTGCGTCGATTTTTTTGTTATAGAATGCATTATATTCTAAAGATAGCTTTGCACATTATTCTGCATTACTTATTTTATATTAATTATAATATTTTATTAAAGTTCTCATAATCTTATTTCATTTACTTTCAAAAATTTTCTAGTTCACATTCTAATTTTAAAATTTGGTGAATGCAGTAAGAAGGTGATAATAAGACGATTTCTTAAAATGACTGATTCTTATGTTTAGAGTATTTTTAAAACTTTGTAAAATTCTATAAATATATATATGTAACTGAATTCCTTACTGTTATAAGAATTCAGTCTTTTTCAAGCCGGTCTGATGGGTTTCATTTGAACAAATGTATTTGCATATCTGCTGTTAAAAAATTTAGTTCCACTGACTTGTAATCCTTTTTTTCAAACTTCCTATTTTTAAACATCCGTGCACTTTTCTTCTTTTTTGGTTCTTTCCCTTCAACTGAAAATAAGGCAAAAGAAAATTATTCTTAAAAAATCGAAGAACCCCTGGTAAGAAAAAATAAACCTTATCTATAGATTTTTTTTAAAAGTCGTCAATCAAATGATTTTGCCTTTTTTCTTACCTTTTCAGTGCCCAGTCTAATCATTTTAAACTTTTTTAAGCATCTAATTTGCTTTCTTTCGTAATATTTTTCGGTATCCCTTCAATACATTTAGGTTATAAAAAAATATCCCCATCAAATTAATTTTACTGCAGTCTGACTTTCGTAAGTTTCCTTCTCTGAAAAAGCAACTCAACTCATCTCAGTTCACTGGAGTCAATCTAAAAGTAACGTAATTATATTTTTTCCTTTATTTTGAGAACTGGTAATAATGTTTTTCAACGTGCATTTCTTGAAGGCCATATTTTTTTGCGCCGAGGCATTAAAAACTAAGGAAAACACATCCTTCGTTAGAAGAGCACGATATCCAATGTGTCTCTGCTTTTTTTTTTTTTTTTTTTTTCCCTTAGAAAAAAAATGATGAGGAATAGGTAAGCATGCAGGAAAGACAAAATATTTCGAAAGTGGTATAGATAAATACCAAAACGAGAAAATATAAAGTAGTAAGGTAAATACAACATTTTTTCCCTGTCCGTTTCTTTTTCAGTCATTATATTTATTTTATTTGCTAGATTCCAAAAAATCAATCTAAAAGTCTATTTTAAAATTTTTTGTTTCCCCTTCAGTTTTTGCTTTTGATACTTAATACGTTTGTTATTCGTTTCGCTTCACAAGATACATATTCTAAAATGTTTTTCATATTTTTTGAATAATATGACAATATGCTTTAATCTTAGAAAAATAAAAACAAAATATAATTTATTTAATATCATAAACGAAAATATAATGTCTTTGCTTATTTAATCTATTGAGCAATCGAGCCAAGAGTTATCTGGTTCAGGAGCGGAAGTCAGTATATCATTACCAAGACAAAATCTGATGCGGACACCATATAACTTCCTCTCACGGTCTATTAAATTATACTCATTTTTTACTCCATTTCATTTAAACATATTTCCTCGAATTCCATTCGAGCTATATTTCTCATTCAATTAATTTAGTTTTCACTTCGGGGCAAAGCAAAAATACATAAAAGCTCAAAATACCATTAAAAACTGAAAATTATAGAGGAATATAAAAACCAAATACTGTTAAAACATTTTTTTTTTACAATTAAAATAAGAGTTTGTACGCAAAAGCAAGTAATTCGGCCAGCGGGCAAGAAGGCACATTTTTCGGTGCATAAAACTGAAAGTTTACTTTTAGTTCCACTCGGTAAAAAGTCACTGACTGTACAGAAAGAATTAATTCGCTCTTTTGCTAAGTTTCAAGTGTAAACAAATATGACGGCTATATAAAAAAATAAGCTTAGCCGCACTTAAACAACTTTTAAATTGTTGATAATTCTACAACTATTGCATGCAGGTTGACTAAAGTATAGAAACCTTAACCATAAGATAATAACAGCATAATTCTGTCATTTTTAAAGCAAAGAATGGACAACTTACCAACATATAAGAATAAAAATAAGAAACTGAGCTCACGGAGCCGAGTAAGGGAGTGGGTATATATATATATATATATATTTAAACACTTTCGGTGCTGCCGATTGCGACCAAAACGGGAAGTGCACAACTACATTTCATAACAGTCCTATATGCAAAATTGCAAAGATCTGAGACTACTAGTAATACATGAGAGATACAGACATACGTATGTATACGTACGTACAGATGTCAGGAAAATAGCTATTTTGAATGTATTTTGCGATCCGTTTTGGGAAAAAGAGTATTTTTTTCCCTGTCTTTATGTACAAATGTCACGCAAGAACATATGCTTAAATTGCATTCCATAGCTCTCAAAATGCATATTTACGTTGAAACAGGATACCCAAAATTTTTCACCATTACAATAGTTCCTTTACTTCGTACAAGGGAGTAAAAGAGATCATATTCAAATTGAACGTTGAAAAAAGCCACGAAAATTCAAAATAGCCAGTGCATCCCTGAGTATGCGACGAGTGTTCAGCAATCATATACATCATAGCTACCGGTGGTTCTGAGCTTCATTATTTTTGTTATTAATGTAGTTGTAGTTATTGGTGTTCGCGTTATTATTATTATTATTGTTGTTCGCGTTATTTTTATTATTGTTGTTGTTGTTATTGTTGTCGTTGTTCGTATAATAATTGTTATCATTATTGTTAATAGATGCTGCAGTAGTAGTAGTAGAAATAGATTGCAGTAGTAGAAGTCGTAGCCTTAATCACAGAAGTCGTCGTAGTAGTAGTAATAATAATAGAAGTCTTAAACATACTAGTATCAGTATTCGGCCGCAGTCGTAGAAATCGTAGTCGCAGCTAAACTCTTAAGCGTAGTAGTTGTAGTAACAGTAGTGTTATTTGATGTAGAAGTCCTAATTGGTAGTCGTTATTGTTATTGTAGTAGTAACAGAAGAATTCATAGTGGTAATAGTATCAGTTTATAGTAGTAGCTGTGGTAATGGTGGTTTGCTCAGAAATCGTAGTCTTCATATGAGTAATAGCAGTAACAAGAGTAGTCATAATCGTAGTAGCAATAGTAGTAGTAGTAGTAGTAGTAACAGTAGTAGTTAAATTACTAAAAATTATATAGTTTACATAGCTGTCTTCAACACTGTAAGAAAACCGATTTTTCACGAAATTTTTTCCTACATTGATTTTACATTTTTCCTACATTTTTATAGTCGCAAATATACATTTTTTAACTTTCAACAAAATTTTATCTTTAAAAGTAAACAATCTCTAGCTGAAAAGATAAACAAGCTTCACGAACTTCATCTCAAAAGATAGAATTTATCAACTTCATTTGAAAAGATGGAATTTATTTTTAAACATAGACATTCAACATAGACATTATTTTCAAACATAGACATTAGACATTTTGAGACTTGAATTTTAAAAATTGCAAACTTTTTCTTCGCAATTTTGTGTGATCAATATACCGAGTTCGTGTAATCATGAGTTCCAGCAAAGTTAATAAGTTACGGACGGGCCAGAAAATATCACTTCCATCCCAGAAGTTTAATAAAACTGAAGTTATTTAAAGAATGATCAGAGTATCTGAAAAAGAAAATTGATTAATTTATGAAGTTACTGAATAAAAAAAAAATTCAGAAATATTCAAAATTTTATTCATTTTTTGCATATAAAAATAAAATTTTGTCTCTCATTCTAATTTATCTTGTTTAATACTTCTAAGTGCATGCGGGTTTGTAATAGATTGAATGCATACAGAACCGATCGTAGCTTGATAAAATTTATTTTACAAAAAGGAACATTATTATTAGGACTTATTATAAAAGGAACATTAGTATATTTTATGTTTACTTTGTAATTTTGTGTTATTTTACTTGGGTCTGTATACTTGGGTCACTCCGTTTGTTTGAGCCGTAAATCTTTTAAGAAACTTGGAGATTTTACTTGGGGTACTGTTAATATTTTAAGTCAATGGGTATCAGAACGCGCCTTAAATTTTTGTACTAACCGCTTATTTATAATTACTTAAATGTTGTTTTTGGATAAATGTTAACGATATTTAGTTGCCAGGATTGTATTCTAACTCTTGATTGATTTTTCTTTTGATCATATGATTTTATTGTTATGAATATTTCTTCTCTAGTGTTTGTAAGGTTTTTGAATTAATGAAACTGAACTTGTTGCTCTTGAATTAATTTAATAAATGACTGAGTATGTAGTGTAAGTGATTTGAAGTAATGGTTTTGTTTGAGAGATAGTATTCTATTTTTACCCGAGCACCAAGGCTTATTGCTTCTTATTTTTCAGGTTTAAATTTATTAAGTGTGATATTGCATTGATTGAGTAAACGGATTCTTGAATAGTTCAGTAAATGTAGAGTGAGGTAGATCAATGACGCAGTTCCTCTCCTCCACACAGTATAAGATCAGGGTTTCAGATTTTCTTAGATAATTTATTATTATGTTAATGTTTGTCCGGCACCAAAGCCACCAACCTCGTACAAAAGACGATTTTCGGTCAAAATTTCGATTTTTCCTTTATCTTAAAGAATGCATCGTTAGCTATCAAATACAAGTTTTTGCTTGCTGATAGATGAATTAGAATTGAAGTTATGAGCATTTTTCTGTAACGGAATAAACCAGAATTTCCAATATTCTGGGCCGGAAGTGAGCGCTTAAATAAACATACCTATTAAGAAACCTTATTTATCATCAAGATTTCGCAATTTATAAACTTTCGTACTAAGTTTAGATATTTGTAAGACATTCTAAGAATCTAGCGATAGTTTTCTCCCTTAATTTCGTATTTAGGTTTGGCGCAGAGAGTATTCGACGTTGAATACACATACTTGAATGGATGTGTTGCTGCTTTGTCGATTAGCATTGACAAAGTGCTTGATTTGAAAGCTATGCCATATTTTTGTATCATTTGCAAAAAAATAAGCAAAATGGAATGTTATCTTCAGCACAACATATGTAAGGCGTAACATAATTCTTCTGCAAATTACAAAGAAGCAGCTTTGGGTATGCAAGCAGTTGGGGCTTATCCGCTTTTTGAATGATCTATAAAATTACGAAAGTTGAAGTACACGTAGCATTATGAGGATGGGGATTGTAAGGGACTTAAATTGTGAATCTGGTAAAGATTCGGTTGAGAAACTGGAATGCATTGGACATGTACAGAAAAGCGTTGGTAGTAGACTACGAAAAGTAAAAAACTCCACTTCTGGATTGAAAGGAAAAGGTAAACTGACTGATTCTTTTATTGACGAACTGCAGAATTAGGAATTACAATTAGAAGTAATGTTGGATACTTAATTGAGATGCATCAGGCTGTAGTAGCTGCTTGTTCCTTGTAGCTCTTCTTCGAAGCCAATGCCCTCCTCAACCAATGAGTTGGTGCAACTATCAATGTGTGATTGCAGAAAAGAAAAAGATCAGCCGAAAACCTCTGGTATATCAACATATATTTTGAATTTAATTATACATATATGGAGTTGACTATTATTTAAAAAAACTAGAATTATTGAAAACGTGCATACATGGCAAAACTCAAAATATCAAGGAACGTTTTAATGTCATATTAGCATATTATTGCAAATTGTTCCGAAAGAAATATTCATAAACTCGCCATCATTAATATTTGGAGCATGTAAATGTTGTATTATTTAATGTTATTTAATGATGGATTTATAGGTTTGCTTGAAGCATCTTCAAGGTTAAGTATGTGTCCTGAATTTTACACTGAGCAGGGAATTCGAAAACTCGATAAAGTGCAAAATCATATCTTTTGGCGTCATTACACAAGTTTTATAAAAATCCAAAGAAAAAATTACGCTTTGTTCGAAAGAAAAAGAGCAATGTGTGGGAAAAACAACAAGGTGTCAATTACACAGCAGGGAAATTTTACTTATCAGGGATGCTTCTTTCTCTAAGAAATTGTTTTATGAAATCTTGTTTTCTGAAAAATGCTTTTTTCTGTAAATATTGCCAATATTAACAGCCACAACTCAAAATTTTATGGACAAAATTAAATGATACTTTCTTTACATGTTTCATATAATCTGATGCATATTCTGAAGCGGAAGATTTTAGAAATATTAATTAGAAGTTGAATTGTTACTTTTTATTTTTAGATTTTGGATGCAATAATAGAGAACTATACAGCAAATACTATATATTTTGTCATATCTCAAGCATATATGAATATTTCTTAATTATTTTGCTTCACTGCTGGCAAAACAAGTGTAAACAAAAATACAAATTTAAAAAACTGCTTATTTATGTATAGATTTTTCACCGTGGTTGTGGAAGTAAACGCAAATTTTAAGCAAAAATTATCCTTTTTTTCATTATTTTTCAAAATTAAAATTATTTAGCATTACGTTTTAAGCTGTTTTCACTCACTAATATGTTTATCTTCAAATTAATATGTTTATAGATAAAATAAAAACCCTTTTTTCAAAAATGTTCTCGAACGACGTCGGATAACTTAAGCCAAGCATTTAAAACTAAAAGGTTAAAAACGCTAAATTTTTACCGGTTCAACATACATATCCGCTCTTAAATTTTTTAAACTAAAAAAAAAAAAAAAAAAAAAAAAAAAAAAAAAAAAAAAAACTGAAAAGTGTTTAACATTTAGGATAGTACTGAATTGGAAATAAAGAATGCCAATTAATTTAAAACTATCTTCAAAGAAACAGCACATACATTTGTAGAGGCATTAGGTATTTTTGGAAGCAGGAGAGATGAAAAATATGCATCGCCTTCGCCGAGAATCGAGCCGTGGACCTCTGGAATACGCGCTCTGCATTCAGACTACGACACCACCAAGGCACGCCAAGAATGTGGAAGAAATACCTTATGGATTTACATTCATATTAGGCAAAATTATTAAGAATCAAAATTAAGGAGTTCCAAGTATAAAATATGAAAATACCTTTCAACAAAATTGTTGGGTAGAGGCGAGAAAACGTTTTTACTTATGCGCATGCGTATTAATTATGATGGCGCAACTGTCTCTTCTCCTGACACATCCGTCATTCGAGAGTATGGAGATATTGAGATGTTAGTTGCTGTGTGATGGTCAATATGATTTCCTGTGTGATCTTTTTATTCATTATTCGTGTGTTGTTCTACGATGGCTTCTTTACTCTAAATATTGGCCTCTGAACAACAAATGGTAGCAGCTCCGTGGTTTTGTCAAGAAGAATTGGATATAAAATGCCAAGTCGAAACCGAAACTGTCTTCGTGGAAGCCAAAAATGAAGAAGTGGAACTTTCCCAAATTAACTGAAGAGAACTGTTTTATTTGGTCATTGAAAATTAAAGCTGCCTTATCACTGAAAAGACTTGACTCGGTAATTTTGACAGTAAAACCAGAAAACTTAGACGAGAAAGATGAAAGATTGTGGAATGAGAAAAACGCTGACGCCGTAGAATATATAAAATTTTCACTATCGCATCAACAGGCGCTTCAGTTCTCCACAGAAGAGAATGCAAAACTTCTTTGGGAAAAAATAAAGTCAACATTTACGGGACAAGCCGAAGATCTAAAAATAGATGCTGGTAGTGAGTTAAAAAATTTAGAAATGAAGGTGCATGAGTCGGCTAATGGTTATATCGCAAGAGCGAGAGGAATAGCAACTAAGTGCCAATCGCTAGGACTAGATGTATCTCCTTGGGAACTGGTGTTTTACACAGTCCGTGGACTTCGTGTAAAATTCTCTGGAATTAGGGAAATTGTGTAAACTCTCAGCGTGAAAAAACAATTGATAAAGTACTCGAAATACTCCAGGAAGAGTCCGTTCACAATTCAACGAACGGGAAACAACCTGATGGAACCAACGCAGAGGCGTTCGTATCAAGAAGGAATAAAAACTGTAAGCCAAGAATTTGTTACATTTGCCGACGGCCTGGTCACATCGCGGAGGACTGCTATTACAGAAACAAGACTTCAAAATGTGAGTTATCCAAAGGTAACTAGGAAAGAAAGAAGTCACAACCTACAAGTGTGAACGTTTCATCTCGTTCTGATGAAAGAAAAAGTGATTTTGCTCTTCAACTTACGCGTGGAAAAAATGATGAATGAGATAAAATTTGGTTGTTGGATAGTGGTGCAACTGGACACATAGCAAAAGACTTCTTTTGGTTCCAGAATATTACACCAGAGGTGAGGGTGATTTACCAGGCAGGTAAACATTCAAAAATATTTTCAGAAAGTATTGGTACTGTTAAAGCAAAAACTATAAATACAAAGAATTCTAGTTTTATTATTTTAACTATTAGTAATGTTAGTTATATTTCTGATTTAAGAAATAACTTATTGTCACTCGCTGCCTTAATATATAAAGGATGTAAAATTGAATCAAGGAATAATTCTGTATTAGTTTTTAGTAGGTGTAATGAATTACTTTTTAAAGCATTTAAGAATAACGGTACGCTTGAAGTTAATTTAGAACCATATTATAATTCTGAATCTTGCTTTGCTAATGCTTGTACTGGTAATAATTATGAACATTGGCATAGTAGATTATGCCCTTTAAATCCCAAATATATGCTTAAAATGAAAGAATACATTGATATTAATGGTGTAAGTGATTTTAAGTGTGAAACTTGTGACATAAGTAAAATAACTAGAAAAAGTCATCCAAATGTTGACATTAATCAGAGTTCAGAAATTGTAGAATTAATTCATTCGGATCTATGTGGTCCTGTTCAAACTGAATCAATTGGTGGGTCTAAATATTTTATGATCTTAGTGGATGATTTTTCTGGAATGTATTTTACTTATTTTCTTAAAAGTAAGAGTGAAGTATTTGACGCATTTTGTAAATTTAAAGCTAAGTATGAAAATTTATTTGGTAAAAGAATTAAACGTTTGAGAACAGCCAATGGTTTAGAATTTTTAAATCAACAATTAGATAATTATCTTGCTAATTCAGGTATTTTTCATGAAAAAACAATTCCATATAACGGTGAAAGTAAAGAGAAAGCTGAACGGGCAAACGGAGTTCTTTTAGAAAGAGCTAGGACATTACTACATGAGAGTTAGCTTCCGGTAAAATTCTGGGCAGAAGCAATTAATTTTAGTACTCAAGTATCAAATTTAACACCCCGGAAAGGAAAAGAAAAAATTCCTTTAGAAATTTGGACTAGTAAAAAACCCAAATTAAACTATCTAAAGAAGTTTGGATGTGTGGCATACATTCACATTCCGAAAGTAATGCGAAACAAATTTGACATACCAGGGAAAAGAGGGATAATGTTAGGATATGCTAGAGGAAGAAAAGGATATCGTATTTATGATATAGCAAGTAATAAAATAATTGAAGAACGATCAGTTAAATTTAACTAATCTTTAAAAGGTAGTAATTATATGGGGAAAAATAAAGCCTTAGAAACTTGGGATATTGAAGAATTAAAAGGAAAGGGAAACGAAGTAGATCAAAAAACCACACCTCGAATTGGTTGTTACGGAAATGCTCAAGCAAGCGAATATAATGACTCATCGAATTTCGAAATCTCCGACATGAGCCGTTATAGCGGGTGTGATGACAGGGGGAATAAAATCCAAACATCTGATAGCTATGTAAAAAGTAATAAATATGGAAATGAAATACCATTAAGAAGATCCGAGAGGCTCAAATCAAAACAAATAGCGTCAAGTATAATCAGTAATGTTCCGAATGATTTTTCAGAAGCAAAACAAAGTGCTAATTGGTATGAATGGAATTCCGCAATGGAAAATGAATTAGATTCATTACATAAACACGAAGTGTGGGAAATAGTAGAGAGGCCTGAAAAAACAAAATTACAGTCAAAAGTCTTTAATCTGGACGTCCATAATCCGGAATGATCTATAATCCGGACTTCAAAGCTACAAACTTTCTTTCGATTATATCTTTCGATTATATCTTTCGATTATATCAAATAGAATTTCCGATATATATTTACTAATATGTTAAGGATCTACAAAGCGAAAGTATGTTTCGAAGTCCTTTAAACATAAAGTGGAATTGCTGCAAAAAAATGGATAAAAGCATATCCTTTGATTATCTAATCATTCCGAAATCTGTTTATCAATTTCACGCTGCTCTTCGGGGGGGAGGGAAACGACGCGGCGCGCAATGAATTGGAAGTTGATCTGTCAACACTATTCTTATCTTCAGGGCAGATGTTTTTATTTTATTTGGCTTATAATTCCTTACTAAATGTAATATTTCATCTCGATGTACTCCGTCTTTGATATGATTTAAATGAAGTTCCTCGTCATTATAATTCACTTCCGATAGTGAAGAAAGTGACGCAGAGTTTATTGAAAACAAAAAATTTCGATTGACAAATTAGTCGGTATTCTCGACTCAGCAATTATAGGACTTGAACAGCGGAACTTTGTAACTAAACAAGAAATTATGTCTGTTTAATAGAATTAAAGAGAAAGTAATATCACATGAAATGGAGCAACTTAAACAACTTACATTGAAAGAAATGTTTAATAAAGTAAACAAATAAATATTAAGCTTTTTCTTTTTGTAAATTTTGATACCCTTTAAATCATAATTGTTCTTTATTTCATAAATTACGGTTTCATATTTTTAATTTTATAATTTCTGCATGCCATCTTACCAGGTTTAAAGTGATGATCTATAATCCGGAAAAATCAATAATCCGGAATCGCCGAAGTCCCGACGAGTCCGGATTAACGACTTTTGACTGTAGTAAAAATTAAGTGGGTTTATACTTTGAAGGAAGGAGAGTCTGGGGAAGTAAAATATAAAGCGCGATTAGTAGCGGCTGGATTTAATCAAATAAAAAATAAGGATTATACCGAATAATATTCACCAGTAGTTAACATTGAATGTTTTAGATTATTGCTTGCACTTTCAGCACACTTTTTTTTTTCACATTTACACTTTTCAATTAAACTTGAATGTAAAATTTTATGATGTAAAAACAGCATACATGTACAGTGACTTAAAAGAGGATGTGTATATGACTCCTCAAACCTGGTTATGAAAAGCTGATTGGAGAAGGAAAAGTACGTAAATTGGAGAAAAGTATTTATGGGTTGCCTCAAACGGGTAGAAATTGGTATATGAAAATAAAAACTGAATTAGAAAAACTTGGACTGGTACAGTTAGCATCTAATAATTGTATATTCATTTATAATGATACCAAAAACATTTTTATATTGTGTTTCTATGTTGATGATTTAGCTGCATTCTGTAATAATAAAGAAATGCTTGAAAATATTGTTTCTAAAATTAAAAATGTATTTGAGTTGCATGAAAATACTAATTCAAAATTTTTGGGAATGCGAATAGAAAAACTTGAAAATGGTATATGTTTGTCTCAAACAGAATATATTGAATCTTTATTCATTAAACACAATCTGGAAAATTGTAAAGCAGTAAAAACGCCAATCGTTAAAGGGGCAGATAAAGGTTTTTCATGTACAAATGAAAAAATTGATGCAATTTTGTATCAGGAATTAATTGGGGAACTTTTATATTTAGCGAATAGAATGCGTCCTGATATATCATTTGTAACAACTTATTTGTCACCATTTAATCATGTACCAGAAAAAAGGCATTATCTTTTGGCTAAAAGGGTATTAAGGTATTTAAAAGGTACAAAAATAAAAAACTTTTCTATAGCAATGATTTTGGAATTTTAAATGCATATGCTGATGCTAGCTAGGGAAATGCAGAAAATGGTAAGTCATTTTCTGGTATTACTATTTTACTAGGTGATTCATTGATTTCTTGGAAGTGTCGTAAGCAGAGAAGTGTTAGTCTGTCTACTTGTGAAGCAGAATTACTTTCTATTTCTTAAATTTGTAAGGATATTATTTGGACTGTAAACTTATTATCAGAATTAAAATGTAAACAATTTTTGAATGGTGCAGTGGTTTTGAATACAGACAGTCAAGCTGCCATCCAGTGAATCAACTGTGCCAGATCTTTTACGAAATCCAAACACATGAACTTACGTTTCCATTTTATGAAGGACTTAACAAAGGACAATGTCATTAAGTTGGAATATTCACAAACTGATAATATGATTGCAGATTTTCTTACTAAGAGTTACAGTGAAGAAAAATTAATGCAGACATTGAAAATAATTTCCTTAATTTCTTAAAGTAACGTGTTATATATTGTTTGTATTCCATTTTTGTATTGAAAAAATGTTGCTCGCATGAGGGGTGTGTTGGGTAGAGGCGAGCGAACGTTTTTTCTTATGCGCATGCGTATTAATTATGATGGCGCAACTGTCTCTTCTCCTGACACATCCGTCATTCGAGCGTATGGAGATAATGAGATGCTACTTGCTGTGTGATGGTCAATATGATTTCCTGTGTGATCTTTTTATTCATTATTCGTGTAAATAAAGTGTGTTGTCCTACGATGGCTTCTTTACTTTAAATATTGGCCTCTGAACAACAAAAATGATTAAATAATGCACTTTTCAAAAAGTTTCACTTGGCATTTATATATTGTCACCTGCTAATATATTATGTGAGTCATAAAAATATCCTTTAATGAGGTAATGTGCATTGTACTTTAAAGAGGAAATTAATATTCTACTAATTTCTACTCTGACTACTAAAATGCTTACTCTCTCTATTACAGTGTGCTGCTTGCAGATTAAACGCTCCTAAAATGAAGGCATTTTACATTTAACTTAGTTTTAAACTAAATACGAGTACTTTTATAAGCTTTAATTTAATTCATTCTCGGTGTTTTCCTGTGGTTGGACTTTTTATTGATTTTTAACCTACTCCCTGATAAGCAATAGAGTTTAAATTTTGTACATAACTGTTAATCGATGAGATTGCTATGCGATGAAACGATGTTTTCAGTATATGAAGTATAATTTCCTTTACTTCATGTTTACGCGATTTTTCGCCCATTTCTTCGTTTAACGCACAAACGAAACATATAAGTTTTTTTAATGTTTCTGCCATAGAATAGAGCGAAACAATTTTTTTCAATGATATTTGAAAAAAATTGTAATTTAATTTCTAAATTTTTGGTGA
This sequence comes from Stegodyphus dumicola, assembly GCF_044657685.1. Classification (NCBI taxonomy): domain Eukaryota; kingdom Metazoa; phylum Arthropoda; class Arachnida; order Araneae; family Eresidae; genus Stegodyphus; species Stegodyphus dumicola. The sequence goes on along the minus strand of NC_140777.1, from coordinate 34,829,098 downwards.
TTTTTTTTTAAAATTGATCGAATTTTTAGACTATTTGACGTAATCCATCGGATATGTAACGTTTTGAATTTGTTTCGACTTAAAAGCAATCAATACGCCCTCATTTAAAACATAAATGTAAAAAATTATTAATCAAACGATTTTCTACATTGTTTTAAAAAATACGTTGAGGCTGAAACCAACGGGAGATAAAAGCGTTTCTGGCGGAAAAATTAGTTTTGAGTTTGCCATCATAGAGCACTTATTGACGAACTGGTGATATCCTTTTTTTTCATTTTAACTTAAAGTAAAATGTTCATTGTAGCATTTTTATTGCATACAATTTTTGAAACTTAATATTCGAAGCGACTTCTTCATTCTGTAAATAGCATTCAGTTAGTTTCTCTAATTCATAATTTTCTCATAATTTATTGCTTGACTACAATTTTCATCATTAATAACGCGTAGTTGAGATTAAAGAAAAACAGGATATAATATAATATTAAAAAAATTATACAATAAGCTTTTATTTAAAATGGAAATGATAATTAATGCATTAAACGGAAAAAATTAATTCGTCATATAATAATGAGAATAATAGATTAAATAATTATCTCTCTCTTTGTATATATATATATATATATATATAATTTTATATCTCAAATAAAAAATCGTGAGTGTCCTAAATAAGAAATTTATTAATTGGATTCCATTATCAAACGAATAAGTCATAATCGCTTTATATTAATCATGAGTAGACTACACTTTTTGCGATATAAAATGGTGGATGAAATAAAAGAATTATTTTATCTGTAAATATAATTATTTTATCTATTATTATCATTAAAATATATGAATAAATTATTTTTCTGATTTTAGTGTATTAGTTATTATTTCCATTTTAAATAATGCACGCAAAATGATATATACAATAAGTCGCAGACAAATTTTAATTAACCAGATTTAAAGTAAAACATATTTTATTTGCACGCGTTGTTTTGAAATGACATGCTTAGGACACAGTAGTATAGCAAGTTAAATCAAATAAAAATTCTTGTTATGATATTACGATTCCCATTGCAGAATGATTTGAATTCCACTGTACATTGAAAAGCGTAATTTTAGGCGGTAGGGAGAATGTAAATTATTCCTATGCTTAAACTAATTTTATAAGCCTAATAATTTAGCATTTAGATTACAAAATTGAACTACGTGAGGAGAGAATTAAATGAAAATGTCTTTGTTGCCATGTGATTGAAACAGCAATTTTTTGTTAAAAATAACGAGATTTCGGTAGCCATGGAATAACACATTTTCAAATAATAAACTAGAGAATGAAATTACGTTTTTGCTTCTTCCACACTTCGCATCTCAGGAAAGGTATTTTATTGATTTTTGTGAATGTAAAGAAATCGAAAATACAAAGGGGATAGAGAAATAATAAATTAATTTAAATTCAAAGTGAATTACCATTTCATTCCAAAAATTTGAAAAAGGGGAAATAAGAAACAAAGAAAACGAATCAAGACTTAATTTCAATATTAAATATTTATTTATTCATCATGTGTAGTCAGAAATTATTGACAAGGGAAAGATACTTCAGAATAATGTTTGATGTAAGAAACATTCAATTCCAATTAATTACGATCTTGTTTCTTTCATTGATTACCTAGAGAGAGGCATCACATTTTAATAAACTCCCAAATTTAGTACTATTAGGAGGAAAAACGCTTAATTTAATAAATCATTCGTAATTATTTAAAGACATGTAATTTAGACATTTTCCTTACATTTAATACAAGTTTTGCCGTTTTGATTTAGCAGAATTTCTTTTTTGTTCTTCATCCGTGAAAATAGAAATGCGAATTTGTAAATGAAAGCTTTGCAATACCCCTTCATCTGCATTTTTATGAACTCTTAATACTACTGAAACGTTCAAATAATGAAAAGGAAAACAACAAGCAAGGTCTTGTTAAACTTAAAACTAAATATAACATACGGATACCTCCATGGCTTTCTTGTACGCCTAAATTATACGTGTATTTGTAGCACTTATTTCCTGGAATTAGTTTTAGCTAACCGATCTCTCAAGCAAGTTGAAACTAACATTAAAAATTGCAAATTTGAATTAGGTTAAATTTTGTCATGGTGGAGTCAAATTTGTTGCATTTTTATTTTTCATAACGAGTACAAATCTTTTCCAAATATCAATATAGAAACCGGAAGACCGAATTAAAAGTTAGATTTCGTTATTTGTTCAAAAATTTTTCTTCTAATATGAAATTCAAAAACATAAATATATTCATAATTTAAAACACTTAAGGAATTGAAAGTATATGTCTACGATCCACGATTGCAAAAATTAAGGCTGGTTAAGGATTTTAAGGCGGGTAAGGGAAGTATACGTACGTACAATGTATGTAACATAGAGAGAGAGACAAAAAGTAAGAAATTTAGAAAGAATTCCAGAAAGTCCCCAAAGAACCAATAAATTTCAAAATTCTCTATAGATATATAAAATTAACCAAAGGTCAAAAGACTCAAAGAAACGCGGAATACTAAAACCAGAAAAATACAAAAAACACAATAAATGCATAGGAATGAAATCAAATGTAGTGAAATCTAATATAACACTAACAAGCAGATTATTGTTCACTGTTATTTGTTCAAAATTTTAATTCAGATGAACTCCCTCACCCTTTCAAAACCATTTCATTCCTGTTTTCCAAAATTAGCTAAATTATATAATTATTAGAGTTCACCCAAAAATTTTGAATTCCTCACAGACGCAGTATCAGTTCCTTAAAGAAAAATACAAAGCCACTTGAACTAATAAAAATTCAAATGTAAAATAACGCAAAAGAAATTAATTAGACACTTTTTATTGAACAAAAACAACTGGATGAATGAATTTAGAACTCAGAGTCATTCCTTTAGTGAAATATATTGATCACATGCATATGAAACATTCCAACGTTAAATAAAATAAATAATTAAGAACACATTTTCCACAAAACTACTTAAATTAATATGTAATTTAGTTTTTGATCATGGTATGCTGATAAAACCTACAGCTGAACTAGCTAGATTATTCACAACAACTTGCAAATAATTGAGAAAGTTAAAAATATAAAGGTTTGCAGCATCAACTGCTATGACTGAGAATCTTTACACGTTTCTGCACTTAAAGAAATCTGCGAAAGTCTTCTTGAGCTACGAGATTTTTTTCTTTGAAATGCTTACTATTCTGGATTTGAAAAATGGAGAGAATATCTGCATTTCTCGCTCTTCAGTAACTACAAGAAGCATTCGAAATTTCTTTACCTACAAACAAATGGGAAGTTCTTATTCAACTCACTTGTGTAACCCCTATTTAAACAAGTGAATAATATAATAAAATATAAAGGGGATACTATTTGTTTTCTAAAGAATTTAAATTTCTCAAAAACGTTTCTCATAATAATTTCAATGATTCTGAACACACTTTCAGGTACACCGATAATATTATTATATTCAACAATAATAATTTTTTTAAAATTAGCAACATGTACCCCAACAGTCTAAAACTTAATGAAACCAATAAAAAGCATATAATTATAAATTATCTAAGTTTTAGCATTCATAATCTTAAAGAAATACGACTATTTGATTAAAAGGTGGGAATTTAAATTTTGTACAATAAAACTTATAAATTGGTACTCCAATATCTCTAAAAGGTAATAGAAAATCCAATTTTTTATCGAATTACCGGAATAAAAAATGTTTGCACTGAAATAGAACAACAAAAGAAAATAATATTCAAATTAACTTCAATAACAGTCTTTTGATAAAAGGTAGAGTAATTAACATCCTACAAAAAGTTTTAAAAGCCTGAATTTTTTGTGTGAAAGCTCAAATATAGAAGGATAAAGAAGGATGTTTCAGGAAATTTTATTATTTTCCACATTTTTTTTTTTACTTTACTCTATGAATAGAGGGCCCAATAAAGTCGTCATGATAAGCCCATGACGTGAAGACCTTTTACTTTTCTAACCTTTGTTTCCTTTCTTCTTTTTCTTTAACATATTAATTTTATAAGAAAAATATAAAAATTTCGTACAAGCATTTCATTCACCGTTTAAGAGCTTTATAACTTGCCATCGCCAATGAAGCCAAACTGGGACCCCTAAGGGTCCTTTTCTAGTCTAAAGTCTGCTCTTTGTAATTTGATTACAATATTCTCTGTTAATTTCTAGTATATTTTGTATTTCTGCATTTTAATTTTAATTTCAATTTTAATTTTAATCTTACATATTCTGGAAAAAGTGTTCTCAATTATTTAATTTATTGAACATTGGCATTTTTCATACGAATGTGATTAGTATATCTCACTAACAGATTGCCTCTGCGCCCACTGAGTAAGTTTTAAGTTCGTGGCCCCAGTTTTTTTAATTCAATAAAATGTGTGCAATTAATTTCTTTTGTTTTATTTGACATAATTTTACTAGTGGAAGTGTCTTCGTATTTTTTTAAGGAACTGACACTGCGTCAGGAAGGAATTCAAAATTTTCGAGTGAATTATTTAGAAGGGTTTATCAGCTAATTTTAGAAAACTGAAACGTAGTAGTTTCAAAGGAGGAGGGAGTTAAGTCTTATATACGTCCTCTTGATAACGTTACATCAGATTATTCCTCTTTTTATGTGTTTATTTTTTGTGGATTTTGCATTTTTGAGTAATAGTATTTCAAATGTCTTTAATTTTCCTGACGTTTGATGAATTTTAGACATCTATAGGGAATTTTTAAATTCTCTGTTATAGAATTCACTTCTTTTGGGTATTTATGGAATTGGTTCTTATTTGGTCTACAACTGATTAATTTTCAGCAGCATAATGGGCCGAAATAACAAAGGATAATTTTTTAAAATAAATATTTGTTGTTCCACATTTTATTCTAGGTGTATTTTCGTTTATTTAATTATGGCAAAGCACACAAGGGCTATCTGCGTAAGAGGAGGGATGCCTTCGTGGAGGACTTTCTAAGGGAAACTGGCTCGTATACACGTTACACATGGGGAAAACCACGAAAACGCCCATGCAGCCAGCCCGTTCGCCGGGATTCGAACCTCGGACCGAACTACCAGTGTTCAGCGACTTTACCGCTCGGCCGCTGGTGGGCCATTCTATTCTAGTCTATTACCATATAGTGAAGTGTAAGGTATTTATCTTTCCCAATTAATCTCTCTGTTAATCGAAGCTGTGTAAAATCAAAAGATGAAATTCTTAAGAATATAATTAATTTTAGTTTTTAATCGGAGAGATTTAAATAAAAATGCATTGAAATCATAATGTAGCTAGTTAAAAAATTCAATGTTTTAACCAGAATTGCATTATATATTTTTCTCTTTTTCTAATGTAAAGGAGAGAAAAACATTTGCATATTAGTCTAAACGTACATTCATCTAGTATACTATAAAATGTTTCGCTAGTGAGCCATTTGTATTGATAAATTATACTGAGATACGATACTGAAACACACCTTTTGGGAGATGATTAAAATATGTTCTATTCACACTCATTTTTTTTCCTCTTCCCTTCTTCTTTTTCCTTGGAAGGTGGTCCAAATTGCAAAGGTATGTGACAGTATCTACTATTATTGATAAATTGTGAAAGTAAAGGTTATAAAGTAAAGGTATTTCTCGCATCTTCTTGGCATGTCTTCGTTTTGTAGTGGTCTGCACGCTGAGGGCATATTCCAGAGGTCCGCGGTTCGATTCCCGGTGAAGGCTTTGCTAATTTTTTAATCTCTCTTGCTTCCAAAAATAATCCTAATGTCTCTTCAGTGGCGGCCGAACTAAAAGGGTAGGGGATGATGACTCTCCACACCCAGGATTTAGCGACTGGGTCCTCTAGAAAGCCCAGTCGCCCTTTAAAAGGGGGAGTATATAAGGTATTTCTCCCCCCTTCTTGGCATGCCTTCGTGGTGTGGTGGTGTGCACGCTGGGCGCGTATATCAGAGGTCCACAGTTCGATTCCCGGCCAATTCGTTGCTAATTTTTCATCTCTCTGGCCTCAAAATTACCTAATGTCTCCTACAAGGTAAATAGTATTTGCTATATTTGATATATTGTAAAGGTAAATAGTATCTACTATTATTCATATATTATTAATTAAAGGTAAATAAAAGTCCTGTTTGTTAGAATATGGAAAGATTTTTATTTCATGATATGTAATTCCTGAAGCATATATCATTTCTGCTGTAAATACACAGTTAATACATGTTTGAAATATTAAGCGCTGTTTGTTACTTTCTTAGTACAGTTAATTAAAAAGGGTAATTTAGGAAAGAACACAACGTGTTACACAAATCCTCTTATATTATTAACTTTCCTTGTTCAAAACACACACCAAGGCGAAATTCTCTTCAAAGTTACTCAGAAGTAAAGATTTGTTAAGTGAATATTTTCTAGCTTTTGAAATATTCTGTTTCGTTAATTAACTGAGGAAATGCATGTAATTTTGGGACAAAGCTACACGATGCCCACGTTAAATATTAAAATACCTTTATGTAAATTGCATACTACTGAGAATCACAAAGACTGTCTCCTACATTCTGCAAATTTTGAAACATTTATGTTTCTTCCCACGAGAGAAATTATTTTAAAGTTCGAAAAATTTAATTTAATTTTCGTCTTTTCCATGGGATTTCTGAAAAGCAATTTACCACGCATAAACGTTCCTCATTAATTCGGCAAATAAGTGATTAAAAGTCAATCAATGACACTAAATCTTGGAAATACGAACTCGATTACTGTTAAATTACATTTAGTCCCAGAAAGAGATAAATAATGTACTAGCGTATAGTATATAGGATGCCCTTATAATGTTTCATTATTAGCGAAATTCTATATATTTGTCTAAAAGCTAGAATTATATGAAATGTGGACCGTGTAAAATCGCCAAAAAGATGTGCGTAAAATAATTAGGTAGACTACTCTGTGGCGCACCAGCAATTTTTAAATTATATATCTGCAAGTGTCGGAAAGAAATGAATCTATCTGTTTATGAGCACATACACTTATTAATACATTTATTAATTTATCTATGAACACGTTTATTTTTTCCTACTTACTATAGATATAATAAGCATAGATCTATAACACACGTAGTGTGATAATAGAATCCGAGAACCTTTCTAATCAATTATATACTATTCACGTATAGCCTAAGATTGTAGACGCGAAACTAATGCAGTTCAAACTATATTTGGATTTCATATCATTCACAGATGATTTGTATTGCGTAATATCCGTGTCAAAATTTTTGCACAACTGAATCGGAGTCTCAGTGTGGAGGTCCTTAATCGGAAAGATTACATTTTCATTTTTTCCTTGCTGATAAAGGCGGTATTCAATGATTTAACAATATAAAGTCACACGTTTTAGTAGGATGAATGTTAAGAAAAATTTGCCTTAATAAGATATTTTGCATTGTACAGTCAGAATAGATTTGCCCTGTTAAATAATATCTTCTGTTACACTTAAGATGAGGTGCATGTTCATATACCTAAACCATGTACTGATTTTTTTTTGTTTACTTATAGGTGAAGAAAGTACTAGAGTAGATGCTAAACGAACTAGGTTATGAAAAAAATTATAAAACTTGCTAGATCTTATACGAAAGTATTAGCTGTGGTTGTTCTGGCAACAATGCTCATGACTGGTCTGCTGTGCAACAAGAAAATATTCTTTGCCGCACTGCATTCCATGACGGTAATTGCACAGCAGACGTATCGCTCTCTCAGCTACACCCCTCTACAAACCAATTAATCTAGCTTCTATTCTATAGAACTAGAATCTATATTGCTCGAGTGAGCTAGCTAATAGGTTATGTACTTTAGTTGTTAGCTTGTCTATTGGCCATCACTAGCGTTTTACCAATTTATAGTCTCTACTTGATTAATCAAAACATGTTTCCATTATATTGTTCGAGAGGTTTGTAAAGTTGCGCGCTTCCAACCTGCACGCAACAAAGTGGTGACTGCTGAAAACTGGAAATTAGACAGAGTCTTGAGAAGGGTTTAAGTCCCTTTTTATTCAACTTTAGAAATTACAAATGCGCGCTCTTGACGCTCACAAACTACGCCGACCCGGCGGTAAAATAAAAATAAGAAACTAAAAAGAGATAATAACAAATGACTAACTACGAGGCTCTCTAAACGTAACTAACCTCACCGCGTTCTAAAATACCTCTGATAATTCAGCAAACTCTGAATATTACGTTGAAAGACTAACAATTTGCCGAGGCAAGCACACAGGCCGAAACGCGTGGTTCTTCAATTTCTAACTAGCCACCTCCACACTCGTGAAGCAAGAAAAGCACATTTTCGAACTCGTTTCCTTTCTATTTAACTCAGAATACTTCCGCTGATAATTTGAATCCTTGCGCGTTCTACTAAAATTTACATACTCTGGCATTGGCGATTCCAGGGGAAAGTAAGGCTTGCCAGGAAAGATAGTTTAAACTTAAAATAAATGTTAGTTAAAATAAATATAAACCCTACAGGTTTACATTCGTACTTTATATCTTGTACAGATTTGGTAATGCAATCGTAGCAGTAACAGACTTTAGTATACAATGCAGGGTTTCTTAAACTGTGTGTCGCGACCCCCGAGAGGGTCGCGGACCTGCGGCAGGGGGTCTCCAAAAATTTTAGCAGTTTTGATATTTCCTTAACTTATTATAATAATTTTACAATGACCAAATATTTTTACACAATGTATCTGAAAATAGATAAAGACAGTACATACAGGGAAAAAACAAAAACGTTTCGACCCATTCTTTTTATAATATAAACATTTATTTTCCTTGCTTTGCACGTGATGCTGTCATTTCGTCTGTTACTTATTTAAAATTTTCACATTGTTCTATGTCTTAAAATTAGAAATTAAAGTTAATGACCTAAAACTGCAATAGTATATTACAGTACAAGGGAAAACTTGACAGGTTCACTCACGCCTGTATCGGATTCGCGTAGTACTTATGGGGTCCCACAAAAGTTTTGTAAATATTATAGGGTCCTGGGGATCGCGAAAAAATCTCAGTGTTAAAAAGGGGTCGCGACTGAAAAACGTTTAAGAAACACCACTGGTGTACAAGAACGTGCATTGGATATTGACATACCATGCACAAGCTGATTGTTGTTTTTCCCAACCTACACTTTTGTTTTAGTAATGGAGGGAAACATTTGTAGTTTAATTTAATATTTAAACTTCTGGAACAAACATGAGAATAGGGTTCTTAGTAAACATCCCGCGGCCTTCTGAAGTTGCTTAAATTTGATGTTTATGCTTTTCCAACTAAATAAGTATATTGTAACATTAAAAAAAATTGTCCCTTATTCCAGCGTCTTTTAGATGTAAGAAATGGGCACACATGAACAGAAGTAGCCAACAAAGTCATTTCAGATTGGTTGCAGTTTATGCTGTTATAAATATTTTAAATAGACTCAGTATAAATCCTTACTAACTCATTACAAAATTACGCTTTTGTACTGTAAATAATTGGGTTACAAGACAAATCTGTAGCAAGAAGGTTGGTAAAAGGAATTTAAAACCGAGCAATAAATTAAATTAATCCTTAAATTTGTTTTCATCAAAAGTAAACTTTAAATTTTGCTTTGATTAAGCTTTTGAATACAGTAGAAGTTTTTTCTGTGTTTCTTAATTATTTATATATGAAAGATTCAGGCGACTTGAAAATTTAAAGAAATTTTCAGAATTCACATCCGTATTTAGACTTCAGAAAAGTTGAAATTCGTCCCACTTATTGGAAGCGGAAGTAAAAGCGAAGAAGAAGATGCAGAAATAGATGATGATTTATGAAATCTCAAAAACTCAGAAGCTTTTCCTGTTTCTGAAACTAACGTAGGCTTAAGCTGAAATAGGAAATCTGCAATTAAAGGAAAGCATACAATTTGAAACATTGCTGCAAAGAAAAGGAACGGAAACTAATGAAATACTTTTCAAAACATAAAATACTTACTTGGGTTTCTCTTCGTTTCGTTGAAAGTTGTAGTTTAGTGTCAAACTTAAATAGAGAACGCATGAATATTAATTCCCCTTAACTGAATAATGATGCAATGTAGTTCAAAGCATGAAATGAAGCTCATAATGATTCTAATCCCTAATTCATACTCTCTTGATTTCGCCCAATAGAACTAAGCTTTTGTTGCAATTGTAATCTCTGTGAAGAATGAAATCTAATAAACATCGAATGTTTTCTGGAATAATACAAACATTATAAGCAGTACGAAACATTAAGCAACGTTAATATGCGTTCATTTATGTATAATAACAAGGTTCTGATAACCGTGAAGATATAATCAAGAGCGAAGTTATTATCCGGATCTCATTATTATTGTTATCTCCATTATTATTAGCAGCGTTAAACCCACTACTTGAAATAGCTTCTTTCATGTATCAGAAGCTGCCACTTAACAATTACTGGTGTGATGCCGAATCATTAGCTGTGTATATTCATTAACTAGGGAATGATAAAGCTAAGAAACATGAGAAGGAAGTCCGATTGCTAATCTCTTTCTATTAGTATATTTTAATAATTACGTTTAAATTTCAAATTAAATACAATAGTAAGCAATTCGCATAACTTCAGTAACACCAATTAAATAGATATGAGTGTTAAACAATTCTAAAACATGATACAGTTTTCTAATAATTCTGGTAAAGCTGGCTTACATGCCATATAATATTATTTAAATTGTTATAATATTTAATATGAGTGATCTTTAACCTGAGACGCACAAAAATTCAGACTTCAAACCGCATGGAATTTTTATATGCTTGATTTTCAGTTTGGAACATGTTTACCAAACGAAACTACATTATACGCATTTGTCGCCAAATAGTTAAGTTTATAAAATGATGATTGCGTTTGACTGTAGTATAATTTCCAAAGACTTCATGACTGTATATTTTCAGGCTTCAAATGCAAACAGAGGTAATTCTTTTATAACATTCCACAAAAGTTTCTTTTGAGTGAGTAATATTAACATGCTTTGACGTAACTGCACTTTTACATTCTCTACTTCTAAACATTTCTAATATGATTTCGATAGCATTCATCAAATGTTAATTTCTCATGAGAATTAAGCAAATCTGTAGAAATCCATAGAAACAGAAACTCAGTTTCTATACCAACCACAAGCAAATCGCAGCCTTTAAAGATAAAATTAAAAAATTCATTTTAAGATATTAAGAATGAATAAAGTTTTTGTTAATGCAAATCGTTTGCTAATGAAGTATTATTGAAGGGTTCTGCCTTTACTTAGAAAAAATACTAAGTTTATGTTCCAAATATATCGCGAAATATACACTACAAAGGAGAAGGTTTTATGATTTTAGAAAAAAAAAGAAGAAAAAAAAAACGAATGGTTAAATCCTCCATTAGAAACGCTGAATGATGCTTTTTACATAAGCGATTAAGATTTCACGTAAAAGATTAATGTTATTTGTCAATAAATGCATCTATAAAGGGCTGATCATGTTTCACGTCTCATTAAAGCTTCAGGTGTCAAAATAATACATTTTTACTTAACATAGTATGTTTTTAATTTTCCTACTTTCGTTTAAAAGAATCTGTTTAAATTAAAATCATATATTACAACTACATTTACTTTTGAGTTACATTGCAGATGCACCTGACTTGTTTGGGTCAAAAACTGTATTCTGTACTTTTTCCCACAACTCTAAAAGAATAATACCTCTCGCTTTCTAAGTCCCAGTAAGGCTCACAACACATAGTGTCATCTAAGAAATATATCTTACCCTTGACTATTATTGTCCCTCTGCAGGATAGCTCTTCATCAGATGCAATGGGGCTTGAATCTCCTAATGCCCCAACTTCAGGCGTCGTTGCTGGTGACGAAGAACAGCTGTCAGTGGCGTTCGAAAAGAGCCCATTTTCCATTATTTGCTCTCGCTGCCATTGTAATTATTGCTTCCGTACGATGCTAAGAAGAGAATTTTGCTTCAGTCAGTACTCGGGATTAATTGAGGGAGCTAAGTGCTGCGGAGTAAAGAGTGATTCTCCAGAAAATCCACGAACAGTAATCCCAAGAATCGAGTTGCTTAATTAAGGTGAAGTAGCTTAGTTGCTCAGTGCAGCTCATGTCAGATGTTTTTATTCGATTAGAAATTAGAGCTAAAGAAATTACTTTAAATAAAATACATAAAAATTATTCCAAAAGATCTGAAATTTTGATTTTTCTGGGCTAAGGATTTTATCTGCTAGGCAAAAATAACTAGCCTATTTTTATTACCTACACTTTATTAAAAAAGAATAAAGAAGAAGATATGTATCTCCAATTTATTTTCGCATTTTCTCTTTTATATCTTAGAGGATGAATAAAAAATATCTGTTAAAATTGTAGAGGGAGAGTCAAAATAAGCAGAATTTTGTCATGTAATGTAAGTGCGGAAATGGCGCGCCAGGGTGGTGCAAAGTGCTATTGGGATGGATATGGCGGCTCGCTGTTATAATCATTATTCTCCAAATACGCATTTTCATCTGGATATCCATTTCTGATGAAGCCGTGGATAAACGTGAAAGGTTGCTCAAAGAGATATACGAAATTATAATCTCAAATTAGTTTCTTGAGGTTCTAATGTTATATACTACATACTTTGCTTTCCTTTTTCCCCTAAATTACCCTATCAATTTAATGGTATTTGTATTTGTTGATCTAAAATAAGACCACTATTTTTAACAATGTACATGGTTATTCGTAACCCAGTAATTTTAAGAATTATTGTTAATTTAGTTTTAAAATTAACACACAAACTATGCGACTGATGGGACGTGACATCTGTATTGCTGGGTGGATTGACTTGGAGATACTGGAATGCTAATTTTTGCCGCAACTGAATGAAAATAATGATGATGAAAATCTTTAAAAGGTCAGATCACAGGGTCATTATCACAGAGTTTCAATTGTGAACACTATTTACAAGAACATAGGAATAAAATTCTGCCTCAATGATAAAAACAATTTGCTAGAGGATGCCGCTTAGTATTTATTATTACACTGGATAGGATGTACAAGATAAGAATATGATGCTTTAATGCTGTAGTCAATCCATTTTGAGATTTTAATCCGCGTAACCCTTTTTGTTCATATTTGTGATTAAAATTGACTTTGTGTCTCCACATCCCTCTAATTTTAGAACCCAGCCACATTCCTTAGAAATCGTATTGCCGATGCTTTGCTTCTAATCGATCGTGATATACTGGCACATTATTGCGTAGATATCCACTGTTTTAGTATAAAGGAACACGCCGAGTGTTTAGGAAGTATGCAAAAATACTTAATGAGTTTGCTTAGATTTCAATGGAACAAAATTTGGAATTGGTTGCATAGTTTATTTATCATGAAAGTTTTAATTGCTTCACTAAAATATGAGTAAAACTGTATTTCGTTTTCGAGAATACTAAGTTCAACAAACTCACAATATTCAGTATGCTACTTACCGCTTGATTTAGTATCATTCAGTGCAGAGGAAAAAATTGTAAAATTAAAAAAGTAAGTAAATTCCTTTCAAAATTTAAAATTGTGTTCGATGCTCCATCATATCGTAGCTCCAGAAAATTACGTTACTCATTAGTGTCTTGTCAGGGCAATCTACATTTGAGGACGAACACTCGCTCTGGTTACTCTAATAATTGTTTCATTGGACATGCAGTGCTTTGACCAAAAGCGTGTTTTTTAATTGATGTATTTTGAAAGTGTGCAACTCAAATGTGATATTTTAGAGTATAGGTAGGTCTCTTTCTATCATTTCCCGTGTCTTGAGAATGAGGTTAAAATAATAATCTCCATGTAGGTCAGACAAAAAAATTGTCAGATAAATATACGTTGTAAAATACAATACACGCTTCAGATTATTATCAACTAAGTCTAAATACAGGGTGATTATAATTAAAGTTTAAGTTTCAAAACGCTATAAAAAAAGAACCACTGATGAAAATGATGTGAAATTTCAAAGGAATGTTATTGAAGAAGGCGGAAAGCGTATGGCAGAAGAAAAAATTTAGTTTCAAAAGTTAGCAACAGATGGCGCTGTAAGCGGCAGAATCACGACGAGAAACGAGAAGCGATTCGTAAAACAATGGCTAAGGTGGAAGTTACACATTAAAACGCATTGACAAATTAGAATTGTTGAATAATTTTATTTGCATGACTGTACATATCACATCGAAAGGGACAAATCGGTTTCAAGAGTTTTGCGGCGACATACCGCATAAGAACCATTCATCAAAGAAGTTCGGAACTGTCGCGAGACTGGCACAAAACATGTTCAATATGGTGTCCACCGTCGTGTGCAACAAGTTGAAAGCGACAAACAGCATGTTCCACAACGGATCGCAGTGTCTCCGGGGTGATGTTCAGAATGTGTTGCGAAATGCGTGCCTTTAATTCCGCTAAATTTGCAATTGGAGCACGGAACACAACATCCTTCAGATATCCCCACAGACAGAAATCACACGGAGTAAGATCAGGCGATCGGGACGGCCAAGCTGTAGGGAAATGACGGCTGATAATTCGAGCATTTCCGAAATGGCGCCTCAACAGCTGCTTCACGGGATGTGCTATGTGCGGAGGAGCGCCATCTTGCATAAAAATGATTTCATCCACACATCCACGCTGTTGCAGAGCTGGAATCACGTGGTTGCGCAAAAGAGACGCATACCTCTGACCAGTGACGGTTGCAGTAACAGGACCGGAAGCACCCGTCTGCTCGAAAAAATATGGTTTTAGGATGAATGATGCCGTAAAGCCACACCATACCGTGACCTTTTCAGGATGAAGTGGTACGGGGTGCGTTGCCAGTGGATTTTCTGTTGCCCATATTCGAAAATTCTGGGTATTCACGTATCCTGTCAGATGGAAATGGGCTTCATCTCTCCACAAAACTTTCCACGGCCATTCATTATCCACTTCCATGCGAGCCAGGAATTCTAACGCAAACGTCTCCCTAGCTGTCAGGTCAGGCGGAAGCAACTCCTGCACATGGCCAATTTTATACGGATAGCATTGCAGGATGTTTCGTACAATTTTCAGCACCGTGCTCGTAGGCCTGTCCAATGTTCGGGCAATTCCTCGTGCACTGCACGGTTGCACACCACCGGCCGACCCCTCCTGTAATGCTGTGGCCACTTCTTCAACTACCGTCGAATGCACTCGTTTTCTCCCTCTACCAGATTGCACATCAAACGAACCTGTCGTTTCGAAATTTTGCATCATTTTCTTTAGACCTACGACACTCATTGGACCAACGCTTTCTTTTATACCCTTCAGTGTCCTGAATTTTTGCAGAGCTACTCTTGCACAGTCATCATTCTTGTAATACAGCTTTACCAGCAGAGCGCGGTCCTGCAGTGAAACACCCATGGCGAACGTCTGAGACGCGAAATGAGGAACAGCCTGGTACCTGACGGCTTTATAACACTGAAATTTAACTAACATTTTAATTTGTCTTCTTCCGCTTGCAGCGCCATCTATTGCTAACTTTTGAAACTAAATTTTTTCTTCTGCCATACGCTTTCCGCCTTCTTCAATAACATTCCTTTCAAATTTGGCGTCATTTTCATGAGTGGTTCTTTTTCTATAGCGTTTTGAAACTTAAACTTTAATTATAATCACCCTGTATTTTTATATGTAGTTTATAAAAGAATCACTCCGAACGTTGCATTACACATTGTTCATAATTTCACAACCCTGTTCCTGGTCGTGGAATGTATCATTTGTTTAATAGGAGGCAATAGTGCGGTATAATTAATATATCATAGTTTAATATATATATTTATTATATAATGAATCCGCAAGTAAGAAATAATGCAGGGGAGGAATAATGATCGATGGTTGTACACACCTACACATTTTCAACAGCGGATCTGTTATAAGCCAGTGGTATCAATATGAGGTCTTAAAACCTTATGTAAGACTTTAAATCATTAATCTGACATTTTTTGGAAGATAATGCTCTTCCAAATGAAAAAGTATCATGACTGCAAAATTTCCCAATCTTTCGTGGTAGTGAACTTATAGAATTATCTTGGTAAAGTACAGAGACATCCCTCTTCTAGAGATGTATTTGCCCTGAAGACCACGTTGAAATAGGAGTGAAACTAATTTGCCCAAGCTACGGTTCATAACGCTGTTGCCAACATAGAAACACGTTGTGGAGTATGTGTACATTCAGAGTGTATGGTTTCATTTATTTTTACTAATAGTTAATTTAATTTGTTAGCTTTATCTGTCTTCTGTTATTCCGCTCGCGTTTCCTCGCCAGGATGTAAATTAGCTGGTTGAAGGAGTACATTTAAACTGATGAAGCGAAATGTTTAGTCAGAACGTGGTTTTTCTACTGTGAACGGCCGTTGTATTTCTTCGAATTGGAACCTTGAACATCGGATTGTCATTCTTGCTTCCGAATTAATATCCTACCCGCGTAGGCTCTGAATCAGTTTGTTAGATTAAACTGAATTATGTAGTCTTGCTCTAATCTTACCTTTAAAATTATAATTGCATATCTTTTAAGTTCTCAGTGGAAGTCGTTGGTGTTCGTAAGAACGTACGTCCGTGCCGTCTGCAATCTATATGTATTCAATAAAGGGTCTTTTACACTCTTACCCTGGTGGTCTTCAAACCGGTCCAAGAATTCGAAAGGATTAACACATAAGTAGATCTAGTTACATTTTATGATAGAGAAGAGAACAAGATCCCACAAGAGGAGATCACATTGCATATTAAATTCATAAACTTTAAATTTTTCTGAGTTAATATCCTTCTTCTGAACTTTCTTTATAGCATATTCTTACCATTTTTATTGTTTCATGCTACAATTTTATAATCATGGGCAAATGCTCTTCAGTTTTTTTTTCTTTTGCATTTATGTGGTACGATGTTATGTATCATTCCACAAAATGCAGAAAATTACAGTTTACTTTTTCTGAGAAATTTGTGATTTCATAAATATAAAGATAAGTTTGGATACAGGTGTATCCAATATAATTATTATATTCAATATAATACGTTATTCATAATGGTGTCCATTAATGTTTCATAATTCACGGTTGAGTAACACTAATCTGACAAACTCAAAACTTAACAGAGATATCAAATTAATTACATATACAGGAAACAATCTGTTATGCAGCTTCTAAAATATTAAATATTCATGCCATTTATTGCTTAATTTGTTTCACAAATTCTTTTTAATAAAATTCTCAAATTTTGAAAAGAAACATGTTATATTCATTCATTTCCAATGTTACCAGAAATATCTGCACCGTTTATAAGATTTTATTCTGTCAATTTAAATATTTAATATACCTCGCCCCCTTCAGACTCCATTTTCTTACATAAACCACTACAGAAATTGCAGAAATTTTAAAATTATGCATTATAAATGAGCATTTTGCGTGATCAGAAATTGTATTCAAAGCCTGAAACTACTGAGTAGCGGTCTTAATAACTGGAACCATATTGCAGTCAGAGCTCTTGAAAGCTTCTCGTCTTAAGACTCGGAATTTACTAGTTTTAAAAATTAATTTATCCCTTCGCGACTGCTATTAGAGCAAACCGTTTTTCATAAAATAGGATAATACTGTGAGATTAATCCCTATACTTTGCAGTTTGTCATGAGCATTAAGTTTTCTGTGTGACACAATGGGAGAAATCATCAAACTTCTAGTTGGAAAAAAAAATTAAAACCTTTATAATGCAGGGAAAAATCTTTCAACATTGAATGTACACTATTTCTTGAAACACTTATACATTCTGTAAAATATATGCATTAGTATGCTCATCTATTAATACATTAAAAATGAACATCTGAATTATTGCAAATTACTGCACAATTTTAAAGTTATGTTTCTGAGATTCCGGATGATTAATTCTTCGAAAACAAAATCAGTAACAGAGAAAATTGTGAATGAGCTCACACATAGGATACCTTATCTCGCAAACTCCTTTTCACTTAAGAATTTCCTTTCGTTTAAGCTCTTAATTATGAGCACCACTATATTTACTTTCAATCTCAGTTTGTTCCCTCATAAATACATGTTTTGTAATATAAAGAGTATTTTTATCAAGAAAAAAATATAAAACTTATGTGTGTCTTCTCTAGTTACAAAATTATAATTTAGAAATTTAGAAGCGGACAGATTAAAGATGCAGCTGCAAGCACTTCCTGTAAGCCTAAGAAATTCTATCTAAGAAATATCACATACTGCGTTTTTGCGTCACAAACTTCAAAATTTTATCCGACATTCACATTGAAATTTCTAATGTATGCATAATCATGTAGCTGGTCAACGGAGCTTTTGTAGTTTCGTTTCCAACACACTAGTAATGTCATCGGATTTCTTAAAAAAGGACTCATTTTACCAATCAAAATTTAAACTAAGTACTACTGTTCGTTACAAAATAACAATACGATTTTGAAAAGCCTTGCAATTTTTTAACAGAACGTATGAACAAAGGGGACGAAAGAGACATATTTTTCAGTTTCTTCCCTCACATTTCCTCGCCTCGAGGCGCGTAGGGCCTGAAATACAACTCTTTAAACCCGAAGAAAGGACACGGGAAGCAGTTCGTGATCAATTTACGGTTTGAATGTTTATTCATGATTTTATTCGTCACGGAGGATTCTTATTATCAGATATAGAACTTAAAAAATTTTTTGTCTTAAAGGCCTAAGTTCTGAAGAGGCTTAATTAGCTCAATCGCGGTGCTATTGCATTCTGCTCTAAAGAATAAAGTAAAAAATTAAATAAATTATTTTTAATTCTGCCACTAGTCTTAAAATGAAAGATCATTCCGAAAATGCCTTTCATTTAGCGCCTGCAGCCGCGGAATTATCTGTGTCAATAGAAATTTTCATTACTATTAAGCTGCTAGATCTTAAATATGAGTCATCCCAAAGTACAATTGCAATAATTCGAAAAGTATATAGTAAAAGGATGTGGATTTCACAAAAACGCACAGAAAGACACAGAATTTTGTTTATTATCGAAATATGTTGTCACGAGATTATTTACATTTTTACTTAGAGTGTAGTTATGCTTTTTTTTTATTTTTACTTGGCAACTTTTTACGCAGAGATAGCCGACATTATTAGCCATACCGAAAGAAGTTAACAGGTTATTCGTTATAATGCGAGAAGAATTATAGTAGAATTTTTCTCGATGCCGTAAGTATCATACCACATCCAGTGACCATTCTCAAGAACGACGGCTGATGCGAACTCTTCTGCGTCACTGTGAGAACGTCTAGCACAAATAAATAACTACTTGTCCGTGAAAAATATAACTATTCTTCGAACGAAATTTGGCCTTATTTAAACAAATCATGTTTTAATGTTCATTTTTGGGACTCCTACGTCGTGATATTGTCTATAATTTTCGAATTATTTAATTTTTACATTTTTCTTGCTCTTGTTCATTTTATGTTTCACATTACAAATCATTGTAATAACACTATTTTTTTTATAATTTAAGTATACCGTAGTAAATAACCAGTAGCAATGCTACTATAATGCTAATCCCCCTTTTGCTACAATTCATGTAAATATGCATACATATTTATATATTCTTGGCATGACGTACTATTGAATAAGCAATATGAAAGCAGAGAAGATAAAAAGAAAAAGTGCGATCTTTGAAATGTGTGACCAGAATGCAGGGAAATTTGAAAATCATTCTTACTGTTGAAAGATATCTTTCATTGCACTCCATTTCATGAAAAATATGGATGTAAATATATTGTCCCAGTCAGTATGCTGATTAGCAGTTAACACATATAGCATAGATCAGAAAAAGAGAAAAAAATTATTATAAAATTTGTCATCTGCATCATTCATGCTACATTGTATGCATTAAATGCACTGAAGTAGATGAAGTTATGAGTCTCATAATTGTAAATAACTATAATTTGTGAACTGTACAGTTCTTTCATGTACATGTAATTAAGAAAATGTTCTTACAGAGTTAAAATCTTAATTCAATGTTGAAAATAACGTAACAGAATCAGTATTTCATTATAATAATCCTCTTCAACTCTTTTTGTAAATAAAATCCTGAGAATCATTTATCAGAACAATGCGGCACTCTTGCCAGTAACTGCTTTCACGATTTAGCGGATATTTGCTTTTTATTTGGAGAACATTTAGTTTTATTATTTTCAAAAATTAGCGAATATTTTCTTTTTAATTTTTTATTTTATTATTTAGCGAATATTTGATTAATATTTTTATTATATTTGCGGACTGAATTACGACACTGTATTTAAATTTTATTGTTTTAATTTGAAATGATTAAACGACTTAAATACTCAAGTAAGTACAGAAACCCGTTTATTTTTCTTTATTAACAAACTATCATACTCTAACAGAAGAAAGTTAACAGTATTTCACAGAATCATGTATAACTTACATTAGGTAAACAATTATGTGAGTGATCTCTGAGTGAGCATTGTTGCAATAAACGATTTATTATACTGTAACAGCTCTGTAACTGAGGTAATACTATCATACGCATTTAAACACATATTTTATTTTCATAGAAAATTAGTTAGGACATATGAATACTCAACCATCTCGCGTTGTATGTATAAATTCAAATATATTTTTCATGTTGTACATTTGCGTAGTATACATTTCAGTTTTCACATTTTTGGTGCAGTTATCTCATTCACTTTCTAAACTTCAGAGAACTAAAATTCAGCATTCATCTTGCACAATTTTTATCATACATCTCAACAATTAAAAAAAAAATAAATATAACAGTGCATTTTACTTAAGTTTGTTTTAAAATCTTTATAAAGAGTTCATGTGTCTGTACTCGTATGTTGAAGATATTTAATAAATAACATTCTGTGTATTAGGGACATACATTATACATTCCTACAGACATCAAAGTAATAATAGTGTAGTCATATTTTGATGAAACTTTTTTTACGTAAATATTTTATGTTGTGGATGGAAAATTTTCACTCCGATTGGAGTTATAACTAATTCATTAAACTGAAAAGGAAAGCCGGATAAATAAATATACGCGAGGAAATAAGCATTAATGTATTCATCAAATTATTCTTTGCAACTTAAAGAGATAAACTTTTAGAATAACTTATAAATTTTAATAATTCCTTGAATTTATTTCAAATTAAAAGTCTCAACACTTTTCTATAAACTAAATGCAGAATCTGTAACAGTTTCTGATAATTCATTTGAAAATAATCCCCGGAAACAGTCAAATTATTGCAATAATTATTATCACATCTCTAATTCCTTTAAAGTCCAAATATCGCCATACTTCGCATAACAAAATTTGTATGCAAAAATTATGCATCATCACTTTTAAAAATGAACCTTTTTATTTTATTTCAGAGCAACAGAGTTTTAGATCCAACTAATAAATTTAGTAGTATAAATGAGATACATAGCTATTTTTAGGTTAGTAGAATACCAATGGAGAATCCAGTGTTTATTGAAAAACTGTGCTAAATAACTATATTGCCATGCAGAAGGATTTCTTAAATGTATTATTTTTCTAACAGCGAATTTCTCAACTACATATTTTTAATTTTCTGAGATCAAGTTAAATATTAACGAAATCTCAAAAATGACTATTTTTTTTTCATAATGCCTAGTTTAGAAACAGGAAGGATTTCCTATCTATTTAAGTATTCGTTTTAAGTACGAAAATTTGATAAACATGGTAAATATTTATAAAACACAGTAGCACATTTTTGTAATCACAGAGCAACATGTGTAAATAAATATATCAATGCTGGTTTAAAGTTTCAGATACAGTATATTCAGCAAGTAGAGACTAATGGAACAGTTATGTTTCTAAA
This sequence comes from Stegodyphus dumicola, assembly GCF_044657685.1. Classification (NCBI taxonomy): domain Eukaryota; kingdom Metazoa; phylum Arthropoda; class Arachnida; order Araneae; family Eresidae; genus Stegodyphus; species Stegodyphus dumicola. The sequence goes on along the minus strand of NC_140777.1, from coordinate 34,807,205 downwards.
ACATTTATAGCATCTACTAAATTCAACACCATAGTTGCTTTAGCTGGAGATATTTCAACTGCGCGCCTGCTACAGAATCAGGTAAAGCACATTCGGCAATAAAGTCGAATGGTACCCGTCGACCAACCAACCAGCGTAAACGACAGTCGCATCGAAATTGGTTTCCTAATTGAAGAAATTATAAAATGCATTGCAATAAAAGTATTATTCTCAGATTATACATAGAATGTTATTTAAAAATACAAATTAGAATTTTTGAAAAATAAATCAAGCAATATATACATTGTGAGATATAATTATAAATCACATAAGGCAAAAGGTACCCAAACAAATGTATGTTATTATGATATCCTTTCACACACATGTTTTATCAAACAGTTTCTAAATCCGTATTTTAAAATTATGTTAAAATTTTATCTGAAACAATACAGCTACGTTGAAAGAACATTAATTAGCATTCTTTAAACACAGAATAGACTTCTTGGAGAAGAAGATGAACTCGTGTTTAAACTATATTTTGATAACATTTAAATAGTACTGATTTAGCAACAAATGTAAATGGAGAACATATTTTTCTGCATTGAAGTATAATACTTGTTTATTTAGCTATTTAAGACATTAAATAACGTTTTAATTTACAGCAATAGATGCATTATGCTGGACAAATTAAGCAATACATATTACGTTAAAAGTCACACTTTATTTTCTCCTACACTTGTTCTACCGAAAGAAAAAAAAAATGAAACCAACAGGATAAAAATAAGTATATTTATCTTAAAAATCTTTCATTTCTGAAACAACTAGTAATTAAATTTTTTATGTATCTGTTATTTCCTTTGATCACATTATAAATATTCTGTGTGTGTATTTTGTACTGTGTATTCTAAGTTACAGTTGAATGTGAAGAATCTTAAGAACTAGTAAGTGAATAATCGCTTGAGTTCGCGAGAGAATAATTAAAGCTTGGAAAAGGTTAAAAGACCCTTTATTGTTTAAATAAGACTTAACAGAACTCCTGTCTTGGAGTTTTACAATAAATCCGACACTCGGGCTTGAACTTAAGAAATTAAGAATTAAAACTTAACTAATCTTAACTAAAAAGATATAGCCGAAGCTATCAAGATTCTAACGGAGTTGGCCCCTTAACACTAATTACTGCGAAGCTATCATGGACCTAGAGTATGGCCGAGCGGAAGCGTGCTAGCCGGAAACTCTGATTCTTTCTAACTCAGACAGTAGAACTTCGCGGTTATAAACCGCTCTTCCTCATTTGCATTTAAACGTCATTCTAAAACTACATTCTGGCCGCAAGTTGTAAGTTGAAGTTTAGAAGGGACAGGAAAGGAAGTTTAACTAAAAATTTAACTGTTAAATAAATAAACATAATCCTTACAATATATACAATGCATCTTTATGTGCATTTGCTCGCGTTTCTGCGTATCATTAAATCTGGGTACGTTAATAACCTCTAATGATAATTTTGGGGTGGACGACATAGACAATACTAAAGCTGGTGTATAAAATCATATTTGCAGTAATAGTCGATTCTACAATTTTCTTACTGCTTAATGAAACGGTATTGACAAATACAAGCTTAGCTGGAACAATATGGGTTTTCATTCTTTCGTTACATTTGTATTTTTTATATGTTTATAGTATACTTGAAGTAAGAAAAATGAGCGACGGCTTATAGTTTAGCAGGGCAGCAAGAGAAAGATAAATGCATTGAGTCCAACAAGGATGCTAGGGAAGTTAAAGGTCCACTTTATTCCCATTGGTTAATTAATGTCTAGGTTCGAAAAATGCAATTTATTACGGGCTAAAGAATTTTTATGCCCTGTGTCAGGCTATGTGTCATGAGCGTTGTATAAGAATCATATAACTAAGATTCACTTTGAAATAACGCAATTCAGAAAGATTTATTATAAGCATGTTCCTATTTTTAACATAGAAAGTTTTATTTTAATGCATTCTTAAATTTTATATATATTTGGAAATGAAAGCACACGAAGTACTGAAATATGTGCCTTCATGTGGAAATAAACTATTTCTTTATAAAATAATTATTTCTCTGTGAAAGTTAAAACTTACTCCAGTATGGTGTTATAAACGTAAACAATTTTTTGTATTATTGATAACATTATTCATTAAATTATATTTAATAACGGTGTGAACTAACTTAATTTTAAAAAGCATACGAATGCATTCAAATTAAATTCTGGTGTTAGAATTCAAATTAATTTTAATATAATGAAACTCAAACTTACACACATGTTTCTAAGAAAGAAGAGGTATTAAAGGTCGATTTATATTTATATATTATGAAAATATTTATTTACATGTCTCTTCCTTTTAATAAGAATTTTTTCTACTCGTATATATCTTCAATAATAATTTAAAGTTTAAATTGTGAATCACGAATTCATTTTTGCGATAATTTTTATTTTAATAAAGAAATTAATAATTATTTTTAAAATCGATGTTTTCTTCCTTGAATTCATACATTTATGGGTGTTTATTTCCTCTCAATTAAAGAAACTACGCTTCAAAATCTGAAAGAACAGTAAATTATAACTAATGCTAATAACATTTTGCATTGTTGGAGATCAGAGTAAAGGGGATAAAAGTTTCACACTATTTTACATCATGTAAAATATCTACAATATTTTAAATACCGTTTCTTACCTATAAGAGTAAATGTCATTCACCGTTTCTTACCTTTAAGAGTAAAAGTCATTAAATGCTCCAGTGGCCAAGTAAATACATCTTCAGCTAATGTAACGAACTTATTATCGTCGAGCTGAAGCGTTTTTAAATTTGGCATGTTAGTGAAGAAATCTGTAGGTAATGTTTGCAAATCATTGTCACTGAAATGTATAAAAAATATCTAATTACATAACTAGTATTTAATATTAAATCTTTGGTTCCAATCAGTCATGCATTATATGTATAAAATATTACTGGACATTAAAAGTAATCAGAGAGCAGAATATTGTGATGGCGAAAATTTTCGATTGAAATTAAGCTTAACTACAAATGCTGAACGATAAGTCAGCTTTGTTACAGTAATATCAAATTTATGCTAATGGTAATTTCAATCTACTCTGACAACTGTAATCTTGACTAGAAGAGAAACACGCTAATGTGACAATCAAAATCGTAAAAAACAACCTTAAATTTAGCGTAGGTATAATGAAACACTCAATCGATTTCGAGGGCAGCTAAAGGTCCCTCCTCATCAGGAGAAAGAAATACATAGAAAGGAGAAAATAGGAGAAGGAGTCACAGAAACACGTAGTGCTTATCAGCACTGCACGTGGTTATAACTAGATTTTTAATCAGAGTTGCACTGGCCGCCTACTTTTACTGAGCCAGGCTGTCTGATCAAGCATAAAGAAGTATTAGCGAAGTTAAAATAGGGAGCGAGGGGTAAATGCACTTTACGCTCAAAATCTGAACTTCAAATAATGGAAAGCAACCACTGAACGGATTTTTATACCCTCTGGTAGTACCAAGCGCGAGGAGGTAACGCCATCTATCGGCAAAAATAATTGAATTAAGATAGTAGAATTTTAAAGGCATTAGGAAGGACTGGATTGGACTTCAAATCATTAACTAAACTTTCTAAATCTTTGTGAATGTGAAAAGCCTCAAGAAAATCCAATTCGCCTATGGAAGAAGCCTTTTTGGATGATTTTTGCAGACCCAAAATCAAAATTATGGTTAAAAGTCCAGCTATGATACGCTATTGAAGACTTGTTAATTTCGCCTTTTTTGACATAAGATTCATGTTCCTTGATACGAAACTTCAACGCTCTTTTTGTTTGGCCAATATATCTTAAACCACACTGACATGATATACTATAAATTCCCCAAGAATTCAAGACAGAAACGCAATCTTTTAGAATCGAAGGGTGAATTTTATTAATAGGGGAGAAACCGACTTGAAAATTGAATTTCTGGAGAATCCGTGCAATTTTATAGCTAACAGAAGGATAAAATGGAAGCACGACAAGGTCATTAATATTATTTCTAACAGTGGAATGTCTTCTTTGATGGGAATCTGAAAATTTTTTGACGGCTTTATCAATAATCACGGGAGAAAATCCACGGTCAATCGCAACTGCTCTCAAATAATTAAGTTCATTGGTAAGCAAAGATTCAGAGGAACAAACTTTTAGTGCGCGGAAAACATAATAGTAAAAAGAAGCCATTTTTTGCTTAACAGGGTGGCATGACTTGGCATGGGGTGGTAAACAAACTGCAAAGGGTTTACGGTGCACAGTGGTGCTAAAATCGGTTTCATTGCGGATTATAAGAATATCGAGGAAAGGGAGGGAATTCTTGGATTCAATTTCAAGAGTGAATTGGATGGCTGGATCAATTGAATTCATAATAGATAGAATCTCGGATAAATCCTCTTTATAACCGTCAAAAAGTGCGAAAGTGTCGTCAACATACCGAATCCAAAGACGAAAAGATAATTTATCAAATAATTTCATCTCAAAATAGTGCATATAAATGTCAGCAAGTACCGGACTGAGAGGATTACCCATAGCCAATCCTTCAACTTGACGAAAATATGCATTTTGGAAAACAAAGTGGGTTTGACTTAGAGAAACTTTAGTAAGCGAAACCAACTCATTAATTTCAGTATGTGTGAAGTGAAATTCCCGAAGCCTAGTTTCAAGACAATTTAGTGCTCCTTCGACCGGAACATTAGTAAACAATGATTTGACATCAAATGAAACCATAATGGAACGAAGTGGGGAAATATTTTTAAGTTTATCAATGACTTCAACAGAATCCTCTACTTGCTAACAATATTCAACAATATTTTTCTCCTCTACTTGCTAACAATATTCACACTGTAAAATATTCTGTCACAAGTTATGTCTTATATATATATATATATAAATTTTAATGAGTGTACAAGATTCCACATGTCATTAATTTATGCTGAAAGAATATCATAGCATTTTATGTTTGCTATTTGATATTGTGATTTTAAGCAACTCATATTAAATAGGAGATGTTAGAAAATAATCTGAAGTTTTCAGAAATAAGCACATATTTAGCTATCTCTCTCTATATCTATGAGTGTGTGTGTAAGATAAAATATATTTAAATCAAAATTAACCTCGTAATTCTTCCTGTCTATTCTAAACATCGTAACATTTCTAGAATTCTACACCGACTACCAATAAGTATTTGAACACCTGTGATAGAAAAGAAAAACTAACTTTATTCAAAATCAATAGTTGGTAGAGCCTCCACGAGAGGTAATTACAGAGTGGACCCTCCGGGGCATACTTTCCACAAGTCTTTGTATGACAACTAGTGGTATTTTCTTCCACTCGGCTTGGAGAAGACATAGAAGTTCCTTCACCAATTTTGCACGGATAGTGCACCCCTGAATTCGGCGATGCAACTCGTCCCAGAGGTTCTCGCTAGGGTTCTCGCCTGGACTCTGGGAAGGCCAGTCCATTCGATGAACTCCATTGGCACCATACCAAGCCTTGATTAACGTCGAAACATGACAACTGTCATTGTCGTCCTGAAAGTAACAGGGGTCCAACCCGTAAAACTGCCACAACGTAGGAAGCACATTGTCATCCAAAATAGTGCAGTAGGCATCGGAGTTGAGTTTACCATGAATGGGGACCAAGGGTCCCAGCCCATACCATGAGAAACTTCCCATACCATAATTCCACCTCCGCCGAACTTGATTGTTGGCGCAATGCATTCTGGCAGGAGACGTTCTCCGGGTAGACGCCAGACCCAGACCCTGCCATCCGAACGGTAAAGGGTAAACCTTGATTTGTCACTCCAAAAAACAAACCCGTTTCCACTGATATACGGTCCAATTTAGATGTGCTTTGCACCACATTAACCGAGCAGTGCGGTTGGACTTTGTGATCAAAGGCTTATGGGCAGCAGCACGACCATGAAAATCAAGCAGATGTGCTTCCTTAGGATGGTATTCATTGAAACAATACTCCTGGATGCCTGTGGAAACTCCTCGTGGATGAGGGCCATCGGTTGGGCCTATACTTCCGAATTTCTCTGGACAGCACTCGTCGGCCTCTATCTCCCAGTTTCGTTGGTCTGCCGACTCGGGGCACATTCCGACAATCACCGCTCACCTTCCACTTCTTAATCACATAGGCCACTCTCGATTTTGGGTACTTCAGATCGCTAGATATGTCCCTTAAGGATCGGCCACATTTGTGATACCCGATATTTATACCTTTCTCGAAATCAGAGAGCTCCGAACTGCGAGGCATCTTGCATGAGACTAAAGCCGATGCTGTTTCCTACACGATATATACCGGCGGAGTCCGTGACGTACCTTAGGACCGCAGATATTGTCATTTGCATACGTGTCCAAATACTTATTGGTAGTCAGTGTATATTTACGCCTAACTGGGAAGAAATGTAGGTATTTCGAGGCTATTTTCCGTTTACTTTATCCAGATTTTTTTATAAGTCTGAAATAAAATCAGAAGGTAAACCATCCAATTTTTCAATTTTTTATACGTAAATTCTAAATATAGTAGAATTTTCAGCTAGGTTCTTGTTAAACTGTATAGCTAATTCCTTAACTTTGTCCTTGATATTTTTTACTTCTTCATGTACTTTATCGGATAAATAGAATCCATTTCGTTTACCTAAAATGATTAACCTCTCCGGATATCGCTTCGCTTCTGCCTCCAAGGGCTCCTGCGTTTTCTCCAGAACAAACAGTCTATTGAAAATATCTAGCAGCATGCTAGTTTCGGTTACAGTTAAAAAATCGTGGCCAAAACATCACCATCATGGACTAAAACGTCACAGAGAAAACGATGCAAGGCGAAAACGTCTTGGTACAAAACATCGTGGGAGAAAAGAAAGTAAAGAGATAACATCGCCGCTCTAAAACATCTTGGTACAAAATATCGTCCTCGAAAATAAAACGGTTCCAAAACATCGAAATTTCAAAACATCTTTGTCGAAAACATCGTGCTAAAAATAAAGCACCTACAAATCATCGCAAGGCGATAACATCGCACACATGCGTTTTTCAGGTTTTAAAAAGTTGTAAATATCCGCATAAAGATTTGGAAGAGCAAGAAATGGCAACGTCACTTTAAAAATTAAACGGAAAAAAGCAAAATGTAATTTTCACCAAAACAATATGAGATCAACAAACGTGAAAGAAAGTAATGTGATAATTAACTAAGCAATTTTTATAGAGGTAACCTCATGCAGTTATTTATCTTCCTTTTTCTAAACACTTTTAGGCTGTATTTTTCATGAAACATTATCAGTAAAACTTTATAAAAAAGACTAATTTATTAATGATCTTTGTTAATTAATTATTTAAATTTAAAATTATATTAAGTTCTATAAGTTGTATTAATTTTCTACTCATTTCCAATTTCTAAGTGCTTAAGTTCCCTTCTTAATTTTTCAGTAAAAATGTATTTGTTCATTGAAAAATATAAAATATAAAAGTAAAAATATTCCTTTTTACTTCTTGCGCTCCCAAATAATTATGCAAAAATGCATTTACCACTTTTAAAACATGAAAAACGCATGTGTGTGATGTTATCGTCATGCGATGATTTCTAGGTGCTTTATTTTTTTACCCCGATATTTTCGATGACTATGTTTTAACTGCGAAGTTTTCGAACCGTTTTATTTTCGATCACAATATTTTGTACCACGATGTTTAAGAACTGCGATGTTTTCTCTTTGCTTTCTTTTGTCCCACAATGTTTTGTACCACGACGATTTCGCCTTGCGTTGTTTTCTCCGCGACGTTTTTGTCCGCAATGTTTTCGAAGGACACCCTAGTTTCTACACCAAAGGCTTGTAATTTACAATCTGGTTCAGTTCTTGTATCCCGAACAAGTTTGTCTGTTGACACTGACTGCGGGAAGCTCGGTGTAAATAATGTATTCACGGTCAATATTGTCCAACGCCTTTAAACCACTTTCGTAGCTGACTTCACCTATCACGCACAGCTCCATCAGCATCATACTTTTTCCTACAGTGACTTCATTAGCCCCCTGTCAGCAGCCTATTTAATTAAATCACTGGGATTAATTTCTATCCGTTTGCTTTGTCGTGTTACTAACTATGCCAGTATTTAAATATGATACTTTCTATATAAAATGGCGGGATGCGTATTGCCCCCATGATCATCTGTGATGAAAGAGATGTTCTTGATAATTAGTTCGTATCCTCCAATAAAAGTTATATTCAATTCGGCCACGTCTGTCTACAGGGTCTTTCCTTCAAGTGTCATCTTTCTAATCACGCAGTAATATCTCCCCAGGATATAACACAGAGAACCATCGTCAGTCTGTTGCAGCTTACTCTAAGTCATCTTACTAATGTATGCATATATATTGATTTCAAAGATAATAAAACACCACAAAAGAAGCAACTTGCTTAATACAATGTGTGGTGAAATGTGATTACGAACGCAAAAGCACGTCACGTATAAAGAATATGGGGAATAAAAGTCGTTTTAATCATGGCTGTTTGAAGGAAATAATATTACTAAGGATTTTTCAAATAAACAACCACGACGACGACGAATTGATTGCCGTACACTTTGGAAGATGTTTATGACGAAGTACAGGCTCAATGCAATTTTATTATTTTACAAGGTTAAGCATTTTAGCTACTATTTCTACCCAAATTTGCTTAAAGCTTTCATTTTCTGAAAAACATCTGTGTTAATTACCCTCCTTTTCGGCTAAATTATTGAGTTTTATTTACATTTTTCAGTAATTACTATTTTTTCCTTGATCTTTGTAAGTAGTCAATTTATTTATGTACTTTCTATATATCTATATATACATTTAAGTCGTATGCTTTAGCGATACAGGCATGTGTTGACGGGCTACTTTTGATCTCATGTGCAATAATATTTTTTTATATTTAGATCCTGTGATCGTTTTATAATATAATTCACTCTATTGAAAAGATATTGCTACTCTTCGAATTGAATGAAAACTGATATTCAAAAGAAAGTAAAAACTTACTGAACTATACTTTAGTAACTAGGATCAGAAATTTTGAACCTAAATATAATCCATCATTCTTAGGTATGTCACATTCGTTTTCAATAGCGGGCCGTATGTCATGTATTTAAATAATGGATAAACTGCATAAAATGTTTGCGCAACACTTCTGTATATACTTATATTAATACTCTTAACGAATACATAAATTGCACATATATTAAGTAATTAAAGTGCATCTCGATTTATAGAACCCAGATTATCTAAGCCAGTGGTATCAAACTCAATTTGCATGCGAACCACGGGCACAATCTGGAAATAACTTTTTTTCAGCCGGCTTGGCTACTACTAAGGAGAGAAGTGGTGGTCACTTTATTATTATGGAGGCATCTAATAGATGGACCACTTTTGCCTCCTATGAAGAGATGGACATTTACAACCATACCTTCTTCGGATTTGAACCCGGACCTTTTGGTATCCCAGTCGGCTTTCATACCCACTACACCATCTGGAAACAACTAAGGGGATATAATGTTTTTAGCATAATGAAAACATTTTATTCCAAATTTAAAATATTTAAAATAAATTTCGCTTTCTAAGCATTTATAAAAATGTGACGTAAACCATAAAAATAATATCGTGAGGAGAAAATACTTAAATTTCTGCTTATTTTCTATCTGAAATCTAAAGTTTGGTGTTTGCAAGATATATTTAATATTACTTTATATACATTCCAATTCAATCAGCTGGCAGTTAAATATTAAATTCTTAGACTGCCTTTCGTTTCAAATAATTCTAATTTCTAATAATAGAGTCATGCAAGACTTTCAAAGAAAATCGTCTAATAGTTCGCAATGTATCTCGTATTTAATAAGTAGATTCATGACATTGCGCATTGCATGGCTCAATGTGTAAAAAAAGGGGCATTAATTTTCTGGAATTAGGAAACATGCTGACATTATATACATCTCCTGATCTCTGGAATGCACTTCGATTGTGCTTCCAGTTACCCTACGAAGGCATGCGAAAAGGAGAGAGAGAATACGTCATATCCCTAACAGTTTTAAATACAAGCACATAATCTAAGGTAATTAGGGAAGAAAGTTAGTGTTCCTCATACTTTTCTATGAATTAAAACTGCAAATATTAAGCAATAAATCTCTAAATTAGCTCATAAGTTACATCAATACTTTTTTCCAAAGACTATTACGCACTTCCGCTTAGATCATATATCGAATTTACCACACAGCAAAACTCCAAAGATGCTTTACTTTAAAGTGTTTTTTTTTCCTTTAAAAATGTATTGATTTCATTTAAATTAAATTCTGAATTTGAATGAAAAATAAAACTTTGGGCCGAAAACGAAAGGCTAAAATGCTTTTGGTAGAAAAGATCTAAAGGATTCTTGTGACACACTTAATATTGAATTAAATTTGATGCGCATTTTAATTTCCGCATCCCAATATCCTAAGACCTCAGCATAATGCATTCTTTTGATGTAGAAGTAATTAGCAGATCGTAATCAGTTTACGGTTTCAGGAAAAAAATCTGGATGAAAGTATAATTGTATTTAATCTGAACTGGAAAAGTTAATTTTCTACTTTTTAATATCATATATCTTTACTTATGAAAAATTATCCTATATCCAAAAAAAATATGGAAAAAAAAGATGGTAAATTAATTAAACTTCACCTTTGTAAAACATGATGTAAAGCATAATAATTCATACATCTAAATCAATCACATGTCATAAGAAAATTTCAAATAATGCCGTCTTAAAGTGATAAAAAATTTGATAATATATGTTTTAATGTAATTCTCCATTTCATTTTCCCGTTCCTTTCAAGTTTCACAAATATAAAATTTGCTTCATTTTCATGGAGTATTTTCATTCATCTAATCCTACTAGACGCACGTGGTACTTGCTATGTTATTTATATATCCATGAAACTGATCTCCTTTTATCATTATCTACAACAAAAGAATTTTTTACATTAGATAAGAAATTACTTGAAATCTAATATAAATAATTTCGTAGCTGGGTTTGGTAGCATACTTCTCTTTAATTCCGTAATATCGTTATTCTTCATGTTTAAAATTTCGAGGTTTGGAAGTCTCGAAAAGGCGTCATCTGCGATTAATGAAATTTTTGCTCTAATAATTCCTAAAGTTGATAAGTCATGTAGCTCTGGAAATAACTCCACTGTTCCCATGACTATCCAGTTGACGTCAATTAACTGAAGCTTTCTCATGTTCCGCAACTGCTGCCAGTCCCATTGAGCAATATAGTTAGCATCAATCGCTCTAATTTCAATCAATGAATCTTCCAGACCTTCGAACGCCAAATCATCATCTGACAGAGACATAAGCTGAGTACCTAATAGCATAATCTAGAAAACAGTAAAAGATAAATAAGATCCAGCTATAAAATCATTATATTTCCTGATATATTGAACTCCAGCTCATATGTTAAAGGAACAAAAGAAGAGTGCATTAGTATCAGTGTGCATGTCAGGTCAGCATTATGAAAATACTCCAGTGACTTAGCATTAGAATATAAACATTTCTTCTGATAACTGCCCGAAAACTGAAAAGCAAATTTATAGTGGCAATAAGAAATATAAATCAAGTAATATATGAATGTATCACAAAAAACATGGAATGACTTAGAAGTATGTAGGCTTTAGTAATATAATGTAATATGCGAGTGCGCTGCAACCCTCCTGGTCGATAATAATTGGCCTCGTTGTTAATGTAGCACACTCAACACATATTGAAACAAAAATACAGTTAAAAACATCAAACCCAAATTCCCAGTATTACTGTATTATCATTTAGAAAGTTCATCAAATCTTTTGCAAATCTAAACCCTTTCCTGCGGCAATAGAATTCATTTATGTTACTATATTTTCCCTAACCTCTGACAATAATGCACTGTCTTCGACGAAATGTCGCGCATTGCCTTCAGCACCACAAAGATTATTACTTTGCAAAATTAAATATTTTCCGGTCCGCCGGAAAGTGGCCGTGTCCAGTAATTATTTGATTATAATCAAAATCACATATCATTTTCGTATTTTTAGAAACTTCGTAGTTCAACAAATAATCTTTCATTTTCCCCTAAATGTTCCATTTCCCTTTTCAGCAATAATAATAGAAATCCTTGATCTTACCCAATAACAATTTTTTTCGATGCCTAAATATCGAACGCATCCCCAGAATTACGCATAACAGCCCCTTTAGTCAGCATGTCGGCCCTTTCGTTGCCTATAACATCAATATGGATTCCCATATTCTGGGTATATTTTCACCCAGTTCATTTTCACCTCATGTATTTTCTCAACTTTTAGAAGGCCTTAAATGTGCACAGGTTTATTGGACTAATGGATATTTTAAAATCAGAAACTAAGAGTTTACTCTTGTACATTTATCTTCAATATTCTATTAATAATTTTAACGTTTAATTTTCGAAAATTAATTCAAACTTTACACATTTTTACGAGGCAAAATTTAATCCTCTGTGTGGCATTCCATTTTGGATCTTGAAGAACTGTATTTAATACTAGAAAGACGGGATGTTTTCCCTCTCACTAAAATGTATAAAACTACGATTATAACGGGCTGAGTTAAATTCAATAATGTAATGTATTTAACATATTTAACATATTATACTAATTTCAATAATTTAAATTTAAATTTATTTCTCATCAAAACATGTTAAATCATAATCTATTTTAGAAAATATCTCTTGGAGCATATATACTGAAAAGGAAACGAGATTTTCAGTAAATGTAAAATATTATTGGCACTGCTGTTTATAACTAAAGTAGGTCTATGGAATGTTCATGAAATTGCGCATAATTAATATAACGAAATATTTAGAGACTGTACGCTCGCTTCCAAAAGCTAAACAAGTGAAAGTAAAATCAATAAAAATGAAAGAGTAAAACTTGGATTAGAATCTAATTCCACACGAAGATGGCAAATGTAGGTATAAGATAAAAGAAGCGTTATGTAAGTAGACTACACAATATCTAATCTTTGTAAGTTATGCTATGTCGTTACATTTGGGGCATTAACAAACTGACCTTTAAAGTTAAAAGCAGAAAGCAAAACTTACATTAATAAGATATGTGACTACCCTGGGATCAAATATCGCAGCTGCTAGCAACGGTCATTCTTCCATTAAGGCAGTTACCAACAGTCTGAGAGTGGCTTAAAGAGTTAAGCGTGCAGAAACAGTTCGGAAATTTTCAATAGGATTAAGGCTGGGGAATACGGCGACTACGCATACGAAGAATGTTGTCATATGCCAGGTACTTGATTTAAGGTAACGATGATGGCTCGATGTGGTCGAGCATTATCATCCATAAGGAGAAAATAAGGACCATCTACTGCAGCGCAGAGTTTCAGAGTGTAGTGTAAGACTTCATTCAGATATCAACAGTCGTGACAGAAGCGTCTTCAAATACATGCCCCTGGCTCGAACACCCAATTGAAATTTCAGCCCACTTCATGATGTTGTCACCTTTAGATATGGAATAATCGATGATATCCGAGATCCGATTCCATGTGTCTCGTTCTCCTCAGAGCTTTACATGCTTATCATCTGATTCGAGATCAAATCTGGAATTATCAGCGAATAGGATGTTTTGCCAATTTGAGGTAGTCCAACTGAGACTTTGAAAACACCACATTAATCTTGAACCTCTCGATTGATGGTTAGTGAAACACAAACACTTGATATTAGGGCATATAGTGTCTTCATGTGAAGCCTTCTTCGCCAAAAATTGTTTTACCAAGCTACGTTGAAGTCATAAATGTAACAGTTGTAAAGGTCTCTTGAACACCACGCTTAATCTCTATAGCAATATACGGATCTTTAGAAGAGATGGTAACTGTTGGCTGAGTCCTTACATGTATTTAGAAAACTATTTAACTTGTTTAGAAGTGTGCCCATATTCATGAAATTGTTGAATGATCAAAACCAAGGAAAAGAACGGCATCTTTGATTGACTATTATATTTCAATGCATCCGATAACATATTAACGCTTACTATTATTTGTCTTCATTTAGCCAAAGAAAGGCAAATACATAACAAATTATCCTATGAAATTTATAAACACTTCGTAGTAGCATTTAAATTAACCTTTTAAAACCCTTTAGAATATTTTCGTCTTTAACGTTTATCTACTTAGCATATGTTTGGACAGTGAATAGTTATTGACTGATAACATACGAGTTTTGCATACTGCGATCTGCGACAACAGCGATTTTCAGCAATTCGAATTCAACTATGCTTTCAAAAGCTGCTAATTTACATTGCGTGCTTAACCAATGTATTAATTTGCAACGAAGTACAAAACGGTTATAATTACAGTTACCTTATTTATATCTATGTAAAGCACGCTATGGTAGACCTATTTCGTTGAGACTGGGTATATACGTTATATGGCCATGGAAAAAAGGTAGAATAAAAGATAATAGTTCAAACTACGACCATTAGGTAAGAAAGAGTAGTGTGGGGAGCAAAAAACAAAAATTCGAAACACAAAGTTTTATTTAATCACAGAGTTTGTTCAATGTGCGTTCCATTTGCGTCAATCACTCGTTCAAAGGGTGTTATAGCGTCTCCAACAGTAGCACAAAGGGATTTTCTATCAATTGCAGCAACAGGAGACTTTATTCTTGCTTTCAATTGAGGCACAGTCTATACGCTTCCTCCATAGACATGATTTTTCAGTAATTTTCCCACAAAACAGAAAGTCACAGAGATTCAAGTGCAGAAAACAAGGAGGTCAAGCAGTCGGGAACTTCTGGAAATTACCCTATCATCTTCAAATCTGGCACACAGCAATACCTTCGCTGTTCTGGCAATGTAAGGCGGTGCACCAGCTTGCATGCAAACAACAGTTTAAACATTCTCGTTCTTCTAGAAACAAGGCAGAAATGACGTGCTGCTGAAGAAATCGCAGTACCGCATACCCGTGGAGATACACATTTGAAGGGGAAAAAAAGAGCCAAAGATGTCAAGGAAAAAGAACCAAGAAACTTAGACCATACCATAGTGTAATCAGAATACAGAAACCTTTTATGCACAACTTTAGGACCTAAAGTACTTCATTTGCGAAAGATTTGAGAGTATAGTAAAAAGCGAACCTTCTGCTAATGTCATACATTGTCACAGGTTATTCCGACCAATAAAACTGTAGGAGAATGAGTACTTTGGTTCGAGTTTGCAGGATGCAGCTCTTGGAGAATTTGGATCTTCTATGGATACCTCTTTACAACGGATCGCAAAACTTTCGTACTGTCGACCAAGGGAGAGACAAATCTCATGACACCGCTCCAGCACTTTTCGAAGAATATTGGGAACCGGACATTCTTTCGATTACGACAAGAGATTTCTTCCACAGTTTCATTTGAAATCCATTTCCGTCCTCTTTCTCGCAGAACACGCAGGTTCCAAACCTCTCCAAATTTAGTATTCATCTTTTTCAAACCCTGCCTCGAGATAGGCCCTGTTCATAAGGCTTTCAAGGACTGATATTCTCAAGGCTATTTTCAAGAGCTGATATACATTCAAAGGCTTTAAGTACAGTTGAAAAATTACTGCCGTTCTAATTAAACAACACGATCAGCAAAGCTCGATTTTTTTTCTGTAAAGGCAAGGTGAATAATGATTTCATGGTATTAATTACTGGCTTCCAAGGACGTTTCACATTTGGGTAACGTCTTTCCACACTACATGAATAGAGCCATCTCTGTCTGTCGAAATTTGAACTGTTAATTTTTATTGCAGACTTCCTTTCCTCCATCATCCATATGAATCTAAATAGGATAACTTTAGCCATCCTATATATACAAACTTCAAAGTGGCGCAACAAAGTGAAAACATGTATTTTCCAATTTTGTATTATAAATGAAAATTTAATTTTGATTCATGAATCCAAACTTGTGGAACGGAGACTGAAATGTACATTTTATAGCTTTGTCGAATTTTTCAAGAATTTGCACTAAATGATTTTTTTTTTTTTTTTTTTTTTTTTTCTTCTTTAGAATTGTGCATCTTGTGGGTTTTATTTATTTATTTTTTTTTATTATTTTTATTTTGTTTGTCCAGTCAAAACATCACTTGCAACGAAATCTAAAATACTGTAGAACGCGTGTATTAATAATCTGTAGCTTCCTGCATTTACTCATGATTCAACTAACCAATTTATACTTTCTTTGATATTGGATATCTAATTTGGCAAGTTTTTAATGTCAATAAACTACGTTCAAAAATTTTGACTTCTCCAATTAGAAATTAATTTGCAAAGTCTGAAGTGCGATATCAAAGAACGTAATAAATTGTTTTTTAAATGAATTGAAGAACGTGGTACATTCCTATAGCTATGATTAAAGAAACTGCTATGGAACTTGCCATCCGTTAGATCTCAACTTTTGTGTCGGTGACACCGACTACCCCGAACGTCTTTTCTCCCAAACCTGGCACCATTTTCACATTTATGTTGTTGCTATGATATCATTAATTTTTAAAACGCTAAATTAAAAATTATGTTCTCAGTTAGTCCCTTAAATGAAGGTGCGTCTAAACAAGTCCGTGACCTTCAATTTTTATTTCCTTGTACGAAGTAAAGGAAGTACTGTAATCGCGAAATTTACGGGTATCATATTTCAACGAAAATATCCATTTTGACCGCTATCGAATGCGATTTAACGATGCTTTTGCGTGTCAAATGTACGTAAAAACAGAATAAAGGACTCTTTCTCACAAAACGGGCTGTAAAAAGGATTTAAAATGTATTCAGAACAGATTTTTTCTTGACGTCTGTACGTACCTACGTATACATAAATGTATCTCGCATAACTCAAAAACGAGTAGCCTCAGAACGTTGAAATTTTGTATATAAGACTGCTATAAGATGTAGTTGTGTACCTTTCCTTTTTGTTTGCAATCGGCAGCACCAAAAGAGCTTAAATATACCCACACTGTTACTCGGCTCAGTTTTTTTTATTCTTATATGTTGGTAAATTGTTCATTCTTTGCTTTTAAAATGATAGAATTATGTTATTCTTATCTTATGGTTAAGGTTTTTATGCCTTTAGTCAATCTGCATGCAATAGTTGTAGAATTATCAACCATTTAAAAGTTGTTTAAGTACGGCTAAACAATATTTCGCAATAGCAGCAATATTTGTTTGCAATTTCAAGCTTAGCAGAATAGTTTGAACGTTCAGTGTGTATTTGCCGAGTGGGATTAAAAGGAAACTTATAGTTTTTTACACCGAAAAAAATCTGTCTTCTTGGACCCTGGCCGAATTGCTTGTTTTTGTGTAGAAACTGTATTGTAAATTTGTTTAATTGTTTTAACTGTATATGGTGTTTCATATTTTTAATATTTAATAAAGATGTTTTGAGGTTTTTATGTATTTTTGCTTTATCGCGAAGGGAAAACTGAGTTAATTGAATGAGAAATTTGTATCTAATAAAAATTGAGGAAACAAGTTTAAATTAAATGCAGGAAAAATATGTACAATTTAACATTCAGTACAAGGAAGTCAGGTGGTGGTACACATCAAATTTTTATTCTTAGGTTTATGCTGCGCTGGGTCTTTTTATTTGCAATTTCTATATTTTCCATAACAGTGTAAATATTTCGTTTACGCTGCATTGGTTTCTTTTTATTGACAATTTCTATATTTGCCACAACAATAGAAATGTTGGGTTTACGCTGGATTGATTTCATTTTATTAGCAGTTTCTTAATTATTAAATTTTTGACAAACCCCATGGGTATTATTTGGTTTAACCTCGATAATTACATAGATTTTTCAAATTTTAGATTTTTAAAAGGATGAAAAAATGTAAACAATAAGTTTAAACAGCTATTTTTAATTATTAAACAATACAAATGCTCAAATCTGATTTTAAAATATATATTCACATTTCCTTTTTTTTTCTTAAATTTTCCATTGGTTTATTTGCATCTGGCATCTGTTTCGTTATTTAAATTTGAGTTGCTGAACGGTAATGCTTTTATCGTTTGAAAGCTGTTAGGCACGAAACCACTACCAAAATGGAAAACGAGTCGGTCCTGCATGCTACCTCTGCCCTTTTTTTTTCTTCACTTTCGGGCAAGTTGATTAGCATCTGAGTGGAGCGGAAACCGTCGATCTGTGCAACGGCATCTGTTAGTGACGTTGTCAAATCCCCGTTGTGAGTATTATTGGATTAACCCCAATAATTATGTAGGTTTTTTAAATTTTAGGTATTTTCCGTTGTATGTACCTAATGTCCCTACACATGTATGTGCCTACACCTTGATACCAAATTTCAAGTATCGAAGTCCTTTAGAAGTGGTCTAGATTTTTGATGAGCGAGTCAGTCAGTTGAGTGATAAAAATGACACTTTCCAGACCTTAATAATTATATAACTGTGTAAGAGGTAAATGACTGAAATTTGGGATTTTGGGTGTTCAAGGGAGTTCTATTAAAAGTACAAAATTTCACGTTTATAGGTCTAACAGTTTTTGAATGATTAGGAGGGGGGTGCAAGTAGCTCGAAATCGTTCGGGTAAGATACACATGGCTGGTGTCTTGCTGCTGTCTGTTCCATTTTTTCCGACACACTGCTGTGCGTCTAAATATAGTAATCGCGTAAATATGCATGTTAAGTATTCTTCAGCAAAATTTTCTTAAATAATATATTTATGTTAACTAAATAACATTTTTAACGAGAATAGGATTTTGCCTTTAAAATTAAAACTAGCCTTTACTTCCTTGTAAGAAGTAAAAAGGAAATATTGTAATCGCGAAAAGTTTCAGGCAGCATATTTCAACGAAAATATCCATTTTGACCGCTTTCGAATGCAATTTAACGATGTATTTGCGTGATATCTGTATGTAAGACAAAATAAAACACTCTTTTCCTCCAAAAAAATTATAAAACTGCTTTAAAATGAATTCTGAAGAGAATTTTTCGTGGGTCTGTAGGAACGTACGTACGTATTTAACATAACTCAAAAACAAGTAGCCTCATAACGTTGAAATTTTGTACATAGGACTACTATAACATGTAGATGTGCACCTCGTATTTTGGTTGCAATCGGCCGCGCCAAACGTATATAAATACATTTATATATATATCCACTCTGTTACTCGGCTCAGTGATCTCAGTTTGTTTACTCTTATATGTTTGTAAATTGTACATTTTTTGCTTTAAAAATGATTGAATTATGTTATTCTTATTTTCCGGTTGAGTTTTTTATGCCTTTAGTAAATCTGTATGCAATATGTTTAGAATTATCAACAATTTTAAAGTTGTTTAAGTGCCGCTAAGCCTTTTTTTTATGGCGGCCATTGCTTGTTTACATTTAAAATAGCAGAATAGTGGATCTAGAGAAACTTAGCTTTGCAACAACAAAGATATTGCCTTCATTTATTATTGCGAATTAAATCATGCTTAATCCTTTCTGGAATGTTTTCGAGGAAATAAGTGTTTAAGATTTACTTCGTGATTTTTAATACAGATATTTTGAGTTTTTATGTACTTTTGCCTTGTCGCGAAGTGAGAACTGAATTAATTGAATGAGAAATACTCAATCGTCTGTGAAAGACTGTTTCTTTTTTGTTTTGTTTGCTTAATTTCTTTTATACATCATTCTAGCTTTATTATAGCATTTGAATAGAACATGTGGCAACGACTATATAATTCTTTAAATGATATAAATTTTGAGCATTCTAAGTTATAATATGAACGAAATATAATACTGTTAAGTGAACCTAGCGCCAGAGTGTCGCTATGGTAAACAAATAGAGTGAATTTTAAAGAATGCATTTATTCTGTTGTGGTTTATGCGCTGTCGGAGAAGTAGGTTTAATTCAATCCGATAAGTTTAAACGAAATGCAAGATAAAATGCGTATAATTTAATATTACGTACAAGGAAGTCATGTGGTGTACACATCAGATTTTTTTGTTTAAAGTTAATGAACTTCATGTATTATTAATATTTTTAGTAAATTTGTCTTTCTCCAGAGTCATTCCTAAAACTTTTCAGATTCTTATGATCTCATCGGAAATGTTCTCATTCTGATTTGTAATTTACATAGATTCCTATAATTTTTCCTTCAATTAATTGTTACAGAAAATTAACTATGTATTAATATTATAATCAATAATAAATATTTACATGACGGAAAATTGCTCCTCGTATCTGCTTCGCAGCAAGTATTGTGTAAAGGGGTCAGTCCTTTTTTTATTCAGTGTCTTTTGCAGTCGTTTATCTTTCTGATGTGACTCTCCTTTGCCGTCCGTGCGCAAGGCTGATATTCCTAGCACCGTGAGCATGACGATCATTCCTAGTACATGGCAAGGATTCTGAGCGATATAGCCAATGATCGTAAGCCAGACATTCAAAGAGAAATTCAAACGCAGGAGTTCTTTACCTAACATAGAGGCCCACCAGCGGCCGAGCGGTAAAGTCGCTGAACACTGGTAGTTCGGTCCGAGGTTCGAATCCCGCGAACGGGCTGGCTGCATGGGCGTTTTCGTGGTTTTCCCCATGTGTAACGTGTATACGAGCCAGTTTCCCTTAGAAAGTCCTCCACGAAAGGCATCCCTCCCCTTAGGCAGATAGCCCTCGTGTGCTTTGCCATAATTAAATACACTACCACCACCACACCACACCTACCTTTACCTAACATAGCATTTATGGCAAATTGTATATAAAATGCTTGAGCAGAACCTATTAGTCTAACAATGTCTGAAAGGTTATAAAAGTAGTTAATCCTTTATTGTGTACTGCGTTTGTAAAGCAATTTAATTTTATTAAAGATTCTTTTTCTCTATTTAATTTTAATTTTCTTTAATTGTTTTTCTCTGGGAAGTTCATCCCTTAGACATTACATTTGGACCTGCTCGTTTAAAAAATGTAAACGTGTGCAAATTATTCGCTAAATGCTAATTAATAGGGAAGAAATTCACATATGACTCTCCTAATTATTTTGAACCCGTAAGCATTCGGTTCTTCAACAAACTGCTTTCCGATGTTTTGATAATTTGTAATATGTTGAGCGAAATTCTGTTTCAGTATTCAAATTAAGCTAGCTAATTCAATTGAAGCTGAAGACGTATCTCTCTAAATTTCCTTGCAACATGTTAGGCGCTATAAATCCATATGTAAATATAATTCACTATTAGTTAATATAAATTAATAAGAGAACTAATTTTGAAAGGAATATTCTTTGTTAATGCAAATAGCGACTGTTACTGTTAATTTTTATTGGTGAATTCTAAAGCATTTTAATGAACTTTTCTGCTATATACCTTTGCTAGTTCGATTAAGTTGTATAGCGCCTGACTTCCTAAACACAGATAACAGCTGAGATGTTAGGAAAGATTTAATATTGAAGTACAGGATACATAAACTTGGAAGCATTTTTAAAATTCCATTAAAAACTACGAAAAGATGTACGAAAGTACGATTTCTGTTTGAAATTTTCTCAGATTGGCGGGTTATTTTTACATAGTGATCATTTTAGCTCAAGTAGTTGCCAGCAAAAGGCGTTATATCTAATATCACGAAACACTGCACATTTTTAAAGCAAGATGTCCCACCGAGAGCTCATACATGACTGCCACTTTATTAGAAATTTTGTCATATGCTTGAAAATGTGAACGCATAATTGCTGTATAATAAACTAGGTAATGAAGTAGTATGCAATTTATCGCCTTTTTTACATTTTTAGGCGGCATCACTAAAATTGGTTGTCATTTTGATCATTTCCTTTAGCAACGTCTGCGGAATTCAAATGTTCTTCTCAGTTCTGCAGATTGTACTAATTACTCAAACAAGTGAAATTCCTGCTGGAAGATTTTGAAGCTAAAAATTCTACACAGCATGTGAACTACCACACGGCAATTCTTGCAGTTCATCTCAGTTTTTGATTTATTGTATTAGGAAAGAGCGCACGAGGGCCATCTGCTTAAGGGGATCGATGCTTTCGTGGAAGGCTTATTAACAGAAACTAGCTCGTATCTATATTACACGTGGAAAAAGCATCGAAAACGCCCAAGCAACCAGCCCGTTGGCTGGGTTTCGAGCGATGCACCTAACTACCAGTGTGCAGCGCGTTACCCCTCAGTCACTGGCGAGTGCTCCACGTTATCTCGCAAAGTAAAATGGAAGAGATATATTAATGAAAATGATATATATGTTCTGGCCATGCTACGCGATATTCGTAATCTGTATGGCTGAACAACTCATAAAAACGCCACTTTTAAAGGTAACTTCTATTTTTGTTTTGTAAAATTGGAAGGAATTTAAATGGAATGGAATTAAAAATTTAATAGATTACTAAATTAATTAATAGAATCATTCCCTTTTATGTACGGAGGACAAAATAAGTCAAAGAATTACACAAACTCGGTATCCATGTACCGCCAAAAATCGCCAAGTTTCGCCAAGGGGTAACCTAAAATATACTTTTACCTTGGATAGTTTTTTAATAGTAACCCTTTCGTATAGACCAGAGATTTTGAATTGCTGTGTTTGGTTGTACGTCCGTAATGTTTTATGAAAGTGCTTTCTAAAATTTTGCTTAGTGTTATAAATGAGTATATTATTCCGGATACGACTATAATTTCTGAAGGAGTACATAAAATAGAAGGAACGGATTTATGGTTTTTTGGACGCTATTATACGTATTTATCCACTTTTAACAGCGGATGAGCCGAAACGACCAGATACTTAATTGAATTTTGCTGATCTTTGGAATATGGTAACAGGTAGTTTGGCGACATTTTGGAGGCGATAAAGGTAGGTAAGGACTTTGGTAATAATGTGAGAAGTACTCAGTTCCGATTACGCATTATTATGTGTGAGGGAAATGAGAGATCATGAGATATGTCATGTGACATTAATGGACGAATTATAGTTCTTTAATCGGAAGAGGGGGTAAATTTGGAAAAATATCTGTAGTACTATATTATTTTGTATTAAGCTTCATTGTGTATTGTGTGAAATAGTGTTGATTAATTTTCAGATTGCATGCGCTATCTAAAGTGAATTCTAAATTTTTAATGCGTTTATCAGGTTCAGTGTTCCTCCTTACTTGCTTCGGGAACATTATATGACCTGTCTCGGAACAGGGAGCTTACTAAAGCTATGTTCAATAAATGTGGGAAGTAGACAAAATACACAGGAAGGGTATACGAAACCCTTTATTTTTTCTCTCTTTACAATGATTTCCGGACTTCGGAATACAGAGACCAACCACTTGTGGTCTGAACGTAAGAATATAAAAATATTAACTAAATTCTAACTAAACTAACTTTGGGTTAATAAACAAGCGGCTACTTGAAGATTGGCCGTAAATTAACAGAAAGGCCGTATGTAGTACAGAGAACTGTTAACACTACCATACGTTTAAAATTATCAAGAGGATTAAACCTCTGGCCTTGAAGGCAACCAGCAACCGAGTAAAACTGCTAAGGCAAGCGGCCTGCTTCTACTAACTCCTTCCTCTCTCTCGCTTGACAAAAAGCCACAACTTAAGTACTTGGTGTTCGCAAGACAAATTTGCATAAATAAGTTAAAGCTTTTAATTCTGGCCAGAAGTAGAAAATAAGAAGTGATAGTAAAGATTTAAAATAAAATAAACGTTAGTAAAACTTAAGATCCTTACACGTTTATCTTATAATTCAAAAGAATTGGTTGAATGGTGTATGACTGTAGGTTTAATTGCGGATAAGTATTGAATGTCCAAAATGTGGGAATGAAATGAGATTGTGTGAAAAGAAGGATATTACAGATAAGTTTGAATGGCGGTGCAAGAAATCTGGTGAAAATGGACATTTTGTGAAATGGAGTGTAAGGAAGGGTGCGTGGTTTGCTGAAAGTAGTTTGAGTATGGGTGAAATTTTATTAATTTCTTATTACTAGGTGAATAAACTGCTAGTTGACTACTGGATTTCGGATTTAGAAATAAGCAGTAGTACTGCAGCCGATTGGAACTCTATCTGTAGGGAAGTGTGCGTGCCACGTAATGAAGATTCTGAAGAGGATTAGGTAAGTTAGTTCTTTTAATCATTTGAGGATATTATTTTTATGCATTGTTCTAAATGTAAGGAGTAAATAAATTAATATGGTATTATTAAAAAATTGTTATTAGCAATGATTTAGTTTAAAGTAATTAGGATTGTAATCTAATTTTTATTAATTTAATTGTATGTGCTTATTTATATTTTAAGTAGTGTTTTTTAATTTAATTGTATTTTAATTTAACGATCGTGATTTTGTGAGATATATGTTTGTAGTGTTTTGGAATACGTTTGAGTAGTATACGTTGAGTATTTTCATGCATTTTCGTGAAATTTTTCTAATTTATGAGAAAAAAGCAGTGTACATGGATATAGTGAAGAGTGTGCGCAATGCCATTTTTGTGCAATTCTGGGATGTTTTTTTAAGTAAAAATAAGTCGATTTGTACATGTTTAGTTATATTTTAATTAAATGATAGTTATTTTGTGAATTTTATGTTTGTAGCAATTTGGTATACGTTTCAGTTGAAGTAAACGTGTATGGAAATAATTTAAATATTTGACACTAAGTATTTGTAACTATTTTTAATGTTTGCGGTATAAATTCGTTGGTGACGTTTATAATATAATAGATAATTTAGTAGTAAAGGTTTCTGGATATTTTATTTATTTTATACGAGGAAATGTTCATCCTTGGAAAGGATATATACTTTTTCGCGATCAGGTAATTTCATGTATGTGCTTTTTACCGAGTTTAAAGATTCACAAAATTTTCCTGCATTTTCGTGTAAATTTTTGTAATTTATGATAAAATAGCAGTGTAGATGGATAAAGTTAAGAGTGTGTGCAATGCCATTTTTGTGCAATTCTGGGATGTTTTTTTTTAAGTAAAAATAAGTCGACGTGTAAATGGTTTATCTGTATGTGCTATTCTGAAAAACGCGGAAGGAGTTTGCGATTCTGCACTTTTTCCCAATTTTGCAGTTAATATTTGTCATGATTAAGCAGTTTTGTTACATAAAATTTCTAGCATAAGTGTAATTCGGCTAGTAGATTGTTGAAAAAAGTGTTGAGTAAATAAAAAGAAAAGAAACATGTCTTTACTTAGTGAAGACAAAATGGCGGCGAAAAAAAAAAAAATAGAGTATTGCTGTAGCAGAGTTAGTCGCCAAATTTTCGCCAAAAAATCACCAACTTACCATAATCCAAAGATCAATCTTGAATTGCTTACGTGGACGAGATGATGTTGGGAGGAATTCAGATATGCACGTGAACAAAAGGTATGTTAAAGAATTGACGTTTTATTTATTGGTGTTAATTTTTGTTCTTTAATGTTTTTATGTTAGGAAATATGTATTTTTCGTTATTTATTACTCTGTGTTTGTGTATTTTGGGTTATTTGTTCGTGTCTATGTGTTATTTGTTTCTGCTTAACATGATAGTTTTAACTTTGTTTTAGCTGAGTTTGTTTCAGTGAAAATAGATCGATGTGTACATGATAAAGTTAATTAGTGCGCAATGCCTAGTTTGTCCAATTCTCTGTTGTTTTTTTAAGTTAAAATAGGTCGATGTGTACAAGGATAAGTTAAATTAGTCAGCAATGCCTAGTTTGCGCAATTCTCTGATTTTTTTTTAATTAAAATAGGCCGATATGTGCATGGACACCGAGTTTGTGTAAGTGTTTGATTTTTTGTTTTCATTTTCTGTAGGGGGTTTCGTGGCGCCGATCTTGGCGTCAAAAAGTCAACGATTCGCCAAGCGGAACCGTAGAGTAAAGATTAACCTCGCCATCTAAAAAGGTAATAACTAATTAAATGTGGTATATCGCATAATATATATCTACTATTAATTTTCTTAATTTATTCTTATAAAAAGGTAGTAATAGCTCCATGTATCAGAGAAAATGTGAAAAAAATACGCATCTTTTGCGCCCAATACAAAGTTCCTGTGATAACTCAGGTGAAAACTACTAGCGTATATACTAATTTATTGTTTTTGTAGATATTGTAATATATGTCAGTCCACAAGCAGTACATAAATTTAACTGGACCATATTCTTTATGTGGATCTAAAATCTCATTCCTGTATAGAGACGTTACTTGCTAAAATCATGAGCAGCGATGCGCGTTTGTCTATTCCATTTCCATATTTTTATTCAGTGATTTACATTCTATTATTAGAAGGATTATTAAGAATTTTTGTCACTAATTAGATGTGAAAACCTCAAGGAAACAGAATGTAAGCTAATTCTGACCTCGTTGTGTTGAGAACCTACAGTCCCCTTAAACCTTCATAAATTTAAGATAGTTCTGTGAGATCGAATCGTATTGTGGAAATAAATATGCATATATTTTCAGGAAAAGTCAGGTATTGTGCCAAAGCACATGTGCTAGAACAAAGCCATTCAACGACATGGTTTTTTTTGTCTTTTCTGACACACTTTATAACCATCCTATGTTTTGAGCGTTTTCATAGTTTTCTCCATATGGAACGTATACACAAACCAGTTTTCCTTAGAAAGTCCTCTACGAAGGCATTCCTCCCCTTAGGTAGATAGCTCTAGTGTGCTTTGCCATAATCAATTAAGACAAACCAACCCAACCATCCTATTTTTATGCTTATTCGCAAGTATAGAGCAGATAATTAATGTCGTTTTTCAGTGCATTGATTAATAAGTGAATAGTGGTTCTAATAACAATAACATAGTTTTATATGTCTACTTTTTTACGCTTGATTTCAGCCCCGCTAGTAACTGAATGCTCAAGACCACTGAATACACCGAATTCCTCTCGCGTTCAATTCCAGAAGAACAAGTTTAATGCAGAGTTGTTTTTCTCTGTGTGTAATGTAAACATGAGCCAATTTTCTTTGGAAATTTCTTCACGAAGATATCCCTCCCTTTAGGTAGATAGCCCTTGCGTGCTTTATCATATTTCATTAACCTAGATTAAGTATTTCATTTGATTTTAGACTGGCACAGTAATTCAAATTTTTTATATTGTAAATAAATGAGACGAACGTGAAACATGGTATTAAATGTACTAAATATCATGGTGTAGAGAATAAAATAAATAAGTTTTATGCTTTGATGTACTCAATTGAGATTAACAGTACCTTTGGCATTAAGTAAAATGAAATTTAGCTTTATGAGTTAGATATTAAAAATTCCATATTTGAGTTTGAGTTTTTAAGAAATTATTTCATTCTTACATTGAAATGTAACAATATAACGCTTTATTTTAGAAATATAAAAATTGGATGATTAGGATTAAATTAAACATTTTGAACTTTATATAATCTGCTAATCAACTTATAAAGTATACTGCAATTATAATTCAAAAAGGAAACTATATATGGATGAATGTATAGTAATAACAAATTAAATAAACACTAAAATATGTGCTTATTTTTCTAGGGGATCTAAATATAAAATTAAATCATTTATTTTTCTTCCAAATTATGATAATTTGTAATATTACAGAACCAGCTGTAATGCAACAGCACAAAAATTAATTATTGCAAAATGCTTACTTTGTTTGACATTAATAATATTATTAAATTTAGCCAATTAATATTACTTTACAAAAAGTTATAAAATATATAATTTCAATACCTTCTGTAATCCGGTATTTTTAAATAGATCATGAGGAATATACTGCAGAGAAGAATTGTTGATGGCAAGTGAATATAACTTGTAACCGTTTTCTACTGTAGATATAATGGGCTGATATAAATCCGCAACATTGAAAATATTAGCACAAGCCAACATAGCAAATGTGTCATAACTTAGACATCTACAGAAAGGAGCTATTAACTCTTCTGAGGGGCATGTTCCAAGAACCACACCACACAATACCGTCAGTATTAAACATGGAAACATAGAATCTGTAATATTAACAAAATAATTATTAAAATGCATAAATCTATTATACATAAAAACGCACTAAACAAAAAGGTTCTGAGAACGCTGCCAATAATACAGAAATACTAATCTAGTTTTCCTCATAATTTATTAATGGTAATTATAATAACAATGAGTGTTATGAATAATGCAAAATTTACAAGAAGAAACATGTTTATATATGGTATGAAAAGAAAGTTATTCAAGCTCAAAACTCTCGACGTGGAAAGTAGCTTCAAAACGTTTTACACATAGAAACGGTGAACAAAATTATCGTTTATGGAAAGGGAAGAGAACTCAGAAATACTAATGAGATGATTACTTTTAAAATGTACAAGCATGATATAACACATATGTTTTAAGTTAGCAAATAAATCTCATAACTAAACCCAAAACAAATTTTTTATCATTTTTCAATGTCACTTATAGTGGATCTTAGGGAAATGTTGCTATCGATGCGCCACTTTTTACAAAATGATCCTTAAAATTGGAGCAGTTTTACAGTTTTGTATATGTTAATGTAACTATCACTTTCCATACTACACATATCTGGGAATAGACGTTGTAATTATAAAATGTTGAGTAAATATTAGAAAATAAAAATAGTTGCCACTGGCGCAATGGAAAAAAAAAACGATCGCCTTCATTGAGACAGAGAGTTCCTATTAATGGGCCAGTAGCTATTTTCCTTTTAATACATTATCATCTTAAGTCAATAAAAGGTTTTGACCATGATTTTTAAACATAAAATGCTGGTCAGAAACTAACACGCCATTGAAAATGCATTGAAACATACTGATGGGTCCGCATTATTTACAAGGAATTAGGAGTTGGATCTAAGTTTAGGCTTTATAATCATAAAATAATTCTAATAACATTGAATTTCTTTTATTAGAAACAGTTTAAAGAAAATGAGAATTTGAGGATAATTTGTAATTAGGCTAGAATAAAGAGAACAATAACCATAAATTGAAAACTTCAAATAACATAAAATAATTATTAAGCCTACTATTAATATTAGGCTATAATTCTTACACAAATTACTGCATCAATTATTCATTCTTAATGAGTTCAATTGCATTTTTCGCAAAAATACATTTTAATCCCATTTCTACACCAGCACACTTCTTATAACAGATAACACAGAACCATGAATACTCGTTGGAACTGATAGGCCTATTTATTAAAAGCAATAAAAGTTTAGCCTTTAACCGTCTTCTCCTGCTCAGAAGTTTGGAGTCGTCTTTTCACAGCTGTGACCCCGATTTTATAAGGTTAACATCAAAATCAGAGATGTGCGACAAGAAAGCATAAAGCTACTGTCAGATTGTAAAAATATGTAGCGTAGGCATATCATAAATTTAATATCTGGCTTCGGTTAGCTAACAGTTTTAAAATCTCTAACAAGTGTGCATTATAGGACACAGCCCATTGATAGCTTCCTTAACCTGTCTGAAAGCATAACAACGAAACTTTTTCTACCTACAAATATTTGTCAAACAAAATAGAGTCACACCCAGAACTTCATATTACTAAGAAAACATTTTAATGTAGTTTCTGCTAAATACTGTCATTTTTTTTTTAAATTTGGAAGAAAAATAACAAAATAAAAGACTGGTTCATAAGGCTAACTGAAAATTACCGGCAGTCTGCTGGTCTGACATTTTGGAGCCCTGTTAAATTACATCAAGTTATGTAAGCTAATTTACATTTGGTAGCCATATTTTTCCAACAAGTATTTTTACATCTAATTAAAACTTTTCCACGTTTCAAAATCTATTTTACTTAAAATAAATTATATACTATAGATATTATGATAAAACCGATATGTGCAAGAGACAAACCCACCTCTGGATTTCTTCGTATTAGTCTAGCACAACATCAGACTTTGAATAAAACTTACATCCAACATATTTTCCAAATAAATTTAGTCAAACCATTTCATCAAATTCCAATTTCTCCAGAGAATGTTTATAAAACTGACATGTCTAAACCCTTCAGACTTTTCGAGAACACTCCGATGCAATTTGGTTTGTGCAATGCATCAAAACCTCTTCAAAGGTTTGCGATGAGATGACGAGTGGTTTAAAAAGTGCAATGACATTTTTATTACCTTCAAAAGCAATGACATATTGAACATCTACGAGCTCTCTTTAACAGATTAGATCATTTTGGTTTAAAATTACAACATTCAAAGTGTACCTTTGGAGTTCATACTTTGATATCTTAGGATTTAAAGTCTCTGTCTTTAAGACTCTTTCTTCAATTCTAGATCAAGTCTATGCAAGTTTTAAATTTCCTTGACTAACAAGCTTAACACAGCTTCGCAGATTTCTTGGTCTATTCAGTTTTTATCTAGGAATTTTTACCACGTGCAGCACGTGCAGTTACGTTTCTCGAAGGTCATGTTAACAAAAAGAAATCATTCTGCCGACTAAAATTACTGAAACTCCTCTCGAGATGTCTGAAGGTGAAAAGTCATTTTCAAAGCTAAAGATCTTGCCAATCAATCTATTAGGAATTTCGGCACATGTTAAAAGGTCGAAACTTCGTCATATTTACGAACCAATAAGCACCAACATTCGCTTTCATATAAAAAGCAGAAATACGCTCTCCTTGACAACTGAGACATCTAGATCAAAAATTCTTAACAGGTGGTACGCAAGAGAAAAATAGGTGGTTCGCAAAAGATAAAGTATTTTTAAATATTAAATTCAAAATTTAAGTACCCCAACATTCTGTTTATGTTTTTTCTATAACACCCGTAAATTTTTGCTGTCTGAGCTTTGTTCAAGATCAATAGACTTTAGCGAAATAATCCGTCTTTATTTTCACAAATAATCGTTTATCCATATACAGAAAATTTTTCATAAATGATGTTTTTCAAAGTAGTGATAGAAATGGATGATTATTTAATAAGAAATAAAGAAAGTTCCCATAAAAAGATAATAGTATCTCATAATTCTTTTAGAGATGATCGATTTATTAGCATGTCTACACTTTATGCGCCATCATTTCCGGGCTCATATTGCGCTATTTTCAATTAGAATCATTTTTCTTCACAGTGAACATGAACGCTTTGGTACATTCTGAAGTAAGGTGGTTATGCAGAAGCAAATTTTTAAATCGTCTTTTTGATCGTCGAACAGAAATTCAAATTTTTCTCTATGATTCAAAATTTGAATTGCAAAAATGTTTATTTATTGAAATATGCTTGGCGAGTAGCACATTTAGCTCATACGTTTGGAACATTAACTGAATTAAATTTAGGATTACAAGGACAAAGTGTTAATTTGTTTACCATTAGAGATAAAACAAATGCAATGACAAAAATCTCGAACTAATAAAGCTTTTTACCACTTTTACAATGTTTTCTAACCGGAACTAATTTGAGAATAAAAGAAGAATTAGAATCCTACTAAAAATCATTGTTTCTCATTGATAAATAATTTCAAATAATTTCAATACCCAATGATTATGAAAAACGAAAGTTGGATTAGAAATCTACAAATGTACCTGAAATTTTATCTCGTGAAAAAGAACACTTGAAAGAAATTCCCCGTAATCGAACTGTAACTGAAGATTTAAAAAATAACAAACTGTTGACTTTTGACTGAATAGGAAAAAAAAAAAGAATTTAAAGGAATTTCACATAAAGCTATTAAATTTTTGTTGCCTTTTTGCATAACCTATTTGTGTAAACAAGAAGTTTCGTGCATGTTATATTTGAAAAATACATACAGAACAAAATTAAAAGGGAATCCTGATCTACGGATAAAACTAAATGAAATAAGACTAGACTTGAAAAAATATGATTAGGCTCAAATTTCGCACTAAATTTTAGAATTTAAGTATTATAACTTAAATATTGATAATTAAAATGGTAGCCAGTTTTAAATGTAATATTTTTATGTGTGAATATTTGATACAAATGGCCAATAGGTTGTGCAAAAAGGAAAAATATATTTTTTTATTATTTCTATTGAGAACTGAAAATAATCATTGTAAAATGTGGTGATGGTTTTAAAGACTAGACCGTCAGTCTCGGAACGCCTGCTATTGTTAGCTGGGCGAGTTCAATATACGCAGGTGAGAGGAATAGAAAGGAAAGGTTCCAGAATGGTTTCCAACGGATCGTGGAATGGCTTTCAGTGGGTAATAGGGAAAAAAGGGATATGCTCGCTGACTTATTCCCGAACCGTGGTAGGATT
The DNA here is from genome assembly GCF_044657685.1 of Stegodyphus dumicola. NCBI lineage: Eukaryota > Metazoa > Arthropoda > Arachnida > Araneae > Eresidae > Stegodyphus > Stegodyphus dumicola. The sequence goes on along the minus strand of NC_140777.1, from coordinate 34,775,030 downwards.
TTCACTGCTTATTTTTATGCCCCATGTTTGATTGAACATTTTGTTTTAAGGACAGATTAATTTTTATCAATTTATGAAACAAAAACAATATTTCGTAGAGAAATACGTGATTGCAATGTAAAATTGTATGCTTACTTAAAATTTGCTTAAAGGCATAACGTTTTGGCGAAATTACATAATTTTGTTTATTCCAACGAAATTTAATATTTATTCGAACTGTTATTACGGTAAAGTAACAGAGTATTACATGAAGTTACAATACGTAACTGTAAAGTTTTTATTTACTTAAGGTATTGTAGAAAATTGTAATCGTAAAATAAAAAGGGCGGACAATCAATAAGAATAATAAATAATACACTTACTAACGAAACGCTAGCTACCCTCACAATGCAGGAGCTCGTTCATAGTAGGCGCTCAATCCCGGAAGGACTCAAATTCCCTATACTCAAAATCTCTTTTCCTTTTTCCTTTTAGCTCATCCCTACTTTCACGTACCATACCTATAAATCTTGGACTCTCCCAGCAAACAATAGAATTCGTTCCGGGATTGAGCGCCTACTGTTTTAAAGTTTTTTAGTTTGGGTTTAAACGGTAGGCGTTAGTCAAAATGTTGAGAACCGCTGAATTAGATCATATCTTTTAATTTTCCTCTCGTATGCAATCAGTTAAAGGCAAGGAAAATGCTGTTGCCGTCATATTCTCCCGAATAGAAGTACATTATGTTTCTCCCTCAAATGTTCTGGATTTCAACAATTAGATACAGCACAACTCACAAACAAGGAATTACAAACCTTTTTTGAGTCTCACTAAACGGTGTTTCCCACTTGAATATATTTATGTCTTCTATGACTTTACAAGCAATACTCCTCGTCCTTTCATTCTTTTGATTTAAAATATCACCTTCTAAATTATTTTCCGTGTACATCTGCCAATTCAAAAATCGACATGCAAACATTACATTAAGCATAATACGGATGCTTTTATCAAGAACCGCGTGAAGGCTATGCAAAATATCAACGTTCTAAGGTACAAAGACATACTCAATCACTTATTTCAACATTTCTACTTCCTGATGCCAGATTTTCCCGTATTCACATTGATTTTATTGGTATATTCCTAATCTCTGAAGGCTGTCAGTACTCCTTGACCATAACTGATCGCTTCACACTATAGCCTGTAGTAATTCTCAAGTCTGATATGTCTGATCTTTTCAGGGATTTCGACAGCCCGCCGGATATTCATTGTATTCGTACCACTGCCTATAGACCTCATGCGAATAGAATCATTGAATGGTTCCATCACCAGCTGAAAAACAACAAGAAAGGTCAAGAAACCACTTACTGGTCAGAATCATTACCTCTTTTACTTTAAGGTATTCAAGCTTCCTTAAAAGACGGCATCCAAGCAAGTTGTTCCGAGCTAATATACGGTCTTACCTTAAGGTGCCTTCGGATGTCTTGTGCTCAAATCAGCTTACTCCACCATCCGCGGCACAAACATAAGTTCATCGCTTACGGTCTATAGCATAATATCTGATTCCCATTGAAATATCAAAATGCTGTTCAGAATCTGTCATCTGTCCACATTCATCCATCTTTGATATCATGATCTGAGAATATCTGAGTTTATCTGAGAATTGTTTCTGAAAAGCCTTCTCTTCAATAACCATACTCAGGTCCGTATCCTATTTTTCAGAGACTTGAACAAACCTTTATTGTCTTTGTGCAAGTAAGAATCCAACTGTCTGATTATTAGTTCCTGAATTATTCGACTCAAATCTGCATTTTTTATCAGTGATAAAATTGTTGTCCGAAACACTAAACCTTACAATAAGAAAAATACATTTATGAATACCAAATCAACTATTCCTGAAACTTTCACAAAATCGAGACATATTCCTTCAACATTTGTCTACAATCTACGATATATAACTTTTATGTATTCTGTTTATTCAACATTTTCATCACGCAATTTATTTTGTCGTGTGTTTTCTTTTTGTAACTTCTACCACCACAATTATTGTACAATTTCAATTACATTTGTTGTATCGTTTGGTTTCTTCCACTGAGAAATAATCTTTGATGTTGCTATGACAATAACGCGCGAAGTTTCTGTTTTGTAGATCTGAGTTGCAATTTTATGTTCTGTGTTCTATGGAATATTGCACAGTATGCGTAGAGACAGCAGCAGCTTGCTTTTCCACGAAGTGTTATTATGTGGCTTCGATTAATAAAGTTTATTTTTTATATTTGTCATCTACCTCACCACTAAATTTCCACAATAGTATTTAAGGTAGTAATACTTTTTAATCCCTTCAAAATGCTTACTATATTTAGCTGTTACTTGGCTTTTTCAGCTGCCTTGGTAAGAAAAAATGGCGTTGTTGTTTCGGGCTTAAGAAAGTGTGATTTGCTGAAAAATATTATAAAAATGTTCGAAAATGAAACTGACTATGGTGAACGGCAACTCAGTATCTGCAATATAAGTTATTTTATACATACATATAGAAGCAATTTTGGTTTGAGATAATTTGAGATAAATTTTGGTTTATAATAGTTGTACAGTTTGGCTTGTTTTGAAACTGATTTGGAACATAAGCTAGTGCCAAACTCTTAACGCATGTAAAGCGAGTTAGAGCTGTGTCTGAAGTACCTAGAGAGACTTGAAAAGTTTAAACAACCTTTTTATTAAAACAGAACTTTAAACATAAACGCACTTCTTTTGATAACGGAATCAACCACCATTTATGACGATGTAACTAAAGTAGCAGTCTAATTCAAATTTAAAGCATGAAGTAGTAGTCAAAGGTTTACCCAACTCAATTTAAATGCACAAAAGTTCTAAATGACGTATCAGATTTAAATGTCGGCAACAATAACACAAAACCGAATAATTTCAAACTTATCAGAGCTGGTGGAAACTATGAAACGTGGCCACAAGGGACAGAAAGACGCTCTGTCTTACAAGTTAGAAGTTCCTATTTAAATCGGGAATTTCACACAGGTGGTGCGACTTGTTCCGGCTCATTTTATATAGTGTCTCATGGGTTCATGGTTCTCCAAGGAAAGAGGCTTTGAAGATGCAGCTATGCATCGCAGGCCTAAGCAATTGTAGCATTTGTCATGTGTTAGTTTACACTGGAAAATTAAAAAGATACAAGAACATAATTATAAAATATATACGAAAGTATGTCATGGTTACAGTTGCATACGAAACTGTCTTACAATCCAAAAGCCTCGGCTTAAATACTCGCTAACTCAGTTCTCATTCTGGTGATGAAACGAAAGGGAGAAGTTATAGTAGTGTCTATTGATTAATTTAAACAATAATTCTTACATAGTGCTTAATCAGTTTGCATTTATTATCGTATATAATTGTATAACTGTATTCGTATAACTGTATAATCGTATATAATTGTATAACTGTATTATTGTATATAATTGTATAAATTCTATTTATCTAACCCCACGGCTTTAAAATCCATCCAGCCGTCCAGCGTCCGATAGACGGGTACTGCATTCTGTAGATAATATCACGCAAAAAGTAAATGAAAAGTAGCTACAGCAAGACAGATTTTAGAAAATGGTAAATGGCAACTGTAAGAAAAAGTTTAAAAAAGAAGATTTTTAGGAAAACTATATCTGATAGAAACAAAAACAGAAAAGAAACACGTTTTAAAGATGTTGAATGGAATAGAATGAATGATAAGTGTCAAAGTTGGGACAGGCATGAGGACGATTTGTCTTCTGGCTTTGGGCTCAGGTAATTCTTTCTTATGATGTTAATAATAAAAAGTAAATGCCTTTTAGCAGTAAAGTTTCCTATTATAATACCAACATACATATCTTTAATGTAATGCTAGTTTTAAATGAGAAATAGGAAATATTTTAGAAGTTAACAACGCTTAGAATTATGGCCCCTTGGTTATAGCTGACTTCAGTTAAATTACTTCTGTTTAAAGGCTTCATTTACACTCCTGATCTTGCTAATTGAATACTCTCCTTTCTAGAGTAGAAATGAAGTAATTTTGGAGGAAATGAACCGAAATGCATTCCAGTAGGCTTCGAATATAAATTCCAGAAATTCCGTTCAATGACTGCAAAGTGACAGTCATGTTATGTCAAATGGTTGTTGTCAAATGGTATTGTTAAAACGGTTGTTGCCTAAAAATAGTATTTAAGTTATTTTGCAAATAAAGAAAATATTTTGTTTTGTTATGAACTAGTCAATATATTATTGCATTTAAAAACAATTTTTAGAGTAGGAATATAACATATGAATTGAATAACAAATATAACATATTCATATGTTAATTAATATAATATTAATTAACATATGAATTGAATAACAAATATAAAATAGTCATATGTTAGTTAATATAATATTAATTAAAAATACGAATTAAACTTAAGTAACATATTCGATTTTTGCTATATTTACTAAAAACATAGTTTTCATATTTTCAGTTTTCCAAACTTTTATTCAAAACCAATATGTTTATTCCATATTTTGCACATTATACTAAATCTGCTTTTTTTTTTCAAAATGTTTCAAACTTTATACCTTACTACACATATATTTCAAACGTGAATAAAGTTAGAAACATTTTGAAAAATTACCCATGCATATACACCCATTATTGACATGTATTATAATGTGTATATGCTTAGCTATCTGCTACTGCTAAACACTGAAAGAGCAAACGTATTCAGCGGCAGTATCCCGCAGTTACATAGTATTTTTTCCTGAGCCTGTAACATTAAAGATAAGTATTTCTATAGACACAATGTCAGTTTTCAGCAATAATAAGTAAATAAATAAACATATTACTGCATGTACCAATAGTTTAAAAAAATAGTAAAATTCATGGCAACTGCATATGCTAAAGTGATTAATACTCACACATTCGTGTAATTTGTTTCGTTATTTTGAAATTAAAATTTAAATTTACTGTTAGATTTTGAAATGTACTGTAAGATTCTAAGAAGATTGGAAGAACTCTCGTCAAGCCTTCGAGACTTGCACAGATAATTGTTAACAATATAACACGTTTTCAACTTTAAATAAGAAACAATTCTCTCAAAGGCAGAAGTTCCCTTATTAAGCCATAAAACATACTAAACCACAGTAATTTTCATTTTTATCATTTGAAATCCTACGTAAGACATATTGAAACTTCTAACTTCTCGACAGCCGAAAGCCGAATGTTGACGATGGGTGAAATTCAAATCTAGTGCTTTGATCTGGATTTGAATTCATGCACATGTTGGTTATATGTTATTTTCTCAATTCCCGACAAGTTTGATGCAAATTCAAACCTATTTGATTTAAAACGACGAGACGAATTCATACCACTCTTCTCCTGAAAAAAGCTTGTTATGTGCCTTAAATCATAGCAGGCACATAACAAGCTTTTTTCAGGTACGTTTCTGAATGACTTATATGTCAAACCTAGTTTCCGTTATTCCATGATCATCCAAGTTAATGCTTTCACAAAATATTCAAAGCAGCCTTTAGCTTAATTATAAAACTATAATATGTAACTCTTTTAAGCTTCATAACATCCTTCAAGAACACTTTAGTTCTGAAATTAAAAGAATTGGTTCAAATATGAATGCATGCTTTTGATTTTGCGTTTAAAATACCCTGACCACATGACTTCCTTTTACTGCCTATCGAATTGCACACATTTTTTGCTGCAATTCATTTAGAATTATTTCCATTATATTCTGACAACTTGAATACCCTATCCCACAAGGCAAGTAGAAAATGACATCAAAATTTGGAAATTTCGAAAAATATAAGTAGTTTAATAACGAGGGGACCGCATTAAAAGTTAGATTTCGCTATTCACCGGAAGTTACATTGCCCAAACATAAATATTTTCGAGATTTAAAACACTTGTGCAACTAAAAGTATATGGCTGTGACCAACGATTGCGAAAATAATGGTGGGGTAAGGAAGTGGATTTATATATATATATATATATATGTAATATTTTGGCGTACTATTGTTTAAATTTCTTTCAATTTATATTTTTTTATTTTTACTATATTTTAAGAATGAACTTATTATTTGAAAATTTTAAATTCTAGGAATACCTTTAATGTTTTCAAGATAAACGTTTAAGGCCCTCACCTTATGAAAAAATAGCTTTTTCATTAAATCTAAGTATTTTTTTTCCCATAAAATAGAGTGTGTTTTTAATTTTTATAATGGAATGGCAGCAATTCGAAAAAGGCCAGTTGCCTCTATCGTAGGAACGGAGGTCTTTTCTACAGTAACTGCTACTTTGGCAAATCTTTTGGCAACTGGTGAAGAATAAACACCAATTTGCTCAACTAATAAACCAATATGATGGATATGCTGATATTTAGAGAAAGTTGTGGAGTCTTCAAGTTTTGTAAAGAATAAGTAAATTTTAAATGTCTTAATAATAGTGAAAAGTTTTAAATTTCTTGTGGTTAAAAATGATGTGTTTCAAAATTTTTATATTTCAAAATGCCTTCATTATAATTATGGAAATTCTCACAAATAACATGAAAGTTGACATCTCATTCTGTAATATAATAGAAATATTTTCATCAGCAAAATTTGGAAAGACTTTTATTTGAACATTTACTTTGTGAAAACATTTGAACTTTTACTGTGTGAAACTATCAAGAACTTTACAAAATTTTATTGGGCATTCTTACCTCAGAACTCTAAAATATGCTATTGCTTTAAAAGAATGCAGTGCTAAAATTAATAATTTAATTCAAAATTTTATGACTTTCAATGAAATGTCAAATTGAGTTAAAATATCAGTTACAATTTTATGACGATAGTTTTTGTTTAAAAGTTAATATGTTTCCTATTTTCAAAATTATATCTTTCCCATTTTGCTGTTCTAATGCTTGTTCTTCCACCCTGCTCACCCAACATTTCTTTTGAAGGGGGTTATGTAAGATATAACAAAATATGATAGCTGTTTCAAAACAAATAATTGGCGATCTCAAAATTGATATTTTAATTTGGTGATCTGCCTCTAAATTCATCTCTTCTCGCAGGTTCCAGATTTTTCTATCTTAGGTAACGTTTTAATGCAGTTAACCTCTTGTTCAATCAAATTAATTGTAAACCGAAACTCTGAACTGAAAATTTTCCAACCCCCACCCTTCTTCCTCTGAAGTTCTATGATACTCTTCCCTTTTTCGCATAAGCTCTCCAACTCGCAAGACGCTTTTCATGCATGCTGCTGCAGCTTACATGTTGAAAATGACGTCGTACTTCAAAATACAACTTCTGTATCAAATATAATTAGGAAACATCTTATTTGAAAAAAGGATGATTTGATATACGTAAAAAAAATAAAGATTGTGATTTTTCAAGATACGTTGAGCTAAATTGCGTCATCTTGCTTTCCACTCTGCCACCTTCATGAGAACCTTCATGACTTTTTTTCGAAAAGTACTAGAGATTTATCGGCGGCCGATGGAAAACTATCTAATACCGAGACAGCATCAGTTTCTCAAGTGTCAGTCCGCTCGCCTTTTAGAGGCGCTCTGCATTGTTTGGTGTTTAGGATTCTTAGTAATTTGAAATATAACTATTGATTGTAGTCTTTGATACTGTACGAGTATTTTTGTGGAAAATTTCTGTGAAGTGTTTCTTTTATAAATAAATTGTATCAAACTATCAATGATTACGCATGCATTATTCAATCTACTAAGAACCCGTACGCACGCAACAATGCATATATATATATATCACACTACACACATATATATATAAGAGGTGCAAAGCTATATGTTATAGCAGTCCCATCTACAAAATGGAAACATTGTACGGTTTATCGTTTTTGAGTTATTCGTGATACATATGCGCGTACAGAAGTCACGGGGTAATAAACAAACAAAATCATCCAAAGAATTCGGGAATGGTCAAAAGAGGCATTTCCGGTAAAATATGATACCCGAAATCACTCGCGATTACAATACTTCCTGCAAGGAAATAAATACGCAGACTTTTTTAATTTTATTTTATTTGAGTCATGTGAAGTAAGTTCGACATGACATATATCGAGCATCAATTTATTTGTTGAAAATTTTAAAATTATAAATGAGCTGTTTTATTAAATGATGCTAAAATTTGAACAAACGTATTTAATTTTTTCTTCAATAGCGCTTTTAATCTCCAGTGATACTCTCGAAAATTAAAGACATTTTAGTTCCCGCTATAGAAATACGTTATTTGAATATCATGTCTAAAGATAACAGCTGCCACAGAAATAAATTATCTTTTTCTTTCTGTACTTTTTTATTTTCCCCTTTCTTTTTTATATAAGAAAAAAAAACATTCATAAATATCAAGAAAAGAAAAGTAGGTTGGAAACTAGTAAAAAGTGAGTGAACAGTGCATCAGTTCTTTAATTACTACGTTTTAGATGCATTAAATCTTTCGAGAAGCATGATAAATTGCCTCACCTGAATTCGGACTACAATCTCCTAACTTTTCTAGCTAGGGGAGAGCTGCTAGATACATTACGAGAGCATGCACGAAGAAATGAGGTAACATTTTACTTTCTTCACCACTTGAAGTGTGATTGAGTAGAGGTACGAAGGAAAAGGTGTGACGGCCATCCCCCCCCCACATCTTCTACTCCGAATTCCAATCTGACTGTGGCAACGGTAGTTCACTTTAAAGACTATCCATAGACCGGGTTCGGGGTGCTGTTACCTCTCTTAGACTAGCATCACACATCTATTTATTTCAAAGGAACAACTCTTTTAGACAGTTTTCTACCTGCTTTACCATTGAAAGAAAAACACTGATTACTTCCTTTCTTTTCAAAAAATTGAAGTTCTTCGTTTTCAATAACAATCAGCTATCAGCATCGAATCCCTCGTCATCAACCATCATTTGTATTGGAGAACTATTTTCCCATTTACATGGTAACCCTAAAATTATCCACGGTGATTGACTGTTTCGTACCCTGTGACAAAACAAAAAAGTCGTTCAAAAGAGTTGTTTTCAATGAGTGATATGACATTTACTGTTATGTACTGAAGAATTTAACGTGAAAGTAGGCTGCAACACTGGTGACTTTTTCCCTAGGCCAACTCGGTGTGACACTTTTCAACAACAAGTCTTTGTGCTTCTTCATATAATCATTTACTTTGTCAACCTGTAAACGTCGTTAGTATTTGTCTGTCAAGATTGTTTTTCCCCTTACTTATTTTCCTGCTGATTTTCTTCTAACTTTCTGAAGAATCTCGTGATGTATGTAATATCAATAACTTCTAAACAAATTAGACTGAATTAAGCATTCAAAATGTAATAAAAAATCATTAATATGTTGAGAATATTATGAATAAATTTAATTATAATTATGCTGAAGTTTATAGTAAGTATTTATTGATAAGCATAATGATCTGCTAACGATCACGTTAACATGCATTGTCTATCATTTAAAAACAAAGCATATAGAAAATAAAATTTTACCTCCAAATTTCTTAGTAAGATCTTGTCTAGAAATTACACATACTGCACATTTTGGGACCAATAAACGTATAAATATGTAAAAAAGCAATAATTTTGAAAGGGTAGGATTTTAAGTATAAAACACTGCCATGAAGATTGTCAATAGTTTTTGGAAAATAAACAAAAATCTTCAAGAACAATCAAGAATATTATAAAATAGCCTAAATTAATACCTGGAGAAATGTCATAAATCGACATTGTTGAAAAATTACCTCGATCACACAATAGGAAATTCTTTATCGTAACAAACATTGATCATTATTCCAGATATTTAGAAGCTATAATTAATTTCACTACAGCAACAATCATAGAGTGCATTAATATGTATTTTTTAGAATTTTGTATTTGTAATATAATATTATCTGACCATGGATGAAATTTTTTTTCGGTTGAATTTGAAATTTTTATAAACAATCTAAATATTGAGCATAGAAAATGTTCTATTTATTACTCACAGTCTAATAGTGTCATAAAGATAGTTTATCAAACGATGAAAGAAAGTTATAGTATAATAACATAGTTTCTTTAGCAAATAAGGTTATAGAGCAGTCGTAGATTAACACTTTTTTAAAGTGCATTTTAAAAAATTCAAAACATGTATTTACAGGTTCTACTCAAGCACAATCATGTTTTGGTAGAAAAATAAATGACCTTATGGATATAAAACGTGAAACATTAGTAGCTGAAAATCCTTTATAGCATTTGATTAGTCATAGGGAACACATTATAGCTACTAGAAATTTAGTCAAATAAAATAAAGACAAACAATTTAATAATCAGGGAAAACTAGCGAAATGCAGAGAAAGATTTAAATTCAATATTGCGGATGAGGTATGTTTAAAAACTTACAACCATCTAATGCTTTAACTGGACCATCCAAGATAATAAGACCTTTTCATAATGATAATTACTTAATTCAAAATGTAAATGATAAAACTCAAAAGTTCACATTTGTGAGTTATTCAAAAATGTTCTTCGGTGTCTATTCTGAAAAATTAAGAAAATTTTATTTCATTGAGTTTATTTATTTATTTATTTTTGTTAAGTGAGTGTATATAAAAAAATTAAACTGTACATAGTTGTAATCATTTAAGGACGCAGTGGATTTAACTCAAACAATTTTCGGAATTTATTGTCCAGTACAGATGTAACAACGCGCACTTATTTCTGTACTTTCGGTTATGTGGAGAATGGCCTAATTTGACTAAAATAATTGAATTAAAAGAAATCTGAAAGGGTTCAGAATATAACGGTCCTCCAAAACTGTTTGTTAAGGTCTTTCTAAGCTCTCGATGAGCTCGCATTCTAATAGTCTACTGTTGAACTCACTCCTGCTAAACCATTTCTTTTTTGTTTTTTTTAGCTTTATAATTACGCACAATTTTCTTCGCAATTACGCCTTATACAATTCAACGGCAAAATTACAAAAGTATTAAAAGCAGCATGTGTTTAGAATTTCCGATGATGTATTAAGCTTTGGCCTACATTTTTCTATTTTCTTTTCAATCTTTTCTCAGTTTATTGTTAATTACATGGAACAAAGTAATTTTGATTTTCAACTGGACAATGAAAAAACGACTAAAGCAATCATTAAAAACCTATCTAAATACACCATTGAAGAACCAATATTTAAAAATCTCAAGCATAGAAAATTTCTAGTTCACAATGTACTGTAAAGTAAAGCGGTTCACGAGGAGAACGCAGGATTCAATAATTTAACTGCTAGATTCATAGTATCAGGTATTCTGTTCTTTCTTCCAGCATGCCTTCGTGATGTAACGGTAGCACATTCCGCGCGTATTCGAGAAGTCCAGGTGCTTCAAGTCTCGGAGAGGTCATTGCGCATTTGTTCAGGTTCCTGACATTGAAAAATTCTGAGTTACTCTACAGTGACACCAGAACTAAAATGTGGTATATGATTCTTCACCACCATCATTTGGCGCTTGGGTCCCTAATCCCTAGTCGTCCTTTATAAGGGGAAATATATAAGGTATTTTCTCCTCCTTTCAGCATGCCTTCGTGGTGTAACGGTTAGCACACTCGGCCCGTATTCGAGAAGTTCAGGTTCGAGTCCCGGCAAAGGCATGGCTCATTTCTCACATCTCTGATTTAAAAAAATCAGACTCTACAGTGGCGCCCGAACTCAAAGGTGGTGGATAATGATTCTTCACAACCAGGATTTCGCGACTGGGTCCCCTAATCCCCAGTCGTTCTTTAAAAGGGGAATATACGTAGTATTTTCTCCCTCCTTTCTGCATGCCTTCATGGTGTAACGGTAGCACACAATGCGCATTGAAGAGGGCCAGGTTTGTGTCCGGGCGAGGGCATTGCTCATTTTTCATGAATCCTACACTGTCTGCGAGCAACCATGTCTTTCATAATTTGACAACATAATTCTAACCAGACCAAATATGTGTAATACTCTTTAGTCCAAAGCATTTCTATATGGGATCAACTTTTCCTTTGGGAGACAGAAGAGGAATGCAAATATGTATAGAAAAATCCTGGAATACACGAGTCAGTATTCAATGAGTTTAGAACATTGCAGGATCAAATAACGTGTAGCATAACTAATAAGGATAACATTCAACTAAAGTCTAAATGCCGAGATCCGATTGCAGTTTTCTTTCTGACTTACAGTTTTTTTGCTTTTAAAGATTTATAAATATGCCTTTTTTAATTTTTAGAACTTGATTAAATTCTTTGAGCCATAATCGGAAGATTCTACATAGCAAATTGTATTACCGAACTCGTTTCCTGGCTTCCATATTTATATGAAGTCTCGCTCTTTTTTTACTAACATAAAATATACAAAACTTCTAAGACCTTAAATGAATTATCACTATATCTTGTAAAACACTCAGAGAGGATGTAAAGGACCCTTTTATATAACTCAAATAACTGATACTTCCAAGATGGTGAATCCTGGATATCCTTAAAGAACTACATAACAGAAAGCTACTTCGGGTTCCCACCCAATGTTATCGGTATGGAGATAGCTAAATGAGCCATAGATACTGGTCACTTCCGATGAATGTATTAAGTTACAAGAGACCGGCCATTTGAAAGAACAACATGTAAGTGCTCAGAGTGTCACTATAGCATTCTCCTTTCTTAGAGTCAAAATATCTCTCAAAACTTTATTATAATGAGTAGAAAACGCGTCATATTCCGTTAATTACATACGTAATTTATTAATTTGAAATACCAAAGAGTTCTCTAAAACAACTATCTGTAAATAAGACTAACGATGGAATTAGACTGTGAATAAAAGAAAGTTTATCTTCCTTGCCAACAAACTAATCGCAAACGATTGTCTATAAATTTCAAATGTGCTTGTAGAGTCCTCGATAATAAGCAAATCACAGAATAAGCACGCGAAGAGAGCAGCAATGATACTTTCTTGTTTACCACTTGAAAATATCACGCCTAAATTTTAAGCTAAAATACATTAGAGAATGAACAAACTAACTGTGAATGAATTTAAGGAAAACATTTCCGATAGGATAAAGAGGATTTGGAATGCAATCAGTGAATTTCAGCACGTTAATAACATAAATGAATGTCTTTCACTTGTCTCAATAGGAAATATTTATTCGAAAAGGATGAAATCAGTTAGTTTAATGGTATCAACAAATCGATAAAGTGCTATAATTACAACAATGGAAGTGCTTTCTCTCTCTGTTCGTGATATATAAGCCTTTTTAAAACAAACGTGTCTCAGATGTAAATGAAAAGATGTCATACTAATATGAATTATGTAGAAGACGAATAACCCCAGCGCTAAATACCAGAAGGATAGCTGAAATTTTGTTATATTCGCTTTCAGATTACAAAGCGTATTTTCTCGTATCTGACAGCATGTTATTTCATTTTGATAGTATATTTTGCAGATAACTAGTAAGAGCATTAATTATTTGCTTTAATTAAGAACTTCATGCTAAATACGATATATATTTTTGAAACATTTAGCTTAAAAAGATGATGAAATTTGACATAATGTGCTTCCTATCCTTCACACCCCCAAAACAAAGTATTCTGGGAAATATCAGATTGCAATCTAACACCTCAAACCAGAGTTTACTACCAAAAGCCTTAAGAAAATTAAAAATATAAAACATTATTGTTAATTATTGTAAAGCTATATATTCTGAGGAGCTGAATAGTTCAATAGGTTATAAATTAAGGAATTTTTAATTTATACCAGTTTGATTTACTATTAAAATATAATAAAGACTTTAAAGATTAAGGACTGTGTACATTATTTTTAATTAACTAAGTGTCCTATTAATTAATAAGTAGGTCAAAACAATGCCTTACTTATTAAATTGAAAAAATAAATTAATAGCCTTTCGCTTTACAACATGGGAACACCCTTAAAATCCTCCCCGCTCATCTACTTAGAATGTAGAAGATAAGTTATGTTAAGTGTTATGTAAGATCGGTAGATACATAAGGTTTGACTCTTCCAGACTTACTTACAGAACTGGAAGAAAACGAAGATATAAAATGAGTAGGGAAAAAGCTGATTTTGATCATACTAGGAATCAGTGGCACTATACAAGAGTAAACTTTTTTCCCATATAATTTTGTTCCTGAATTTTATACAGCATATATACAGATATGTTAAATGTATATATCATTTATGGCGTAAAAATTAACTCCTTCATGTTTCAGTTGCTATTTTCTTCATATAATTAACGATTACTTAACTAGTACTTTTAAACTGAATCAGATCTGTCCATTATTTTGTAATGCCCAATAACTCATTTAGAGATACTGCAAAATAGACACAGAAAGAAAAGTGTATTATATGCAGATATTAAAGAAAAGCTTATTTACTAGCGGTTTTGGTTTATTTTGATTGAAATTGATCATTTTACTGAAATTAATACATTTTTCCGATTTTCTGTATCCATGTTATCTGAGTTTCAGAAATAAAGAAAATAAATCTAAAATGTTAAATATTTAATTAGCCCGCATCTCGTAGAGAAAATGTTTTTATTTAGTTAAAAGAATTCTTAAAAAGATATTATCAAGTTTTCACAACATCACTGAAGAAGTATTAGTGTTGCAATTTAAAAACATTTAATTAACGAATGGCTTTTAGCAGTCTTTCTTATACTGAATATTTTGTCGTATTGCCATTAATCAAGAATTACGTTTGTTATAAAATTATCATTGCTCTACGAGAAATAAATGTACGTTTTAGATTTTGGTTCAGATAGGAGTTATAAAATTATACTAGACTTTTTTGTTCTAATTCTGGTATTTCTTTATTTTGTAAATTAATTTATAAATAACTGTCCTGTGAACTATTAAGAAATAAATATCTAAAAGGATGAAAAGATGTTCTTCATTAAAATGATTATTGATTTAATTCTCTCCCAAGACTGAGAGCGTTCTGCGTAAGGTCGAGTCACTCTGCTTCAGACTAAGCTCAAACTTTGTTAATACCAGCATATACTTAATTTTTCAGAAGATTTATAATTTTTAGCAGCGTGGCTTGTTCTACATTAATCAAACTAGAGGTACAGTGATTTTTGCATCGAGAAATGTTAATCTTATATTTAAAGGAAAGAATCATGTGTTGCATAACATTATTGGTCAATGTAACATGTGTTTTTGTTTGGCCAGTTCGTTCGGACAAATTTCTGAGGTTTTCACAATATAAACAGTTTCGGATAAGCATTAATTCTAATATAGCTTCTGCTCAAATTCATAAAAAGGTTTACTTATTTGTTTTAAATTTCATCACCATTTTCTTTTGATCCATTGACAGAGAAATTTCGTTTTTTTTTTTTTTTTGTTTCATTTCACTTGGTGTCAGTAAAAGACCTAAAAGTAGTTGAAATCATGCAAAACGCTTATAATCTCATTAATCCTAAATGTCAGTACTAGTTGTTTTGTTTCTTACATTCTACGGCGAAAATTTCTAATTTAAAATATTTTATTTTTTCCGTAAGAATTCTAATTTATGTAGGTTTTCTAGAAGCTTTTGGAACACTGTCATTTACCCAGTTTTGGGGAGAGAGACTAAGGATTTGCACAGCATAACAAGTCAACAAGTCAACAAGTCAAATAATGTAGTTGATGGAAATGGAATGTTACTTGAAGTAAGAAGAGAAAGAAAGAAGAACAAGCCGAAGAAATACCAACGCATCTTATAACTGCTCAGGCTTTTGATGTTAATTAGCCAGTTATCTAATTATTTTGTCTATCTTTCACTTTCGTCAGCTCCATCTAGGATGCATGCTAATTAATGCATTTAAACGCAGAAAGTTTGAGACAGCCTTTAGCAACTCTCGCAAATCGTCATCGTATTACTTCGTGCAACTGAATAACTTAAATCGGCTCTAATTTTGCTGGCCTTAATTGCTCCGTGACTAACTGAGGATCTGAGTCAAGACTTGCAGGCGCACTTCGTTTTTTTAATTTTATATTAAAATTTTGATTCAGTAATTCTCCTGATTTTTAAACAACCTGCGAAGATTTAATTTTCTCTTATTAAATAGGTTGTGTAACCGTCATATCGAAGTGTAAATAAAAGATTTAGTTTAAATCTTCTTTTGGTTGGAGTTATTTACTTAAAAGTTAAGACGGGACGATAACTCGATTGATGCTTCTTATAAGTTAATACTTATTGCACTGGAGACTGTACAACTGAATATCGTAAATTCATTACAACTGAATATCGATAAATTCATTTCAACTGAATATCGATAAATTAATTTTTCAAAGCACATTAACTCAAATACGATAGAATTAAGATTGTGATCAATTTTAAAATTTCAAAAGTATAAAAGAGACGAAAAGAAGATCCATGACGCGCTCAAAATTTCTCTGCCTCCAAATAAACTGGGTTGCTTGTAGCAACAGAAGAGATTTAAAAACAATGTACATACTTCTTAATAATATTTTACGATTTAATTGCTATTTTTTATATTGATAATATTTTAATGTTCTACATTAATATAATTAATCAAAAATATTTTAATTTTATAAGTTGTCTATGTTAAAGAATTTATTCTAAATAATAATTTAATTGAACTTGTTTTATCATCTTAAAACATTTATTTTTATTTGCAATTATGTGTTTATTTGAAATTATTTACTAACATCTAATTAACAATTTTCTAAATATTTTCATTCATAGTGTCTGACACGTAAACTCTGTCCACAATAATTTAAATAGGATAGCCCTGGCCTGCTCATCTTGTACCTGAAAAGGGAGCAAATTATGAGCATATACGACCTTAAACTTGAAAATAAGACCTAGATGTCTGATCATTTTTGCTGGAAATAGCTAATTTTTTAAATGAACTGAACATTCATTTGTAAGACCACTGGTAACTAATAAATGACGTGAAAGCATCTAAAATTAAATTGCTTTGATTCTGAACCAAGAAACAAAAATTTAATTTATTTTAGAAAGTTGAATAAAAATCAAATAAAAAGACAAAATTATACTGCGCTGTGTGCCATTTTATCACAAAACTTCTATAATAGATTTCAAGATTTAAGAACACAAAATTTACATTTCAGCAGATTTGCTATTCACGTGAAAATCATTTGGGATCTTCCAAATCGATTGCATAGAATTGCAATAAAGTGCGCAACAAAAAAGTTGTTTACGATGACTTTTCTAAGTTGTACTTCCTTAAAGGGAATTATCCAATGCTTCACAAATATTCTCAAAAGAAAATATCCAATATTCTTCGAATATTCTCTGTTCGCAATATCTTTCTTGAAAGTAGGAACAATGCAGTTTGTGCCCACTTGAAACATATAAAAATGTAAAATAAGAATGAGAATTTCAGATGAAAATATTGAGCATGATCTTTCTAGTCACTTTAACATCTATCATATTAGATATAGAAGTATTCCTTTTCCAAAACCAGGCACAGTGCTTAAATTAATAATGTTATATTTCTTCTTTTACTAGTAAACATCCTTAAGATAAAAAATAAATGGGATTTAATGGTAATAGAAGTTATATTTTGCATATTATAATTTCTTAATGCACTTCTTTGTCCTTTTTGGTGAGCTTTGCTTCTTTGTATCAATTTTTGGGCCACGCAAAAAGCACAAAAGCGCAACAAAATATTTATGCACTATCAATTGGCATCAATAATTTAATTAGTACGCTTATTTTACGCTTTAATTGGATCTGATTGCAGAATAGTCGCTTATCTGATATGCATTAAAAGTTTACTAAACTTTCGAATTTTCACTCTCTCAGTTCTAAGCTTTTTTTCTGGGCGGGGTAAATTTAATTTCATTTCCTCGTGTTCCACAAAATATACCACGAGGTTTAACTAAGTAAATTACAGCGCTTCCGCAATATATAAAGAAATGTGTAATACCACTGCAAAGGAGAAAAATATTTAAAAATTAAATTAAACGTTTTAGTTTTTAATCTGAAGGTTTTCAGATTTTAATTGGGGCCTAAAAGGCTTTTTAAAGGTTTTTCACGCTCTCGCTGAGCTTGCATTATACCAGTCTACTCTTATACTCACTCCTACTAAACCACGTTTTTTGTCTTTTTAGCTTTATTATAAAGCATTATTTTCTTACCACTTACGCTAGATAGAATTCAACAGCAAAATTACAAAATTTTAAAAGCAGCATAGCACTATGCATTTAGAATTACAGATGCAGCATTAAGTGTTGGTATACATTTTTCTGTTTCTTTTTCAATCTTTTTTCAGGTCACCATATCAATGCTCAGTTTTCTGATTATAATAGCTTTACAAAATTCCATTATTAAAGTTTGTGTGTTTACTTTATTTATTAAATGTCACGTTCTTGGCGCTTACGTCCCATAAAATTCGATTCAGCGGCAAAATCCCAAAATATTTAGAAACAGCATATCTTTAGAATTACCGATAGACAGTTTCGCCTGCTGAACATAAAAATTATTTCTTTTGATATATTGTTGCCACTGCTCGCTCTGAAATCGTTGAGCTTGTTAATCAGAAATTCGTTGAAGATTTACAAAATATGAAGTAGACAATAAACCAAATTCCAGATTCCAAATTCGAGTGAAGGACTACAGTATTCAAAATTTGATAGCTCTAAGTACCGCTGTTTTTTTTTTACTTTTCGAGAAACATACATACATACATACATTCTTGCAGATTCTTCATTATTTAACCTTTTTAAATATAATACAGAATAATAATATTTGGTGGCAACAATCTGTAAAAAGAAACGGGAATTTATAGTTAACCGACGCAAAATGGCATTTTGAGACTAATAGCCCTTCTAGACTAACACCCCCTTTGGGCTAAAAATAAAATAAAAAAGAAAATAATAATAAAAAAACTTAATAAACTAAGTTGAGAATAAAAATTCGAAATGTGCAGTATTTAGAAAACTAGAGAATATAATCTTGTGTTTGATGCTAGCTATTTCATGCTAGACGATCACCTGCTCTTATTTCATTGTCCGGTTGACTTTTATTGCTATATCTTCCTTATAATTTTTATAAATGCATATATGACTAATATATAGATGACTTTTACGCAAAATACCCATTAGCGTATAAATGATGCCTTATGATATTTTTATTTATTCCAGAAATTATTTACGTACCACTGCTGAATTTATGAATGAGCTTGTAGAATTTTCGTGGGAAACTTCCTATGAAAAATCAATTTCGTGTTTAATGTTGCACTGGGAAAAACCACCAAAGCCATTGTACATTCAACACGCTCATTATAATCCGGAGTCGAGCTAACAACTGTTACTCTGTTCACTGGACGGCTAGAATTATCGTGAACACACTACTACAGTATCATGAACACTTACTGAAATGTGTTATGGAAATATCTTTAAATTTTATTTTACGAAATTAGATGCTTAACCATTGCAAGCTTTACACATCTGAAGAATTTACTACTTATTCTTTAATTTTAAAACTATAAAGTCTTTCTGCATAATGCAGTAACTTTCTTCTCTTTGTATTTGTAATTTTTACTATACCTGATTTCAGTATTAACTATTTAGCTAAAAATTAGTTCAGAAATATTTAGCTTAAAATTTGTCACGATGCGTTTCAACATCACATACGAAAGAAACAATAAAAAGATTTACACCAGAGTTTGATGTGTTACTTTTCAAGTATGAGGTGTTTTTAATATATCATTCAAAATGTAATAATCAGTTGTTTGATAAGCATTTCTAATACTTCTCAACGCCAACAAAGTTCTTAACAAAATAGCTACTTTTTGTTGACAGCGATTTCATCCACACTTATAAAAGTAATACACTTTCAGATACCAAAGTATATATTTATATAAGAATATATTTCTCAGAAAAACAATTCTATATACGGTTTGTCCTTCACCTGTGGGATAAAAGTTATTTTAATTATTTCGACGCAGTTTATTGAAATAGAAAGAAAGTTCAAAAATTATTCACTCGCCCTAAGATTGAAACATAAAATTAACTTCTATTTTCATGAACTGAGTTCATGATTCATTCTCCTTTCCACTAAAACAAAATAATCAGTTTTTTCTACAGAAGCTCTGAATCTAACACATAATTTTGTCACCCCCCGCCATTTAATTAAACTTCATTTAATTCTACCCTTCAGTTAAGCAAAGAAATTTTTATTTCAAATCTAAACTTATAACCTATTTGTATTCTGCTAGAAATAAATTTATTGTCTTAAAAATAATAAAATTAGCTATTACAAAGGAGATACACAGAGCAATTTCCAAGTACATTTTTTAGGCAGCTGTTCGTTTCCGTCCGCAGTCCCATGAATAAAATGCATATTCGTGTTCATGTGGTGATGCATACTGCTCAAACTCTGCACTGAAATGACAATTTACATCAGCAGGATGCTTTTATCTAGGACTCAAGGAAGCCCTTTCCCACCCATTGATGTTTGAGCCTTTTTCCACCTCAATTTGCATTTCTTCACACACATTACATTACAACATTACAAAAGCTTCTTATCTCGGTTTGCTGTACATACCTTTACATTATCTGTACGATATTTTTGAATGTCGCCCTGATAGTATAGTGGTTAAGGGGGCCTACTACTGTACCAATGAGTCCGGGTTCGAATCCCGGAAAAGACATATGTGTTTGTAAATGTATAGTGTCGGTGTGGCATGGCGGCACTCTGAATATGTGGCGAGCCGAAAAGTCCTCTCGTGCAGATTGGTGGAAGGAGAGAGGGGTGGAAAGCTCCCGGATTCTCTCGGTGTGCTCTCCTTCAAAACTGGGGTGGAAAATAGAAGACCAACCTCTTTTTGGAGAAGCTGCGGCAACTATTGTTCCCTGTAATATGGACAATACAAAAACAACAATGACATATTTTTGAATCATCTTATACAAATTTCTGAGGCTTGGTCTTTAATTCTGCAGCTGTTCTGGATGAGGTTTCAGTGTCATATAACGTTATTTTATTAGCCAAATATGCCAAAATAAGTGCAGTGATGTTTAAAGTATTAAAGAAAGCATACTTCCATGAGTTACAAAACCAGAGAAATAACTCAAAATTTTCCTTGTAATAGTTAATTACGTATATCTTAGTATGCCTCCAAGTTCATTACCTTGAGGCGCATGGCTTGCACATGCAGTTAAAAATAAGTCTACCGTATATTTATGTTCTAGATAATTTCGATCCAAAGTATTTCAAATAAACTTAACTCTTTGATTAATTCACGAAAAGGGCAAAATATACCAATGTTTTTCTTTGCTTTCCTCGCAAGTTTCCCTGCTTAAAAGGAAATATGCTTCAAAAAAAGCATCGTACAAACAGCCCATTCCCTAATATTTGGGCCCATTTCGAATTACTAATGCTCTTATCTGTTCTGTAACTGGTGGGAAATGTTCGATTAAATAGAAATCGCAGAGTTGAAATTTTGAATGCAAGTAAAATAGTCTGATCGTTCGGCATATTCTACTAGAACGATGAACATCAATCGTTATTGATATCCCGTTATGTTTAAACATACAACGAATTTTGCCTTCACCATTGCGGGTTTTCGTGATGTAAATGTTCATTACCAAAGAGGTATTAGATTTTTCAAAAGCCAGAGAACTGGAAAATCAATTATAAACTCTTCGGGTTTGAACTTCGTGTCTTCCAAATGCTAGCCTGATAGGCTGTCATTTACATAATGGAAGCAAAAGCAATGATCCCTTATAAACCCGTACTTTTTTTATACCCATGTGTTTTATACTTCGAAGGAGAAGTAAAATTAAAATTCTACCACTTCCTAATACCGTAGTGATCCATGGCAGAGCACGTCTAGTCACTCTAAAATCTCTCAAACTCAATATCTTAATCTAAAAATTATGGATCTAAATTATTCATAGCTGTGTACTACTGTAGAGACATTGGGTAATTTTGAGGTCGGAGAGATGAAAAGTTAGCAACGCCTTCCCCGGGAATTGAAACGCGGACCTCTGGAATACGCGCCCAGCGTGCAGACCACCACACCACGAAGGCATGCCAATAAGGTGGGAGAAATACCTTATGGTATAAAGTTCTTTAAATAGTATATAAGTAAGTAAGTAAATATATATAAATAAATAAACATAAATAAGAGATACTTAGTTAATTGATTGAAAAAACTCTAAAATAATATTAAAGAACAAAAAATAGAAAAATAAAGTAGCTTTTGTGATATAGCTGCTTTTTTGTGTTCAAGATTATTCTCAAAATTTCATTAGCAGATTCCATGTACATAATATATTGCTAAGGTATGTTACTAAGATGATATAATTCTTTGTATTTTAGCTGTCATTAGTTTTCGAAGACTATAGTTTAAAATCACTCCCCCTGAAAGTAAAATTATTGATTAATGTGACTAATCAATGTATCTCTAAATACAATCCGAAATTTAAATTTTACAAAAAGATCATATTAAATTTTATTAGTCAAAAATTACAATATGCTAATGAACTCTTTCGTGGATGGAGCCACGTTATTTTGTATTATATAAATAAAGTAGAGAACTGATTTTTCTTCCTCACACATAACTTCCTTTACACTAGAAAATAACTCACTCCATTCGCTTTAGACTCTTCCACTGCAAACATTCTTTCTAAACAGTGAGAAAGGATACACTTTGCATGTTCGGTAGTAAAAACTATATTTTTCCTGGACTGCAGTTGTCAGAAACCCGTTGACAAAATAATAAAAAAAAAAGTAATAGCAGGAAAACTTCGGTCCTCACAACGAATTTTATGCACTCAATATCAGTTCCACGTCGTGTGAAAAAGAATATATCGACTAGGGCTTAGAGTATAAGCCTCTAAACACAATGCATAAGTGCATACTTTTATACTAGCAGATGGTATGGTCATTTTGATCTATTCTTTGTTGTTATTCTACGGATATGTCTCCCTGCTGCTATAGCCAAGTATTCTTGCTTTGATAAATTAAAAAATACGCAGATGCTTCAAATGGTGAATGAAAAATCTGTAAAGATCATTTTGAGATTTTTAAACCTCATATAATAAAAGAAGATTACCTGAAGAGCATGGTATGAAAATTATAATTTCAAGAATCCTCTGTTTTACTAATAAGCTTGTAATATGGAGAAATGTATTGGTTTTTAAAATTAGCTACAAACAAAAGCTATTAGTAATAATTGCAAAATTGCTGATCCCTATGTAAGGTGATATTTTTTCAATTTTCAAATCTGCATTGCATCCTATAAAAAAGCTGTGCCTCTAAATATTTGTTAATAGTGTTGATGTTTTAATCTGTTAATTAGTCACATTTAAAAAACTTCAGTAACATTCGTTGTATTTTGAGAAATAATTAAGCTTTCTTCAAAGAATAAAACGAAGATTTTTCAAAAGATTCACGCGTTTCTCCTTGTTGGGATTTATCTTTAATTACGAAGGCATTTTAGCTTAATCTAACTTTCCTTCTACTTTATTTAATCTAATGAAATTTTAATTTAATCTAATTTTCTTTAACTACGCAGGCTTTTTAATTTAATCCAATTTTTCCTTTGAAAGTAAATTTCAGTTTTCTGATTGGGAAGAACTGTGTGAATTTTGAAAATATACTGTGTACGTAAAATTTAAAGAAGTTTGCCTGAAATAAAGCAGACGAATAATTTTTAAGTAGAACAAACTTGTTTACGATAAAGCGAACTAAATGGCAATTTTTGCCAAAAAGCAGAAAAGCACTTTTCGTTTCTTAGTAATTTGAAACTTCCAATCAAAAATGATTCTTTTAATACTTAACGTGCAAACGGATTCAAATCAGTTTCGCTTAGAAGTTATTTAAAGCACCCGTTCTCTTAGACAGAATACTTTCGTGTTCTGTGTCATAAGCCAAATAATCCAATCAAATCTATTTCAGTATTTTACTACTTTTGAAAATTGCTTCTTTTTCAAGTATCAGTATTTGGCTTTAGACCGTTAGAAATATTGAAAAACGAAAACATCTTGTGTAACTGAAGCTGATGGAATGATTTTATATAGCATAGAGAATGCATAAATGCTGAAAATTATGTGCCGATTAGCTACTAAGAACTATTGTGTTTGTTTCAAATTAAAAGCTGTCCGTGCCCTCAAACAACAGAGAAGCTTGGATAAAATTTGCCTCTCAGTACCTTCCGCTCTTCAACTACACTGAAGATAAACACAGATTCCTTTTTAACGATAAATATACTCATCTTAAAAGTTAAACTAATAATGTTTTTCTCGGTAATGATCATATTCTAAGGTATGTTGCAATTATTACATGTTTTTCTTTTCGGCACTTTAACTATGAGAAAGGGATGACAAAAGTAGGCTTCCCTTAATTCTTCTTTAAGAAACAGTTTTCCATTTCCTTTGAAAATTTTCGTTTCTACTGCAAATTATAATAAAAAAAAAATTAAACTAATTCCATCAACAGTTATCAGAATTGCAGCACATTTTACTGGAATTTTTACTGGCGTATAAAGAGGAAATAATTTCTCGCAAAATGCTAAATTTTTCAATAATTTAAGCATGTTTTCCTTTAACAGTTTGTCTTTGCTATTTTTTCCGGAATTACTAAATTAATCATTATTTTAAAATTTATGGTACCGTGAAATACTCGAAAAGTATTTTTAATTCCTGGGGAAAAAATCACCAATAAAAATATGCAGTATCCTGGGAAACCAAGATGATGTTTTTCCAAAAAATGAAATATAATTGGTGGTTTTTGTCTAGATGAGAGGCAAAGACATCTTATATTTTATTGTGTTTGATATATGATTATTACATGTCTCTTACGTAACGTCGGATTATGTACTATCATGGGTTATTATTTTACTGTTGCAATTATTATGTTGGTTTCGTCTTCTACAAAATATATCAGAGTATAATATATCTATTAAGGGCAATGTTTCACATGGGGATACTCCCTTTCCGTAAAAAAAAAAAAAGGAAACAAACAAACACAAAAAAAAATTAGATTTACATAGAAATCAAGCTTTCATCCATGAATTAATTTCGTCCACCATATTCTGTTTTTCGAGTAATATAAGACATTTTCTTCTTTTGTTGAATTTTATGCATCTACTTTTGTGTTATGTACGAGGGTAAGTTGAAAAATAAGTTTCCCCTGTCCACTGTGGTCAGAGTTGTGTATGAAAGTCAAAAAATGAGACATTAAAGATATGACATACCTTTATTTTTCCACATAGGTACCAAGTACATTGAGACATTTGTCATATCGCTTGATAAGCTTCAAAAACCTTTCCAGGAAAAAATCAGGGCTTTGCATATGGAAAAAGCGTTTCACTTCAGTATTGCTTCCAAAGCGCCTTCTCCCGAGATTTTTCTTCAAAGCCGGAAACAGATGGAAGTCGCTTGGTGCGAGATCAGGACTGTATGGCGGATGGTGTAGGCGCTCCCAACCAAGAGTTGCAATATGGTTTTGCGTTGCCCTCGCCGAATGTGGTCTGGCATTGTCATCCAACAGCAGACTGCCAGATGTGAGAAGGCCAGGCCGCTTTTTCCGAATTGCCTCTTTCAATTTCGACAGGGTGTCACAGTAGCGCGTAGCATTGATGGTTCCAACCTCCAAAAAGTCCAGCAACAAAACTCCTTGGGCGTCCCAGAAAAATGTGAGGAGCACTTTACCTTTGCAGAGGAAGTTGTCTTGAACTTCTTTCGGACAGGTGATGACGGATGTTTCCACTCCATAGATGCGGCCGTCGATTCTGGCGTGAAATGGTGGACCCATGTTTCATCCCCCATCACAATCCCAAACAGAAAGTCATTGCCATCTTCATGGTAACGCACGAGATGCTCTAGGCTGACCCCCCATGCGTTGTCCATTTGAAGAAAAATCTCGGGGGAAGGCGCTTTGGAAGCAATACTGAAGTGAAACAAGCCGTTCAACGCTTCTTCCATATGCAAAGCCCTGATTTTTTCCTGAAGGGCTTTTTGAAGCTTATCAAGCGATATGACAAATGTCTCAATGTACTTGGTAACTATGTGGAAAAATAAAGGTATGTCATATCTTTAATGTCTCATTCTATTTTTTGACTTTATTACAACTCTGACCACAGTCGACAGGGGAAACTTATTTTTCAACTTACATGCGTATTAAGCAATAAATCACGTTATTTAACTGTAAATTCTTTTCGCTTTAAATTTAGAATTCCTTTATCAGTAATTTATTTGTTTTCATTGCTAGCTGAGATTTCAACCATCTGAATCACTTGGGTAGATAAGATAATAACTTAGTTCACTAGCCTGGTTTTAAAGGGTTTATTTACATTTATCTTTATTTTTTTTAAATTTTAGGCCTGTTTTAGATTTTTCTGTGCCGAAGGATATGAAGAACATTAGAATATTCTTTAACAGCTTCCTAGGTAATTTTTTAAATTTAATATTATTAACTTTTAAGAGGCTTAATTAAGTATAAACAAATCAATAACAAAGTCCGGTACCTTCGCTACAAAAAAAAATTTAAATATTTTTTAAAATACGATGGTTTTCAACTTTTGGCTTGTCCAGATTATTCTCATAAAGTTTTTATAGAATATATTATTTAGAAAAGTTTAAAAATATCTTAACAATGTAGATACATAACTTTAAAATTTTAACAGAATTTAAAACTTATCAATTTGAAAATTTTAGAGGATTTTTTACTTTTGAAAAATAAACAATATTAATTAGTTTGGTGTTTGATGAACGATCTCGTTTGTTTTTTTAATAATAGCAACCATATTCTCAAAAACTATTTCAGCTATTTTAACTATTCTGCTAACTAACAGATCCTAAATATTCATTAAGGATCGATGTATATGAGAAACAAATCGTTTAGAAATTTTACAGTATTCTTACCTTTAAGTAAGTAGTGATTTCCAGGGAACAAAATATTTTGGGAAACCACTGTTCCAGTTGATGTGTTTATTTGAGTAGTACCACTTACTAAAAATCCTGTTCTGTAAAAAACAAGTAAGTTTGCATTAATACCGATGCTCTTCATATACCCTACATAATATATTCATAGATTAACACATTTTTATATTTAATTAGGTAAAAATATAATTATTCTTTATTAAGAAATATTTGATCTCCCATCATTAAAAAATATACAAAAGATTTTTCCTCTTTTGAAAAACAAGCTGTTACTCACAAATAAAAGCTAAACAGAATGGGTTGCAAATTTGGAAACTGCCACCTAAATTTTAATCTTGATATCTTTTATTGTATTTTATAAAGCTAAAAACACTTCAGTATCCAATGCATTTTACAAAAAAGTCAAAGTTCACAATTTGGCAAAGAAGTAAATTATTAAGTATTTCTCGCTTCAAAAATATTCGATAATCTATGTATACAGTAAGTTATTCTTTTGGTGTTAAATAATTATTTGTCTTTCCTAAACCTGTAGCTACTCCGTCACAAATCATGCATACAAATTAAAACTGAACTGAGAAATAAATAAAAATTACTTATAAAGAATTAACCTATTTACCTGGCAAAGTTGCATCGTCAATAATAGAGAAAAAGAGCAGATGACAGCTTCATTTTCTACTGGAGGTCGTCAGCAGGACACTTTCTCATAGCGCTTTTTATCTGATGTATTTCGTAATATTTACTGCATTATTGGAGCATATTGATTATTTTCACATAAAGCTTTCCCTTTACTGATAGCTCGTACACAAACAAATCGAAAATTGTTGTTGAGATTTCTTGAATTATCTATAAGGAAAAAACACTTTTAAAAAATAAATATTTCAATTTACTTTTTGGAACTCTAAAGTTTGTAATAAGCAGAAACAATATTTTAATAACTTTTCAACAATGTCTTATATACGTTGTCTTTAAACATTGGATCAATTTTTGATAGAAGTTATTTATTGAAAGAAAAATATTTCAACGATAAAAGCTGAATGTTTCCACTTCATACTTAAAATATGTCTCGCATTGCTTTCCAGAGAACTAATTGGCGCG
Organism: Stegodyphus dumicola; assembly: GCF_044657685.1. Classification (NCBI taxonomy): domain Eukaryota; kingdom Metazoa; phylum Arthropoda; class Arachnida; order Araneae; family Eresidae; genus Stegodyphus; species Stegodyphus dumicola. Next base: position 34,747,085 of record NC_140777.1, on the reverse strand, counting down.
AGTTTTGAAGCGATGAAACATAATACCCCAGCAGAAGCTAATAACATAAAGCATGAAAAATTTAGCTTCCTTACTTTTAAGTACGTCGAAAGCCATCGTCTTATTTGGAGCAAGCAGATGTCTTCTCTCGTCAAGACATTAGCACAGCCAATTTTAGGGATACATTTATTGCAAAGCCCTGCGCCCAAGCGACAGTAAAAAAATCTGATGTGTACACCACATGACTTCCTTGTACGGAATATTAAATTGTATGCATTTTTTTCTTGAATTTCATTTAAATTGATTGGATTGAATTAAATCTACTTTGTCGACAGCGCATAAACCACAATAGAATAAATGCACTCTTTAAAATACACTATATTTGTTTACTATAACGGCACTCTGAATGCACAAAATTTATATCATTTGAAGAATTATCGTTGCCTCATGTTCTATTCAAATAAAGCTAAAACGATGTATGAAAGAAATTAAGCAAACAAAACAGAAAAGAAACAGTTTTTCACAGACGATTTAGTATTTCTCATTCAATTAATTCAGTTCTCACTTCGCGGCAAGGCAAAAATACATAAAATCTCAAAATATCTGCATTAAAAATTACGAAGTAAATCTTAAATATTTATTTCCTCGAAAAAATTCCAGATAGGATTAAGCATCATTTAATTCGCAATAATAAATGAAGGCGGTATTTTTGTGTTGCGAAGATTAGTCTCTCTAGATTGGCAACAAATCTACAATTCTGCTGTTTCAAATGTAAACAAATATGTCCGCCATGTTATTTAAAACGTAACCGCACTTAAATAGCTTTTAAATTGTTGATAATTGTACAAATATTGCTTCCAGAATTACGAAAGGCATAAAACCCTTAACCGGAAGATAAAAACAACATAATTCAATCATTTTTAAAGCAAAAAATGTACAATTTACAAACATATAAGAGTAAAGAAACTGAGATTACTGAGCCGTGTAACAGACTGGATATATATATATAAATATATTTATATACGTTTGGTGCGGCCGATTGCAACCAAAACACGAGGTGCACATCTACATGTTATAGGAGTCCTATCTATATACAAAATTTCAACGTTCTGAGGCTATTCGTTTTTGAGTTATGCGAGATACGTGCGTACGTACGTACATACGTTCGTACAGACGCCACGAAAAATTCTCTTCAGAATTCATTTTAAAGCAGTTTTATAATTTTTTTGGAGGAAAAGAGTCTTTTATTCTGTCCTTACGTACAGTTATCACGCAAAAACATCGTTAAATTGCATTCGATAGCTGTCAAAATGGATATTTTCGTTGAAATATGTTTCCTGAAACTTTTCGCGATTACAATACTTCCTTTTTACTTCGTACAAGGAAGTAAAAATGCATAGCTGTGTATTGAATAATTAAGATATTTATTTATATAACAGGTTCACAAATCTCTAAGTGAAGTTTATTTATAATGCAATATTATTAAATCCAATATTTCTACTATTTTAAATATAATAGTTATTTTGTCCGTATTTATTTTCGGAAGGCTTATAGCTTAAATTAAAAGGTATACCATAACTGTTTAGTTTAAAATTATTTCAGGTATAAAATTAATATATGCTAACCAAAACCAGATTGTAAAATCTTCTTAGACATATGATCTTTTGTATTTCTAGTTATTATTTTAATAGTTTTTACTTTGATTGCAGAGGCTTTGAGGAAATGGTGAATCTGAATTATCATGCAGTTTTATTATCTAAGGATTATCTGTGTAAGGGAAAGGATGTCTTTACAGAGAGGCTAATAACAGAAGTTGGCTCGAATTTAAATGACTCATGTGGGAAACGTCAGAAACCCCCATTCAATTAGTTAGCTCGCCAGCATTTAAGTTAGAATTGAACTACCACTGTTTAACTGTGTCTGGAAAGCTTGTTGTAACAAAACTCACACGTTAAGGTTTTCTTTAAAATTTTTTTAAAGTATTTAGAAATCAATTATTAGTATTTAAAAAGTATTTAAAAATTCTCATTGTAGCGAATAGTTTATCCAACAGATGGCAGTATCTGCCAAGCTCCTTTGGTAATTGTCATTGCGCATGCGCAAGCGGAGTGTAAAAAGAAGTATGTTATTAGGAGAATGAGCTTTCGTTAATAATGTTGCTGCGCGTTTTCGCTGTGTAAATAAAAGTATATTTTTATATCATAGATGTTCTTTACTCTCTAATGCGAAGCACTAGGTTAGTGCACGAATCTCTTCTGATTCAGAAACCATTTTCAAACCGTGGATCACCACAATAAAAAGTGGCGTCCGTCTAACAGGACGCATTAGTTGGGTAAAGGACACTTTTGATGGTTTAACAGCAGAAATGGAAGCCTTGAAAGTAAGAAGAATACCACTGCGTGCAGCCTTCACGAAAGCATATAATAGCCTACATGGACATTTGAATGAGTCAGAATTGAACAGTGATGTTCTATTATCCTCCCTGGAAATCCTGGAAGATAAAGGAATTCGACTACAACAGTTGGATGAAGAAATATTGGATCTCCTATCAAAATCGAAAGAAGTCTCGCAAGAAGAATATACTAAAGAATTTGAGTCATGTGAGACTTACAAGGAGAAATTAATAGCAGCCAGGATGAAAGTGAAGCAAATCACTGTGAAACTAGAGAAAAATTTGCTGACTCATGCATCGGTAAATGAAACCAGAACTGTTGATTCAAGAACAACGGCAACGAATTTGAAGCTTCCGAAAATAAATTTGATTGAATTTACAGGTGATCCACGACAATGGTTGAATTTCTGGAATACCTTTAGTAAGATACACGAAGATCCAGTGCTAGATGATCATTTGAAATTCGTATATCTGATCCAGGCTACTGCTGCCAAATCGAAAGCACGGGAAATAGTACAGAGTTTCCCGACAACTAAAGAAAATTATCCGAAAGTCATCGAACATTTAAAGAACCGTTTTGGACGTGAAGATATTCTTATACAAGTGTACGTTCGGGATTTATTGAATCTTGTGTTGATAAATAATAATGCAACCAAAAAGGACTTTGCGCTATCATCGTTGTACGACAGTTTAGAAACAAAACTGCGTGCTCTGGAATCTCTCGGTGTGACTGAAGATAAACACGCTAGTGTTATTTTTCCGTTAGTTGAATCTTGCCTGCCCCCTGACATCTTACGCGTGTGGGAGAGGGAACGGGAGAGCTCGTCACAACAAGGTAAGAGCGATCTTGAATCTATTCTTCTGTTTTTGAAAAATGAAGTGATATCTGAAGAGAGAATTAAATTAGCGCGTTTTTCTTTTGATAAAAGTAGAAAATCTAAAAGTTACATTAATGATGAGTCTAATATTCCTACTTGTAATGATTTGTATACAGGAGACAAATTTAAAGAAAATGCTCCTATTAAGAAAGTTGAGGAATCGTGTTTATTTTGTGATAAGCCACATTTAACAGAAAAATGTTTTAAAGCTAGTACGCTTACATATCAGGATAAAAAAGATTTAATATTTAAGAAGGGTTTATGTCTATTATGCTTGAAGAAAAACCATATTTCTCGTAACTGTAAGTCCAAGGTTAAGTGTTTAATTTGCCAGAAAAGGCATTTGGCAGTAATGTGTCAACAAGTTCCTTCTCAATTGAAAGAGACTAAACAAGTAGAGCCTGTGGCGAAAAATGAGGTCAATGTTTTGGCTAGCAGATCCGCGAGCTCCGATGTGTTACTACAAACATTAATCGTAAGGGTAAAAAATGGCAACAGGGAAAGGATAGTCAGAGGGATTATAGATACGGGTTGCGAGAGAAGTTATTTAACGAAAGATATTACAGATTCTTTGAAATGTAACAGTGTTGGTGAAGTGAAATTAGTTCATAAATTATTCGGAGGTGTAGAAACAAAAGAAAAATTGCATTCTAAATATATAGTTAATTTGAGTAGCCTTGATAATAAATATGTATGTAGTGTGAATTGTTTAAGTGAATCTGTTATCTGTTCTGATGTTAAGAAAATACCTAAAGGTCCTTGGTTGAAAGAACTTCGTAAATTAAATATTCAAGTGTCAGATGTAGAGGGTAATGCTCTCGAAAACGAAAGTGACATTAAATTGTTGATAGGTTCTGATATTGCTGGAAAATTATTCACCGGAAATATTAAATGTTTACAAAGTGGTCCGGTCGCGATGGAAACAAGTTTGGGATGGATTTTAATGGGTAAATTTCCAGCGAAGGAATCTTCGGGTATAAATGATTCTCTTGCATGTGTTTCTTTATTGCTAAACGAAAGATCAGCAGAAAACTTGTGGAAGTTAGACGTTATTGGTATAAATGACCCAGTTGAGTCTAAAAAGAAAGCTGAAATTCATGAGGAGACCATGCAATATTTTGAGGAAAATTTGAATTTGGATTCAGACGGGAGATATGAAACTGCATTACCTTGGGTACTGGACCCCTCTCGCTTGTCTAATAATAAAACGTTGGCAGAAAAACGCCTGACTAATACGCGAAGGAAATTATTAGATTCGAATCAAATTAAAGTTTATCAGGAAGTATTTGATACTTGGTTGAAGGAACGAATTATTGAAGAGGTAAATGAAGGCGAAGTAGATAGAGAGCACTATTTGCCTCATAGGCCGGTTTTTAAAGAATCTAACGAAACTATGCGAGTAAGGCCAGTTTTTGATGCTTCGGCACATGCCAAAGGAGAACTTTCCTTAAATGATTGTCTTGAGAAAGGTCCCAACCTAATAGAAATAATTCCAACATTGTTGAATCGTTTTCGGAAATATCCTGTTGCAGTAATTTCAGACATTGAGAAAGCCTTCTTGCAGATTGGTATAAGAGAGAAGGATAGAGATTATTTGCGTTTCTTTTGGAAAGGTGCAAAAGAAGAGAATACTAAAATTTACAGACATTGTCGCGTGGTTTTTGGGCTTAACTGTAGTCCATTTTTGTTAGCCGCTACGTTGAACTATCATTTAAATCGTGCCCCAGATCAGTTTGCAGTTACAGCCAACATTTTGAAGGAGTCCTTCTATGTTGATAATTGCCTGACTAGTTTTAAGAATATTGAAGAATTGAATAGATTTGTACTAGAATCGAGAATGTTATTGTCACTGGGAAAGTTTAATCTTAGGATGGCAGTCGAATTGTGAAACCGAAATAATTCCCAACTCTAAATTAGATACATTCGTTTGCGTTTTAGGGTTAAACTGGGATTTGAAGGATGATACTCTTTCCTGTAAAATTGAGTCACTAAAGAAAGAGGAGATTGTCGCGAGTAAACGAACACTCCTTTCTTGCGCGCATAAGTTATTTGACACAGTAGGCTTCCTTTCTCCCGTTACCCTGTTCCCAAAGGTGATATTGCAAGAGTGTTGGAAATTACGATTAAATTGGGATCAAAAATTGCCAGAACATTTAGAAAAGAAGTCCATACAATGGGTAAAGGAAATGAAACTGCTGTCTGATGTCAAAATTTCTAGATGGCTTAATATTGACAGATCGGTTAACGAAGATGTAAGTCTTCATGTTTTCAGCGATGCCAGCACGCATGTCTATGCTACCTGTATTTTCCTAAGAGTGAAGACCGAAAATAAGATTTATTTAAATTTTGTGCAAGCACGCACTAGAGTTAAGCCTTTAAAGAGTATATCCATTCCTCGTTTGGAATTATTATCCTGCTTAATCGGAGCACGCTTGGGACGTATGGTCTTTTCAGATTTGAACATGCCAAATTTAAGAACATTCTTCTGGACTGACTCAACAACCGCTTTGTGCTGGATCCAGCGAGACGTACGGTGGGGAACTTTCGTTTGGAATCGTGTCCAAGAAATCAGAACACTTACAAAAATAGAAGATTGGCATTACATCCCTTCGGAGCTGAATGCCGCCGATCTCCTTTCTAGAGGCTGTTCAGTTAAACAGTTTTTGCTGTCGAAATGGTGGGAGGGCCCATCATGGCTGTTAGAACCAGAATCGTCATGGTCAAGAGGCACCGATTTGCCGGACGAAGAGATCATAAATTCAGAAAGGCGTAAATCAGTATTGACAACTCTTAACAAAGATTCTAAACCTGACAATTGGTATTACAGGTACTTTTCATCCATAAAGAAAATTGTACGCATGTTAGGTTGGATTCTTAGGTTTTACTTTAAATTACGAAGAATTACAAACGAAACCTCCAAAATTTTGTCAGTTTCGGAAATTGAAAGAGCTGAGATAACTCTTATGTTATTGGTTCAAAGAGAATCATTTAAGAGTGTGAACGATGATAAAATTAAAGACCTCAGACCTATAGTTGATCGTGATGGTTTGATCAGAGCTAAAACCAATATTTCTTATCGTGACGATACTGATGACTTTAAGTTTCCTGTCATTTTGCCATCTGATCATGCAGTAGTAAACTTACTAATAATGAATGCACATAATGAGCTGCTGCATGCTGGTACTTCTATGGTGATGTCTCATTTGCGGGAAAAGTATTGGATCCTCAAAACTCGTAAGACAGTACGAAACTGCATTAGAAAATGTGTTAAATGTCAAAGATTTAAATCCAAAAGTTGTGATGTAACTCCAGGAATTTTGCCGAAAGATAGAGTACGTGATGCAAATGTTTTTGAGATAGTGGGTGTCGATCTGGCAGGACCCCTCTACCTTAAAGATGGTCGAAAAGCTTATATTGTTCTTTACACATGTGCGGTTTATAGGGCCATTCATCTGGAGTCAGTAACATCCTTGACAACTGAAGCTTTTTTCCAGTCATTGAGACGTTTCATTTCTCGTCGCGGAAGACCATCTATAATATACTCAGACAATGGCAGTAATTTTAAAGGAGCGGAGAGCCTTCTGCATACAATTGATTGGGAGAGTCTGCGATCAAAGACCGCTGAGCAAAGAATTCAGTGGAAATTTATTCCTCCTTCCGCACCTTGGTGGGGCGGTTGGTGGGAACGTTTAGTTCAAATGGTGAAACAGATTCTGAGAAAAGTTCTAGGTCGTGCTGCCCTGGATTACGAGGAGTTGGTTACAGTACTATGCGACTGTGAGAGAGTAATCAATACTAGGCCACTTACCTACGTGTCGGAAGACGTTGAAGATTCATCCCCATTAACTCCAGAAATGTTCCTGCGGGAGATTTCCAAATCAGGAGTACCTGATATCGATACAGTGGATAAGGAAAAACTGAGTAAACGAGCTAAGTATCTACAAAAGGTGAGAGAACAACTTAGAGCAAGATTCCGTGTGGAATATCTAGGACAGTTACGTCAGCAGTCCATTAAAAACTCTATAGCTAAACCTCTCCAGGTGGGTGAAATTGTTCTACTTGAAGATAACAACAAAAAACGGGCTTTTTGGAACCTGGCGCGTGTCATAAAGCTGCTACCTGGTCGTGATGGACAAGTAAGACTTGCTGTCATAAAAACAGAGACTTCTGAGTTTCTGAGACCAGTGCAAAGACTGTACAGACTTGAGCTGGATAACCCAGTCCAAAAGGATATGACTGAAAATATTCCTATGACTACCAGCAGTGGTAGAACTGTGAAACCAGTGATACGTCTGTGAAATGTTTTGTACTTGTTTGAATACTTTGTAATAATTTGATTTATTTTTATTTTTCTAGGTTTAGTATTATCTGTTACTATGTCTAGAAAATTATGGAATGCTGCATCTCCAGGTAAATATGTATTTCAATTTAATTAGAACATCTTGGTAGGCATAATTTTATACTTCAATATTGTATACTGTACTATTATGCATATATTATACTTAACAGATGTGTGAATTTACCTCCCAGTAAATTCAGGTGGGAGGAATATGTAGCGAATAGTTTATCCAACAGATGGCAGTATCTGCCAAGCTCCTTTGGTAATTGTCATTGCGCATGCGCAAGCGGAGTGTAAAAAGAAGTATGTTATTAGGAGAATATGAGCTTTCGTTAATAATGTTGCTGCGCGTTTTCGCTGTGTAAATAAAAGTATATTTTTATATCATAGATGTTCTTTACTCTCTAATGCGAAGCACTAGGTTAGTGCACGAATCTCTTCTGATTCAGAAACCATTTTCAAACCGTGGATCACCACACTCATAATTAAATCAATAATTAACTTTTAATCATTTGTTTATATGCTTAGTTTGCTTTGCCAAAAATTCATTATAATTAATTTAATTTATTATGCAAACAATTATTTACATTTCTCGCTTGTATGATAAAAATTTAATTATGTCAAAACCTATATGTGCTAAACAATTTTTAACGCCATTTTTTGTTGTTGTTGCAGAGGGGCCAAAATGACATTTAGAAGAAAATGCCATTTAATGACTAGAAAACTTATAAAGCTCTTCCATTAGTATTCATAATATATAAAAAACAATGTTCATAATACGGTAGGCTTCAAATACTTATTAAAATAGTGTATTAAACACATCTGCATTCTACTTATTGATTTAAAACGATTTGTGTAATTATTATACAAATTTATTTATCCTTATTTCAAATCTCTAGGCACACAAATGACTTGAATATTAAAATTATTAACTTTACTGACCGTCATTACAGCAAACTATAAATAATTGTTATAAATTTTTGCTTCCTATTGGATCCAAGTGTTCATTGTCTTCACAGCAATTTTAGTTTTATTTTTGCTTAATATTCGCTCGAAATTTCTTGCTTAAGGCGAAGTAAAAATATCGGTTATAACCTCGTTTCCATTTTGTTCCCCTTTTATCGTCAATCAAGTAGCAGGAATCCTCTAAATTAACATCCTTAATAATATTTCAAATTATGAGAAATCATACATATCTTGAATATCGATTTCGACCCACGCAGGGATAAGCTTTAAGTGTCGTCATTACTTTCCAGTCTCACGAAATCAATTTCTAGTTATCATTAGTATCACTTTAATCGTCCAAGAATGATCATTCCTCCACGATACATAGCATGTAAATCATTACAAGATACATGTCAGATACCCATTATGCAAATCTCCTTCCAGAAAACTAAAGAGAACCACAATTGGGGAACTGAGTAGCCCAAGAGAGAAGAGGAAAAAATTGCGTCCTTGCAGTCTTTGGGCCCTGGAGACATCGGAGTGTTAATTACGGTGTTTGTTTAATCGATTCCTTTGATGTATCGATGAAGCCGTTTTCCATTATGGAGAAGAATGCTCTTAATTGGGTTTCCCAAATTCCAAATTTTTCAGTTTTCGAGATGATGACCTGATTAAGCAAGGAGCGCGACCTGGTGGAGATTCTTCGCTGCCTTTTGGCTGTTTGTGCATCTATTCTCAGTTCCTTCTTCTTTCGCATGACAAGCGATTATTGTCACCAAGTGAAGGGGTTTGCTAAAAATTTAATATTACGAGATCTTCTTCCATTCAATTAGGATTTACTTGATTCGATTTTAAGTAAGAGTGTTTAACAATTGAGATAACTACTGACTTTGAGTATGCCTTGCAAGCAGGATTTTATTTTGCAACCTAATATCTGCTTATAGCCAAGGAAACAGAAACTGTTTGTCAGAAAAGGTTTGTTTCAATCGACTTCTAGTAAAAAACGTTACTTAAGCAAAATTCAACTTTAGATTGATGATCCGTCTGTTTCAAATTCTAAATTTTTTCAAAAATTTAAATATCAAGTTTATATTGCGTAATTTAATGTCCATGAAGCTGAGCAAAAGTATCGCTTATTAACTCTTTGACAAATAAATGTTGTATTTTTTATTTCAGCTATGCTTTGTTGATAAAAAAATTCATTGTGTATTTATAATTCTATAAGTTATTTAAAGATGTTGAATAGCCAAATTATATAACATATAAGAAAATTTAAACTGTCACATCATGTTATATATATTTCTTGAATTTGTATTTTAGTTAAATATCAAGAAAAGATTTCCGAATATATACAAGAAAAGATTTCCTTAATATATATCTCGTTTTCTCTTTATTGAAAAGTGAGCAGAGATAAGTAAATTAAACCTATGATTCCATCATATGAAGCGAAATTGCGAGATACATTCTGTTAGATTGCTTCACCAGTGACCAAGTAGTTAAAACCACTGAGTACCGTGAGTTCGACTTTGATCCCAGCCAAACGGGCTAACTTCATGGTTGGTTTCCGGTGCCTTTCCGCGCCTACCTGCGCTCGAACATTCAAGTCGTTGAACACTGGTAGTTCGTTCTGGATTTCGAATCCGGGAGAATGGACTGACTGCATGGGTGTTTTCATGGTTTTCTATCTGCTGGTTTTCTATCTTTCTATCTGTATTTCTATCATAATTCTGCTGGAGCAAGTTTGTTTCCAATTTTTCCGTCGTTTGGTGCTGCAATGTTTTGTTACTGTGTATTGATTGCTGCCACTCTCGCCGCTCTTTCAAAATTCTCTTTTATTTTCTATGCTTAATTTATAATGCTTCTTAACGTTGATCCTGACATTCCTAAATTCCTCACCAACAGTACATTCTTTATTTTCATACATTTACACACTTTAGCTTTTTTCTGCTTCTCATACTTAAAACGATTTCTCTTTTTTCCATCTCTCTGAAGAAATGAAGGATTTACTACAATGCTACTAGCTAACTCAACTAGCTCACATTTACACTGGTACATAAACCACGCTAAACACTGGTAGTTCGGTCCGAGGTTCGAATTCCGCGAACGAGCTGGCTACATGGGCGTTTTTTTGGTTTTCCCTATGTGTAACGTGTATACGAGCCAGTTCCCCTTAGAAGGTCCTCCGTGAAGACATTCCTCCATTAGTCAGATAGCCTTCGTGGGTTTTACTGTAGTAAATAAACCGAAACCGTGGCTTTTCCATGCTTAAAATGAAAACGAGTTATTACCCTTAGAATGTCCCCCACGACAGCATCTCTCTCTTTAGACAGATAATGCGAGCGTGTTTTGTCTTCCAAATAACTTTTAACTTGTCTTAGAATATTCTTCATGAAGGCATTCTTCTCTTTCTAGAGGGAAGCATTCTTTCTCTTAATTTAATAGATAATTAACCTATTATTGCATAGAATATTACAGTATTAGTTGAAGAAATTTAATAATTTATATCATATCCGCAACACGCCCTTCAGCTGCCGAATGACACAGCACACTGGTAGTTCGGTCCGAGATGGGAGTTCCAGGAAACGGGCTGTCTGCATGGACGTTTTCCTTATATTAACGTGCATACAAGCCAATGTTATCTAAAAAGTTCTCCACAGGCCTTTCCACCCTTTCCGTATAATAGCGGAGTACTTAATAAACAAAAAAGAAATCTGCAACACGTTTTGTTGACAATAAATAAAACGTTGAGTTTTTCAAACATAAAAGAAATGCTTTTCTGTCTACCTTTGTGTATATACGTATTTGTGTATATATCGTATGTGTACGAATGCATTCATGCATTTGTATATTTATGTACACATGTATGCATGATGGAAAAACATAAAATAATGTTAAAAACATAACTGACTTTTTAATATATATTTAAGTTGCAGTAAAATAAACTAGTTAATACACGGTAACTGATCTAAGTTTGCTTCTGTAAAGAAACACTTATGTATGCCTGTTTACCTATATGTGCACTTAATGTAAAAGTTTTAAATTTTCTCTCAACTATTTTTTTATCCTCTAAATTTGTTGTTCCAGTTCAAAATTTAGCCGTTTTTCTATTTCTACTAAGGTATTTATTTATTTCGTCTTTCCTTTCAGGTTCATTTTAGTCTCGAATTTCTTGCTTATGTTTAAAGAAACAAAATTCTTTCCCAGATCACATCAAAGGATTTCAATCCTCATATAATAAAAAAATTCTCTACTAGAGGTATGAGATGAAATTTAATCTTAGCAGAGAATGATTGGTAATTAGACGCATGCTTTTCTATTATATTTCACTGCATGTTTACATGATCCAGTTTAAGTGTTCAAGCTTGTCATCTTATCTGTTTCTGCTTTATATTTAAGCTACCATAAAATATAAATAACTTGCTACCATTGTATATTTATGTCTATGTGCAAAGCGGTGAAAAGTGATTATTAGCATTATAACGAAGTTTTACCTTTATTTTATCATACCTATGCACACACACCATAGCCATACACCCATATATACCCATAAACACCAATAATTTAAATGTTTAGACGTAGTTTCAAATGATGACATTTTATCCATTAACAGCTAATGCAATCGTGGCAAATCGAACCCAATTTATTCTTGATAAGGCATTTTTGATGCAGAAGCAAACTAAATTGGCATGCAAAGCGGGTTTTATTCTTTTAAAAAATATTACATTTTTAAGGCATCAAGTAAAGAAAGCAACTAGCTCGAAACAGCAATCTAACTGGAGAGAGAATTGCGGAGCGAATGTGACATATTGAAGGTGAAAGTTCAGTTCAGATGATTTAGTTTTAACTGAGATTTATCACCACTTGCTAATTTTAAGTTTTGATTTCAAAATTTGAAATTATTATTGGTGTAAGTGTTAGTTAATCATCTACGTTATGAGCCTTATGCCAGAATAATATATGATCTAATTTTGAAAGGACTGAAACCAACAGATGGCGGTTTTACACAAATGATGGTTTCAACCACCAACAGATGATGGTTTCACCAACAGATGGCACCACTTGCTTATTCTTGTCCAGGCTTTCTTATCTTATCTAATCATTATTTCCTATCTTGTTCATTTGCGGTTTTGCAGCTGAAGATGGTGGTTCGGTAAAACCATCGAAACTAGTACTGTGAAAATTTTGAAAATTAACGTTGATTTTTGTTGTTTGACTTCTGAATTAGTACTTATTCGGCGTGTTATTGTGTCTTAAAATTTCAATTATAAAAAGAAATTAAATTAAAAGCAAGTAATCATTGCCACTGATCGGAAATTAGTTGACTTTTCAAGGGGAACAAACCAACTCCCGTTCAATGAAGAATAATTAAGAAATAAATACGAAGGTGTTTCGTCCTTTACTCAAGTATAGTAATAAGGCGATGTCAAATTGGCAATTTAAGTTAGGCCAAGTATTTCCGTGAATTTAAGGGATCAAGAACCAATGCAGAGAACCAAAGAACTCATTCTGATTAAGCATTTTCGCTAATTCAATTTTGAGTAAAAAGCAATTTATGCAGTAAAATTGATAAATTACTTGAGTAATTGTCCCCCGACGCCCTCACACCCGACACACGACTTTATGCATTTTAATTCAAACCTATTTGTAAAAAGTTAAACATTGGAAATTGGCATTATGAATTAGAACTTAAAGTAATTGAAATAAACATTAGAGAATTATGAAATATAAGAAATATAATGCAATCTTTGCAAAAACACATCAAAAAATAAAAATTTAAATTTAAAATATACATAATAAGAAAAGGGAATGTGCATAAAGATATAAAAGCCCAGAAAAAGCATTAATTAACTTACGTTCTTTCTAGTGGGAAGTGGGCAAAGTGATTTCTACGCATCTTAGTCAGAAGGGTTGTGTGTCTGAAATTTTTTATCGGGATTCTGAATTATTTCAGGTGGTGGAACTTGTGTAAAGTAATTTACGGGAGAGGGAGTGACTATGTTCAGTTGGCTACATTTTCCCTTTTTCTGTTAAAATGATATGGCAGTTGTGTTTGAATAAAATGTTTAAATATACATTAAGCTGTAAGGTTTTCAGCAAATCCACTCCAACGTCAAATAAAACTCATATCTGTCCCGATATTGGTGGTAATATATAATTAAAAATGAAAACTAAGGACTTCTAAAAATGAATATTATAAAATCAAACATGTTCAAGATGAATGCAAATAAAAAAATGCGATCATACTTGTATAGAACATTTCTATATTTTCATTTCTTTTTTTTCAGGAAATTTTATTAATTTCCAAATACAGTTCATAGATGTTCTTCCCAAATTTTACTTTAATTGCGTGTAAACAATTTCTAACCCTTCTTTGCGCATTTAACTGAAACTGATTATGCATTTCATTTACACTTATTAGTTTACTGAAGGAAATAATAATAGTAATCTCTGTCCATTCTGTAGATTTCTATAGATGGAAATATGTCTGTGTATTCAGAAAATTCTGCCTTTTTAATTAGTCTAGCAAATGATCCGGTGATATCACTTTTTATTAGAATTCCTATCAGTTTTGCCGGGCAAGATTGCATTTCATGCATTTAAAACTCTCTTTGATAACTTAAAATTCCATTAATCAATTTTAGCAGCGAATGTGATTTAGCATCACATTCACTAAGAAACAGATTAGGTCTCTGAAATTGACTGACGTTTGCATTAAATTCCGAAAATTCATTAGCAAGGTTAATTCTGTATCTGTTCAAGAGTTCAAAATCAAGATTCTGCACTGACTAAATTGATAACTAAATGAGGACATGCACAAAATATCAACAGAAATACCTTCAGAATGAAATGAAAAAAAAAATTCGAACATCGAATTTTGGAAAAAAATAGAACTGTGAGATGAATGCTGTCTGAAAAATTTCAAGAAAACAGTTACGGAAAAGTGGACTAAAATTTAATTTTAAAGTTTGTTTCAAGCTAACGAATAGAAACCAGGCTTAATTAAATCGTGTAAATTAATATCGATTATTCAAGTATTAAAAATTGCTTTTACTTTTTAAACTAGCAAATTTAGACATTGGAAATCAAATGATACTTACTTTACCCCCAAAAATGTGTAAATTTAAAGTTCTGTTAACAGCTGTTGTAAATGAAAATAATGTTACTGATCAGGTCTAAATTAATGAGTCAGCAGCTCTCAAATGTGCAACTTGTATCTATTGAAAATCATTCTTTCATAATTGATATACAAGAGTTAGCTGGAACATTTTCTAAAACGCATGGATTGCATATATATCAATTAGTGCAGGCAAAAAATAATTTATCTTGAAATTGATTAATTAATAAGCTTGTTTCACTTCGAGCACATATTTAAAAAATCATGGCAAACTTTTATGGCTTTTTGCCTTTTAAACTGCAATACAGCTTAAAAATTCTCCTACTATGTTATGTTATAACATAGTATTCACACAGAAACTTAGATTTACAGAAAAGCTGTATTACACAGAAACTTAGATTTTATAGGCATACAAGTATTTCTCCCATAATAGTTTTTTATTTCAATTTATATCAGCTCTACTTTTATTCTTCTGAAAGGAAAACACTATCAATTTGAAAATTACATATTACAATCTAAAACCCCTACGTTACGTTTGATAAATTATGTGTAGTCTCCAAAGGAGAGACCAAAACTAAAGCTTTAACATTATACAATTTAATACACTTTTTTTTACGTTTAGAATTCTGTTTACCATACCTTAAAAATTTTATTATGACTGAATATTTTATTAGGACTTCACCCTGAATATTTCACTAGAGTCACTTCGAAATATTTCATGATAGTTTGAAATAATTTGGGAAAGATAAATATTTTAAAACTTAATTCAATTCGACTTGAATAAGTTTTTCAATTTCCTTAAAGGTGTTAAATAAAAAAAAATTAAAAAAAAAAAAACTTGTACAGAATAGTTCTGACTAGGGATTTATTTTCACTCTTGAAGATTAATAAAGTAAAAAGATTCTAGTTCAACATATGTTGAAGAAGAGGATAACTGTTAACCTTGCTCAGCAGTTTAATATTATCCTTATCAGTTAAAAGGAATCTGAATCTTTCGAATAAGGAAACATATTATTAAAATTATTCACCTGCTTGTCAACTGACTTCAATTCTTATACTTGAATTAAATCGAAATTCAATTTAAGCAAATTTTTTTTAAATTCTAGCCATTTGTCTGCAATCCTTTTTTGAAAGAAGATAAAGTCATGTAAGCAGACGCAGCAGACAAACATAGACCTCCGACCGAGGTCCGACTTGCGGACCCATGCGGAGTTGTATATCGGTGGTCCTGGAGACCTCATCCCGGCTTTATACAAAGCATAGGCCAGAACGAAACGTAGATATGAGTTGACTTGGTTATTTTGCCTCCGGGCACCACCAACACCTTAAAGACACCTCCTTCACCTCTTCTTGTGTTTAAAAAGGTGTTGGCACCACTCCAACAGCAGCGTACGTCGTAAAGTGAGTTCTCACAACACCTTCTTAAACAGAAGCCCAACTACGAGATCGTGACGATCGTGTAAAAGAGTATAATAATATACAGTTAATGAATGAATGTAAGTTTAATTTGTGATAAATGCTGAGTGTTTGAGCAAAAAAGTGACCAAGTCTGAAATTTTAAGCTGAATTTTATGGTCATTCATGCAATTTGAAATAAAAAAAATTTAATTTTTGTAATCTGTAGTTAGAATTCCCTATAATTTAATTTTGAAAGTATTGGGGAAAAATTTAATTTCGATTAATAATTAATTTTTTGTTATTTAATTTCGAAAATAATTTCGAAAAATAGGAAGGATTCAACCAATTTAAAACTGGCTTTAAATAAAAATAAAGTAAAAGTAATCTTAATTTAAATAAATAAATAAATAATGGCTTGTGGTGCAATTTATTGAGGTAAAAATAAAGTCAATATATTTTCATCCGTAAGACTAAAATAGAAAAGAACAATTGTCTGAATAAAATTATTCATAATCGATTATAAATAAATAGCAAATCAATAAGAATGTTTAATGTTTAACTTTAATATTGTTTTATCCCTTTAATATTTAACGTTATTTTAATGCAACATTGTTAGCTTTTTAACATTCATCGGTTTATATGTTAATATTAATTTTCGTCAGACGTACAAATTTTAACTATTTGAGAAAAACGCACTTACGTAAAACAAACGTAAAAGGTATCTTTAAAATAAATCATTATTTACGCCAAATTCAGACCGATCAAAAATTCTTGCATTTAAATTACATGGTTTAATGGAGTGTAACTCTTTGTAAGTTAAAGAATTTTATATTTCTCAAATGCATCTGTTTATTCTTTGAAAATAATAAGCTCATTATACGCATGATGCTTTCCTAAAAGCAGTATTCATTATTCATCCTTAGAAATGGCAAATGTTTCCGAGGTAAGCACCCAAAAAATTCTTTTCTTTAATAAGTCTTCTTTGTATAAATTCCACTGTCTTCGATAATCCAATTATCCAAACCTCCTTTTGTAAACAAGCATATTTCACGAGGGAACCGTCTGTGACATAAATGAATTATCTTTTACACTGAGTTCAGCAGATCAGAAATTTTACACCATTCTGATTAAAATAGCACCGAAGATATACAACATACGTGAAGACAGGAAAGGAAGGCTTTTGAGGCCACGCTCTGTTTAATCCTACGAAGCATGGCACGAAAGGTGCAAACTGTGTGGATTAAAAACCTCTTTAATGTGAAAGCAAACTCAGATGTTGTCGCAGTTTTGAACTTTCCAAAGCTTTGTTTATGGCAAATGGTTTAGCAAACGGCAGTTAGGTTGAGTGTAAACACAGATGTCTTTGTCCTCAATTAGATTTCAATTAAATTTATTGTTCGTTGTTAGATGCAGTATGTTTTGGAAGCACAACATCGTAATAATATTTCTATATATGTAATTTAAGTCAAAAAGTTATTAAAATATAGATAATGCAGGGAATTAATTAAACAACTTTAATTTTCGTAAGGAAATACATAAGAATACAACAATTAATTTAATGCATTTTTAACTGCAGAATGATTTATTTAAATAGGATGCGCTTGAACTAAAATTTTCTTTACTGCTTTACGGATTTGATGAAATTGTAAAAGTTCTTAAAAGGATTTGATAAAATTGTAAAAGTGCTCAAATAAAATGGAGAAACCGGTTCTTTATCTCAGTTCTCATTTCGAAAATCTATCCCTCGGTATGCTTGCAGTCAGCAGAAAGCCTTATGTGTGCAATAAAATAATTGGACCTCTTTGTAAATAAATCTAAACTCTCAGCTTAAGCAATATTCTATCCCTTAGAAAATACTTCTCAATTAGGAAAAAAAATAAATAAAAATAATTAAAGAACCTGAAAGCTTTCAAATTTTATATTACGTCCAAAGGGACGTTTTTGCATTTACACACACATACACGTTTTCAGAGAAGTTAAGACGGCATTTGGGTTAACGTTCTTTGGGCCAAAAATATTTAAAATCAGCATATCTTTAAAATTTTCGACAGGCACTCTCGCGCGCTGGAGATAAAAATGTTTTTTTCCGTACAGTGTTGACATTGCTCGCTTTGAAATCGTTGAGTTCGTTAATAAGAAATTCGTTTAAGTTTTGCAAACTATTAGATAGACAATATAACAAATTCTGAATTCGGACTTCCAGGTGCATATTTGGGGGGAGGCTACGTTATTCAAAATTTGATGGCTCTAGGTACTGTTGCTTTTCACAATGCGAGAAACCTGCATACGTTAATATGGATTCTTTATTATTTAATTCCTTTAAATATAATAATATTTGGCAGCAACAATTTGAAGTGCTTCTACGTTTTTAGTGCCTCGATGCAAAATTCCGTTTTGAAACTAATAACCCTTATGTGCTAACGTCCCTTTGGACAGTGCTTCTAAAGAACAATGGCGATTTCTTTAAAATTCGTTAACTTGAATACATAACAAATTAATTTTTTAAATAAATCCAAATTATGAAAAATCACTTTAAAATGTAACACGAACATACATATAAAGAGGATTTATAGTTAAGATTCTAATAGCAAATTCTACATTTTTTAAAATGAAAAGAAAACATGGAAAATCAGCTAAAATGGTATTTATTTAAAAGAAAATTTATAAATATTTTACTAGCAGATTCTAATCTTTTGCATGTTCCAAAATGGATACCGTGTTTTCTCAAAAGTCTACAACCGCTAGTAGTAGATTCAATCACAAAAATGTTTCAAACAATGAAAGTATTCATATATTGTGATTTTTAAATTTAAAAAAAATTTACAAATTGCGAAATCTAACATTTTATAAGCTTCACCAGTCCCTGTATTTATATTTAAGAAACTTTTGTATTTCTTATTAAAAAATAAAATACAAAAAAAAAAAAAAAACCACTGATGAACATATTTCATTTTAAGGTTTGACATGATTTAGAGGACGTAGTACATAAATTGAACAGTGAATTTTTCTATTTGTACATAGCTAAAAATATATTTATCAATTTATAAAAAGGGTTTACTATGTCAATAGATTAAGTGACAATCATTTCTATGCAGACTAATGTAAAAATCATTAATTTATTTTTTTTTCAAATGAAAGATTTTATTTACAGAATTAATTGTTTTAGAGAAACATTGGCAAGCTTCCTTTTGGGGCACTGCAAATTCGAAATATTATTTAGAAAAAAAAACTAAAACTATTTTAGTTTAATGAAATTTTTGTATAAAATATTAGGTATTATTCTAAAATAATCAAATTTTATATTTATATGAATAACGTATTTCTAGCGCTTAAAACTTATTATGAATTTATATTGAGCATAACAAATGTAAAAAAGATTTCAGCTAAAGAATGTTACATACTAGTAAACCACATCAAAATATCAATAAATGGTAGTATTTAAGGGAAAAAATCAAGCTATTATTTTAGTTATAATATTTTAACGGACTTTTCAAGGCAAACTGAAACTGATGTCAAATATCCCAAATTTCGAAATAAAATATCTCGGTCATTTTTTTGTCTTATGGAAGTAAAACATTTTTTTATTTTCGATGATTAGTGTAATTTATTTAGACATAAATATAAACAGTAGAAGAGGGTATAAGACTTAGATTTCGTAATTATTTACAATTTCTTTTAAATTAAAAACGCCAAAGCGTGACTATATTTGTCATTTAAAACATTTCTGTAAGACCGACAACTGCGCAAATAAAGGCAGGGTAAAACACTTGTGTGGATAGAGTGTATATTTTATTCGTTTCACAAATTCTACGAAAAATATTTACTTTTATTGAAGTAGAGACTTTTAAATGTATCCAGGATAATGTGCAAAATTACGCAAATTCAGTCTTAGATTTTCTTCACTTTTATATAAAAACTGTATTCATTTCAGTGGTCTCTAGAAAAAGTCCCTCTTCTTCAAAGAGCACATTATTTTGCATAATTTATTTTTCTTCTCGGAGAAGAGGGACTTCAAGTGGGAGACCATATCACTCGACTGTAATTTGCTAAATTACTATAGCGTCTATATGATAGAATATTTAAGGATGAAACTGCAGAGAAAAACACCCAAACTCGCTTTAGCTACTATAGTAGTCTGCAGCTAGTTTTACTATACAAAAAACTTAATCTTGTCTTCAAAATACTTATATACCTTCAAATATAGAATATTGATTTGAAATATGAGAAGATATTTGAACAGCCTGAAATGGTTAATGTGAAATAAATTAACGACTGAACAGTATATGAACGTTTTACTTGTCCCCTAAAATCTATATCTCAATCGAATACAGGTAGATATTTGCAGGCCCAGTACAGATTAAGAATGAATGTTAGTCGGCATAATTCCCAAATGTACTCCAAATTAATGCTTGATGCTCATTTAAAGATATAATTACAAGTAATGAAAGTACAATAATAAACCAACTATTCTTCATTCCACACAGGATAATTCGTGATACGAAAGAATTCGTGAAACAGATGTTCTAATGTCGCAATTTGTTTTAATGCGTTTTTGAAATGTTTTTAAATAATATAAGCAAACGAAGACAATATCAAAATAATTTCGTAAATGTTTCCTTGAAAATCATGAAATTAATTTAACATTAAAAATTAGTACTGTTGTAAATAACCGAATTAAAAACACGAACCAATACGTGCGAAGTATTAAATCTTTGTATTATCAAGATTATCAGTCACTGTAAGCTTAAATTTTAATACCGTAAATGTAGGAAATTAAAAGATTAAAAGACATTAATTATTTAATATGGCATATTCAAAAACGTATATTTCTGTAAAGCAATCCCCAAGATAAATTTTAAAAACTTGAATTACCATGTTCAATTGGTTGAAACTTTTAGGAAGTCATTGCCAAAAATATGACTTATTGTCGTAAGAGATATTTTTATGAATTAATTAAAATTATAATTTTAAGCCCACTAAAATTACTGTAATTTTACTATAAACGATTGCTCGTGAATTTTATTTGTTACGCGTATAGTATCAATGAAGTATGAAATACACAGAAATTATATATTCCTAAAAACTGTCTTAAAAATTCTGAGAGTTTTAAGACAGTTTTTAGGCCCAGTTTTTAGACCTATTTTAAATAATTATTTTAAAAGAAACCAAAAAGTAAACTACGTTTTCCAAATCTGTGAATTATCATTCAGTTACTCAAGAAATATACTCTTACGTTTGGTTAACTTCAATAAAAACTAGTCTAGACGCGTTTCGAGAAAAGGTGTAATTAGACTTGAAAAGTTCTACTCTCCCTTTTTTTCTGTCTCTCTTTTATTTCATACTCTGAATCTGTAAAAAGACTCTAACAGTTTTGATTCTCCAAATAAAAGTGTGGGGTATTATTTTATACAAAAAGTAAGATTTTTTGTTAAGTTCTATAAAAGATATACAATGTAGTTTTGGTATCACTGCGTGCCTTTCTTAAAATTTCTTCCTCTGAACAACAATATAGGAAAAAGAAAAGAAAAAGTGAAGAGAAAAAGAGAGAGATGGGAAGAAAGAAAAAATATATAGGGTTTATATTTTAACGGTTGCCTAAAAAAAAAAAAACTCATTTTTAGAGTTAATATGGTTTATCTGTATACATTGCCAATAGGTAAGTCTAGGTGGAAGAGCGAAGCATTTTGTAGAATGCTAGATGAATATGCGTACAGACTAAAATGGGAACACTTCTGTGTATATGAGAAATAAAAACAAACGAAAAATAAAATATGCATTACGTAGTTCTGTAAAAATATACTGCTGGCTTTTAAAACTGCCAGGAAATTACCAGGAAGGATAATCTGACGAACGTCAAAATCACATGAAAGGAAGAAGGGTCTGGGATATGCAAATGATTCGTATTTCAGCGCATTTAGACGACGTAGGAGGGAGAAATGACATCTGAAGCACTGCGTAAAAGAAACGTTGTATAGTGGATTTTGCATTCGGAAAGCGCTTTGTAAGGTCGGGGTTTGCTCAGAATATCGTGTTATTCCTCGAGTAAAGAGAAAAAATGCTTACCAGTAAGTGTCGGAATACAATAGAAGCAAGATCGTTGGCTATCGAGAGTGTGGATTATAGTTCCATGATATCACTCGTCGCACTGGTTGGCATCCAACCACTGTCATGCGAATATGGAATCAATAGCTTGCTGAGGGTCATACTGAACGACATGCAGAATCTCAACACCCTCCCGTGAATAACGCCCGAAAGGACAGATATATTGTGAGATCAGCCTTGCAAAACTATACAATCACATCACGGATCATTAGTCAGGAAATGGGCATGTTTGCATCACGCACAGTATCCGCTCGTACGGTGAGTCGACGTTTGCAGCAGCGTGGACTATCAGCACAGTGACTATTACGCCGTCTTCATGAGACAATGCAGCAAAGGGAGAGACGGCGACTCTGGTGAGCAGAAGACAAAAGTGGTGCAATGTCATCTTTTCAGACGAGTCCCAGTTCTGCGTGCAGTATTCTGATGGCCGTATACGTGACTGGAGGATCCAAGGACACCTCACGTAGCCTGCTTGCATTCAATGTCGGCATATGGGACCTGCACCTGGTGTGATGGTTTGGGCAGCCATTGGGTACACGACACGCACATCTGTGGTACGGATCGACGGTAATTTGAACGCAGATCGGTACATTTCTGACGTCTTACGTCCAGTGGTTGTGCTCTATTTTCCAGGCCTGCCAAATGCCATCTTCCAACAAGATAATGCAAGACCACATATTGCACGTCGTGTTCTGACCTTCCTCTATACATAGGGTATTCGATTGCTGCCCTAGCCTGCACGGTCTCCAGATTTGTCATCCATTGAAAACGTGGCCATGGGTTACTGAGAGACTGGCCCGCCACCCCTTTTCACCTAATAGGATTGATGAATTGTGGCGTAGACTTGAAGTAGCATGGAATGAGTTGACCGTTTCTGTCATTCAATCCCAATTAGACTCCATGCCTAACCACGTAAGGGCCATTTTAGCTGCCAGGGGTGGCAGCTGTGTCTAGTAATTTCGCCCCCCTGTAAGCCCTGAAACTGCTTAAAAATTTAATTATTTTGTCTTCATGCGATACGGCTTATGTACAATAAATATTTTTTTTTTTTTTTTTTTTTTTTTTTTTTTTTTTTTGCATTCGCGTTCCTTCATGGGGTGTTGCAATTTTAATGGCCAGCAGTGTATTTAATGTTTTTAATGAGATATGCTATAAATTGTATGCATATTTATTTAAAGCAATCTAATTAAAAATAATATAGAGAGAGATAGAGAGATAGATAGATGGATAGATAACATTTTTAAGAACTGCATCTTTTGCTTTTGAATAGTTTAGTTTGTTAATTTATAACAGACCATAGGTATAGTAATACTTGTTATTACTATTTCCGTGTATTTGAAAGATCTTACGTTTTGCCGACTAGCAGCAAACTCGGATGAAAAGTATACAGAATCGAACTTGCTTTGGGACCATAAATTAATTCCAAACTCCCAATAAGCGAATTATCGCTGTCTCTGAAATAACTGCAGGGACTTGAAAACGTTTAACAACATTTTCATTAAAACAGAACCTCGGGCACAAGCGCACTTCTTGTGCTAACAGAATTAACCACCACATTTCACAATGTATCTAAATTAACAGTTAAATTCAAATGTAAAACGTAGACTAGTAGTCAAAGACTACGCAATTAAATTGTAATTTAAACTGCTAAAAACTCTAATCGGCATACCAAATTTAAACGTCGGCAGCAATAATGCAAAGCCGAATTATTGCGACCTTATCAGATGTATCAAGAATTAAATAACGTGGCGTCAATGGACAGAAACACGCTGTGTCTTACAATACAAGGAAGCTCGTGGAAAGAATTTACAGTAAACGCTGAAATTATAAATAACTGAAATGTTTAAATAATAAATTTTACAACTTATTTACATTTCAATCTAAAATCGTGTTTCAATATTAATAGCCCTTTTGGATGAAAGGGAGAAGTCTACTGTGTGTTTAATTTTTTTCATTTTATTTTTGGTTTACTGATTGCGAAGTTTAACTTAACAATGCAATAAGTTCCTTTCTCAAATACTCACTGAAGGAAAACCAGAAGAATAATTCAAATTAGGCCTACGATAGCTGGGTTATGAGGCTTGAGATCAAATCCTAGTTCTCTAAGCATTTTTCGAGCAATGAGGCGAATATGGTGGTGCATACATGACCCTATTTATCAATATGATGATGATAGCCATAATATTAGTGCAAATGCCGTGTTCTGGCAAGATAATTGAACATCCATGCTTCATTTCGATTATAGCTATCATCTACAGACGGCAAATCTGTTTTCATACAACAATAATTAAGGGAATGGAGCGAAAATGTTCTAACAGAATTTTCTCGCCAAGTATTTTGTAGAGTTATGTACTCTCTAATATTTTCTGACTTTATGTGCATAGAATAACTGAATATATAAAATTGTTTTCATTCATAGGATGGATATGTATATCTAAAAATACCACAGTTTCCTACATTCCAAAATCGAATTTTGATAATAGTTAAAATTTGGCTTCTGGTTATTATTGACTTAAAATAAAACGTTCGAATTTTTCGAGAATCTCTTCAAGTCCCCCTTTTTTTCTGTAAACACATTTAAGAGTTATAAGGTGTTTTCTTCCTCCTTTCAGCATGTCTTCCAGGTGTAATTAGTAGCACACTCAACGATTATTCGAGAGGTCCCGGTTCGAGTCCCTGTGAGGGTATTGCACATTTTTCACGTCTCCTGCTTCAAATAAAGCCTAATGACTTTACAAATTGCTCCCAAAATAAAAGGTGGTGGATGATGATTCTTCACTACCAGGATTTGGCGATAGGGTAACCTAATCCGCATCGCTCTTTAAAAGGGCGAGAAGATAAAGCATTTTCTCCCTCCTTTCTGCATGCCTTCGTGGTGTACGTATCCAAATGATCAGAAGGTTGTTGATGCTTGTTCCTTGATCTATTGCACCAAGATATTTTACTGTACATTTATTTACAATTTATTTACAAGTCGTATGCCACCTGGCATATTTACAAGCGTTATGCCTCCTGGCATGTACATGATAGACATATTCTGCCACCTGGCATGTGAATTGATACATCATACTAGTTTTCTGCCACCTGACAGATACGATGCAATTACCTCAATTAGCGGTAATACGCCCGACATTTTGGCGTGTCCGCTTCCCTTACGTTCTGTAACGCAACTAACCTTTTGTGCGGTGCGCCCTCTGGGCACAAATCACAGCAATCACCGAGGAGGCCAAAACATGTGGTGTAACACTAGCACACTCTGCAAACATTTGAGAGATTCCAGATTCGAGTCTCGGCGAAGGCATTGCTCATTTTTCATGTTTCCTAGTCAAAATTCCTAATGACTCTACAAAGTATTTGACGTGTTGATCTAATCTGATAAATATTACTTTACACTGAATAAAAAAAATAATGCCGCTTTTTTTTCAAACTCATTGAGCCTATTGATTTGAAATCAGTACCATATAAACTATGAGATTTTATAATTATAAGCATCCATTCTTTCTCGAGGTTTCTGTCACTTTTATAATTTTCTTTTACAAATTTTTCATCATTTTATTCGTTTTTTCAATTTTTGTTTGTGCAATGTAGTAAGTACTTTCACTATTGCACATCTTCGTTACTTTTGATTTTAAATTTGAACTGTTGGCAGAATCTGCATATTTTAAAAACGTCGCGTATGCGATAATTCCATAAAAGTTAGAATACTTAACTGTGAAAATTCTAATAATAAAATTTGTTTTCAGTATCGTTCTCCAATGATATTATTATATTTATTCAAAAAAATACTACTGTTTTATTGAAATTGATGACTGAAAAATTGTTACTTCGCATGTAATAATAACACCTGATAGTTTCTTGAGTTGGTATATTCTCTGAGCTCATCCTTTGTTTGCCCAATGAAAATATAACAGCTTTAATTATAATACGGGGCAAGAGATGTATACGTTATTCTTGTTTTTATCTTATGTCCTTTTAAATGTAAATGTTGTCGTTACATTTTCCTAAAACTGATATTGTTAGTTTTTGAAAATTTGCTTATCTGAAATTGTTTGTAATGTCTGATTTTCCTTTCTATTATTTCTGCATCAGAGCATTTGATTATGCAGTACTGCTGTGGAATTTTTCTATAGTTTGCTATGTTTTCACGAAACAAAACTGATTTGTATTGGGGGGTATTCTTTATTTTTAACATGCATTTCGGTATTGATGAACATTTTTCTCTAAAACCCAAATAGTGTGACATGCTTACAGAAGGGTTTTTCTCTAGAGTTCTATAAATTTAATGCAAAGATCAATGTGAGGGGGAAGTAGTACGAGATAAGGAAATTATTTTTGATTTCTTCAATAATATTTTAAAGTAAAACCCGCAGTTGTTTATGGTTGATCTGTGAACTAACATCGTAATTGCAAACAGGTAAAAATGCACCCTTTTACATTGGTATAATCATGAAATACCCTACTGATTTCGAAGGACATCCGAAACAGATCCCTCTTCTTCAGAAACAAATGGAAAAACTATACAAAACTGACAGTACAAATTTGAAAAGAACAAAGCGCCATCCTTAGAACAAAATATAAATGAAAACTTAAAATCTAATATAAGTTTGAAAACGTGAATAACTAGATTCTAATTAATGTAATTAGCTAAAGAAGCTGTATTTTCGTGAATTTGAAAAGCTTACAGGAATCCCACATCAAAAACTGAAAAAGATTTCTTGATGAATATTGCAGTATCACAATTGCAAATATATATATATATATATATATATATATATTTTATGTTTTTTATATGTAATAGTAACGTTGTTTTAGATTGGTGATGTATGTCAGACCACATTGACAAAAAGTGTTTTGAATGCTCCACGAATTAAAATCAAACACAGGCTATTTCAGAATCGAAAATAAATATTACTGATCCATGAGAAAATTATATGATGTTGAACTTATGGAGAATCCTAACAACGTTGTTACTCATGGAAGGACAAAATGAAATTATCATATTTGTTTTCTAATAGCAGAATGTTTTCTATGATGACATACGGCGAATTTTTACCTCCAGTTACTTTTGTTATATAATGTTTCATAAAAGCAACTCAATTTATAATAAAAATATTCTTAAGTCAGGAAACATTAAATGAAGTCAGTAATAAAGAATAAAAATATGTTGCCGGAGCGCTGCTCTTCAATGCTAATAACACCTTTTTTTCCTCTTTTCCCCTTTATTTTAAGAAATTTGTAACTTGCAAGTCAGCAGCAAATATTATGACATAAAATATGAACCTTCCCTTTTCGCATTTTACAGCAGCGTGAACTCTTTATTCTGTACCTCGATTTTTTTAAACATTTAAGAGCAAGGCTCTTTAAAACAATCATTTAATGATGCATCTATCCCTCCTCACGTCACTGTGATTCAACTGTGCACTTACCCTATTATGCAGCACTTTTTAACCCTCTTTTATTCACTACTGCTTCCTTCTTTTACTGTTTTTCTTAAACAAATTTACTCTTTATCCTCTTTCTTTTTCTTTAATGCAGTAACCTGTCACTTAATTACTGGCAAACCTCAGTGGGTGAAAGATTCTGTGAACAATAGGAATTTTAAACTTTTTTAATCTTAGTTTGCATTAATGACATTTTTCCCCTATCTATAGCATGTTTGCTCTTTAAATGGAAGCAAGGGTAAGTTCCATTGAATTTCTTTTAATGACTAAGTAACCGTATCATATTGTAGACACGTAAGGACAGCTATTAGAAAGAGATAATATATTTTCGACACTAGAATCATATTTAAAGTGTTTCTGTTTGTCGAGGGTGTGTTATTTAATTTTCATTTTTTTTAACGCCGAGTGCTTCTAATGTTCTAAATTTCTCAGACAAGTTTGTGAACGCTGCCAAGATTAAATTCCCATGCTACATATATGCGGGACGTTTTTTACCTAAACCATCTTTTCAAAGTTTATAGGAAGTTCTTGAAAAATTAAATATTGAAATTGTCTTAAATTCACGTGCTACTGAATAAAATAAACCCGAAATACCATTATCTTCAGTAACTCTCCGATGAAAAAATAGACAAAGCATTTTTTAATTAATGGAATCTCTACATCTTTATTAGCATCTAGTAAGTAAGTTACAATTATGAGAAGAGTTTCTCCTGAATGCATTCCGTTTGCTAGCATTTAACCATTTTTCTAAAGGAAGTGTGATAAATTTACTCGCACAGTTTAGTTCGTTTCATTATGCCACTCTTTAGCTCTCTAAGTGACAAAACCGCCTATATAAATTCAAAATTGTTTACAGTAACATCTTTAAATACAAAAAGATGAATTTTGAAATATGCTCAGAAAATTAAGGTAGTGCATGTTTTAATGAAAAGATTTGGTTTGGTTTATTGAATTATGGATAAGCACTGGAAGACCTAAGGGAAGAGATGCCTTCGTTGAGGAGTTTCTAAGAGAAACTGGCTTGCGCCGCTGGTGAGCCTTAGGAAAAAGGAATTGAAGACTACAGAAGCTATGTTGTTCTGGAACTGTAATCAGGAACATTTAATTTTTGAGAGCATTAGGTTTTCGGAGCCAAACCCATTGGCTGCTTAATGAGATGCGCATGTTTACAACTAGTAGATCTTGGAATTCTCAGAAATAAGACGAATCATAAATGGCAAGAGCCCTTTGTTAAACTTTATTCTGGATACCATATTATACTGTTTACTATAAGTGTGTCACATTCTGTTATGTTAAGGAAATTTACATTCTTCAGAATTATTCAAAACAAAATAAAAAATGTACAACAATTCTGAAGGGCTCCACAGTCATTACTATATTTATTACTAAGAAAACTAAACTCCGTGGCGTAACAGCCCTAACGGGCCAATGCCTGCAGTGCCCCGAAAAATGCTTTCTTGACCGTGGGCCTCAGGGTGCGTAAGTAAATGCCCTGAACAAGGGGTCAGCTTCTCGCAGGACACCTAGTGTTTACTCCCCAAGCGAACTTGGTACTCATTTTATCGACACAAAGGATGGAAATCAAGGGATGAAAGGCTCAGTCGACATCTCACAGCCCGGGGATCGAACTCCGGACCTGTGGTGCTGCTGCGCAATACGCTAGCCATTGCGCCACCGAGCCTATATTTATTATTTTATAAGGTATGTTCTCCCTTCTTCGAGCATGTCTTCATGGTGCAACAGTAGCACACTCGGCGCATATTCGAGAGGTCCGGGTTCGAGTTCTAATGACTGTACAGTGGCGCCCTAACTAAAAGGGGGTGGATGAAGATTCTTCATGAATTTGGCGATAGGGTCCCCTAATCGCTAGGTGCTCTTTAAAAGGAGCAGTATATAAGGTATTTTCTCCCTCGTTTCTGCTTGTCTTTAGGGCGTAACCGTAACACACTCGGTGCGTATTCGACAGATCCAGGATGGAGTCCGGCGAGGGAATTTTCATGCCTCCTGCTTCAAAAATCCTAATATCTCTACAACGTAAGGCATAAATTGAGTATGCAGCGTAATCATGAATTATGAACAAATTATCTCAACAGAAAACTCCTCGGTGGACAAAACGTATCTTGATTTACGAGCTCTCGTTTCAACAACAAATGATTTTCAGAATTCTTGTGAAATATTCTTTAATGCTGAATTAACACTCGGAGACTTCTGGAAACATGCTTCTAACAAAGCGCTGCCTCAATCACATTAACAAATCCTCGCGACAAGTGATTTGCCGGACAATGATTTAGGCCTTCAAGAAGTTATGGCTATGGTGCAGACAGAGAGGCAAATCCATACGTTTTGAAGCTAAGAATGAAGTCATGGAAGAGTTACTATACAGCCATGAAAATAAGTTCAACAAGAGTAATTTCAGATGCAGCGATGAAAACACATTAAAGAGGAAACGGCTTTAGAGTAAAGGAAAGAAAGGGAACATGATTAGCAAAATCTCTGCAAACAGGGAAAGATGTAAATTTGTATGTAACAATTTTACTCTGATAAAGCAGTAAAAGGCCAGAAAGCGAGCCGTTTCAATATCACTACTGTATAACAATAAGTCATGTTGGACAAATTTCGAGTATGAAGGACAACTGAGGCCCAACAGAATGAAGTGGTGCTAAATGACAAAGGAAGGGTAAAAGAAAATGCCCTAGAAAGAAAGCGTTGCCTGGTAGTTTTATGAAAAGGACACTCCTCATCCAAATAATAACGTTTATTCTTCTCTTCTTTTTTCTTACTAACACTATACATTCTTCTTTGCGCAGTATTAGTAAAATTAATTCTTTCTGTTATTTCATCTCTCTTGCCTTAAATTTAATTAACTTTGTGTTATGAATGTGTGCACAAACT
Organism: Stegodyphus dumicola; assembly: GCF_044657685.1. Taxonomy (NCBI): domain Eukaryota; kingdom Metazoa; phylum Arthropoda; class Arachnida; order Araneae; family Eresidae; genus Stegodyphus; species Stegodyphus dumicola. Next base: position 34,716,604 of record NC_140777.1, on the reverse strand, counting down.
AGTGATGTAAAATATAAATAAGCAATCAACTATGGTTGATATATAATAAGCAATCAACAAGGTCCTCCAGGAAATGGTTAATCCATTTTTTATTAATTTCTGCGGAAAAATAATTTTTATTTACGAACATACCGTAAGACTAGTGCCTTCAGTAATGAATAAAATTCGTAAATCGAGATTTCACTGCACTTAAGTCTACAATTAAATTTCTCATTTACGAATGTCTGTTTCTTCAGAATATTAGAATGTTTCTGTAAATTTTGTGAGTTTATTTCTTTAAGCTGTTTCGTTCACTAAATAATTTTGACATATTCACTAAATTTTATTGGAATAAAGGCAAATATAAGCAGCAAAATTGCTTTAGAAAGTTAAATTAAAACCAACAGAGCTGAGAATATCGTTCTAAATACGAACTAAGAACAATTAATTTTTGATACAAACATGAAAGTTAATTCCTTTGCATAACAACAATAGCTTATTGAATTTGTATACTAATTGAATGCATATCAGAGTTTAAAAAATTGATATCTAGTACATTTAATACAAACAGTTAATTGCATGTCAAATATAAAAATATAATTAGTTCAAAATTCCTTTAATATGTATATAAGTAAAATAGTAAATCAATCGTAAAAAATTGCCTAAAACTTCCTCTAAAGCTGCAAGGTAATAAAATAATAATTTATTTTCTCATACATTATTTAGTATATTATCTAATTTAACAAATGTAGTTAAAATTCTATTGAAATGAAGTAATTCATTAGAATATTTAAAATGGAATCTGAAACATGTTTAAAATGGAAACATTAAAACATTAATTAAACGTTTTCGGTCAAAGACGATAATTACTTAGTTTGTTGGTTGTATTTTTACTTTTAATCATGCCTTTTAATGTTTTTATTCTAAGTTTACTAATGAGTTACTTTATTTCGATAGAATTTTAACTACTTTTTTCAAAGGAGATAATATATTAAATAATCTATTAGTATATATGTATATATATATATATGCATGCATGTATAATGAAAGCAAATCTAAATAAATACAAGATCAAATTTAAAAGTAAGATTTTTTTTTTCTAAATCGCAACGAAGTTTAATTAACTATAATCAAGCATTTCAATAAATAAGTAAATGATAATTAATTATTTAATACTATTCAGTAAGAAACAAGAATAAAACACAAATATGAATCTTACTAAGAGCACAAGTTATGATAACATTTTATTGCACTAAATCTAAAAAAAAACCTTGGAAGTTAATTAATATTTTAAGTAATTAATTTAAAATTTTTACATGCATGGTGAATTTAAATTTGGAAATGTAAGAATTGGAAATAAAAATTTGTTAAATTAAAGAAATACAAAAATATCTAACTGAGTTATTTATCGAGCGAAGAGCTAATTCTAGATAAATTTTCTTTCATTTAATAAATGAAAAAAAATCAGGCTGCACTTCAGATCAAATCAAAGTTTCAAATAGCAAATTCTCTGAATACAAATAAAAGCAATAATTTATATAAATTACTTTAACTCTGTCTTTACCAATTAGCTCTTATTTTTTACTAAATTTATGGCGTAAAATGTATTATATTATAAAAAAGAAGAAAAAAATTATAAAATATTTTTAGTCATTTTAGATTCTTAAACTGTGGGTCACGACCTCCAAGGGGGTCGCGAACCTGCAGCAGGAGGTCGCCAAATCGTTTATCAGTTTTGATATTCCTTTAACTTATTATAATAATTTTACAATTACCAATTATTTTTACACAATGTATCTGAAAATAGATAAAGATAAGACAATACAGAAAAAGAAGAAAACAAAAACGTTTCGACGCATTCTTTTTATAATATAAACGTTGATTTTCTTTGCTTTGCGCGTGACGCTGTCATTTCGTCTATTATTTGTTTAAAATTTTTACACTGTTATATGTCTTAAAATTAGAAATTAAAGTTAATGACCTAAAAGGGCAATAGTATATTACAGTACAAGTGAAAAAAACACAGTTTCACTCACGCGCATGTCAGATTTGCGCAATACTTATGGGGTCATACAAAATTTTTGTAAATATTATGGGGTCCTGGGGGTCGCGAAAAGTTCTCAGTGGTAAAAAGGGGTCTCGACTGAAAAAGGTTTAAGAAACCCTGGTGTACGGTATTCGTCAGCTCTATCACTGCCTTCAGCATTGTATCTTCGTACTGTTGGCGCCCCTTACAGTTCAATAACCTTTCCTACTGGCATTCTGTGCAGTCTACACTTCCACGGCACGCACTAGGTCGCTGTTAAAAATCTTTACTATTAGTTATCCGGACTAAACCGGAGTGCTTGTTGGAATCATTAATAGAGTGCGTAAAAGGCTGGATACTCAGTATGCATTTACAAGTAACATCAGACAGCGGTATTTGTGTCAAAAATGTCTTTAGAGGATGCCCACAGGGGTCATGCCTTGGACCAACACTGTGGAATATAGTAGCAAACTCGGCATTTCGTCAGTTTGAGAGCGTAGAATACGCTCGAATCATAGCCTATGCGGACGATTTTATGCTAGTTGTGGCAGGAAGGAATAACCTCGAAATGAGATCTCAATACTGTCTTGATCTGTTCTCCCAATGGGCCAGAGCACATAAGCTTCAGATTTCGGCAGAGAAAACTAAAGCTTTGCTCATAGGACGCAGCAGGCAGCTAAGACGCAACCCAAACATTAAACTCCATGGGATACCGGTAAAATGTTTCCCCCAATTGAAATATCTTGGGCTATTACTCGACAACAGACTTTCTTGGATGCCACATGTCAGGAATCTTAAGACTCGAATTAGCATCCTAAGCAACAACATGAGACGCATGACTTCACATAAATGGGGTATCTCATCTAAGCTACTAAAAATTTGGCATAGAACCATTACAGAAAGAGTAATAACTTATGGAGCAGCAATCTGGGGTGGTGAACTTACCTCTCATATGAAAAGATCCCTGCTCTCTATTCAGAGACAGCAGCTACTTCAAGTATACAGGGCCTACCGTACCACGTCAACACTAGCCCTACAACAACTAGCAGGAATTCCTCCCTTAGATTTGATAGTAGAAAGGGAGGCAGCTATCGTAAGGGTTACCAGGCTGGGTCAAACTTCAACACTCTGGGGTCATAGTTATCACCACTCGGACTACGAGGAGCAAAACAACTGCAATAACTTTCATCCAGCAGCTTTTAATCTCTCTGACGGTATCAGTATAAACGACCAACCAATTCAGAGGTACAGTAATAACCTTTTCACAGATGGCTCCAAAACTGAGAACGGCATGGGCAGCGCCTTCTGTATAATAGAAAATGGAGTTGTAACATTCGAGTGAAAAAGGAAATTAGGCTTGAATAACTCGGTATACCAAGCAGAGCTTCTAGCTATCAATGCTGCAATTAGATATGCGAACACATGTCAACAGGAGAAATTCTCCATACTCAGTGATTCGGCATCAAGTCTGACGGCTATCGCAAGTCAAAACAGCCGGAGTCCATTGGTATACAGAATTCAGAAACAGCTTCTGACAATGCCTATTTCGCAAAGACCCACTTTAAAATGGGTTCCCGCTCACACAGGGATTCAAGGCAATGAAGCCGCTGACCTACTGGCCAAGCAGGCAGCCAACTGTACGGATATATTAGAAAGACCAACTAAACTTCCTTGGTCTCATATTAAGCGAACAACTTTGACAAGTCTTCTACAAAATTGGCAAAGTAGATGGACAGAGGCAGAGGTAGGACGAAGGACATTTCGCTTACTGCCAAAAGTTAACATGGAAATAAAGACCCCCTGTGCTAGCCTAACACAGTTCTTGACAGGTCATGGACCATTCCCAGTATACCTGAACAGATTCAGACTTAGGGATACTCCTTTCTGCGAATGCGGAGAGGAAGGCGACACGGACCATTATTACTTCCATTGTGTACATACAAGAACCTGGCACTTGAAGAAACCAGCGGACTGTGCCTGGGCAATGTGGACGACTAACACACTCAAAAACAGAATAGCCCTTGATAAAATAGAGAAAATCTCAGAACACTGCCTAAGCAGAAACAACCGTGGATAATATTATAATGTTTCAAAAGTTCAGAACTTAAAGCAGATAACCAGAATAACGCTTAGTGCCTTGCAGTTAACAATATGTAAAAACTATTATTAGTTTATAATATTCAACCTTGTTACTCTGGAGTCTTTCCCGCCGTGATGGTATATAATTCCGTTTGGTTCATGTCCGTGTCGGAAGCCATCATAGCGGTGCACTCACTCACTCACTCACTCAGTATGCATTTTAAATCTCTCAGCCACAATCCAGAAATACCATCTAAATTAATTTTTTGATGTCAGTTGCTAGTTCTTGCTAGGCTTTTGCATTTTGTTGTCAGGTCTTATCCTACAATCTGTGATAATATTTAATATCTTTTCCCAAATCCAGTTCTAAGTTTCAACTAAGACATCAGTATCTCATCGTGTTTCAGCCAAAAGTGTCTGTAGATTGTCTACCGCTTTACCTCGCAAGTAAATAGCCATCGGTAATACTTCGGTGATGTAGTCCTATTGATTTGACTGAGAAGTCATTCCGTATTGTGTTTTCCATACATTTTGCGATGATATCATGTCATATGGCAAGAACATCATTGTGTGATGAGATAACAAGTCCGTATATTCCTTAGCAGAATGAGCCAGAGCTTCAATAACAGAAGATTGGTGTAAAATGCTGTTTCCAGATTGAACTAATACCAAATGTTTCCTGATTCTTGAATTTCATTCTCAAGTCTCTTTTTAACTCAAATGATTTCTTGATTAACATTCTGTAATTATTTTTAAATAATTCTCTTCTTACGACTGCATTCTTAGTTACGCCGTGACAATTTTCTTTCCAATAGCGGCAATTCTTTTTTGACGTCCGGGGTAATATTAGCCCCTTCGCGCCGACTGTCACGTCTACGTGCCAGCAACGAACACACTCACCTCCCGGCCAACACGCAGGCGTGCCAGAGCATTTTGCCGTTCACTACCGACTGTCACGTATTTGTGCCAGTATCCTGGAACGTTTTCAGTACTATAATTTCTGCCACAAGATGGCAATGTATGTCCAAATGGTTTCAGATACATGTACATTAGACCTTCTACTCGGAATGAGAGAAGCATGACTCACATACACGTGTTTTTGATTATATAAACAAACGAGGAAATAAATGTTTCCGAATGGCGTGATTTATGACGTCTCTTTAAATCGCACTTTATTCGCACGTGGTAGTTGTTTATTGTAAGTAGAAGTTTTATATGCGCTAAAGCGTTGAGTATTTTGGTTTACAGTTCAGTTTTTAGAAAATAATTAGATCTTGTTAGACGTGAATTCTTTCTGTTTTCACCGTTGCAATGTCGGAGCGTCGAAAATGTTTAACAGAGCATGAAATAGCAGAAATGATGCAAAATATTTCAGATATTGATTCTGAAATTCTGATATTCTGATATTAATTCTGAAAGATTAACTGAAAGACATTTTCAAAAACTTTGTTCGGAAGAGACTGATAAGAAAATGAGACGACGATGCTTCGTTTGTTCACATTCCCGGAAAAATCCTCCAAAACGGCAAATGAGTAATTACGAGTGCAAGGAATGTAACGTAGGACTGTGTGTAGATCCCTAAATGAAATATTTCATACGAAAAGAGAATTTTAAGTAATATATTTAGTTTTCAGATGTGTAATGTTAAAAGTAATAAAATGGAGAGTAATGAAAATCAAATGTGTAAAATATGCATTTAAACAAGAAATAAGGTAATTAAAGTATATAGTATAAAAATATCTATAAAGCATAAGCCGTTTAATTACTCTATAGAGCATTATTAAACAATGCATTGATACTTCGGAAATTTCATGGATTTAGGCTTAGTAGCAAAAATGCCCCCGGCCCTGGACAGACGCTCGCGTAAGACACTGCCGGCCTCCGTGATAAGCGTGCGTTTGCGCTACCCGACGCGAAGGGGTTAGAAGCCATTTTAATGTTGGCCTGAATAAAATATTTCATCTGGATTGCTTCAGTAATAGTTTTGGCTTTTTCGCTACTGTCAGCAATCATTTCCATAAATTTTAGCTGATCTTCCATGCTCTTGGATCTAGCTATTCAAAGCGAGCTCTACTTCGGACATCATGTGTTACAAAGTTTGGATTGGGGGATGTCTCCTTAAATAATGACTTCAGATGAGCAGGAAAGAAAAAGGCAATTTACTATAGTTAATAATAAAACGCAGACACGAAAATAACTTCAAATAGCTAACACAAAAACGCATATAATAGGCACATTCTCCTTGACTCATGGAAAATATTGCAAATCGCGGGTATCAAAGTAAATACTAAAAAGCAGTTTAATTAATTCCTTTTTAACCGCAGCTTCTCCAAGCAAATGACTAATCGCTAGTTGTCAGCCGTATACATACAATGTCGTCCGGCATTCTAGAAGCTTCGAAAAAAAAATCTCACCTAGCGATTCAATTTTTTTTTTTTTTTTTTTTTTTTTTTTTTTTTTTAGAAATTTGCCAAGAACAAGAAGTTGGCTATAAAACGCCAAAAGTCTTCAATACATTTAGGGATATTTTTAATTATAGTATTCCCCATACTACATCAGCTATTTTTATAATGAAAACTTTGTTGGATTCAGAATCAAAGTATTTAGAATTCTATACAGTGAATAAACACTTACGTACAATACACAGGGTCACAAATTTAATTATTCTAAAATTATTACCTTAAATGAGAAATTTAAGGAAATAAATAAATTAAGCAATGCACAATGTTATGACAATGCACGAAAATAATAACACAATATAAGGTATTTAAATATTTACAGAAATCTTAAACAATATAACAAATTTCTATTTCTATTTTTATAGCGCAAATGCCTATTTTTATTTTATTATATTTTTAGATTACTCCACTTTCATCCAGCTTATCATTACCCTTAACAATTACGATTACGATCTACGATCTCCTCTTTGTTCAGATTAATTAAGTTCTGTTTTACTTCCAGACGAAAAAGATGCTTTCTAGTCAATCCGAAGAAATTTTTTTAAAGTCTGGAAGATGTTTATTTCAACATTATGAAGAATGTATTATATATATCATTTTTAAAATATCATACTTTGTGAAGTTTAGATTTCCAAAACAGTATTCCCAAGTAGTGTTTAGTTTAGGAAGGTTTCTAAATATTTATTTATATGGATATTAAAGGATTGTTTGCCTTGATTAAACTTCATTGTCTGACTTATATCTGCAACGTATATAAACCAAACGTTATTTGAAAGCCCATCTTCTGAATAAGAGAGAGGAAATATTTAAATTAACAGATATAACTAAAAAAACATTTTCCATTTCCGAATAAATTAACACTAGTAGGACATCTCTATTTATATACAATATGCTAAATAATTTACCATGAATAATACTTCAAAATTTTCCATGATTGCTAAGTAAATTCAAAATTTGGGATTATTTTTATCCAATTGAAGATTTGTATGATGGATTCTGAATGGCTATGTTCAAGAGAGGAATATAAGAAAATAAACGTAACTACAGAGGTATGCAGTCTTCGCTAACAATCCAATTGAATAGCTGGATCAGTAAAAGGCAATTTGATAAAGCCTCCCAAATCTCTGCAATTGCATCGTTTGCAAGTTGCTTTCGAGAAGCGAACTTAGAACTTCTTTTACTAATTAATTATGGATGTGTAATTTTGCCGGGGTTGCTTTCAGGAAACTTTTGATAGCAAACCAATGCTATGAACATTAAGAAGGGCCATTGCAGATGGCGATAGATGCATTGCGTATTGTGCGTCGAGCTATTCATGAGAGGATGTTTCGAAGCGTTATTGATAAAGTAATTAACCACCGCAAAATATAGACAGGTCACAGAATAACGAAAAAACGAACTTCCGAAATTAAGTGCAAAGCTTCATACTCTAGAGCCTATATTTTGTAATTACTCATTCCATGTGTAGATTAGAAACATAATTAGCAAACGCGAATATTTAAAAAGTTACCACAATTTGCGCCCAGAAAATTTCTTTTACGGTTGTCCATGAGTACTACAAAACAAAAGAGTTTCGGAAGCAAAATCAATCGAAACGAGTCTTGAAATATATTTTCGCAGAATACTAAGCTAACAAATATTGTGGTTTCGTAAAACCAATAAACAGTTACAATTCGAAAGGTACATTTATGTGGTAATATATGTAAAGATAAAGAAATTATTGCCATTATGAGGGCCAGTTTTTCGCTTTCCTGTTTTAATGTTAATGATCAGAAGATCAAAAATGTAAATATATGAAGAAATTGCTTTTTGTTTCAATATATGGACACAGTCTCTCTTTCAAGTAGATACTCATTTAAATATAGATACTATTCTTTCGAAATGAAAATAGCAAGTAAGTTTTAGCAAATAAAAACAAAAGCCCTTTTTTAAACTGAACATTGAATTCACTATGACACATATCAGATCAGTGAAAGTGAATAATTAGGTAACTAACATTCAAATTAGATTAGTTGAATAAGATAAAGACGATTGTTAAACCACTGCATACCTATGAACGCTGTAATTACTTTATTAAGTAAAATTAGAAGTAAAACTATAGTCATCCCAATTTCTATGAATGTGTTATATGTGGCCATCCGTTGGCATGGCAAATATCTATGCAGTATTCCAGTTCCTGTAACACTCACCATAGAATATCCTTTGTTAATCGCTCGAGAACCGTTACCAGCTGCTTCAATTGCGGGAAATGCACTGGGAAATACTGGGGGAATGCAGACACCAATAACTTTATCTTTAAGAAAACCCCCACAGGAAAAAGTCAGAAGAAATGAGATTCGGGGATCTTGGTGGCCAACAAAGCAATAGCATATCGTTTGCTCCAGCACGGCCAATCAAACGATAGTGTAGGTTTCAGGTACTGGCGTACGTTTTATGAAAATGTGGCGAAATACCATCTTGGTTCAGAATGAAATCAGGAACGCTTCCTCCAACTGAGGAAACAACCACTCTGATAGCATATCTCGGTAAATGCACACGTTAACCAGTTTTTCCAAGAAGAAAAAAAAAGAGACCGAAAGCACAACTGTTGGAAATGATGCAGAAAACAGTGACCTTGGAAAGATCACACTCATTTCCATTACACCATGTGAATTTTCCTTGCCCCTAAATCGTAAATTAACTTTACCAGAACCAGAGCTTAACTTTATGAGAAACGTTAAAAGTGGCTTCATCCTTAAGCACAAGTCTGTTAGCCAAACCGTCTACGCCCAGCTTATCTTGCAGATTCTTACAGAAAACTCCACGCAACACTTTGTCAGAAATTTTTAACACCTGCACCACCTGAAAGGTGTATGGCCGGAACTGCAGAAGTTTCCGTAACACACGGTTACACCGTTATTTGAGGAACACAGAGTTCAGAACTCGAACGGCGCGTTTATTTTGCGGGACTGCCTAAAAACACTCCACGAAATTTTTTCAACCACTTTGGTTTTGACTGCTATTCATCCTGGATAGGTTTCTTACACAAGCAGCCCGTGTCCTGAAACTCCTTCACCCATCGTTCGATGTTGTGACAATGCGGTAATTCTTTAGCAAATTCCGTGCAAAAATATCTTTGAACGGCGATAAACGATGATGATTTGGCATATTCCTTCAAAAACGCAATAAGCTTTCTCCTGCATAGATGGCGTCATTTTGATTAACACTGCTTCTAGCGGCGATTTCGTAACCGAAAGATTTTCCGCCTGGCAACAGTTTCAGAATTAATTTCAGAATTTTCAGAATTAGTTTGTTTCAGCTTAATAAATCGGTTATAGTGTATGTACTATGCTTTCTTTTTCTACCATTTAATATGAAACACTTTGTGTATATATATATTATACATATACAAAAGAATAAATACGAAGTAAAAAGCAGTGAAAAATGTAATCCAGTTGTGCACTTAAATCAACAATAAGTGCTCGTAATAATGCAAAATAAATTAAAATAAATAATACGGTTAACATTCATCCCATGTTTAGTTCAGTTCGTAATAAATATATGCAAAAACCGAAAAAGCAAAGGTAAAAATACTAGAGAAGCACGCTGGGAAACTGTAAGAAAAGGGGGGGCAAAACATATCAAAAACAAAAATGAAATGAGAAATTTACATCTTTCGTTGCATCGCTATCAAACTGATTTACTTACTTCTTTCGTTGCGTCAGAACCCCTTGATGACATTGCAGCGAAAGATATACATTTTTCATTTCATTTTTGTTTTTGACAGTTAAACCCCGTTTTTTTTTTTTTTTTTTTTTTTTCAAGTTTAGCCAGCGTGTTTTTTTTTTTTTTTTTTTTTTTTTTTTTGCATATGCTTATTCCGAATTGAATATGGGTTGAATTACGATAGCATTATTTACTTTAATTTGCGTTATATATATAGACAGATAGATAGATAAAGTCGCAGTGTCTTTCTCCTGAAATTGATTCCAAGTCTCAGCTTTGTTTCAAGTACAACAAAATACTTCGTAACTTTTCAGCCACTATAGAAGCAACTATGCAATGATCCAGTATCCTCCTTATTTGGTGGTGTTGTGTGGTGTATTTAATTATGGCAAAGCACACTAGGGCTATCTGCCTAAGGGGAGGGATGCCTTCGTGGAGGACTTTCTAAGGGGAACTGGCTCGTATATACGTTACACATGGAGAAAATGACGAAAACACCCATGCTGCCAGCCCGTTCGCGGGATTCGAACCTCGGACCGAACTACCAGTGTTCAGCGTTCTCGCTCGGCCGCTAGTGGGCCCTTCCTTATTTGGATTCTGACCATAAATACATTATTACTGGCAATCTTGACATAGTTGAACCTTAAGACAGCTTATGAAACTGGGTGCTAATTTAGGCCAGTTGGATCAGTCAATAAGTATTTTTCAATTAAAGTTATTGAAGATAGCACTGATGATTTCATCGTAGGGTTTCCCTTAGTTCACTGACCAGTTTTTTAATTTTGGTATCTTTTCTGAATTCCCAATTTCCCCTTGCATTTCCTCGCCAGGATGCAAATTAAGGGAATTAAAGAGAGTATTTAAACGAGTGAAACGAATAATTTAAAGACAGATCATAATTTCGCTAGTATAGCACACGTCTGCTATTCTTTTCCTCCAGCTGTTAACTTAGTAGCGGCTAGGCGTTCTGGTTGTTTTATTAGTATTTTCGGTGTAGGTTAATATATATATACAACGGAAAGGATGAACTATACTATGTCACCGAACTTGGCTAGAGTATTGAACAGGACATAGTTTTTTTCTTTCTCATCATTAAGTGAAACAGCTATTGTTTCGCAATAGCATGTCCAAAACTCCTTTAATTATTGACCCAGTCTCGCTCTTTCGGCCAAGTATCATATCCATTGGTTATTTAACTATTCTATTATTAAAAGCTTTGCTACGTACAGCACAAGGGGTGTTGATATTGTACACTCGAACACAGTGGAAACGATGACACATATAATAACCAAGTTTTTCATCAGAATGGAACCCATGTCCTCGGTTCCGTACTAGCAGTCAACCTCCGCTTACCCCTATGCCATCCAGGGCGAATATGGAACAAAAAGTTTATTAGGCTGTTCCAACAACAATCGCCGTAATATTGGCTTTAAAGTGAAGGCCTGTCGTGCATTAATAAAGTATTATTCTGATTTAATGCCATTATCTAACCCTTGAAGTTTATAATACATGGTATATGAGTCAATGGGGTGCGTTTTATGGGGGATAGACTATTTATATTAACGCAAACAGACATACATCGTAATTTTAGCTTCATAAATAATTATGAAATTACACGAAATTATTTATCAATTACTCTGCAGATTTAAAATTATAAGTATTTTTCTTTTATTATGTTGCGACTAAAATATTAATCATACTGGAATGGAAATAAGAGTGTTCAAAATATATTTGAACCCAAAGACTAAGATTTCAGGATAATAAGATAACTACAATGTTTAATATTAGATAATGTTTATGTTCATATTATATTACTGCGGGCTTTATTTCAAAGTTAAACTTTGTTTAGTACATGTATATCAAAAATTACACAGTGGCCGGTGCTACAAAAATTCTACCTTTCACAGATTTGGTAACTTATGAAGGTATATTCTTAAATTCAAAGATGATTAGTAATTAACTTTAATTTCGACTTTTTTTGAGTAATATTCGTCAGTGTATTATTCATTCGGAATGTTTTATCTCTTAAGCTCCACTAACTCGTGAACATATTTTATGCTCGCCAGATTTTAATGTAGTTCTCATTTATCAAATTACATTTTTTCAAATGAAAACCCTTTTTTTCCTTTGGTGTGATATACAGAACACAAATGTGATGATCTCGTAATTTAACACACATTTTAAACTCGCTTATGAATGCATATTTAAAATTTTATTCTGTTTTGAAATTACCTATGATTGTTGTGTTGAGTAAGAGGTGATACTTTTGCATTCGAAGCTACCAAATGCTAGCTACCAAATGGAAGCTTTTGCTACCAAATAGAGGACGATCTAACTTTCAGTAATGAAGTAGATTCTTCAGTTCTGTTTTACGAAACATAAATGCTCTTTTTTTCTTTCATTCTGGATGTATTATGGGTTAAAGAAATGAATTTAAGCATATCCTCTCCCTTCACCGTAGAATTATTATATCTTTTGAGCATGTTATTAACGGAGATTTGAAGGATAGTTTTTCTTATTAACACTGAGTCAATTATTGAAATTTTCTTTCTTATTATTTTTATTCATTTTTCTTCTCCGAGTCAATTAATTCTTAATCTTGTCTCTGATCAGCCTACCCATTGATCTTCCTCAGTTGTAGCGGCGGCGAGTGACTGAACTTATATGAGTCTCAAAAGGCAAACAATATTTAAATTGCACGCTTTTTGCTTAGATGTCATTATAAATGTTTGATATAAAGTTAGTCAAATTATATCAGATCCGTTATTTTCAGGGCACCTGCCTAAGTCATATGTTAAATAACTAAGTGAAAACGCTTTTATACTTCCATTATAGTTCCCATCCTATTAATATGTCATGCCGTTCATTAATCGCCATCCCCATATTAAATTTGTGAAAAATTACAAAATTTACATAAAACTCTTAAGTTGTATTTTTGTAATATAATAAACACTGCAAAATATCATTGAATTTTCATTTAAAATTCACCTAGGCAAATAGTGCAGTAATAATACGCAAGGCAAGCAAACTCTTTTGCTCTAAATTTATCCAAAAACGCACCTTTTCAACAAAAACATTGTTCATTTTATATCCATTTCTTCAAATGTCTGAAAAATATATTTTCTGTCATGAGGAAATGTATTTCTGTACTCATTCAGCTGTGTAGTTATGTCTGAATCTTATATCATAAAAATTTATGCTGATTATAAAGCTGATATAAAAGCGCTAACCCTTATATCATTATCGCCTAAAAATTTCTTTGTACAAATTTTTGAAAGATTTATACATTGCCATTGCAGGCGAGTACCATTTGTGCTCTTCATATTATTAATCATAACTTTAAGTACTCATTTTTAATTTGTTTTAAATCAGGCAATGTATTAGTCATTTAGGAATGTTTTAGTTTCTGTTGTTAATCGAATCATTTTTTAAATATCTGAAATGTATAAATTGTCTCATCCAGTTTAAGCCAATTAATTCATTTTTGAATATATTTTTTATTTGTATACTTCAGGAATACTATGAATAATGTATCAATTCACTGGTCAGATCAGATTACAGCAATTTATAATGCATTGTATGTTGTGTAATATGTTTTAATATACAGTTCACGATATGGTAAATTTGAAAAATTATTCAAGGTACGTAACAAAGAAGTAATTCACATATTATTCAGGCTAGTGTGAAAATAAAGATGAGCACCGCATTACCACAAATTACATTTTTGAAATTTTTGAGGTCATGAATTCTGAAAACATATCTATTTTGCTAAACTATGCTGACAACGCTAACAGAATAATAATTTGCTGTGACTTTAGTTTACCGTAATTTTGACTTTAAGATAAATACTTGAGATAATAAGGTGGTTTCTCAAAACTAACACAAAATAATCAGAATTTAAATAATAAAATCATACAGCTAAAACCAGCGACTTCTTGCACATTTTGGAGGCGATTGTTTCTTGTTTAACTTACTGACACTACTACAGAACCAAAGAAAATTGAATCTATAAGCAGTTTCCGGTCGGAGAAATTAACGCCATCGCAGACATGTTTCAAATCAGGACGAGAAAATGAGCTCACCATCATAATGCAAAGGAAATAAATTCATGAAGCTCAAGAATATAATCTAATTTCAAAAACTGCCCTGATATTGAATTATATTTCTCCAGAAGCTATTCCCACTTGTCCCGCTTTATTGGCAACATTTCAAAATATTTATGAACATCCACAGGAAAATCTTTTTTCTGCCAAAATCTCTAAATTGCTCGAGCTATCTTATCAGTCCGTGGATTAATATGAATTTTGGATAGACGACGCATCAATCAGCTATTATTCTTGCACTACCTTAACAAAAAATGTGATTTTAGATTATTCTTGAGGTGTATACAGTATAAAGGTTCTTTGCATACCAATAGGCGTTGCAAAATATACTTTTTTGGATAGGCAAATTTTTTTTTTAATCAGTGTGGCCATTACACTATATACTTTCATAACTGTGTTTAAAACTGGATCACATAATTGTTTCAGTAAGAAAAAGATCAAGGAACAAACATACAATTAATTTACTTAAATACTTCGTTAAATCTTCTATAAAAATAAACTATAAACTCTCTTTCGTTACCTTAAAAGGAAAAAAGACAGACGAGGAGAAATGAAATAATTACGTCTCAGATAAATTCTTTAAACAATATGCTGAAACTCTAATACTTCGAAAATTTTATTTCCCAAAAGGCAATCCAATACTTTTTCAATCAAGAGAAGCCCCTTTTTCTCGGGAGGTATTTCGAAAGTAACTTATATTGAAATTTTACACACATTACATAAAACTTTCCCTACTCTACCAGGAGGTAATAAATTGCTCTTCGACTGCTATCGTCGAACGGAGGTAAAGCAATTTGATGAACCCCAGAACTGCTGAAGTTACCGAAGTTGCTGAAGGCTGATCGATGAGTTCGTTGACCTGTTAGAGAGATTACATTGAATAAATAACGGATTCTCTAAAATTCAAAAAAGCACCTTTGAGAGCACGTTCTACTTCATCAGCCATCTGGCAAGATATCAACTGTAAAGAAAGGAAAATTTGCCGATAGAGAAGTCGATCTTAAATACCTAACGAAACTTTTTCTATTGCATTATGATGCAGATGGATGAGGTTTTCTATTCATAAAACGCGCTGTTTACAAACTCAAATTTAATGGTTTAACTTCAAAAAACGTCAATTGTTTTCCCATAGTACTCATGAAAAGTAATAATCGATATCTCTAAACTTCTAAACTTAGAACTGTAAAATACCTTCAATCGAGAATGTATAGTTGTGTGAGTTCATATGTTTTGAATTGTCGAAAATATGAACTCTGTGGCAGGTGAAAGATGTTAATCTTCATTATTTTTTATCTCATTCCACATTTATAACGTTAGTGAGAAAACTTACAGATTTACGGTTTTAAAAGAAGTGGCATGAGAGTCATTATTTTTTATCCTGAGTTCAATATTCTGAAAGTAAAATTCGTTTGGTTATTAATTAGTATTTCTTTCTTCTTAAGTCGCGTCTCGTTCTGAAAGGAGTACACAAAAGGTGCTTACAAAGTATGTAAAATGCAGTATTATAATTTATGTTTGACTCCTGCACATACTGTGAACAAATCTTCTATCTTGAAGCATAGATAATTTAAATGCATTTTAAAAATGGAAGCGAGTGCTTTGTTCTCATAGTCCTTCTCCTCGTGCATTATTTTAAAAACTGTTAATTTCTTACAGAAGAAGCTATCAGACTTTCACAGCATGTGCAAAGGAAGTATCCACGAAATTGAATCAAGGTTAGATAAAGATCCCCATGAATTTGCAGGAGCTATTAAACATATCGAGAAAAATAACATGTGCAAACTTAGAAATTCCGCAACTCTTGGGAAAAGGAAGCAGAAAGTTGCATGCATGGCCGCAATGTCCGAAGCCGCAGAATGTGAAACATAATATGTTGAGTCTATTAGGCTTTTCGGAGAAAGAAACAGGAAAAGCCAGCGGTGCTTTCACTTGGACCGGAGATCCTGATATCCCGACTGATAGTCAGAATGACTTCCAATTCGACTCCCAAGGTACACGGTGAGGAAGGGAAAAATTCCTTTCATTCTTACTGGACCCCTTCTTCATGCTTAGCGACTAGGGCGGAATGCGTCCAGTCTCCAAATCCAGGTATTGACGAATTATTATCCACCACATTTAAATCAGGTGCCGTTGTTAAGTTATTTTAGTGCTTTAGAACCGGCGGGCATCAGGAATCAGTGAGAGCTTTCCGAAATAGGATCCTCCAGAGCTTTCAATTAACAAAAGAACTTACAGCACTACGGTAAGCTGTCAGGAAAGAGAATACAACAACTTTAAGAATATCTTCTTAAATTTTAGAATAAATCATGTTTCAGTTAAAACCGCAAAAATTCAAATGAGTAGAAAAGAACTCTTAACAATATTATTAATAAGTAAATTGTTCTGTACATAACTTAAAGCTTGAAATATTTGAAATATTTTGACAGCATTTACTTGTAATTTCATTCTCAATTATATTTCTGAAATGCAATGGTCGGAACGCGCTTCGATTTATTCTAGCAATATGGCTGTTGAATCGCATTAAAATTGTGAATTAGTCTGCAATATGAAGCGAGTTTTACTGAAGGAATTTTTTGAATTCATTTGCGAAATTTTAAAAGACATAAAACGGGGAAATAATATTTTTTTCATTACTTAGCATTAGGATAGCACGACAAAGTTTTTGTTAATGTTGTAAGCCTGAAATTCCGCTTCAAATTGATTGGTTTGCTTAAAAATATAACATTAATTTGTAAAATTATTATTGAAAAAAAGACAAGATGACAATTTATTATTAAAATTAACATATTAAAATCACTTTTTCGCATGTGTAACGTGGATTCAAGCCCCATTTCCCTTAAAACATCTTACACGGGGTATTCCTCTCTTTCTGTGTAGTGCCTAAATTCGGAATATGTAATAAAATAAAAATAAAAAGATCTTAATTTTGTAACTATTCGCAACATATTCTTATCTAATCCCCGCTTTTAAATATTCTGCTTAAAGACAAATCCATACATTTTATGGCACAAATCCACGCTAAACTGATTAATATTCTGCATACACAACGGCATTGATTTTTCACTTGTTGGCTTCTCTAGATTATTCTATGCATTGTATGTGATCATATTGTGGCAATGATGTGAGACTCTTGAACTTTGTAGCCAGTCCAGTTTACAAAATAACAGCTAGTAGTAATACACATTGTGAAGGGAAAGTAATAATGTAATAAATGGGGCAAATAATTCTCAATACAATTTATTCACTTATGCATTAAATACAGCTTTTGTTTCGGCAAAATTAGGCCGGATTACAGAACAGACAATTTTTGTGTACCTATTAAAAATCAGTCACTTTATTCAAGATAGAGTATCTACAAGGATAATTCAAAATTTCTTACTTCAGTTTTAAGGCAGTATTTTAGTTTTGCCTTCTCAGAATAGTATAGCATAGAAAATATTGTTTTAGGCTTATGTTCAGTTTGTGATTGATTAAATTTGGTCTTTATGAATAGTTTCATTTATTTATTTATTCGCTAGCTGTATGGCAACTGATAGATTTTATACATATTTCTATTTACTCGAAACATTTGTTTGTGAGTGTCTATTTCATGTATTGTCTTGTATATTTTTGTAATTCTGTTATTCTGTAACCATCGTACGTTACAGCTGAAAAACAACCGTAGAAATGAGCAGAAAGTTTTCGATCTCTGGTTATGATTACAGATTTCTCGCCAGCTTGGCAACATTCTGGAAGCTTCGAAAAAATATTTTTCAAAGTTTAGGATGGATGTTTCTCAGATCTTGATATCAATATTCAGTTTTCTTAGTAAGTTGGCTACCAAAACATTTAAATTTTTTATACTAATATCTTGTATATTAACTTTATTTATTAAATACCACTTATGCTACATGAAATTCAATTCAACAGCAAAATCACAAAATATTTAAAAAAAAAAAAAAATGGCGTATCTTTAGAATTTCCGATACAGTGTTAGAGGTTGCCATACATATTCTTATATTCGCTATATTATTTCTTTAAGAAATAACCGCTCACGACGAAAGTCCCACTTATTATAAAAAAGAAAGGAATATAGTCATTTTAATAAGTCTAGCTAATGCAATTTCTTAAAAATATTTAGTATTTCTAATTAGATATCGAATGATTTTAATACATGTTTATTTGAATCGATTACAATAAATAGTAGAAAACAATATTCTTAATAGCACTGTTTATTGCTTTTAAATTGCTTAATTTATTACTTAACAATTTTTCAGATTAAATCTGTATACATATTATGCTATATACAATGACAACACTCTGACGCGCGGAAGTTAAAAGTATTAATTTCCGGCAATGGTAAGCACATTGCTTTCATGAAGCCGAGTTTGCTAATGAAACTTGAAAGGTACATTTTTCCGAATGCAACAGATTCTTGCACTGGAGACAAAAAAATTTTATTTCTAATTGTTTTTCCCTGTTTGCTTTCAAATCGATGAGTTTATTAACCAAAACTTAATTGAAGATTTACAAAATATGAAATAAATAATAAAACTAATTCGAACTTTCAGGTGCAAATGTTGAGGTGAAGGACTACGTTATTCAAAATTCAATGGCTTTTTTTTTTTTTTTTTTCAGAATGCAAAGAAAATACTTACATTCATGCAGATTCTTCATTATCTAATTTCTTTGAAAATAAAACAGAATTATAATATTTGGTGGCAAAAATTTGAACAGTAATGCGGCATTTATAGCGAACCAACGCAAAATCTCATTTCGAGACTAATATCCGTTTTGTGGCTAAGGACTCGATTACAAGAGTTGCAAAACAATTTCAGAAGATCTGATATTGTTTAAGAGATAAATTAGTTTTAATTATCAGTGTCACATCAATGTCTTAAAAAGCTTTGCTTCATTTTATGTAAAATTTATAGCCACATATTTCGCTTCTATGGGAAAATGCACATGTTTTTCTAAGCGCTAACCATATCATGATTGTTTTGCTTAAACAAATCATTCAGTTAGGTTACTCACAGAACTAGTAGCAAAGTATCTGCTGAGCTCTCATGTCTGCTATATACATTCCTCTATGCGACAGACAGAACTTAATGACCCTATTCTGGAAACCATTCGCTCACTGCATATAGTTCCCATGGGTCCTTTCATATGCCCACTGAGAGAGAGTACGTACGGGAAAATTCTTGAAGCTTAAATTCATGCTGATATAGTCAGAAATACCGATAGTACTCTCGAGTTTTGTTAAACAAGAAGGTATTTACTAGATTTCTAAAGTGGAATTAATAACGTAAGTTCATCTCTCATATTCTCACATTGATTTCACATTCATTTCTTTTTGTGAAGTTAAACTCACAAAAAGAAAACTTAATTTACTTAGCTAAATTTTATCTCATTTTCCAATATTTCGCGTTAATATCCATATAGAATTACAGATAAATATTACTAAATCAGTCTTTGTCAATTTTTTAAACACAAACCTTTGTCTACACTGATGTATTTAATAATATTTCAAGTACAAACTGCGTAAAAGTAATTTACTACTACGCAGAAACGAATTATAAAAACTGCAACACTTTGAAACGAAATTAACGCTATGGGAGCCCGTCAGCTGCTGAGCGGATAAAACCAATAAACACTATTAATTCGATTGATGTTGCGAGGGGTTAACTGAATTGGATTTACCCATGTATACCAAGAATTCGAGGCATTTTCGCTTGAAACATCCTTCACGAAGGCAGCCGTTTCCTTAGGCAGATAGCCCAAGTGTGCTTTGCTATAATCTAAACGGCTAAATCCAGTCATGTTACGGCACAATCAGCAACTACCTTTGGAAAACGTAAAGTGATTTTCAAAACGGAAAATATTAATAGAATAAAAATTGAAGCTCATAATCTTGGTATAAGCAGAATTTTTCCACTTGAACAGTGAGAGAAACGGCAACTCGTGTGCATAAGTAGTGTTTTAGTAAAAATTCAATAAATTATTTTAATTAACGAATTTCTACTTTGATAATACTAATATATAATTTAAAATGAATGTAAATAATTAAATTCCTCTTTCGTTTTATCCATGTCCTAAAAGTCTCACAAATCTATTACGGCTGTAGATTTAAGAAGTTAGCAAAAACAGAGAAGACCGATGAGTGCTTTTACATCTGGTATATTCTCGTTTAAGTATTCTGATCTCCCTGAAAATGATAAGCAAACTTATAAATGTAAATATTCTTACAATCAATAAAGATTAATTATATTGTCTTACAACTAAATATTTGATACGAAAAATAAGAGATCTTTAAATTTTTTCTCCTTAAATAAGTTGGTAATTTCGTAATGGTCTTACAGGTAATTTTCTCCCTCTGTACAGCATGCTGTCGTGGATATAACTGGAAGCACATTTAACTAGCAGTCGGGAGGGCAGGAGTTCGAATCCTAGCAAGGATTTCGCTAAAAGTTTCCTACTCCGATATGAAATTTATGACTCTACAAATGGCACCCAAACTAAAATGTGGCAAATGATGATTCCTCACCTCCTGAATATTCACTCATCACCTGTGGTGGAAAGAACGTAAGGAATTTTCTACCTCACCACATATCTACATTTAGAAGCTAGAAGCACGTCCGGCTAGCAGCTGGGAGGTCCAAATTTCGAATTCGGATCAAGA
The DNA here is from genome assembly GCF_044657685.1 of Stegodyphus dumicola. Taxonomy (NCBI): domain Eukaryota; kingdom Metazoa; phylum Arthropoda; class Arachnida; order Araneae; family Eresidae; genus Stegodyphus; species Stegodyphus dumicola. Next base: position 34,695,595 of record NC_140777.1, on the reverse strand, counting down.
ACATTGCCACATTTTGTGTCTCTTTTTTGGAAACAAACCTAACGGTTGTACATTGCAAATGTGTTCTTTGTAAACATTTTTTGAATGTTTATTCTCTTGTGGAAATGTAGAATTCTAAAATTATAAAATGTTCATCAACTGTAAGTTTTGACAATATTTTAAACATTAGGTATTATCAGTGTTTTGGGACACTTATATATATAAATGATTTATTTATGACTTTCTAGTGTGTTCATTTTTAATGATTTTTCTAGTCTCACATAATGAATAGGAACTTTCTGCTAACTTTTGTTTCTTCATCTCTTCAAAGAATAATTTAAAAATTAAAGTCATTAGTATTTTTTTAACTTAAGTGTAAAAGTTATTACTTTAGCTCGAAGGAATATGCGCAAGTTGTAAAATCAAAATTTTTCACTTGTAGCGTACTAACAGCATCAGATAATTGCATTCGATATTAGACATAGAGTCTCTTTCACTTTTAAGAAAACTCCTTCCGTTACTACATTCCCCATGACAACAAAATAAATTAGAAATCATTATTGGACTTCTTCCTTATCTTCTTGGATCCAGACGACCTCGACAGGGACCCTAAAGATTACATTCCATCGTTAAACTATTCTCTCAAATGCAGCATTTATATGCAAGATTCGTGCTAATTGCCCTTCTGCCGAGTAGTACTCTTTTCGTTTATTTCGTGCTTGTCCGAACATGTTTCCTAGTTTAATGATACACAGAGTATCGCATTTGGACTTATGGCCCAATTTGCGAGCACCAATTCAAGAAATACATGTCAGAATAAGAATCGCTAGCTTGGGTTGGAAATTTGTCCAAATGGTTTTATCGAAAGAATAGAATTCAGAGAATGTTCGAGATAAAAGCATTAACATTTCGTGAGTAGTAGTAGATGTATAAAATGTTTGCCTCAAACAGAATAAAGAAAAGCATTTATGAAATTGTACTTCTGTTAAAATATTCGTAAATGTGTATTTTCATTTGAGATTTCTCTGCGATTTACTCAAAAGTGCTTTTAAGAAAATTTAAAACATATTTTGTGATCATAATTAACTTTCTGTTTTTGGTATCCTTGTAGAGCAAACATTCTTAATTAAATGTTTAGCTTTAGAGCGCTTCCGTTTTCTCATAAAATTGCTTTATTCGCTGAAATATATGATAGTGGGAGTTTCTTTAAAATACCCATCCTAAAACTTATCCGTCTCATGCATGTTACCATAAACACTTAGAAGGATACTGCAGTCTATTAGCTTTTAGAAACAAGAGATGTAAAGAAACAACACTAAAAATTAAAGCCCTCGTCAAAATTTAAACCCGAACTTCCCGATTGCTAGGCGAAGGCTTTTCCGATTACACCACGAAAGCACGCGGTAAGGATGGAAAAGATTCCTTATAATCCTCACTTAAAAGGCTACTAGCGAGGAAGAAACTCATTCAATAAATACAGATGAGTATGAATTATCATCCACTAATACTTTGTTCGGGCGCCATATGTAGAAGCATTAGGTTGATTTCAGAGTAGGAAACATGGAACGCACGCGGCAACGATAGCGAAAACCTCTACACTGCTTAAATAATTTAATTCTGAAACTTTTAAGTTAAAAAATATATTTTTTAGTATTCCTTAATGTAAGTACCAAACCATCTAACTGCTTTCCTTCTGGAAGAAATTTAAGATATCGAAATCGCATATCTTCTGTGATATGTAGGCACTTTGTTTTATTGCAGCACAACTTCAAAATTACTCAATCCTCTTACATATGGTACTATCCTATAGTATATAAAGAGATAATTCGTAAACCCTGAATCAGTTATCTCTACTACTTAATACTTTCAGTATTCTTCTCTTATTATTCCCAAAGGTCGTTAGTGTGAATAGACTAGGTGTCACGAAATGGGATTTGGCGGCGTATCCCTTTAGAAGTCAGTCTCTTTTCAAATTGTTGCCACGAAATATTATTTCCCTGTACTACTTTTACAGAAATTAAATAATGAATAATTTGCATGTTCGTCGCAATGTGAAAAAACGACGGTACCTAGGTCCATATAATTTTGAATAACGTAGCCTCCACCCGAGCATGTGCACATGGAAGTCCGAGTTCTGAATTCTGAAGTTTGAATTTTATATTTCATATTATGTAAAACTTTAATAATTTTTAGCAAACTCAGAGATTTGAAAGCGAGCAGTGACAATACTGTACGGATTAAAACATTATTATCTCCAGCGCGCGAGACTGTATATCGGAAATTCTCAAGATATGCTGTTTTTAAATAATTTGATATTTTGCTATTCAACTGAAATTTTTGTCACCTAAGTGCAAAAAACTTTACATTTAACTAATACATTTAACACACGAAACGTATATAATAAAAATTACTGCAAGTCATCGTACTGAGAAAACTGGACACAAATGTGGTAAACTGAGAAAAGACTGAAAAAAATAGACAATACATTAACACTTCATCGCTAATTTTAAGCACATTAGACTGCGAGCTCAGGTGAGAATAGGAAAATCTTAACACGCCCTTTTAGGGTTGGTTTATTAGCGATATGTTAATTCAGTGAAATCTGTCACTGCGGCTACCTTCTGCAGACCACCACCTTTCGAAATACTATTATTCCCGAGAATATATATGAAAGCCAGTGCTTAACCTCGCCAATAATCATGCTCTTTGAAAGACCGAAAATTGACTGCAAATGTAAGTAGTTTTTTTTTTTTTTTGGCTGCTGTCTTTTATTGTTATCCTAATTACCTCAGTATTTCCTTAAAGGCATTTTAAGCATTAGTTACCGAATATCTGATTGAATGTACAAAAATGTTATCTTTGAATATATCGAAATATTTATGCATTGTTTACCATTCGGATGCTCAAAATTTTAGTAATAATAATTATGAAATCGTACTTCCCTTTAGTCTGTAATACATTACTGCAGACACGCATAATATTTGCTTGGATTGTTCATTGAACTGAAGTCATGTTCTTATCCTTTAGTATTTTACAAAAATAAAACTGTTAATTTAAAGCGGTTTTTACTGTAGTGTTACATTATACCATATTGATTTTTATTTGGTAACTGCGTGCATTATTTGCGATAAGGAAGAATTCGTAAAGTGGGATAAAAAAAGAAATAACTTGAAAAATAATTATTTCTTTCATTTTATTTTTTGGAAATATTTGTTTAAAAATAGTGCTTTTTGGGATAACTAGCTTTACATTGTTTTACTTAGAAGCTTTTCATAATTTATTTTAATTATGGATTAATAAACTCTTGATGTAGAGGTTCAATAGCAGCCGAGCGGTAAAGTCGCTGAACACTGGTAGTTTGGTCCGAGGTTCGAATCCCACAAACGAACTGGCTGCATGACTGTTTTTGTGGTTTTCCCCACGTGTAACGTATGTACGAGACAGTTCACCACGAAGTCACGCACGAAGGCATCCCTCCCATTAGGCAAATAGCCCACCAAGCTTTGCCATAACCGCATAAACCAAACTGTTGCGACAGAAGTACAAAGAGTAAATGAGTAAAGACTTGATATTTCTAACTGAAAGGGTAATTAAAACGGACGCTTATTCTTTCATGCATGAAATTATTAAGATTTCTGAAATAACAAGTGAACTTCTCACAGCAAAATTCTTCTTTTTTCCGGCAGGTTCGGGAAAGAAATGAAGTCTTGCTGTTTGCGTTTCTAGACCATCTCTGATATATTCTGGGAAATCAGGTACAGGAGTTTAGACCATCACATTCCCTGCAAGCTTTAACTAACACTGCCAATTTTAGCTTATTGTGCACGGATGTCTTTTGGTTTATAGAGCTCTTATTAAATTTCTTACATAAGCGTAAAGAAATTATTTCTTACATTTTAAAAGCCAGCGCTAATGAAAGCATGATGATTTGCCTGTCCATAATGATATCACACCTTCCCGTCAGCGCGATACCACTAGGACAGTTAATTCCTCTAGATTTGAGGAACGATTTTAGTTTTCATGTCAGCTTCATTTGTAAACGTGTCGAAAATGAATGTTTAAACCAAACTTTAATCACTTAAGAGAGCATATACCCATTGACTTTTCCCCGACTGTGCGAGAAAAAAAGAATGTGATGTATACTATTGTCTTTCCTGAATAAAAGCTCTTCTCATTAATACTCTGCAAAGATTTTGCTTGAATATTAAAATTCTAAAAGCCGAGAAAAGCCATAGAATGACTTGACTGGATTTCTATTCCATCCTGCAGAAGACAATAGTGTGCATAATCAAACAACTGTCTTCTTGATATGCTTTAGCTCTTGAGAATCTGTGTCCTGAGTTTCAAAGACATTTTTTTTCGTTTGGTGGAATGATGTTAACAGAAGTGTAATAACTCGCGTAGAAACTTTCAATTGATTACTTTATTATACTCCTTCTAACCTTCATAGTGTTAAACTTTATACTGTCTTGTGAAATTTTCGGGTTTCTGCGCACACAGGATGGCTGATCCACGTGATGAAGCATCTCAGCTTAGTGAACCCTGTCAGTAGGACTATCTAAAAGCCACCATCAACGACATCCAAGGAAACTAGATGATCTTTTTCAGCTCACTTGCAGATTAAAGTAGAGAGGTCACCTGATGTTCACTATAAGTAAGTTTCTGCATAGTAGCAATCTGGAAATTTCAGCATGAATTGAGTTGGGGATGACCCAGTGTATCAAAATCTAGAACCAAATAATAATATTGATAACATGTTTTACTCTGGACATCTCCATCCTAATTTCTATTTTTCCATGGACCTGTTTAAAATAATTCAAACATGCTTAGAAACTATTTTTTTAAATAAAATGAAACCGCCTATTTATTTTTACTAATAGTTATTTTATTTTCAGAGCCTTTCCTAAATTCTCTTATTCCGCTGGCATTTCATCACTAGGATGTACATCAGTTAGGGTGAACGAGAGTATTTAAATTGTTGCAGCGAAACGGTTAGACCTAGCGTGATTTCGCTATTGTGAACTCACGTTGCTAGTTTCTACCAGAATGTTACACAATTATTTCAAATTGTTAGTCTTAATATTGGCTATGCATTCTTGTCGCCAAGTTATTATCCTGCCGTCACCGATTTCTGAGTCAACCTGTTAATTTTAATTGAATTGTGTGATCTGGCACTACTCTTTGCCTTTAAATTTAGTGTTAAATTATCCTTTTAAGTTCTCACCGAAAGTGGTCAGCGCTTTTGTAAGCACGCAAGACACTGCAATCTGTTAAATATTTTGTTTTCAGTTAAAGGATCTTCTCACTCTTCCCTGGTTGTATTTATTTTCAAGCCCGTGCGAGAATTCGCAAGGTCACACTTACGTAGATCTAGTCTCACATTTTATAATAGCTAAGAAAACTAAATCTTACAGTCTTGTTTCTATCTTTTGAACTATGCAATATTCTTAGTTTGAATATTTAACCGGGAATGGAAGCCAAGTGTATGTCTAAAATGCAAGCTTAGATTTGTCGTCACTAATTTAATTTTGTGCCTGAGTTTTGCAGTGTCTGCTTACAAATATTTAAGAGGCAACTAAAATATTTTACCCACTTTTGTTTGCAAAACTCTTTTCACGATGTGATGTTTTGATGCAATACTTAATTTTCGATCAGATCTATGCGTTTTCATTCCTTGACTACATATTTTGAAATGAATGTTTGCATGAAAAATTCTGAGTACAAATTGTTAAAGTGACACATTTCTTCAGTTTCAAGATGTACACAATATAATCACTTAAATGTAGAACATTTGTATAACACGCAACAGAATTACCCAGAATATCAACCTGAAGACATTCACAAGTCCTCATAACATGCTACACAATTATCTCAAATTGTGTTTCAAAAGCTAGGAAGTAATTTGAGTCTGCCGGAATAAATGCTGAGAAAAGTTCGTAATGATATTTTCAATAATCTTCCAGGCTTTAAAGTTCTGATTTCTATTATTAAGATAAAATATCATAGGCGAGGTTTACTTTTACCTCGGCTATGATATTTTGTCTTAATTAAATAAAGCTTCAACTAATGGAAACAAGTTTGATAATACTTTGACCTATAAGAGTTTCATTTGATAACACTTTGACCTATAAGAAGAAAAAAGTTGCTTCGTGAGATAAAATATTTTTATAATTATTTTTAAGTTAGAAATTTTTGAAGTATGAGCTTGTGTTTTACCTAACAGAACGAAAACACGAACTTTATTTATTTATTTTACTTCATTAGTTAACCATGAAGGGTACCTTTTCAATCTTTAATCTTCAAATAGATTGTTTTCAACTCATATAATCAGCCTCCATATAATCAGCAATATTCATTTTCAATAAAATCTTAGTTTTACAGTCTTCCGATCTAAACAGAGAGTAAATTTCATTTTTAAAATCTTCGTATTTGATAGAACTATATTTCAATATATCACATATGTATAAAATTATCCAGTATATGTTTAATAGATTATAAATTTTACGTCAACTAAAAATATTTGTAATGTTTTCCAACCACGTTGAACTATTAATATTATTTTCTATTACAGCCTAATTTTGTTACATTAAAAGACCTTTTATTTGCTGTTGCCATTTTCTTATTCAATTACTTTTGTAAATTCACTGAGAAATTTCGCAGCTGTGACTTTGTTTGCACTTTTGTATTTTATCTAAAATTCTATTTCGAAAGGTTTTAAAATCAAAAACATTATCCATGATTGGCTGTAAATAATTCTTTAAAACTTCTTTTTGTCCTCTTTCCTGCAGCGTGCTGTAAACACTTCAAAGTTCTGTATTTTGTTTGAATGTTACTTTAAATCAACGATAATTTATTTCGATTAAAATTTCCTAACCATATTAACAAAAGACTTCCTTTATTTTTCAATATCTAATCTTTTTCATGTATTACTTTTATATATCAGGTACTATACAATTTCCAATATTTGTTTTTAGTCTATTCATCGAATAATTTGTTTTTACCACTCTCCCTCTTCTCACTTCCTAATTTCCTGTTCTTTTTTAGAATCTTATATACTGTTTTCAGGGTTCTGAATAATGTTGCAAGGTGATTTTATTCCTAAAATCCTGTCCTTCCACTATTATTCTGTACTTTCTTTCACTAGCAACCGCTCTTCCCCAAAATCGAAAATAAATGACGATACAAAATAAGTTAAGTATGTGAATATTACTCATTCATTGGCTTGAACGTGTTAGGATCAGTAATAAGAGAACATTTTGCTTTGAATACTGCTCATTACTAATATGATTAAAGTTTAAAAAAAGAGCGCTGTAACTGAATTTGACAAATTTAGTTATCAAGCAAACAAATTTGATTATGCAACGGGCCTAGTTGCAAGTTTAAAAGTAGAACCTCTTACATTATGACCACCTCCAGGCTTTGCAAATAAGCAAATCCGTAGAACGAATTTTTCCATGGATAAGAATATTTACAGACCTAGAATTAATCAGCTTACCGTAAGCAGGGTATCAAGTAACAGAATTAGAGAAGTTCCCGCATTATCAAAATTCGATAACGGGCAAATTGTTATTGCATCAGAGCCAGTATCTTTGTACGGCATGGCTTACAGTCATTATGGTGAATATGATCGAAAACTATGATAGGATGGGAAAATGAGCTTTCTTTCAACTGTGTTATCACCGCACTTGGAGTTCAGCAAAGACAGTCCCACACTTGTTCATGGCAACCACAGAGCTGAAAAATGTTCCACATATCATTCTCATCTACAACAGTAACAAGCAATGCAACTTTAACACGTACAGTTCATCGCACTGTAAAGAAAAATGGCTGTATAGATATAGATACTCTCTAGTCTTAATACTGATTTGTACGACTGGAAGCAAAGTAGGAAATATCATCGAGATTAAAACGGTGAATGAGTGAAATAAACATTTGCTACACGGACGAGTAAATATTCCTTGTTCGTTATAAAGAATAAGACATGTTATGTCCTTTGAAAGGACATGTTATGTGCAAATAAACTAACATAACGACATAAATATGTAGCAATGTCATGCAAATTTGGAAATAAAAATGTTAAAATAGGAACAAAACTTTAATAAAATTTTTAAAGTGAAAATTTCAAAATATCACCCTTTCTATATTCTTGTAAGTGTTGAGTGGTTTGTAGCCCACTAAACTTCCTGGAGTATATATTCCATTGTTGATTGTGAAGCTTATCACAGGAAATTTAATATTTAGATACTCTAGATTTTCTGCTGTTGTCCAATAAATTTTAAAGCACTCGATAGTGTTCCAACACGGAGTTTATTGGCAAGAAATCTAATAGCTTGTCCAGCAAGTTCATCAAAATAATACTAACGATTTCTTTCTATGTGGTCTTAAAAATATAATGTACCAGACGCTAGCATTCAGTCAAAAAATTAATTTAAAAATTTTAATGGAGATCTTCATAAATGACTGACACAAAATTTGAGAATGCAGCCTCCTATCGAAATACGAATATTATTTCTCTACATGCATCAGGTACGCACCTTGGGCAATTTCTTTAATTTAGTCAAATAAAATATTAAGCATAATGCGAAATACAGCTGCTTTAACGATTACAAAAATCCAGTGCTTCTCAATTCTTCCTTTTCTCCGAAAAAAAATCAAATCTTAAATTAGTTTCATTACTTGTGTACAATTTCTAATTCTTTATGTATTCTTCAATTTCTACACAATCAAAATACACAAACAATTGCACTTAATATTCTAAGTCGTGTTGATGCAATGGCTTATGTTGTACTCGTTTTTCCTTCTTTCATTTCTCTCCCCCCAACTTTAAAACTGGAACAAAAGAATAGGTGCATTTGTTAAAAGAATAATGCATTTATTCTTCAAAGCAAAGCTATTAAGGAGAAAAATATTTCAAAAGAATGCTTGAAAGACAGAAGATTTAGAAAATTGTACAGAAATATACTTCTCTTTTCCAAGTGTGTGACATTTCGAATCTTTTAAACTCTTTCCTCTAATAAAGAAAAACAAAACGAACCTGGTAATTGTTACTTTTTAACCAAACTTTAGAAGTTTTTAAAAAACTGGTTTAATGGGATGACGAGGATGAGGTTTTATTGCAGCGTTATTCGTAAACTTAATTTTGAGGATCTCATGTTGATTAACCTTTATTGAGATTAAAGAATAAGAAAATATAAAGAATGGGAAAATATAAATCATTACACCATTGCGAACTACGTACTAACATTTCGCGTTCGTCTATCCACACTCTAATATAGTCTAACAATTACTGTTCTTCAGGGCAACAGAGTAAATAAGCAAACTTTTCAATCAAACTTTGATATCTATCAATAATTAAAACAGTTTACAAAATTGCTGCTTCTACTTAGCGAATTTATTATTATTTATAGGTTTGTTTTGGTAGCTTATGGCAAAGCACATTAAGGCTATCTGCCTAAGGAAAGGGATGCCTTGTGGAGGACTTTCTACGAGCAACTAACTCGTATATACGTTATACATTGAGGAAAACTACGAAAATGCCGGTGCAGTCAGCCGTTCGCTTGGAATCGAACCCAGGTCGGAATCACCTGTATTCTGCGATTTTACCGCTCAGAGCCTTATTATCAGTTATAAGAAAAAAGATTGTAATTAGTTACTTTTCACAAATGCTTTCTAGTAAAAGTAAAGGAAAGAAACGATACCATAGTTCAAATAATAAAACGTAATCGAATGGAACAAATGTGCTATTTACTTAGGGCGTAATAATAATTGTAATAAGTCGTTAGTTTCTCCTTATAGTTCATCTATGATGTGTAATGCATAACATAGCATTTAAAGTATTTAATTAATCCACGTATTAAATGAGCACAACATATGAAATTTTTTCCTCAGTACTTCAGGCTGTCTAGAATTTTCATTACTTCAGTGCCGATAAAATAATCAATCTAAACTGTTCTAAGATAAGTCCCTACCGCTCCTACCTAAATGCGAAATAACGGAAAACAGAAGATAACTAAAAATTTTATAAAATCGAAACATTTTCTGTATCTGCATACATTAATCTTAGTTTCACAGTTTTCACCAGTTTATGGCATGGAATCTTTGTTATCTGTCGATGTAACTCTGCATTTAGTGCCTGAAGCTTTTACGTTTTACTCTCCGATGCTCCTTAAAATTAACTCAGTTTAAACATTCCCAGCAGACTTCTCTCTCAACTCGGAACTCCCACTACCTCCTTCTTCAACTCAGTGGAGGTAGGCACCTAAGTCCATTTCGTTTCAGCCACACCAAAGGAAGCCGACAACCATTCCCATCATCCCTCACGACGCGTACTCACCTCCCTCCTCCCAGCGTGTAATATCCCCGGCTGACATACCACGGCATATTAACGAGATTTCCGTGCAACGATGCCAAGCGAGAAGTTTCCTCCACTTCTGGAAAGCCAACTATTTTAATCGCTGAGCTGGTTGCGATTCATAACCAGATAATCAAATACTTCAATATACACACGCAGTCAGCTGCATAACGGATGACTCAGCTAAATTATAGGAAATTTCTACTCCTGGACACCAAGCACCATTTGGGGTTTCGAAATGGATTCTAGCGCGTCTGTTACATTCATATCCTTCTGATTCTACGAGATTCTTACGATTCATATTCTTCTGATTCTCGTATTTTGGATACCACATAGTTCATCTTCACTTTAATTTCCCTGTTATCTAAATTCTAACTGTAATTAGAGTCAGTTATTTTGACTTGATATCGCCCTAAAACACTATAATCCTAAAACACATTAGTCCTAAAACACTTTATTCCTAAAACACTTTAGTCCGGATATAAATTTGTCCGATATAACGCTGGATCTACAGATCGCAGTTAGGTTTCGTTTCGTGTCTTGTTTGCGTGATCTTATTGGCATCGGTTTCACATCAATGGAATGCAGTTTCTTAGTATATTAATACTAGAGTTACAAGTTGTACATGCTTATGACATGTATTTTTAAATGTAAACTATTTTGATCTTGCACATTAACGTTCGAAAACTAATAATAAAGCTAACATTTTGAGAAGTCGTCAATTATTATAATACTTTCCTTTCATATTAATATATTTTCTCTGGGATTATTTATGTAAAACCAACTTTAATAAGATTGACAAGACTGCAAAATGTTACTATTAGATTAAAAGTCCCTGGTATCGTAGCATAGCCAGAATTCACAAGATAAAACTCCTTACTATGGAAACAATTACTCAAAGCCTCTCTTCACGATTTTATAGAAACATACCAAGAATTAATAATCCAAGCATTCCTATGCTTCAATAAAATGTTAATGATGACAACAATCGGAAAAAGATCTCGACCGATCCTCAGAGATCAATAGTTTCTTGAGTACATAAATTGTCATTTAAAAAAAAACTTTTATTGCACAAATATCTCATGTTAAAATCACTGTTTTAATACTATGCATTTAGTCTTTTTCACTGATTGCCATGATCCGTGTTCTAAATGTTGACACTTTAATAATTTTCAATGCTAACTCATATGCTTCCCACACACACGCCTATTCGGCTGTCCCTTGAAAATTAGTATGGTTCTGAAAGAGTCCTTTACAACTCGTAAGTTGAGAGAATACAAGGCCTGGATATTTCATTATCCAGCCAATCACGTAGAGAAGAGTTGAAATGCGCCAGAGCTCCATCAGTTTAGAACCATAGGCGATGTGAAGGTTATGATGTAATACTTTTCTTTCGACTTTATCTCATCTATAGGTCGTACAAATACAGATTTTGGGCATTTTTTATGTATTCTAAGTGAGGAATTTCGCTGTATAGAGTTTGGACCTTGATAGAACACCCTGTATATATCCCTATTAAATATTGCCATCTATTATGCGATATATAAGTTACTATTAATTAATTATACTTCGATTATTAAAATGAATTTTATTAGATTGTCTTAAACTGCATTTAATAAAGCGATTTATATTTGAATTTATTTTTCTAATGTTTATATCGTTGAGTCAGGCTAAAACAACATTAAGGAGAATAATGAATAAATTCATTAGAGAGGTATTATTTTGTTGAACATTTGAGTGAAATATAATTTATGTTAATGTTTCCTCGTAAATTCAAAACTAAATCCTGTTTATAAGTGAAATCGGGCATAATACCTCAATATATTAATAACTTTGAACGAATATTTGTTGCAACGGGTTATGCTCACACTTCCTTTCACCAATCAGCTTTCTTCCAGCTTCAAGTCACAACCTCGACGAATCGAAAAAGAGACTCAACCCACTTCTACCAGCCTCCCAGTGTATCTACTCCTCCTTCATTTGACGTCTGCCTCTCCACCATGAAGCATCACATCTGAACTTCTCATGAATTGCTGTCTACGATTGATATGACTAAAATTATCATACATATAATTGCTATCACAATTGCTTACATCTTTATTCACTTATAAATATGCCAATGTTTGAAAAATAATACAGCATTTAGATGGGGATAGGGCCTCCGCCCCAGAAGCCCGCTGTCAAGTTTTTTCCCGCCTTTGCTACACATACAGTTATAGAATGTTTTGGAGATATTTAAAGCGAACTGGAATGGCTGACGAGGCTGACATCATTTCTTGAAAGCTCCGCCTTTCCAGAGGCTATAAAAGGACTCGCAAAAGAATATCGGGGGCTTTTCTTAAATATCATGATGCAGTAAACTTCATACAAAAAGTTATTAGTAATTCTTTTTTTATTTACTCCGGATATCTGATTTTGTAACTGCTATTTCTCCTGACCAATAATAAATGCATCCTGTTTTTTAAACTTATCGTCTAATAATTTAAGCTACGACTATATTTATGATTCTTTACCAATCTATTTAATCTGGACAAAAGCTGGTACATTACATATATATATTGGCAGTCGGGCACTCACATGAAACTTGGCATGAAATGATGACACGGAAGAAGTTACCTGTTTTGATTCCACATCTTTATTCAATTCAAATGGCAAATCATTATTCTTTTAGATTCTTCAAGATTACATACGCGATAGTAATTTAGACTTAGGATTAACTTTAAATTTATTGCGTCATACTATTCAAAGAAAGAAAGACAGACGGGAAGAGCAGCAGTAACGTTTTTAAACAGCAGATGGAGAAAAACAATCTGATGAAAAATGGCGTGAACTTTTTATTTATAGTAGTGATTACGTAACATGGCAGAATGTTCTCGAAAGTACTGGTCTAGGGAGAAAATCCTGAAATTGCGGAAAGTTAATTAGAGGTTACCTGTTCGCGTAGAGCAAAGCCATCGTATTTTTTATATTTCACGTATATATATAATATGAGCATTCTACGAATATTTCTTATTTAGCGGTAATATAATTGATTTTAATTGGAATTCTTAATATGACAATTCAAAAAGAACACTGGTGCACATAAAATGACATTCGACCTTAACATATAGCATATTTTCATAATTCTTTGCATGCATAGAGCTTTAACATAGCATGTTTTAACCGATATGATTATTTACACAAGAAACAAATAGTGAAAGAAACAAGTGAAGAAACAAGAAACAAACAAATGCAGCGACATTCAGCTAAATCAGGGTTTCTTAAACTCTGGGTCGCGACGTCCAAGGGGTTCTCGGGATCTGTAGCATGGGGTCGCCAAAAGTTTTTAGCAGTTTTGATATTTAACTTATTATAATAATTTTAAACTTATTATAATAATTGTTAACTTATTATAATAATTTTTAACTTATTATAATAATTAACTTATTATAATAATTAACTTATTATAATATTTTGTTACCGAACCACCATACTCAGCTGCAAAACCGCAACGATTTTTGCGGTTTTGCAGTTGAGGATGGTGGTTCCGTAAAACCATCGAAACTAGTCCTGTGAAAATTTTGAAACTATAACGCTGATTTTTGTTGTTTGACTTCTGAATTAGTAACTCAAAGAAACTTTGTATGCTTAACTATAATTAAAGGGCTTGATGTTAAATTAAAGAAAGTAGCTTTAAAATTATGCTAGTTCAGTTTAAGTTTCACGCCATGAAATTGGGAAGAATATCATATGTATCTTCACTTGATAAGCTACAGTTTTCTGACTTTTATGCACGTAATCAATTGAAATTAATATATCTTAAAGTATTCATCCGAATGGAGGACGCGCTGGCACTTCTAGATTAAACATATATTTACATTTGACAGAAAATATTTATGTTTCTTTTTGTAGAAAGTACTACTTTCTGGCATTTTTAGATTCAGAGACTAGACCTCGCGTCTTCTGCTGCCTACGTCGAATTTTCCTCCCGATTTTTATGATTTCCTCAATCTTTTGTCAAATGCCTACATCACATCTCACTCTGGCGCTCATCATACAACTCTGAGGTAAACAGATACATTTTGCACCACTGTCTGCGATGGCGAGGCTGCAGTTTGCCAATGGTTAAGCTAATCTATTAGTTAGTTCACCAGCTCAGTAATCAAAAGATTCACACAGTGATCTATTCTATATCTTGTCAACAAAATACTTCCTGATAAAATATTAAATAATTCCTATCCCAATTTTTGAAATTAGACTGATTATTATATTACCCTACTGGATAGTTTTCGTAGGAAACATAAATAATTTCAATAATCATGCACATAACAATATGTTTCCTAACTACTCTTTCCGTTTATTTAACATTACAATTGATTAAGTTTCTTGTATTTAACTTTTGATATTAGCCGAATCCGCACTCAGATAACTTTAAATGTGGTGCATTTGGTTCGATATACGGTTTATCCAGCGTTTCAAAAGCCGAAACATTCTGGGTCCTTCTGGAATAATGGCTATTAAGCCTGCGCCAAGGAAGGTGCAGCGCGCAAAAATATTCCTCGAAGACAAGAGGGAAGCCAAAAAGATTTCATCAATGACAGAGATCACGAAGCATCGGCAACTTCGTACATACCGAACACTAAGCAATAATTCATTAAAGCTTCGCTGAACACAACATCATTCCTTTTAGTTAGACACAAGAAACTGTTGTTTAAATCACTTGACTATTAGACGACTAAGAAAAGGATGGCACGATACAATAACTCTTGATTATCCTGATGTGAGAATAGTTGAATAAAGGTAAATCATAAACAACATAAAATAATGAATGCATTCTTTGGGGTTCAATTTATCTGGCATCAAATACAGCTGTCCTTGCGTTTGGGGGGACATAACACAAAATCACCATCTATAGTGCTAGCGCTAGTAGTTACATAATAGGTCTATGACTACTGCTCATTATTATTTAGCACACCGACGCAATTAATTTTCATGTTGTTTAATTAATTGTATCGAAGAAGGTGAAGCCTTTCTGCTTTTCTATTTTTAAAGAAAATTGCTCCATTTTCACTGAAAAAAGATAGAAAGCCAATCCTTTTTCCGAGAATCGAAGGCAATTCAGTATATCAGTATTCATTCAAGTATATAAACGCTCAGAGGTGTTATCCTTTTGATCACTAGTTGGCATTAAAATTTTCCTGAATATGTCTGTCGCAAACATCTATTACACGATTATCGTAATCGATTATCAAAACCATGGCATTAGCTGACTTTGAATGCAACATATATGACGCACGGCACATCTGTTCTAATATCATAGAATTCGCTAATCTTTCTAATGTTCTTAGAGCAATAATGGTTGGTGTGCATCAAAGGAGTTACACGTAAAAACTTCAATTAGAGCTGAAACGAACTTGTCAACGAGAGGAAGTAAACAAGAAAAGTATATTTTCCAGTACAATAACAGAATGATATCAAGTACACTGGTCACCAGACGTTAACGACTTATTTTAACTAAACATAAGACATTATGACTTAAGTGGACTCCTCATAATTATTTGATGACTAGAAAAACCTTTAAAAATCTTTGATGAATCTCAGTCAAATCATGTGAAAAGGAGAGCATAGCTGATATATGCTCTCCATAGCTCTTAAACAGCAATAAGAGATTGACAGCATTATTAATCAACATTTATTTTAATATGATGGAAACCTTATATGGCACTGTTAGACTTTTGATCCCCCCCCCAAAAAAAGTTCTTTTTTTAAACAACACAGCTTATCTAAATATATTTATCATCTCTTCTGAAAATTCCGTACCAAGATGGTATTTTCAGCAGCGTAGTAAAATCTAACGTCGATTCATAAATGCAATTCGTTCCAGAAGGTCATTTGCCATCCAAAATGTTTTTAATCGAAACTGTATTTCCTGTAGAATTAATGAATTAATGCATTCCTGGACACAGATATATTATTCGTTTATTTAAACTCTACAAAATGTTTAAGTTTATTACGCAACACGAACGGAAATTATTAAATCTAGGACAAAAACGCAAAGGCAATGTAAAACAGATAAAGTGTAAATTATTCTATTTTATTTATACCATACTCATGTAAAGGAAATGGGCGGCATATGTGAAGAGTAATGAAGAAGAGAAAAATAAAAGATGGTATTGTTTGGACAGTTCCATGCAATAAATACATCATAGTAACTGTCCCTCTGAGAGATTATCTTTCACCATTTCTTTGTCTCTTAACCCCACACTATTTGAGACTCAATAGGCCACCATTTCATTCAAAAGTTTTAGAATGTGGTTTGTTATCTTCAACATTTTAAAAGGTTTCTAAACAGACACATCTCATTATCATTAGAACTGCTTTTGCTGTAGCATGCTACTGGTTTACTAGGTGATATAATTACATGAAGCACTGCACCTTAATTTGCTCAATATTTGTGGATCAAAGAAGTAACATCTTTTTTTTTTTTTTTTTTTCTAAAACAGTCCCTTCAAAATTATTTTTCTTTGCTGCTTCTGAATTTAGTCCAGCCTTCTCTTGTTGAGTTACTTTATTGCCTTCTGGCAACTCATTCATATAGTTACTGTTAATTTCCAGTTTCACACTTTTCGTAATACACTTTCGTAAATACGAAATATTATGGATAATGCAAATATCCTTAGTGTCAAAGCTTCAGATCTTTCCCTGCAGCAGAATCTAAGCATACTTTCTTCTAAGTCAAAGTCATAGTTCTGCAACTCACTTGCTGAAAGGCCTGTTAATCAACGTTATCGGCGAAAAAATATATTGATGTCCTTTAGAAGTCTGTAAGTGTAAATTTTGTTCTGTTATAACAAAATAAATTCCGAAATATGATGATAACTACGTCGCTTCAAAACTCATTATGGCGGACACAATAAATTTATAGCTAATCTACAAAATTACTCTGCCAGTATTCTTCATTCCTTAAAAATAGCCTCTTCAAAAGCGGAAGTAAATTCCTCTGTTTCATACCTCATAAATAGTATAACAGAGATCTGCAACGCCTCATATAAACGATACTCAGGTACCAAAAAATTAAGTACTCCATGGTGGAACCAAAATCTTGCAATAGAAAGAAAAAAGTAAGAGCTCTCAGAAGAAGATACAAAGCCTGTATAGAAGATACAGAAAAAACTCACTATAAAATAGCTTTTCAAAAAGCAAGAGCGCATTATAAAAGAAATATCAGAATATCAAAAATTACTAGTTGGAAAACATTTTGCACTTCTACCTTCAAAATTTATGGCTTCGCCTTCATAATAGCGCACAATAAAATTTTCACTCCTCCTTCATTATCAATGTACAGCTTCTCTGAATCAATTTCCTCTTCCCAGGCTGCGTTAGAAATTTTATCAAAACTATTCCCACAAGATGAATATAGATCGAATCATACCACAGATACAGAAGCATCTAACAGTTCTTCTACATGTCGTCCTAATCCACCAACAGTTATCATCCCTCCAAAGATCGATGAATTGGAACATATCATCAAAAGACTAAGTAACAGGAAAGCACCAGGTCCCAATGGTATCGACAACATCATCTTAAAACTTATTTTTTATAATAATCAACAAATTATTATATCATTCATTAACGCCTGCTGGTATAACTTAACATTTCCTAATATCTTAAAAAATGCAGAAGTTGTTTTGCTCCTCAAGAAAAATATACCAGCCACAAACCCTCTATCTTATAGACCAATATGCCTTCTTCCCACGTTGGGCAAACTCCTTGAAAAACTAATCCTTTCAAGACTTTTATATCATCTAAATAAGAATAAAATCATGCATGAAAATCAGTATGGATTCACACAAAATAAATCAATAGATCATGCTTTTCAAAAAATGCAAGAAGTCTTAAAGATGAATGAATCAAAGAATCTCCATTCAATAATAATTTCGATAGATATTCAAGCAGCCTTCGATTCTATCCGCTGGAAAGACATCATAACAATTCTAGAAATAATATCATGCCCTCAGGATATCCTTCATATTATCAAAGACTACTTATGCAATAGAACTCTACAATATTCTTCATATTCCGTTGTAATAAATTATAAATTAACAAAAGGTTGTCCTCAAGGATCTTGCTTAAGCCCTACGTTTTGGAATCTTATAGCAAACGAAGTTTTAAAACTATACGACAATATTAATCATACCCATATCCAAGCATACGCAGATGATTTTCTTCTCATTGTGAACGCAAGTAGCCGGAAATCAATAGAAATTAACTCCAGTTTTTCTTTAAATATCTTCCGCAACTGGACAGATAAATTTCATCTTAAAATTTCTACTACGAAATATAAAGCACTATATATTCCAAAAAGAGGTACTTCCATAAAAAACCTAAGAAAGCCAATAATCAAAATTTCTCAAGAAAAAATCAAAATTGACAAGAGCATCACATATCTGGGAATAGTATTAGATACTCGGCAATCCTGGCATTTCCATATTCAATATCTCAAAAACAAAACTTTAACCCTTCACAATTCTCTTCGATCTGTATCAGCCAGCACTTGGGATATATCCTCAAAATTAGAAAAAATTTGGTACATAACAGTTATTGAAAAAATACTACTATATGGAGCTTCCGTCTGGGGTTGAACCTTGAATTCCCAGGCTCAAAAACATTTACTTTCAATCCAAAGACCTTTCCTCCTCTCTCTAGCAAAAGCATATAGAACTACTCCAACTAGTGCGCTACAAATAATAACCGGCATCCCTTCAATTACTTTATCTCTAATAAAAGAAGCAAATAAAGTAAGAATATCAAAATTAAGAATTCAAAGCATAATGAATAATAATGTATTTCAACCCACAGATTTTGAATATCTTAAACACAACTTACAGCTACATCCTACATATTTTTACACAAAATCCCTATTGGGAACCTTTGACTCAATAAATATGAACTCACCATATATACTGATGCTTCGAAATCTGAAGCAGGCGTTGGTAGTGCATATTGCGCATTCCGAAAAAATTCAAATATTAAAAACTGGAATATTCGTTTAAACAATAACAATTCAGTTTTTCAAGCAGAACTTTTTGCAATCAAAGAAGCCATATGCTTCGCAAAAGAACTTTCTTTACCATCCTTAATTCTCTCTGATAGTGCATCTGGTATTCAAGCTATAATTGGACACAGTCGATCTCCTATTGTACAAGAAATCCATTTTCTACTTTCTCAATTTCAAAACAATAATAGACCACATTTCAAATGGATTAAAGCACACATCGGTAATAGTGGTAACGAGCTCGCAGACGAACTAGCAAAAGAGGCTGCAAACAATTCTTCCCTTCCAAATTACTCAATTCCATATCCAATATCATTACTAAAAACAAAATTAGAAACATAATTAATGCACTTATGGAAGCAAACCTGGACTGAAGCAACTACCGGCAGAAGAACTTTTACTTTCATATCAAAACCTTCAAGATCATTAATATCTACCAACCGTTCAACTACATTTTTCCTAACAGCTCATGGTTCATTTCCAGAATACCTTCATAGATTCGGACTTCACCATACAAATCTCTGTACCTGTGGGAATGAAGGCACTATAGATCATTATCTCTTTCACTGCAACCTTACTAAAGATTATCACCTTAAAGCATACAATTTAACTTCTGCTCAGTTATGGTTTCAACAGTTATTAAAAAGTAATATTCTCAGAAATCATCTTCATAATATAATAAATTATATCTCCGCAAACATCGATAAACTTAAAGGAACTTGAAATCATTATTCTTTGTTCATTTACCTTACTTAATAAGCCATTCTTTCTACTACCTCATTTTAATGCTTTCACTCAAGACTATCTTTATTTAAATCTTCAAGACCTCTCAAGCTCAATCAAGAATTTAAGGATATTTTCTAACTCTATCTCCTTAATATATTAATAAAGTCTCAACTCAAGATCTTTAGTCAAGTCTTTTACTCAAGAATGACTCTCTATCAAGAATTTCCACGAACTTTTCATTCAGGTCATCCTAATTCATTCAAATACTATTTCTCATCAACTTTTATTCAATTACTGCTCTTCATTCTCCATAATGAAATACTTTACTCTTTACATATCTTACATTCTCAGCCTCTACTATTCTGATACATTATGTTGTTCATTTTCAAAATTTGTAATGATCTTCTTAAGTATTTACTTATCTATTTACGTTTCATTTACTTTCACATTTCTTTAGGTATTATGTTTTTATATATTTAATTTCTTCAATTTTTATTATATAATTCTCAAAATTCTGATACTTTATTTGACTTCATATATAACAACATTGTATTTATCTTATTCTAAATTTTTAACTTTTATTTATTGTATCTATTTATGTTTATTATTTATTGCTTATTTATATATTTATTTCTTGATATTTTATTTTTATTATGTAATTATCAACATTCTAAAATTTTATTGTATTTTACATAACAACACAGGTAAATGATTCCATCAGTTGAGCGTAAAAGCTGAATGTCTTTAAGGCGGTGCAGCTGCTCATCTAATGGTAAATAAATAAATAAATGAACTTGGCGAAGTCTCGCACAGGCGTGAATGAAAATACCAGCACAGAAGAAAGGTCAAAATAACCCTTTATTAATTCCAACTAATAACAAAAAAGGCACGATTTTCGTACTTTACAGTAACACCGTCAACTTGCGGTGAAACTTAAGCGTGGGATATAAATCAATTCAAAGACTAATTAGAATAGTGCTAAACAAGCATGCTAAAGTATGGCTAACTTAGATTAACTGGGCAAACCCTAACAGGTGTGACAGTTATCCGAAATGGCCCAGAGGTGTACTAGCGTAACAGCGAGATAGCAACGAAACTTCCGCTGGCTAGCGTAACAGCGAGATAGCAACGAAACTTCCGCTGGCTAGCGTAAACATGCTCTGAATAAACTCAAAGATTCACTAGTTTAAATACTCACTTCACTTAACTTTAAATTTACATCCTGGCTAGGAAATGTGAGGGGTAGTCAAGAAGTTCAGGAAGGGGATCAAACTTAAAATAATGTGTTATGCAAAATAAGGGAAAACCTAAAAATGCATAAAATTTATTATAAAAAATTGTAACAGTATAAATGGTATCTATATTCATTACATACTAAATGTTCACTCTAAATGCATTTCATGCCTAATGAAGCATAATGAAATGTTTCGTGAAGAGATATTCAGTTCTCTCATTTAGGAGCCGGGGCCCACCAGCGGCCGAGCGGTAAAGTCGCTGAACACTGGTAGTTCGGTCCGAGGTTCGAATCCCGCGAACGGGCTGGCTGCATGGGCGTTTTCGTGGTTTTCCCCATGTGTAACGTGTATACGAGCCAGTTTCCCTTAGAAAGTCCTCCACGAAGGCATCCCTCCCCTTAGGCAGATAGCCCTCGTGTGCTTTGCCATAATTAAATACACACACATACACACACATTTAGGAGCCACTGTTTCAAAAATTCAGAAGTATTTTCAGATTTACGAGGAACACTTGATTTTATGCTATCAACATCTAACTATTTACACTTTAAAATTTTAAACCAATATAAATATTTATGGACCAATTTTGAAAAGAAAAGGTTAAAGCATTGTACCATTCCGAGCATTAGTGATATCCAATAAAAATGATGGAATGTTGCGTTATTTTACTGTTTCGTTTTACAGCAGAGTAGATCTGTTAAAAATACGATTATTTTTACCTTAAATATCACTGCATGTAGAATATGACTGTATATGAATATCACTGCATGCATAATTCATGTAGAATATCGTAGTAAAATTAAGAATGCAGTGTAAAAAATGCAAAGCACTGCAAGAAAATCTTAAATTTTAAGTTGAAAACCAACTCTGAAGCCATGTCTTCTTTATGACTAATTAAACATTATATACTAAGCTTTTATAGCTGTGGGTATAGAATCAGAAGAGAATGAAAGCAGGCTGTATACATTTATTATTTGCCTAATAAAATATCATTATTAGAAGGTATATGAGGGTAAAGAACACATAAACGTACGGAAGTGACGCAAAAGTATTTTTATAGATTTGTGATTGAAACATGCTTGATCAAAAAGCGAATATAATGCTATAGTTTCGTTCGAATTTCTAATCATAAACTACTTGGAAAGAAAAATCCTGAAGAACATTTATTTTTTCAAAATCATATTGAAATCATACAATATATTAAGTGGATGTAGCAAGATTACAGCAAATTAGCAAATAGGCATGCTGAATATGTTCTTCTTTACTGGAACTAAATATATCTCGCTTAAATTTTGTAACGGTAATTAACCTTTTTAAAATTTTTGTCAGTATGTTAGCAGGGTAACGCTTTTTAATTTAGTAATAATCCTGAAAATCGTTTGAACTTAATTCGACTCTTAGTATAAGTCTTTCTTTAAGATCCGATCTTCAACCTAATTTAATATTTTTGAACTGACTCAACAAATTTAAATCCAACAACTGACTGAGTTAATGCTATCATTGTATACGAAATCGATTCTAATTCTGGCGAATGAAATGATTGCATGGGCGTTCGTAAACTTTATTTTTAACACGTTTCCCTTAGAATATCTTGAACGAAGGTAAACAACTTGTTTTTTTTTTATTTTGGCATAATTGGTTGAGCAAAAGTACACGAATCTAAATGAAAACTTGAAAATTAACATAAATATGCACAATTTAAAACCGTCAACATAACCAGTATAACAGCCGCAATTGATCTGAGCTGTCGATCTTCCTTGTGGTAATATTTTACGTTCATGCTTGTATTACATCATAATTAGCGCACTTGACATTTTACAACTGAAGATATACACATAGTGAGTTACAATTAGATAGTGAGAAGTTAAATATATGTTTTCCCACTTACATTCATAAATTTAATGAGGTATTTGACAATTTAGAGTAAAATAACACTTAATTCAAAGCATTTTCTCAGTTTTTGTAAGAATTTCGTAAGGCTAAAATAAAAGTAACTTACCTGTTATCCCTCTGGATGCTCACCCCGCGATTTCCCTTGGCAACTGAAATGTAGCAAAATTTGCTCATCCCGAGATTTTCGCTCACCGTTTAACCAGTAAAATAAATTATACACAACATTAGATGTTTAATTTAGGTTTTGACCAACGGATGCCGTTAGACGTTCACTAAATTTTGGCAGAAACACGAATCTGGTGGAAAGATTGTAAAGCTGGACTTTGCCTTGAACCCCGTTTCGAACTCTATCACACTAAACTATATTCCTAAGGTATTTTTTCTTCAGTGCATTATATTTTCTTAAATTTTATACATTCTGTTTTTTTATATTATATAATAAGTATAAATTAACTGTAATTCAATTGAAATTCGTTTAAAAGAATTTTGTGTGTGTGCGTGTGATAACATCTGAAATTGGTTTTTCTTATAGCTTAGTTTCTCATGATGAAAATCAATATAAAAAGTCTTTTCTAGAAATAAATAATGCATATTTCAATTCTCCAATATATATAGATTTAAGGAATGCAAAAAAAAAAAACGTACACAATTGTTGAGCAATTTCGGTTCACAAATTGCACAGTCAGAGGATTAAAGGTTTTTACTGTTTGAACTTCAGAGTGTTTATGTGTATTGCTACGAATGTTTTATAATGTAACATGAAAAGTCTGAAGAAATGCAAACCTTTACCGAAAGAATAAGATTACAGGAGAAATTCTACTTAACATTGTGAGGTATAAGTTTATCTCTCTAAACTGGAGATATAGCCAAGCTGGCGATGTTTTTGTCGACTGATTTCTGTCGCCAAATTTAGTGATAAATTGCCAAACATTTCAAACTTAGCAGCCATTTGACCACAATTTTGTCCGGTCCTTATGTAACTGTAATTGCTCCCTGTATTTAACTGTACTTGTATGCAATTTTGACCTTATATGCCTTTCAGTCATTTCGAGAAATGGAAGATACTAAAGATTTTTTGGCGTCGTTTCGAACTATTTAAGACCAGCTATAGCATCAGTTCAGAACAGACTTCAGAGAAATCTCAGTGTGTGCTTCGTTCTTTAGATGCGCTTTGTATTGTATTGTAATTAACGCTATTAGTAGTTTAAAGTGGTAAATACTGATTGCCCTCTGCCATATTGAGAAGAGCTGCATTACTTACTACTTTTGCGGAAACCTCCAGAACGGTAAAGTGTTTCGTTTCTTAAAATAAATTTTATTCGGTTCAGTGTTCATTCAATCCATAACGAACCCGTACAGACGCAGCAATATTTTAAAAAGCCTGCACTACATGAACGATATGATAACCTCTTGTTTTTTCCAACAACCTGCTGTCGGGTTCCTGCTTTGTATAGCTCTAAGTGAGTGAATGAATGATCACCAAATGTTAAAAGATGAAAAAAATGGAGGTCATGCTTGTGGAACTTGGTCGAGTAAAAATATATTATTGGCCAAAAATGAAACACTTTAACTCCATAATTTCTTTCACAATCTACTAATATTTTGAGATATTAAAGCTTCACTCTCGTTATGTACCTGGAATGCTGACTGGAAAACCAGAAGCTGTTTCACTGCAATGTTTATAAAGAAAATTCGGAGCTCCAAATTCATTCGTTTATTTTTAGCATAACTGTGATTAGTTATTATACATGTGTATAAAGTCACCAAACAAGGAAACTCGACAAGTAAGAAAAGAATTAGGGTTTTGACTGTTTAAGAAGTTTCAAGATGCACGCATGAATATATCATTACACGTTACAATGAATTAATTTTAAAATGTTTATTCAACTTATAATTAATCACGAATATGTTAATGCAAATTGCTTTATCCATTTGTTTAAATATCGTTAATCAAAAATAATAGTAATAATATAATAGTCAAGACAATATTTCATTTCTGTTCATTCATAAGAGCATTTTTTCAGTATTCGAATCTGTAACTAGATATATTTTATTCATGTCTATAGAAAAATGTAGTATAAAAATAAGCTATCCATTGATCTTAAGACAATGTATAGAAGAAATAAATGTTAATAGGTTATGAAAACCAAAATAATTTATTTTAGTCACTATCCCATTAACTTTCTGTGAATAAAATATCAAAATGTTTAAAAAGCATTAAATACTTCATAATTCAGATTAAAGCTAATCGGATTAAAATAATAAGAAATGTTAATTCCTTTGCTTTTTGTCTAAAATGGAGTTTTTTTAATTCAGTTCAACATAAGTTTTAAACATTAGGCAATGTTAAAATCTTATAGTTTAAAACTTTTTATTACATTAATGATGTTTCGCATGAAACTGTGCTTTACTTCAAATGCTTTAAATCAATAGAACCTGTCAGGAAGCAGATTAAAACACTGTTCCAAAATATTTTATCATGAAATTACCGATATACTGCATTATATTCTTTTTTAATGACATTATCATCATTCAAGTGACAACCAATATTGGTACTTAAAAAGGCACTCATTGTTTCGTGGAAACTACAAGCGTTTAATGTACTCAGTTTTATTATCCTTATGAATGATAAACTTATGAAAATTTAAAATTAAAACTCATTATGAAGAAAATTTTAAAATGTCCCTAAATGTGCTGCATAAATAAAAACTGCCTAAATTTAGTTAAAAGGAAATTCTTTTAAATATTATGTTTTTAGCATACTGTAATGTAAATTAATGCAATGTTTATATTTTTATTTTCAAATTACTATGAAATCTTATAAATTTTAATGAATCTATAATTTAAAATATAAAGTAAAATAAAAAATTATATTTGTGTCGCTAGAATATATCAGTTATTCAAAAAGGAAATAACACATGTTTAAAAGCATCATTTTCCCTGTTTTTAAACGAAAGTTTGCGATATTTATCGATATACATCACGAAGTAAAATTTATCATTTTGAAACTAATAGTTACATTTAGCTCTTTAAATGACCATTAAATTCAAAATAATCATGAGATTTTAAAACTGATTTAATTTGAGAAATGACATCAACAGAACTGCTAAAAATGTAATGAAATTTCGCTTGACATATTGGAAATGTCTTTATCATCGCTGTCACTAAAAGAATATCTTTTTAAGAGTTACCATTTGTTTCCCGCTGTGTATTTGCTTCATAATGTTTCACTGCATTGATATTTCAAATTCGAAATTTCATTAAACTAATAAAAACTGTGACATTCTCAAAGTTAAGACTGGGAAACTGGAAAATATTTTTATTTATTTACATTCCAACAAAATGAAAACTGCTTATCTATTTTACAATTATCCTTCAGTTTTTTTTCTCAGGATTTTTCTTAAGCTGCATTTTTTAAAACCTCTAATATGTATCTCAATCCTATATTGACATTTTTGAAAGTCTCCTAAGTTTTTTGTAAACTATACGAATTTTTTTAGAAGTTTTAATTGTAAATAAGAAAAATGATTTATTTCGAAGTCATGAATTAGCAACGCAGCTTTGTTTACTGGCATGATGTTTTTATGTTACATGTAAAGTTGTTAGCATAAATTTAGGTATTTTGCATAATGAAACTCGAAAGGCATACGAAACGAACGTGCGGCAAGACATATATTGGCGAGAGAAAGTAAAGTTCGCGTGTAATGCAGTATATTTGACTTTCACCTTAGCGACGTGCAGTGTATTCGATTTTCACCCTAGCTACTTATATCACAGCCAAAGGTCTAATTCAGTTAGTACTTTCTCTTTTCAGGTACGGTGTCAAAGTATGTTCCTGTTTTTTTTCTTATTGCCTAAATAGGTATGCTTGAAGATGTATGACTTATATTTGTATGTAAGTTATCTCCTTTTCGATAATTCAGTGTTTTAATGTCTGTGAAGATTATTACTTTTTCTTATGCTTAAGATAAGAAAAATTATCCTATTTTATTAAATAAAGATTTCGTAGTTAATTTTTTTGACTTATGATTCTTGAATGAAAACTGCGCAGAGGAAACTTATTCATTACGCCTTCAGTGCTAATTCCCAAACCAACAGTAGATTATGAGACTGAGTAGGGTAATTGCCTTGTGGAAATGCTTCTTAAAAAAATTATAAAATTGAAATTTTGTAATGTTGTAAGATTCTTTGTTGAAAATACTAGTTACAACGTTTATAAGAATAATTGTAACAAATAATAATGTCTATTCTAAAAGAATCAGTTTGTATAGAAAAGTTAACAGATGAAAATTACTCAGTGTGGAAATTTAAAATAGAACAACATCTAATAAAAGAAGGTTTAGATGATGTTGTATTCGAAGAAAAACCGGAAACTGTTACTGATATTTGGTTAAAGAATGATCGTAAAGCTAAAGCTTTAATATGCCTAAACATTTTGGATTCGCAAATTATCCATGTTTTGCATAGTAAATCTGCAAAAGAAGTTTGGCAAAAGTTAAAATGTGTCCATGAACGTGTAAATTTAACAAACAAGTTATTTCTTCTTAGAAAACTATATTCCATTAGATATAATGAAATGAACATATCAAACGAGTACTAGAATTGGCTGAAAAGCTGCGTAGTATAGGTGAAGAAATTAAAGAAAATAACTTAATAGCAATATTACTATGTTCTTTACAAAATTCATACAACTCCTTAATAACTGCAATAGAAAGTAAATCGGAAGCTGAATTGTTAAAAACAAACTAATAGATGAGTATTGTAGACGTGTGGGAACTAAGAAAGTTCAAAAATACGATTCAGTTGCTTTAAAAAGTAAAAGTGAAAATAAATCAAAGTATGTTACACGATATTGTACTTATTGTAAGAGAAATAACCATACGATAAATGACTATTTTAATTTAAAACGCAACGCTAGAACTTCTACGAAAACAGATGTAAATAACAGTAAAGTAAGAAATTATTCTCAAAATTATAAAAGTAATGCATGCCAAATAGCAAATACGCAAAGTGTAGAAAACATAACAAAACTTAAAGAAAATAAGTATCTTAAAAGTATTGAAACTGAAAATTCGCAGATTCAGTTTAATCAAGTTCTAAAAGTGGAAAATAAACATGAAAACACGTAAACGCAAGAATGGGTTATCGACTCAGGAGCCTCAACTCATATGACGAGTGATAAGAATTTTTTCTCTCAGTTAAATGACTCTAATAAACAAATAGTAACTGTAGCCAATGGTGCTAAATTAAATTCTTATGGTATTGGCGAAGGCTATTTTAAAGTTCAAAACTTAAAAGGTCAGGTTACATAAATAAAATTAGAAAATGTATTGTATGTACCAGGTTTAGATAGTAATTTACTTTCTGTTCAATCTGTTACGAATAAAGGTTGCATTGTTACATTTGATAGTAATAAGTCTCACATAAAGCGTAACAATATACTCGTAGCCGACGGCAACGCTCAGCAAGGTTTATATAAATTGACCGTCAACTCAACTGACGAGAAAGCATACTTAGCTAATGATGTTTCATGTTCTAATACGAACTGTATACTAAAATGGCATCAAAGATTAGGCCACAAAAATATACAAGCCATAAAAACACTTGAGAAAAATGATTTGGCAGACGGCATTAAACTTGGCAAATGCACTCATAGTGTGGAATTTTCTACTTGTGTAAAAGCGAAACTAACTGAAAAATCTTATTCCAAAACTGGTTTTAGATATAAAAATCCACTAGATTTAGTGCACACAGATGTGTGTGGGCCAATTGAAGTCAACAGCTTAGGAGGGAAAAGTTATTTTGTAACTTTCATTGATGACTATTCGCGTTATACTCAAATTTATTTGGGCCCACCAGCGGCCGAGCGGTAAAGTCGTTGAACACTGGTATTTCGGTCCGAAGCTCGAATCCCGCGAACGGGCTGGCTGCATGGGTGTTTTCGTGGTTTTCCCCATGTGTAACGTGTATACGAGCCAGTTTCCCTTAGAAAGTCCTCCACGAAGGCATCCCTCCCCTTAGGCAGATAGCCTTAGTGTGCTTTGCCAAAAATAAATACACACACACACAAATTTATTTTTTACTTCAAAAGATGAAGTATTCGACAAACTTAAACAGTATGTTGCATCGACAACAAATAAATTTAGAAAGAAAATAAAGGTTCTCAGATCCGACAACGGTACAGAATACTGTAACGGAACTACTGAAAATTATTTAAAGAAACTTAGTATTTTTCATCAAACTTCTTCTCCTTATTGTCCGGCACAGAACGGCGTCGCAGAAAAAAAAATCGCTCTTTAATAGAAATGCCAAAAGCTATGCTAATAAACTCTAAATTACCGAAAGGATTCTGGGCTGAAGCAGCAGCTACTGCCGCATATCTTCAAAATAGGTTACCAACTAAAGCCACAGATAGAACACCATATGAATTGTGGAATGGTAGAAAACCAAATTTAAGTCACTTACGAGTATTTGGCTGTAAAGCATTTTATTATGTGAACAAACAAAAACGGCGTAAATTTGACAACAAAGCTGAAGAAGGAATATTCGTAGGATACGATTTACGAAGTAAGGGATACAGGATTTATGTTGGTGGAAGGAAAATAATAGTAAGTAGAACTGTCAAATTTTCAGAAGACTCGTATTTATCTGACAAACATGCAGAAAATAATGTTGAAGATTTAGATTTAATTTACTTCAATAACTCCCAAGAAGATGAAGAACATAATGAAGAAACATCTCTTGGCGATGATTTTACAGAAGATTCAGAAAGTTCTGAAGAGTTAGTTAAATGTGAAGAAAATGTAGAAAGAAGGGTTTCTAGCAGATCAACCAAAGGGGTCCCACCGGAAAGATTCTCTTATAAAGCAGAAGACGGAGAATCAATTTTACCTAAAAATAAAGATTCAGAAAGCTTTGAAGAAATTCTAAATTTACCAAAACGTGAACAAGAAGTTTGGATCAAGGCTATGCAAGAAGAAATACATTCTCTAAAAGAAAATGAAACCTATACACTTACAGAATTACCACCAGGAAAACATGCAGTAGGCAGCAAATGGGTGTTTAAGACAAAATATGGTGAAACTGGTAAAAATATAAAATACAAAGCACGCTTAGTAGCCAAAGGATTTACTCAAAAATAGGGCAGTGATTATGATGAAACATTTTCACCAGTAGTGAAACACACTACGATAACAGTTTTCTTAGCATGGGCAGCGTATAATAATGCCAAGGTACATCAATTTGATGTTAAAACAGCCTTTTTGTATGGCAACTTAAATGAAGAAATATATATGGAACAACCAGAAGAATTCGTGGTTCCGGAAGAAAGACATAAAGTTTGTAAAGTACAGAAGTCGATTTATGGTCTCAAACAAGCAGCTAGGTGCTGGAATGCAGAAATTGAAAATACACTGAAGAATCTTGGGTTCAGTCAAAGCAAAGCAGATCCGTGTCTTTTCACAAAAATGGCTCGTGATAAAAGAATTAATTTAATAGTGTATGTTGATGACATTCTAATAAGTTCTACAGAAGAAGGACTAATTCTTCAAACAATTAATGATTTAAAGAAACGTTACCAAATAACGCATCTTGGTGAAGCTAAATATTTCTTAGGCATGGAAATAAATCGCAAGGAAGATGGAAGTTATCTCTTATCACAGAAAAATAAAATAAATCAACTTGTCAAGCAATTTCAACTTGAAGAGGCGAAACCCGCTAGCACACCAATGGAAAAAAACTATTATAACCTAAACAAGGAAGAAAATCTCCTAACTTCAAATGATAAATTTCACCAAGCTATTGGAAGTCTTTTGTATATATCGTCTTTCACAATACCAGATATCACAACTTCAACTCACATACTCAGCAGAAGGTGTAATAATCCATGTCAAAAGGACCGGAATGCTGTTAAAAGAATCATTAGATACTTAAACACGACAAAGAATCTATCCTTACAAATTTCGTCGAGTGAAGAACCTAATATTACAGTTTATTCAGATGTGATTGGGAACAAGATATTGAAGATAGAAAATCTACATCAGGAAGTGTTATTTTATTAGGAAAAAACTGTATTTCGTGGTTTTCAAGAAAACAAACTTGTGTTTCTTTATCCTCAGCAGAAGCTGAATATGCTGCACTATCGCAAGCTACGCAAGAACTATTATGGCTATTAAAATTAACAGAAGATTTCAATCTACCCCAAACTCTACCGATAAAGGTATTTTGAAGATAATCATTCTACTATAAGACTTGAAGAATCTGAAAAATTCAGTTCGCGCACAAAACATATTGATACAAAAGTTCATCATATACGCGACTTGAATAACAAAGGAATAGTTAAACTTTCTTATCTTTCAACAGAGCAAATGGTTGCTGATATTATGACTAAACCAATTCCTAAAGCTAAATTTCAGTTTTGCAGGAATGAATTGCAATTGATATGAATTTCATTAGCAAAGCAGGGGCAATGTTAGCATAAATTTAGGTATTTTGCATAATGAAACTCGAAAGGCATACGAAACGAACGTGCGACAAGATATATATTGGCGAGAGAAAGTAAAGTTCGCGTGCAATGCAGTATATTTGACTCTCACCTTTACTACTTGCAGTGTATTCGATTTTCATCCTAGCTACTTATATCATGGCCAAAGGTCTAATTCAGTTAGTACTTTCTCTTTTCAGGTACGTTGTCAAAGTATGTTCCTGTTTTTTTCTTATTGCCTAAATAGGTATGCTTGAAGATGTATGACTTACATTTGTATGTAAGTTATCTCCTTTTCGATAATTCAGTGTTTTAATGTCTGTGAAGATTATTACTTTTTGTTATGCTTAAGTAATTATGCTTAAGTTAAGCAAAATTCTCCTTTTTTATTAAATAAAGATTTCGTAGTTAAATTTTTTGACTTATGATTCTTTAATGAAAACTGCGCAGAGGAAACTTACTCATTACGCCTTCAGTGCTAATGCACAAACCAACAAAAGTCACTTTATATATTCAAAAATGAAGGAATTCCCTTTTACTTATATCATGCATGAATGGCCGCCCAACCGGTATAGTGGTTAGCGTCGCTGACTGCCGTACCGAAGGCCCCGGGTTTGAATCCCGCAGAAGGCATATATGTTTGTAAATGTACTCTGCGCGAAAAAAAATGAGACAGTTCTATAGTGCCAATTGACAAAATATAAATTGCGTTTTTATCTCTCGAAAGCGCGACTTAAGATATATATTAGATTTATATATAGCATTAGCCCACCAGCGGCCGAGCGGTAAAGACGCTGAACAATGGTAGTTGGGTCCGAGGTTGAAATCCCGCGAACGGACTGGCTGCATATGCGTTTTCGTGGTTTTCTCCATGTGTAAAGTGTATATGAGCCAGTTTCCCTTAGAAAGTCCTCCACGAAGGCATCCCTTTAGGCAGATATCCCTCGTGTGCTTTGCCATAATTGAATAATACAATCCTATATATAGCATTCTTCTAATATAGGTATTTTGACACAAAATTGGACTTTTCTGAAATACCATATAATTTTTTTTCATATTTCGAGTCTACGACTCAAATTATGCCTAGATATTAAATTTTGTAAAATTCGTGCGAAATTTATGGAGAAATTCAACATTTTATATTGGCGCAATTTTTTCAATTTGCGCCAAGAATAATTCACTTGACGAACTTCTTATTATATGGCAACCGATTTTCCTTTCCCTTCCACTATGACGGAGTGGAAAAAAAGGTACCTCGTTCCTACCTTTTTACATTGTGCACGACCCAAAACAACGTCACACGTTTTAAATAATTTTAACAAAGTGTCTAAACCACATTTGATGTTTTATCGCTTTCAACAAATATACCGAATTTCAAAACGCCTCAATATATAAATTTACGTATATCTTCGGAAATTTTGAATAAAAACTGTAATCTTTTGCAGGTATGCTTAGAAATACGTCTACTTTAAGATGATGGTAAAAATTGTGTAGATTATGATTCAAAATATTTTTTGGAATATTTATAAAAATTATATTAAAATACAAATATTAAAAATAAATCATAAAATTTGGGTGAATTTTATTTGGAATGAACCTGAATTTCGAAATGTGAAGAGAAAAATCGAGTTTAATAAAAAAAAAAAAAGAGAGATTAATAAATATATATACCAAACTCAATGTTAACATTGAGGAGCTAAAATTTTGAGAGCTAATTTTTTAAAAATAATTACTCGTAATAAAATAATTACTTGTCGTTTAATTACTCGTCCGATTTTTACAAAACTTGGCGTAATTTGAGTCGTAGAATGGAACTATGAAAAAAAAAAAAAATTGGTATGTTAGATTAGGAAAAGTTCGATTTTGTGTCCAAATACCTATATTAGAACAATGCTATATAAAACTGTAATACATATCCTAAGTCGCGCTTTCGAGACATGAAAGATGCAAATTTAATTTCGTCAATTGGCCCAGTAGAACGGGAAACATAGAATGGTCTCATTTTCTTTTTTGCGCAGTGTACAGTGTCGGTGAGGCATGGAGGCACTCTAAATATGCGGCGAGTAGAAAGTCCTCTCGTGTGGTTTGGTGGAAGATGAGAGGAGTGGGTGACTCTCGAACCCTTTCCCCTGGGGTGCTATCCATCAAAATTGGGAGCTGAACCGAGCTAAATCGCACTGTCACCTGTAAGGTGCTCAAGGCTGTTGCTACCGACAGGCGTAATCATGCGCTCCTTGCCACGCGGAATTTCGTGAGCTTGGGCTGATCAGACGAGAGAACATAAGTAGCAACAACAACAGCATGCAAGAATGGGAAAGTGAAATGTTACTTATAAAAGTCAATTCTTTTTGGTAAATATTATAAACAAACTTGTATTATTAAATAAAATATTTATTTAAATTTCACCTACATTTTTACATTGAACATTTGAAACTAAGTGTTTTGTACTTTAGTTTATGTTTTTAAAACATGAGACTCAGCAAAACTTAAATCGTTAAATCACTTTTTAAAAGAAAAGAAACTGGATAAACTAGAATATTTTGGATTTTGGAAGCAATTGTTATTTTAGAAATTACATTTATTACATTGAAGAATTTAAATCTTTGAGTAATGTTATGGTAAGTACAATTGAATTTCGGTAATGGTATCTTTGCATCGTCATGCAAGTAACATTGAACTTATGTTCCAAAGAATGACAGTAAAAGTGTTTGCTTATTTCAAATAAATGTTGTTGTTCCAAAGAAAAGTAATCCTCCAATTTCACAATATTGATATATCATATGTCGTCATAATCCGATCTATCGTCAAAATCGCCTAAAATCATCATCAAATAAGATACGTGTGTAGTACCTTATAATATGTCTATAAAATTTCAAATTTCACTTTCAAATTCTGCATTCTGTAGTCTTCAACCAAAATAAAACGGAATGGTGATGATAAAATTTTACAGTAACACATAATGCGCAACATTAGACACGTATATAATTTTTTTGGTTTTTTGTTGCTTTCATTTTTTAATACGGTCTGTTATATATTTGTTTAATATTTCGATATTTCAATACTTGTTTAGGCTCTTTTACGTTCAAATACTTTTACATTCAGTTGTAGTTAAGGAATGATTTTAGAAATATCCTTAACGGAACGAAATTTACCAGCACTTTCCTAAGATCAAAAATGATTACCAGAACGAACACATGGCCGAAACTCTTTTTCAATTCAGTTTTGAATTTTCGTTTAATAGTAAAGATTTAGCTTTATCAGTTTACAAGAATAGATATATATACATTTTGATTGTTATGAAAAGTTAAATATTTATATGATTTGTCTTTAACTTAAACAAGTACATTCAGTGGTAAACAAGTACTTTAACAAGTACATTTCAGTGGTAAACATACAACTGGAAAAATCGCAGATTTCATTTTTTTTTTTTTTTTAGTGTTTTACCATTTGTTAGACACAGCCTTTTATTCCATCTGTTCATCTTGAGCAGCTTTGCTGCTTATAAATCAGCATGTACACTAAATGCTTTTTATTTTTTTCCAAAAGGTAACTATTTTCTTTAATACAAAAATTATGTAAAATGAAGGGAACATTTCTTTAATTAGCAATTCAAATATCGTTTTGCAAAAACAGTAGAAGCATAGGCATCCCTTGCAAAAAAACGCAAGATTTGGCATTATAAACGCAAAGGTAAACCTTGAATTATATTTTATTGCCTGGTTTAATTTATATTATTATTAACTAATGATAAAACCTCCCTTCCTCCGATCCTCTTGTAATTGCGGAAGAAGAAGATACTCTCTCTCTGAAAAAAAAGAGATCCTTTTTTAGGCACACTATTGTTCCATAAAACTGGGATCTAAGATCTTATTTGGTGATTTATGGACTCTGAAACATAGTTCCTCGCTGAGACTCCAGTCCTTAAGTCCATTTTTTATTGCAAAGGAAAAAACATAATTGATAAAATTAGGGTACTGCAGCGTTTACGTTTCGTCCATTAATTTAACGAGGACTTTTTATCTTCTATTCTTTCAACGAGATTTTTCACTAGATTACGATCTAATTCATGAGTTTCACTAAACGATCCTATACCAAACTGAGTACCCACAAGAATGTATTTTTGTCTATCGAGTTGGATTCCTTAAGAGGGTAAGGAAAAGATAATGTTGTTGGTGACAATCATTTTACATTCGTTGTTGTTGAAATAGAAAATTTTGATAAATAGGCAGGCAGATTTATTAACGTAAAATGAATAAACTGCATATAATTACATATCTGTACAGAAAACTGTAAGTTTATTTATTTCACGAGCAGATAACTACAGAAAAAGTTTTTAAAGATAAATTAACATATCTTCGATCTACGAGTAGCCGATTTTCAGTGCGTTAAGAAAGGTTTAGTAGGTTTTTCCTGTTTTTTGCTATGTAATTATGTATATTTATTTGTAATTATTAATCAGATCAGAATTATTAGATGGTTTTTAATAATTATATGCATTTGTACTTTATTATCGTATTGTACACTTTTTCACTTTTACTTTATTAGCTCATTGTAAATTTTATTCAATTTTACTTTATTATCTCATTGTTACTTAAGTTTACTTTTACATTTTCTTTCTGCATTACTTAGCATTTTCTTTCTTTCCTATTTTTTCTGATGATAAAAAAGCAGCTTCCGCGACAAATTTTCACTTCAAAACCTGATTCTCATTCTCAATGTTTGAGAAGGCATAATTTATTCATTTGTACTTTATAAGGTATTAATAATAACTAACCAGTTATTTTATGTTACAAACCTTTACTGTGACTCCTGTCTTCCTGCTTTCCTGTCAGAATGTAAATTTTAGTTCACGTGCATTTAAGAGAGGAGCCCACCAGCTGCCGAGCGGTAAAGTCGCTGAACACTGGTAGTTCGGTCCGAGGTTTGAATCCCGCGAACGGGCTGGCTGCATGGGTGTTTTCGTGGTTTTCCCCATGTGTAACGTGTATACGAGCCAGTTTGCCTTAGAAAGTCCTCCACGAAAGGCATCCCTCCCCTTAGGCAGATAGCCCTAGTGTGCTTTGCCATAATTAATTACACCAACACCATTTAAGAGAGGGTTTGAGATTGTTTTAATCGGAGAGTCTTCTACCTGCTGAAGGCCATGTTACTATTTGATAATCTGCGATAGATATCTCGTCTACGGCATTGGTTTAATCTTGCAAATAGTGCGGTCACGCCGATGGAGGTTAGAGCCAAATCGCCAGTTAAATATCTCTGCATAGACATTGGCAAATTTTTACTTAGATTTAGTTTAAATTTGAATTCCTTATTTTTGATTTTTAACCATGAATGCTGGTTAAGCACAAGGAGATCTTTCCGTTAAATATTTTTGAGTTCTTAATAAAAGAGTCTTTTACACTCTTAGAACGTTTTAATTTGCTTATCTAGACATAGTGATTAGATCTATATAGAGTCTTAACTTAGTGTATGGCCCCAAAACATGTGAGAGTCTGCAATTTTATTATTTCATTGTTACTCTTACTTGAACTTTGTTATTTGATTGCTTAGTTACTTTACTTTTAAAATTTTATCTCTTTCTTTTTTTCTTTGAATTGTTATAAACATGTGATTTTCGAAATAAATTTCCATTTCAAAACTCGAGTTGCTGTTCTAAAATATTTCACAAGACGTAGTTTATTCCTTTATACATGAAGCTTTAAGAGCCATTTGTGATAAACTTTGTTTTGAACCCTTTAAATTTATTTGGAATTTCAGCATTCATCTTTAAGAAAAACAAAATTCTTTAAGCTTATCGCTTTTACATTATCCTTGCTGATGATATCGCAAGAGCTGAAAAGAAAATCACCGTAATTTTTCTGCCTTAATCAGTTTTACCCTGAGACCATTTTTATTTTCTTAAGTAAGCCTGTTTATGTGTGCTTCTTAACCAATCTACCAGGTACACCTATCGCTTGACTAACAAACCTCGTTAATCCCTAACTCGTTCATTAAAATGTTGTTAAGCAGCAAAATATGAACAAAGGAGAAACTATAATTGATTCTTGACAGTGAATTAGATAAGTTTAACCATTAAGTATTCAAAGTGATTCTAAATATAACAATCTCATGAAATATTACCTCAAATAAAAAATCGTAATGATTGAATACATGCACCACATTTTATCTTCTTCTCAAAACTTCATGTAACACATGAAACTGTTACCCGATGAACACTTCTATGTGTTTCTTATTGTACGTTATGTTAATATTAATCCGGACAGCGTTGAAACAGACTTATATACTATCATCCAGAAATTAATAAAATTTTACCATTTGGCCGATTATCTCCGCAGTCAATACGCAGAATTTAATGCAACAGGGTATGGGCACAGGCTGTTTTAATACACAAAACAATCCATATTGCTATTTTGACATACATGCATAATCGTGAATAAGGCTCTTTAGCGGGGGAAAATCTAAAACAGCAATTGGGAGATCAAATAAAACTGGAGGCTAATTGAAGGTTTAATCTCCCATAATAACCATACATCTCTGAAACGCTACACAAAATAACTTTGTCCTGTAAATGAGTTAGTTTATGAGCTCCTGTGATACTCGATCCCACTCCTACAGCAATGCTGTTTCGAAGTCTTGGAGTGCTCTGGGAGACTACAAAAACTTTCCCGCTGTAAAAGGATAAAACTAAAAAAAAAATTACTTGTATTCTTTAAATGTTACACGTTTTGTAACATCCTGGCCCAACTCACATTACTTGAACATCTTTTGATACGCACGCAGTTTCCAAAAGGAAATAATAATTCCAATATATAGCATGAAAGTTTAATACTTCAACAATACTTCCTGTATCTCAATATCATTCTCTTTCCTTCTGTGACACATAAAATTCTTTCAAATCAAAACCATTAATGCCTTCATGTAGAAGTTTCTTGCAAACAATCCTGAAGAAACTACTTGCTATTTGTATCATGTAGTTACATGTGCAATGTAAAATGCATTTTACATTGCACTTCTTAAAATTATATAAGGAATTGTACTAGCATCATCTTTCTCTCTATCTTTAATTGCTTGTAAAAATTTATGTTCACAAAATTAGACTTTGAAATTCATAAATAAGCAGTCACAATTATTACACTTATTTAATAATGACTTTATATTTACGAAATGATTACTAACTATATAAAACATTTAGCTCTGTTATATTACAACTAAAAAACTGAAAGAAATAATTAATAATTTTTGCGTCATTGTATACAAATGATAAAAACTAAATTATACTATGTGGCTATTTCATAACATAAGCCAAATTATAAAGTGTTGTCTTCATTTCTTACACTGATTCAAAATCTCATAGAAAAGATTAATACTTCAACCAATAAAACCACTTCAACCGCTGCAGCATTCAAAACCAGCCAATAAACCCAACCGCTGGAATTTGTGCAATATGCGAAGCAGACATTCTTCCACATCAGAGACATTTTAATTAAATACGGCTGTCAATCAGAAAATTGGCTTTCACATGATACTTGTAATAGATTACAAAAGTCCACTGAAGTGGCACACTTTACCCCTGGCGAAATGGTAATGCGATTTACCTATTCATTATGCGACTCTAGTTAGTAATATCCCAAGCGAAATAAAAGCTGTGATTTCGCCACGGTTGATGTTAATTGGACGAAATTTTCCCTGATATTGCGCCATAAAGAATATATTATCAGTGTTATACAAGTACTTGCTGGACATTACACAGTTTCGGGAAATCTTGGAAAATGTTTATTTGAGGCTTCAAAAAATCTAGTACTCGAAAGTCAGCAAATAATATCATTATTAATGCTTTTTAAATTAATAAGTCAAATAATGGAAGCGCTTTGTCAACTTAAAATGTCTAAATCTTTTAAATGTCTTAAACCTGTACTAGTTGTCTTACATTTCATTAATTAGATATTTAATGAATCATTCTCTGATATCCTAAAAAATGCCCTTTTTGGTTTTCACTTAATAATAAAAACTTTCACCATTTGATAATTCTCTAAAACATAGAAAGGAGTTTAATGTTATTCAATATCAAAGCACACCTTCAATTATCTGAACTGAACCGTGCACGTGGCACAAAATTTTTATATCGTGTGCCGGTACAGCAAAGTTAAATTATCAACAGGTAAAACTTTTAGCCGACTCATTTAAAGAAATGAGAGCACCCTTCAACAGTGGGCACGATAGTCATACAGTGTGTTAAGTAACAGCGATGACCTAGTCGTGAAATCATTTCTATTTCAAAGTTTGTGTTGTATTAGTATTATAAAAACAATCCGATGATGCTGGGGGATGTCATAGAAGGTGAATAAAAACAAACAAGTATACATAAGACAAACGTTTAAATTTTCAGATAGTATTAGATTTTTTTCACCTAAGCAAATTGTGAGTAAGACAGTTAACAAATCAATATAATCTCAAATCTCCCGTGAGAATTAGAACTACAGAATTACTTATAAACCCTAATATCAAAGCTAAGTTGAAATAAATATTGCCATTCTGATACAAAATTATTCAATATAGTCAATATAAATATTTATCGTACAATGAAACCGGATACGTAAATACTTATATAAAATCTCTAATATTGCACGATTAGTTAATACTTTTTAACGGCCCAAAATTGTAGCAGGAGGGGACAGAACAACCTCCGGCAGATCAATTAAATAAATCTCTGAAAATACTTTTTTTTGTTGTTATTAACCACAGCGCTAATTTCAATTAGCGAATAATGCACAAAATTATCAATTGACAAAATACGGTAATTTAAATGAACAACATCAGGTAAAACCTTTAACTATTACGTTTAAATATAAACTTACCGAACCTTCCCAATCTAAGGAAAATATTGCACTTAACCGGAGATGCGGGACGCAGCAAAAGCCGGATCCAGAAAAAACATAATGAGATTTACTACGTCAATATTGCAAACACATTTATACAAAAAATAAAATTAATTTCCTTGCTTAAATATTCTATAATTTAGTAAGATTTTAATTATAAGATAACAAATTAATTGACTATAGTTTTCCTTTCAACTTATTCAAATTAACCTAGTTTAATAGAAAAGAAAGGCTTATGTAATTCTCTCATCAGGAATACCCGGCTCCCAAACCGGGGTAAAAACCTTTTATATATATATATATATATATATATATATAAAGCTAGCTGTCTTTCAAAAATGCCTCCCTCTTCAGGCTGCTCTCTTCAGTGAAAACGATATCTCACGACTCTTAGTGGATGGGTTCCATCCACCTGATATCTCCGACTGGAGTACGTACCCTGATTCCAACCATTCTACAATCGACTCGGCCTCGGATCATGATAAATTACCAGATATGAACTTAAAAGAAGTGGAACATGAAATTAAGAAGGCAGAATGTGCTGTACAGGAGAACGTTGAAATAATGGAACTACTCAGTAAAAACCGACCTATCACAGACAGAGATTACACTACTCCTATCTTAAGCCAGAAAATTGAAGAAGTCAAGAAAGTTCTGACGGTCCTGAGGGGTAAGTATAATTTTATGACTAAGCGTGCAAACATTACAGCAAACACACGCCCAGCCAAACTGATTCTGATGACAGCAACACAAATGGATTTCAAAAACCAACTAAAACCGTGCGGAAACCTACACCTAAACTAATAACCCAGTTAACTGCACAAAACAGTTTTAGTGCATTAACACCTCCACCTACACCACCAACATCCACTCCCAGTAACCTAACGCAACTTCAAACACCACACAAAATACAACACAGGATAAAATCAACCCGATCCCAATTATGGTAAAACAGCCTGAGAATACATTATTCAACGATTACTTAAATGAATTATCGAAATTAACCACAGCTATATTTTATGGCAAAATCAACGGAGAATACATCAAAATTCTAGCAAATACAACAAATGACTATGATGAAATTATTAAAGCATTCAAAGCTCACAAAATCGAAAACTATCTTATTTCACCCAAACACAAATGACCTGGTAATGTAGTTATTCGCGGCCTACCCACCATTACTGATTAACACGAGATTGTTAACGCAACGCACTTAGAGAAAAAGAATTTAACGTATTCAGTCTCACAGCTTACACGTGCACGCACAAAACAACCCATGCCTCTATTTCAGGTTCAGCTGTCAGTCACAGATAACATTGAAAGCATCTATAATGTAACACACATTGTAATTTTTATTGTCAAAATTGAAAAATATACAAACAAAAAAACGTTGTACCACAATATCATAACTGTCAGCGATTCTATCACTCATCACATAGCTGTTTCTTTACACCCAGGTGTGTAAAATGCGCCCAAAATCACGAACTTCTGAATGCCCCACACCTAGTTACATAGAAGATCCTATTTGTGCCAAATGTCTTCAAAACCACACAGCCTCGTACCGTGGATGTGAGAAATACCCAAAAAACAAACTTTCTACACCGCTAACAAAACCCACACTAAATTTCACTAAAACCCAAAACAGCATTCCCACTTCCACACCTTCACATACAAGTAATAGTAACAATACATACTCTC
Source organism: Stegodyphus dumicola (assembly GCF_044657685.1). Taxonomy (NCBI): domain Eukaryota; kingdom Metazoa; phylum Arthropoda; class Arachnida; order Araneae; family Eresidae; genus Stegodyphus; species Stegodyphus dumicola. The sequence goes on along the minus strand of NC_140777.1, from coordinate 34,653,321 downwards.
AAGCGCTTAATAATAAATTCCAGCCACGCAGACACCAAGAAAATCTTACTAATAGTTCAGGTAATAACTTCAGTGATTTATTTTCCACCATCAAAGAGCCAATTAGTAATTTTGTTAATGACATTTTTTAATTAATAGAATTGGTGAAATATAACACAGATAAACTTAGAGTTGCAGAATCACCCTTAGATAAAATGTTTATACTCCTCACAATTTATGATGAAGCTTATGTATTCAATTAATTCATTTCTGTAAACTTTCTTAACTTTAATTATTTTATTTCTCCAACACTAACATTTTACACTCGCTTGCACGCATTGCCCCTGAACCGTTTTTGAACTTGTAGCCTCATCCATCCAGCGATCGTCTCCAACCCACGTGACTGATTCGATGCTCTGAAGACCAACCCTCATCACCCGTACTTAGACAGACAACCGACTTCAAACTCCCACGGTACGAACCGACATCTCGAAACACCTCCGATACCTGTAACTAATCACAGCCTGTCACTGACTGGTATCTTCACAAATGCTCGAAAGAAGATCTCTTTGCATCTGCTCCTTCATCATACGAACTGCTTTCATACGAACGGCGCATAGTAAAATATGTATTCCATGACATGTAAGCAACGTATTCATGAGAGAAAAATTTGAATTGTAATACGTTAATGTTATTAGTGTTCATTTACGTGTGCCCTCTTTATTTAGTTACGCTGTTTTTATTTAAATACTGATTCAACATCGAAGGAGATACAGTCACTCCGAGAAGAAAAGGTAGACTGAATTTTCATATTCCTATTGAAGTAAAAACCTTTAAAGAAAATAAAAAATATAAATTTTTTAACAGTAACTCTCCTCATAACTACTATTTCTCCTTGTTCGAATGTTAAATAATTGCTTTTCTTCTTGTCATAATTTGCTTTCTTTTTCATCTGAATATCTTCAATTCTATTTCCAGCTTCATTCTGTAAGATTACTGAATTCTCCCATTCATTTGCGTCTTCATCTATAATCATTCTCATCAATCCGTCGTTGAAATTTGGTGAATAACCGTGAAGTATTTCTAAAGGAGTTTTATTTGCACTCTTATTTATCATATTGTTTAAATTTCTTTCCCATTCCTTAGTCTTTTTGTCCCAGGCCCTATGATTCGGATTTTCCATACTCGTTTTAATTGTAGCCAAAATTTTTCGATTTGCTCTTTTTACCATTCCATTACCACTTGGATGTTGAGTTGAATTGAGCTTATGACTAATTCCATTATTTTCACGGTACTTTCGAAATTCCTTCTCTGTGAAACATGTTCCTCTATCGCTGATATTTTTCTCTGGTAACCCAAAATCATCTACAAAACTATTCAATGCAATTAACACATACTTGGTTGCAGTACGTTTCATAAGATATAAGCGTGTAAATCTTGTAAAATTATTAATTATTACAAATAATTCTGTATTTCCTCTTGAACTTTTTACGAATGGTCCTAAATGATGTATATGTATGATCGCAAATGGTCTTCTACCAGGTCTAATTGGATGCAGTACTTCTTGTTTCTTACCACTAGACACTTTATTATTTACTAGGCATTCGAAACAGATCAAAATATGGTGCATAATATACCGTTTTATTCCTTTAAACCAGTATGACTCCTTGATTTTCGCAACAGTTTTATCTGCTGAGGAATGTCCCAAAGCATCGTGAAATTTTACAACAGTACCTTTTCTTATCGACTTAGGTATGACATATAACAATGTCTCCTTTTCCCGATCTGTTACTTTACAAAACAATCGATTATTCGTCAAGACGTAATTTTCGGTTACTTATTTCTCTGCATTCGTTCTATCATTTATCGTTTTCTTTAGAATATCTATTAATTTGCGTAATTCTGGATTTGAATGCTGAATCATAAGAATTTGTTCGTCTATCGTTAGCGTTAAACAAACTTCCAAGTTGTTTTCAATTGTAGAGTCTAAAATTTCTTCTTGCATACTATTGTTATTAACTTTAATTTCTTTTAAAGTAATCGGCCTCTTAAACCTTTTAATTTATTTATTATCATTATTTCCTTTTGATTTGAATTCTCAGTTTTCTGATCTGAACTTGATTCAACTAATTCTGCTACTTCCGCTCTACCAATGCATTGATTCTCTTTCATAGTTAATTTTCGATCGCTGTAGTTAGTGACTGGTATCACTGTTTCTCGCGGTATTACTTCCAATAATGAGCCCAACTCATCTTCCGATCCACTAATTAAAACATAACCGTTATTTTTTTCATCAGTTTTAACTTTCACGAAATTAACCGTATTACTTTCGATTTCAGTTTCTTGGGAAGCCTTCAGTTTAATTCGCAGAGTGTTGATGTCATGTCGCAACTGTGAAAATGGACAATCATTAGCGTAGCGTATGTGCAAGATATTACTTATCTTGGCGTATGCAGTATGTGGTAAATCAGTCCATGTTCGACCAACTAATACGTCGCATAGTTGCGTGTCATCTCCTGCAATTAGAACTGTAATATCCTTTCCTTCCACATTATCAATCTCTAAATTAACAGTTACTTTTCCCAATGTTCTAGGGGCTGGTTTACTCTGGTTTCTAAAGCCGAACAATTCCTCCACATAAGGTTTTAAAATAAGATTCAGTTTCCCAGCCCCAGACTGTTTCAATAAACACAAACTAGAACCCGTATCCATGATTGCAGTAATTTCTTCTCCATTATTGATGCGAGCATACTTAAATGTACAGTTGGTGAAACACCCGAATGCTGGTTCACGAATAAATTATTTTTAACATTTATTAAGTCTGAACTCTTAAACGTACACCTTTTAAAAGTATGACCCTTTTTCATTACATTTGTTGCAAATAATTTATTTTTTAGGTTGAGGACCATCCGTCGATATATGTCCATTATCATCACAGTTGAAGCATATAGGCTCACCTTTTTCATTGCGAATACCAGAATTACATTGCGAATACCCTTTTTCTATCAACTATTTTATAAAATTGATTTCTCAAATTGTATTTATTATCAAAACTGTTTTTAAAACCCACTTTGAAATTACTATCTGTCTGCACCGTTAACGTTTCTTGACTACTGATTATAGGATCCCTCATAAAATTTGGAACCAAATTTATGCTTAGTATTATGCCTAAAAGTTTTATTTTCTACTTGAAGTACTTTCATCCCTGCCCGAATATTTTCATATTCATCTAGTTTTGTCAGCCAACTCTTCAGGAATAATGAACTTAGACCAGTCATCAATGAAGTCGTCTCGTATAGCAGCGGGAACCCTTTTCTTTAATTGATCCGCAATAATTTAAAGAGTCAAAATCTCTTACATTTAATACAGCTGTAAGGATCTTAAGTTTTACTAACGTTTATTTTATTTTAAATCTTTACTATCACTTCTTATTTTCTACTTCCGGCCAGAATTATAAGCGTGAAGGAGTTTATGCAAAGTTGTCTGGCGAACGCCAAGTATTTAAGTGTGGCCTTTTTGCCAAGCAAAAGAGAGGAAGCCGTGAGTTCGAAGCAGGCCGCTTACCTTAGAAGTTACGCAGTTGCTACTTTGCCTTCCAGGCCAGAGGTTTTAATCCTCTTGATAAATTAAACGTATTGTAGTGTTCACAGTCTCTGTGCTACATACGCTTTCTGTTATTATAAGGCCAATCTTATTCTAAGGTTAAATTAGAGTTTAGTTTTATTTTGATATCGTTTAAGTTAGACCCCGAGTGGAGGGTCATTGTATTCCGAAGTACGGAAGTCATTGTATATAAAGAAAAAATAAAGGGTTTTGTATACCCTTCGTCTGTATCCTGTCTACTTACTACAATTAGTGAACATAGCTTTAGTAAGCTCTCTGTTCTAGTCAGGTCATCGTATGTTTCCGAAGAAGGTTAGAAGAAACATTGAACCTGATACAGCAAGCCACTCTTCAAAATTTTTTTTTAATTCAAACGTGAAGTTACTCCACGTATTACGCAACATTTTAATATGATCAACGAACTTTTGACGAAACTGTTCAGGGCTTAAATTAAATTTTCTCAGTAGCAGTTGTTTAAGGGGCTTATAGTCGTTAAAGTTTTCTTTTGATTCCCGAACAATTAATTGAGTTATTTCATAAGGCAACAGACCCAACAGCAGCTGAGATACCCAATTTTGTTCTTCTGACTCAATACGTCGTGCCTGTCTCTCAAATAAGACTAAATAAAAACTTATATCACCTTCATTCAAATCATACTTATGCATTAATTTACTCATGTCACAAAAATTACTTTTACTAACATTAGAAGGAACAGAATCATTTACATTACTACTTCTGATTTCCGCTTCTATTTTCAATTTTTCGAGTTCAAATGTTCTTTGCTTATCTTTTTCCAAAATTTCCATTTCAAGTGTTCTTTGCTTTTCCTTTTTCTAAAATTTCCATCTTTTCGAGTTCAAATGCTTTTTGCTTTTCTAACTTTTCCCTGTCTAAACTATCATCTCTAGTTCTATCTAGGATTTGTTTAGTAAATTCTTCGTTATATTTCTTACTACTCAAAATCGTATCCCTTAAGCCTACAATTTTAATAGCAGAAGGGACATCTACATCAAGTTTGAAGGCAAGTTCTTTTAAGTCATATTTCTTGCCCCTTGCCAAATAAGCCATCTCAGATTTCAATTTGCAAATAATAACACAACAATTATACTTATGTTCTTTCAATTTAATAATTAGACATAATATAAACAATTTATAAGTGCTCGTACCTTTTTACTTTCAATTTTGGTGAGTTTCCGCATTCAGGTTAGGCTTTACGTTAAGCAATACGTTGTTAAATCCTTGGTAATAATTCTTGTTAATCCCACTTCTGAATTGTTAGCTTACTTACTTTCTTTAAGAAATATTCTTCACTTATGCTAATAAATCTTTATTCTCGCATTACTTGCATATCACTGAGACGATACAACTAAAAGTACAAAATTACTGTGCGCATTTTCCAAAAAAAAAAAAAAACATTACCGTTCAAATCAGCTTCCATCAAAATACTCTCTCGTTGCCACACGGGGAAAATATATTTAAAATAAAATCATTGCGTTGCGTTTACACTACACTCATTCCAAGCTTATTTTTCAATTATTCACTTTGCTAAAGCTATATTCGAAATTTTAATGTCTAGTAGAAAAAGAGATATTCTTTGAATTAGAGGAAGATTGACAATTTGGTATGCCATTTTAAAAACAATGTAAGATATTAATCGCTTTACCTACCGACTACAATGTGGAAAGCCAAAGTTTTCGGGATTTACTATATTCCAAACTAGAAAATTTTATTGAAATTGTTATTGCTTTCCATGTGTAAATGAACTTGGCCTCACTACCCAAAAACATCTTAGTTCCATTCAATGCGAAATAATCGAAGCTTTATTACATTTCGATCACGTATTTCCTGATATTCATAAAGTGATATTTTTTTAATCAGAAATTCCCTTTGATAAAATTAAAATTCTTTTGTAAGCTGCATTCACCTGTCATAAATGATGTTGGTTATAAGTAAAAGCTGGCTATAGGTATTATAAAGACTTACTTTATGATACCTTTCTCGTTATTGATGTTGAACTCCTCCATGTGGTAGTAATTTTATGAGTTATTTTATCGTAAAAGTAGAAGAAATTTTCCTGATTGATATTCTTACTCTATGGTTATCGTTTTTCTGTCATCTTTACGACAAAATTCGCAAATCTTATTTTACCAATTCTACATTTCAGCTTCTTGTTAACAACAGAGTGAAATAACTGAAATTTGCATAACTTTTGTGTATGTGTGAGCAGTTGATGCTATATATTGATGTTTTTATAGTTTTAAAAATCTTCAAATAGCAAGTTACACAATAAAATTCCTTTCATAATATTTATTTAATTAAGGGGAAAACTATAAAATAATCATACAATGACTAACATACAGTCGAATGTTTATGGTCACACGGCAAAATTTAGAAGATTGTAGAGTTTGGCTTTGGGAGCATAAACTGCTTCCAAATACCTAATAGAAGTAAAGAGAATTATCGCTGTATTTGAAGTATCTTCAGAGAACTGAAAATATTTAAAAAAATTTTTATTAAAACAGAGCACTTCTTGTATTAATAGAAACAGCTACTAATTGGCGGCAATGTAACTAAAGTAACAAACAAATTCAAATTTGGTGGTGTAGTGTATTGAGAATACGGCAAAGCACACTAGGGCTATCTGCCTAAGGGGAGGGATGCCTTCGTGGAGGACCTTTCTAAGGGAAACTGGCTCGTATACACGTTACAGATGGGGAAACCCGCGAAAACGCCCATGCAGCCAGCTCGTTCGCAGGATTCGAACCTCGAACCGAACTACCACTGTTCAGCTATTTTACCGCTCGGCCGCTGGTGGGCCAAATTCAAATTTGAAACATAGATTAGTCGCAGAATTTCATTTTCTTTCTATATATTTGTACTTCATTATTTCATTATTTTACTCTTAGCACTTACTTTCTTTCCTTTTTTTTTCTTTGAATTATTATAAACATATGTTTCCGCGATAAATTTTCATTTTAAAACCTGAATTGCTAAACTAAAATGTTTGATACGACGATTTATTATTTATGCATGAAGCTTTAAGAGCCATTTGTGATAAACTTCGTGCTGAACCCTTTAAATTTCCAATTAAGTAATTGATCTAAATTTATATGTATGTTCGCAATATTTTTAATTTGTTTCTTTTCAATAGTTTTAATACTTTAAAATCTAATCAAAATCAATTGAAAAATAAGAAAATTCCTCTTACGTTCAGCTTTTTTCATATATTTTGTAGACAAGATTACTCAATTTCATTTAAATTTAAGCTGGCTCAAAAACTCTAACCGGTGCAGTAAATTTAAATGTCGAGAACAATAACACAGCGACGAATAATTACACATTTAGCAGAGCTGGTAGGAACTACGTAAGGTGGCGACAAGGGGCAGAGATACGCCCTGTCTTAAAATTCAAAAGCCTCAGTTTAAATACTCTATAACCTCATATTATATTCTAGTGATGCAACGGAAAAGATAGTTATAGTAAAACCTAAGATTATAAATGCTGCTTAATTTAAATAATAATTCTTACAAGATGATTACATAATGGTATTATTGCGATAGCAAATTAAAACTGTTTGCGCCTAACTTTACTTATATTTTGAAATAAAGTCCGTTAATGCATTGTGTATACAAATTTTTCTTAACGTATATTGAGATATAAAATAATATCAATGCATACAAATTTAATATTAAGTTATTAAATGTCGATCTAGACACTTAATCACTTGAATTTATATTAACAAAAAAGGAAGTCACTTTTAAATCAGAAATTGGAAAGGCGGTAAGGCGGTAAGTAACGCAACAGCTGCAATTGTAACTGTGTTATTTGATAACTAAACCTATAAAATTACTTTTATCTTGTACTGTTAGTTTCAGCCGCATGTAGCTTAGTAACATCAATATCCGTATAATCTATTATTTAATCATTGCTTTTTCTTATTATTATAGTTTTAAAGAACAACTCTAGTAAAGAGTCAAATTATAATTGCGCTGGGTGAAAGACATACATAGTAATTCAGAAAGAATAGTCTCATTTAAAATCCTTATGCATTTGAAAATTAAAAAATTATTATAATTATTATATGAATGCAAAGAGAAAATCTGTAAATTTTAGTACATATACCGTAGAAAGTGCATTTTTATTGTTTGTAAGGTTCTTATACAGAAGAAATAAAAATAGCACTTAAAACAACAGAAAGCTATTTGAATGTTGTTTGTAAATTGTTAGTTGGAGGCGATGATTTGATTTTGAGCAGGAGGACTTCAGATATTATTTTCAAACAATATCCTCTGCCATTTAATTCCAGGTATGAACAATATTAGCTAATTTTGTCTTACAAACCTACTTTTAAACGGACATTAAAAACTCATTTCTGCTGCTTTAGAAACTGCGCCCATTGATTCATTGCAACATATTTCAAAGAAATTTCCATATCTTGACATTATACTTTTAATCAAAGGAAATCATTTCAGACATTTGTCAATAAAGCATTTTTACTTCGCATTCATGTATTGTTTAAACTTCTATACTTTAATTTTTAGAATATTTGTTTCAACGCTTACAGCTTAAATCATTCATCGGGAATAGACAATGCCAGTCCGTTCAGTTTAGCCATCTCATCACCGAGAACATCGTCCAGGGTGCATCACATGGAGAGACCAATTTTACACCCGCCATAAAAGATATGCTCTGACTTAGTCTGCTGTAGAACTCCCTAGGGAATGCATCCTGAGATCTCCCCTTAGACTAAATCAATATTTAAGTGCCTCCTCGCCGCCCAGACAATTACAAATACTCAAGGCTTTCACCAGGCTTCGAACTTTGACCCAAAAATACGGTTGCCAGAAACGCTGAAATTTATACAAAATAAGGTTACATTGTTTATATATAAAAAGTAAACGATTTTGCTTTGTATTCATATCTTACTTATCCTTTCATGCTTTTACTTTTAAGAATTATAAAAATATGAATTCACATGACGCTTCCTAAATGACTGTTTACCGGTGACAAGAGGGATTAAGACAGCTGAACACTTGGGTTTGAACCTAGGGAAGTGGGATAAGCACATGGTTGATTTTAGTGGTTATCCGCATGTGTAACGTAAATACAGGCCAGTATCCCTTAGAAAGTCCTTCACGAAGAACTCCTCACCTTAGGCAGATAACCCTTGTATGCTTTGCCATATAACCTAACCCTAACATTTCTAAATAACCCTGTATTCCTTGAACTTGGTACATTTGCAAAAATTGTCTTTGGTCTTTGCTTAGAAATCAAAAGCAACAACTCACCCCTCCTAGTTTTTTTCCCGCTAACGGGAAAATTTGTTCTTTGCAGTGCTTCTTTTTGAAATCATTCCTCGGACAAGTTTTACTTTTATTTCATCGAAGAAATGTAAAGTGTTAGTTCTTTGCTTCCGGTTCAAAAGAAACGACAAATAATTGCATTTTATTTTCTTTATTTTTTCAAGAATATCTTCCAAGTAATCTTTTCCCAGTTTAAAAAAAAATACATTTCTCCCTTCCTCTGAACTGGTACTAATGAATTTCTTAGTTTCCAAGAAACCGCCTTGAAAGATCTTACCTTATTTTACTCCTTAAATTATTTCAAATATTTCTTTATTACTTTTTTCCAATTCTAAATAAACAACTCAAAATGTCCCTGACTCCCATTCTACGTGAAAACAGTAATAATGAAACTGGTTTTCATCAGTTTCGTCGCCAATAACTAACTACCCACCAACACAACAAAAAAATTCTTTTTGCTGCATAAAGTTGCTTTGCCGCTGGATTTGTTCTAAAAAATGGCATTCCTTTTAAAGAAACTTCAAATTTGCAAACCACAAATAGGAAAAATTTTATAATAAATGAAACTGTCGTTTCTCTTAAAGATAATGCAAAGTGTCATTACTAAACTTTAATTAACTAACCTTACTTAATTTATGATAATAACCAAAACTGGAAGTATAAGTAATATAACAAACTCAGCCTAACTTGTATACTTTCGTATCTAGTAAATAATTTAAGAAATTAGTGCAGTTTACATTCGCTGAACAGCTGAAAAAATAGTTAATTAGTTGAATAGTTTTTAATATTTTAATGGAATAAATTTTAATTGAATAAGGAATATTTTAATATTTAATTATTTTAATGTATATTAAATGCATTTATTTAGATGCTGATAGAAATGAGAGTAATAAAATACTTATTTCCCGTTATCATTTATGTATAAGCCTAAAAAAGAGACTTTTCGAGGATTTTTTGGTTATAAAATACTTGGCTTTTATTCATAACAATTAATATTTTTGTTCAAAGCTTATTTAATGTTCTAAAAATTGCTCATAAAACCCGTGATAAACTTTTGCTCAATTTGATTGTAACAGAGAAGATTTCAATAAAATTGTATCTGTCATAAAATTTAAACTGCCATTTTCTCTTTAATGCATTTTCAGATTTTTAGACCTAATTAGACCTAATCAAACCTAATTATTTTCCAAGTGATATACAATCGATCTTATTTTATGTATACGAAATCTCTTTCAGTTCGAATTCATTAACATGCCATATTTTGTTGCTCTATTACACAAAAAATAATTTAATTCTTTTGTCTTGAATTTTCTGTGTCTTAGGTATTTGCTACTTTTGAGAAATCGAATTACTCAACAGCAACAGTGTTTGCTGAAAGAAACAAGCATTTCATATCATTATTAACATGGAAGTGAAAAATAATTTCAACTTCCAAGAAAAAGCGATATTTTTCTCTGTCAGAAAATCGTAATTTTTCTACCATCCTCTTATCCTATAACAAATCTCCATGTAGTATTTTGCATACATGTAAATTGCATGGCATTTTATTTATTAGTAGTTAAATATGTAAATAGTAATTACTTTTATAGCTTGCTAACGTGGTTTCTTTAGCTTATTGTCAATCAGAGGTTTAGAAGAGAGCTAAAATTTTGCATGAAATTTATATTCGAGACAGGTGAACTTATATATTCGTTACCACTTCTCATTATAAAGTTTTGCTATTATTTGAGTTTTTCTAAATTGTAAAAAATTACTTTAAATTGCAATATAGATGTCTTGATTTTGAAATCGGACATCTTACATGTAGAACATATTAATTTCCTATGCTTATAAATATATCTTCCCAGTTCACGTAACGATTTATTGCCAACCTTTCTCATTTTTCCTTCGTTAAATGAGGACATTATGACTTATTTTTTTAAAACCTCTACAGATGAGCTAGTAGATACACATAGATACTGTCATTAAAAACAGCAATTTTGTTCAGTACTATTGATATATTTTTTACAAAAAGTTTTCTACGTGTTGCCGAAGAAGAGAGTATGTTTTGCCGCTCGAAACTTCTTTGATAGCTCTTTTCATATATTCCACTATAAAATCCAGCACTAATTTATTTACTTTGCTTTAAAATCCTCTAAAATTCTCTAAAATCCTTCGAAAACATTATTATTTCATACTGAGTTAAACAAATTATAAATCACGAAAAATCATCAAATAGTATGTACAAAAAAGTCATATGTGCATTAAAAATAAGTTATATTTCATAAAAACGGAGAACTGTATCATGAATTGGCTTGATGTTTTATCCGTTTAAATGGGCTCAAAAAGGTGATCAAAATAAAAGGTGATCAAGCGGTTTAGATCGCTGAATACTGTGAATTTGTCCTGAATTCGATCTTAGGCGAAAGGAAGAGCTGCATGTTTGGTTTTCGTGGTATTTAACGTGTGTAATAAGAATACTAGATAATTATCTTAAAAATTCTTCCACAAAGCTATCCCTCTTCTTAGGCAGCTAACCTTCGTATGCTCTACCCTTATTCCCCAAACCCAACCAAATATCCGTTTTTAAAGGAGTACCTAGCAGATAGTCAGAGTAGCTTTAGTAACTGAGTAATTTTAGCCTGTCTCACCAATTTTAGTCCTATTCTTGGTTGTTCTGGGTAGAGATGGGAAACAGGCTCCTCATTTCTTCAGCATAATAACTCACTGCGTGATAAGATTAATTCAAAATCTCACGAACTGATTAAAAAGTCTCCGCTCAAGCCGAAACAGTTAAAAAAATATAAATTTCAAATCTGATTTTAGCTGCCTATTGAGCTTCGAATCAACTCGCTTGGATATATTTTAGCCGTTACGTCAGTGTTATACTTTTAAGGAAGACTGACTGGTATTCATATTACCCATTAGGAAAGCTATGGTAACTCCTATAGAGCAATACTGCTTCCGGGATTTGATGTCGGATCGAACAACCGGGTCTTTCCGTGCGGCTGCTTGTCCTTTCAAATTAACGCTATCAAAGCTATACAAAGCTGATTCGGGCATTTTTTGCGCTCTAGTCTGAATAGTTTATTTGGCGCCAGTGTAATCGAAATTATTAGTAATCAAATCAAAATATATAATTATTTAATTTTCGCTTCTGTGACCAGTGTAACTTTAGCCTTCCAAAAATTTTCCCGTTCTACGCTGCCTATGTTTGAAGCTCGTTTAGGCCTGAAGCCACCTTTGATATGTTATTTAAAGTTTGAAGTACCACTATACAATTATCATAAAATGACTAATTGATGAGTTAAACTGATTAAGTTAATAAATACAAATTAAATCTGAAAAACTAATAATCTTGAAAATACCTATTCTCATTGTTTGTTACTAGAAATAAAATCAATTTTGTCTTTAAAAAACATTGGAGCTCATAATAGAAAAGAAAAATAAACTTATTTAAAATTGTTTAAGGATTTATTTTGCTTTATATAAACACCGCGTCCACAAATGTCTTATTCCTTATTTTCGCAGCTGTTCATCGTACATATATGCTTCCAGTTTCAAAAGAGTTTTAAATCATGCAAAGATGTATGCTTTCGTATTTTAAAAATATGAAATTTAATAATTTTGTATAAAATACGAATTTTAATTTTTATATGTTCCTGCGATTTATATCCAAGAAACTATTGTACTGTTATAGAAAATGAAACACAAAACTTTCGACTTCCGAACGACAAACATTTACCGAGATAGTTTGTATTAAAACACAAAACTTTCGACTTCCGAACGACAAACATTTACCGAGATAGTTTGTAGTAAAACCGGGAATCATAGTTAGGTACCGTAACACAAGCTGAAGAATTCGTACATAACTAAACAAAAATTCAGAAAATTGTTTCTAATTTTAAGAGATTAAGAATTGAGTATTTCTATATAGATTATTACTAAAAGTGGTGATCAATATAATTTTTCTTTCAAAATGGATATCTTATATAACAAGCAATGAATCTTCATAAGAATATTAATAACATGGTCTTAAACTTCGAAAACTTACAAATTACTTCAATTAAAATACTTTTAGCATAATAACTGTAATAAAATTATAAATTAAAGATATAAATAAATCACAAAAAATAGCATTAAATGGAACTTGGTACTTACGAGGGGGGGGGATTATCGCAACCATCTTAGCAAAATTCGCCAATGTTTCAGAATGCGCCAACTCGGCAACTAGCCCATGATCAGTTAGTTCTTCAGTTTTAATAACTACCATCGCTATTTTCATACGGGTTCTTTCAGATGTATTTCTATTTCGAGGATTATTTATGTGATTATTTTTTGTCTTAAACTCGATTTTAAATTGTGTATTAGTGAAATTTGCCTACTGTAGAAGAGATTACGGTAAAATGTTTGCAGTAATTCAGTATTTTCATGCCAAATTATTAATTCAAATTTCTCCTCAAAGTAACCACCGTGAAATATTCGCCAGAGTAAAAGAAACAAAATATAAATAAGCGTATATAACTTCTGATTTATTAAGTAGTTTATTGTTTGATTTTTGAGATAAATACATAGTTGAAACGTAAAATGTGTATGCAATAAAATTTTTTTTATAACAAAGAAGCTATTGTTCTCTTTTTGCCATAAAATTCGCCTAACTACGCCATAGGGTTTGCGTTAATATGTATGTACCTGTAATTTAACCTTAAATTACAATCTTTAATGTTTCTAGTTTATTTTATAACCCATCCTTCGATGCAAATTGAACGTGACGTCAGAAACTGCAAAATTTGAAGTCAAATATTTAAATTTAAAAAATAAAATTTTGACTTATGGGAGTCAAACGTTTCTGTGTTTCATTTTTCATAATGAGTATAATGTTTTCCTAAATGTGAGTGTAGTGATCAGAGGTATACATAAAAATTTAGATTTCGTGATTTGTACAAAACTGATTTCTTTAAATTTTAAATTGCCAAAACATTAATCTTTGAGTCATTCAAAACATGCTTGTAATTGGAAGTATATCTCTACGACCAACGATCCCAAAAATAAAGGCCGGATGTGGACATACGTAGACACAAAGTACATATATATATGTTATTATTGTTATTAACATTAAATAAATTTCTAATTAGTGTCTCTGTGACTTTTACTTAAAACATAGCGTTTAAAGTGTTTATCATTTAAAGCATTGTTATAATTTCTTGGAATATTATTGTAATAAATTTCCGACTCTATTTAGTCGCCAGTTCACAGTTCACTAGATATTACGTCATAAACAGAGAATGAAATGAAGTCACATAATTTCTACAAAAACCAAAAATGAAAATGCATTGAAAAGGACTAGCAATTAAACAAGACAGAGACACCACAAAATTGGAACTACAGCATAAAAGATGCTCCTGTTATTCAAATTGAAGATTTTAGTTGAAATTGAAGATAACATAAAATAAAAATATATTAGAATTAATATTATCGTTTAAAGAGGGGAAAACGAAGAGAGAGAAAAAATGTATCAATTTTTTTGTTTCCTACCAATTATTGGAAACATGAAAGTTTTTTTTCCTTCAAACTACAAAGGATTTTTAAATATTTAGTGGCAATATCAATAGTAGATTGAAAAAATGATAGATAATAAGCTCTTCTGAAGACAGAAACGGAGATGAAAAGCACTAGTCATAGAGATTTTGAGGAAAAAAAAGAGAGAGAAAAAGTATTTGGTACATTTCTTTATTAGAAATCTCTTTGAAAACAGAGAAAGAAAGAAATCGTTGGTTATAGAGAGAAAGCAAAGTATAAAAGAATCTTTTTAAATGTTTTGTCTGTAAACGAAAATAGAGATTGATTCACGAGATACTAAAAGAACTGAAAAACTAGTTGTCAGTTGCTATCGGAGAAGCAAAGGTCCAAAAAAAGAGCTTTTCACTTAGGTTCCAAATAGCATCAAGAGAGAATTCTGCAGAATCTTTGTATTAGAAATGAAAGATGACTTAGAAGATGAAACAAAAGTGCAGCTTCAAACGAAACTAAAATATTGTGACTGTATTAGACATGTTCCTAAAGAAGATGAAGTGCAAATCACCTACAAAAATCTGTTACCATATAAATGTCTGAAGATATTAAAAAGGAAAATAATGAAATTTGATTTAATAGCCAATAAAGACAAAAATACAAGTTTATATATATAAAGTACCTGTACATATGCAATCAGAATAATACTTTAATACATTTTTAGTTACTAGATTATCAGGTAAAACCATAACTGAAACACTGTAGGGTATACGAAAATTTTCAAAACATTTATTTATGTATTTATATATATATATATATATATATCCCGCCTTTTCTACACGTACAGTTATAGAATGTTCTGGAAATATTTAAAGCGAACTGGATTAGCTGACGAGGCTGACGTCATTTCCTGGAAGCTCCGCCTTTCCAGAGGCTATAAAAGGACTCACAAAAGAATATCGGGGGCTATTTCTTAAATGTCACGATGCAGTAAACTTCATACAAAAGTTATTAGTAATTCTTTTTATTTACACCGGATATCTGATTTTGTAACTGCTATTTGTCCTGAATAATAATAAATGCATCCTGTTTTCTAAACTTATCGTCTGATAATTTAAGCTACGACTACATTTATATTTCTTCAGCAATCTATTTATTTTTGACAAAAGCTGGTACATCACACACACACATACACATATATATATACACGTATATGTAATGATTTTAAAATGCGTAGAGGAAAACAGTGAAACTTTTAATAGCTTAGATACTGAGTAGATGACCGAGATTACCATAGTGGGTTGAAGGTGGCAGAGTGGAAAGCATGATCACGTAATTTAGCACAACATATCTTGAAAAATCACAATCTTTAATTTTTTAAGTATATCAAATCATACTTTTTCAGACAAGATGTTTCCTAATTATATTTAAATACAGTAAGTTGCATTTTGAAGCACGACGTCGTTTTAACCCATTAGCCGCTGGTGTTGCGTTGACGCAACGGTCAAAATAAATGCGTATATAAATATGACTACTTAAGATATTTTATACCAGCAGATGATTTTGTGTAGGGAATATTATGAAGATTATTTCTGTACAAAAATTTTTGCCTTCAACAATCATTTTGTTTATAATAGTTAACTCCATACTTTAAGCAAAATTTAAGCAAAATTTTCGACCCGGTATTTTTGTTGAAAATATTTAACGAAAGAATCGCCGTCTTTATGAGTGATATATTTTTAGTCAAGGTCACCGTTTATCAGAACATTACGTCAGTCAGATGTTTATATTTTTATTGGGAAGGAAGGGAAATCAGGTGTTGCGTTGACGCAACGTCAGCAGGAAACGGGTAGTCAATCTCCCTTTTTCACTCATTCCTTTCGATGTTCTGGTTCATGTTCTGGTTGTTTAAATATGCCTAGAACGAGGTATCTTACATTAAAAGAAGCCCTTTAATGATTTTTTGATGAAGAAACAGATGATGATAATGTTAATAATGACCAGATTGAAACTGATATTGTTGTTGTTCCTCCCCCCCCCCCAGAAATTGCAGAAACTAGTGACGAAGAAGAAAGGAATGGCAATGTTTTAAAGAATGATAATGATATTTTACCAAATGATACTGCTGGGGAAGTTGAAATTCACGTAAGAAGTAAGTTTCAGCCTTCTAAAAGCAGTTATAGGCATGTCGTGCTAAAAAGTTTAAAAAGCAGAAGACTGAAATCTTGAAGTGGATAAAAAAGGAACTGTTAGTTATGTCTCAGGGAAAACGTGAAGAAAGAGATAGAAGAGAAATTATAAAAGACGAAACACAAGGTAAAACTAGTGCATAGATTTTAAATTTTCTTTTTTAGACATTTACTGTCTTCTCGTTGAAGAGACAAATATATATACGCGACGCACAAAAAAAAAAAAAAAAAAAAAAAAAAAAAAAAAAGCCTAGAATGTATTGCATCTGAAGCCTATATGAGAAGATTTATTGGAATATTATTGCTTACGGGATATCATTCTTTACTTCAAGAAAAATGTATTGGTCTTTTAATAAGGACATTTCTATTCCTGTTGTACGAGAATCGATACCACGTTTGCAGTACAGGAATATGAAGCAGAATTTGCATTTGGCATAGTCAAATTGACAATACTGATAAATTATATGAGGTGAGACGGTATCTAAACTTACTAAATATCACCACTTTTTGCTACTGGAAATATAAAGTCTCTTTTAGATTTCAGACGCGAGAATGCATTATTCCTTTTGCAAACTCCTATTGAGAGTGTAGAATTAGCCAGAAATAGATCAGCAATAGGAATACCTAGTAAATTCAGCATTCAAAAACCATTGCATGGAGATGGTAGACATTTTATCGTAAAGTCCATTGATAACAAAAGACTTTGTTGTAAAGAGTACCATAGCCAAACTGTTTATAGATGCAAAGTATGTAATGTAGCTTTACATCATGATTGTAATCAAGCTTTTCATGCTTGAATCTTTCAAATGAAATAATCTGTATTTGTAAAAGAAATACAATGTATAATTAAGACACAATAACACGCCGAACAAATACTAATTCAGAAGTCAAACAACAAAAATCAGCGTTATATTTACAAAATTTTCTTCAGCTGCAAAACCGCAAATGATTTGCGGTTTTGCAGCTGAAGATGGTGGTTCGGTAAAACCATCGAAATTAATCCTGTGAAAATTTTGTAAATATAACGCTGAGTTTTGTTGTTTGACTTCTGAATTAGTAAATACAATGTATATTTTAATATTAAATTAATTACAAGTAAAGTGATTTGTAGATTTATAAAACGTTATACAGCTAAAAAGTAATCCTGCGCTCCACTCAAAAGAAACATCACACGAGTACAGTCCTACTCCCTAAACATCCGTAGTCTTATTCCGCTGACGTTGCGTGAACGCAACACTCGCTTTTTTCACAGGTAAGAGCATTTTTTTTTTATTTTCAATGTAAATTTATGTTACAAATGCTTAATTTAATATTTGTTAATATTTTCATGAAAAAATAAACATTCCTTGTAGTTTTGGCGGTTAAGCGCAGCAGCATATTTGCCATCAGGACAGCTTATGCGAAAGTATCATAGAACTTCAGAGGAAGATGGGTGGGAGTCGGAGAAGTTTCAATTCAGAGTTTTGGTTTACAATTAATTTGATTGGACAAGAGGCATCTGCATTAAAACGTTACGTAAGATAGAAAATCTGGAACCTGTGGGAAGAGATGATTCTAAGCAGATCTAGCAGATCATCAAATTTAGAATGTTAATTTTGACGTCGCCAATTACTTTTTTTTTTTGAAACAGCTATCATATTTTGTTATATCTTACATATATATGATAAATAATAATATATAATATAATTATATGTGTAATGATACGGCAGTCGTAGCACATGAACGATGAGGCTTGGCATCAAAGTCCAGGCATTTTTGTAGCAGAGTGTTCAGGCGGTATAAAAAGAAGTCAGAGGATTTCACTTTTTACTATTGCAAATCTTTATTTCCGTTTTCACTGCAGATCATGTTTTACTTCATATGAAATTCACCAAATGACATATTCAATAGTGATTTAAACTTTGTGTATCATAACTAATCCTAATAAAAAGAAGGCAGATGAGAAGCGCAGTAGCATAGATCCTAACAGCCGAGGAAGAGACGAGCTTCTGACACAAAATGGCGCGCATTCGTTACTTATAGTAGCGGTTACGTAATGGGCGACAATGTTCTGGAAAGTACTGGTCTAGGGGCATGATTCTGAATTGCAGAAAGTTAATTAAAGGTTGCTGGTTCGCAAAGAGCAAAGCCATCGTATTTTTTATATTTTACATACATATATACATATGATAAATAATAATAATATTAATAATAATAATAATAATATATATCTATATATAAAGTAATAGCATGCATTGAAGTAATCAGAATATAGTATGTTTTTAGTTATTAGTGTATGACGTAAAAGCTTAATTGAAACACTTTATGGTATACGAAAATATTCGAAGTGTCATTTATTTATATAGTTATTCTAGCACAGAAAATTTTAAATAATACATTGAAGCATATTATAGAGCAATATTTAAAAATTTTACTTATTCTCATCTATATCTCATCCTATATATATCTGTTATTAGAACTGATCTTTTTATTACGACTGATAATACAAATCGTAAATGACACAGTAGAGTATTTCTAGGAGCATTTGTTAAACATAATACGTATCTAACTCACTGTTAGTGTGAATGATGTTATTGTAATTGCTGTTGTTAGTATTAATCGTAATATTTCTTATGTACAATAAAGGTTACCTATTAATGAAATCCATTCTTGGTATATTCCTCACACTTTATCAATCCTAAAATTTTCATTATCTTCTTTCAAGTATGAGAAAGAAAAGGAAAACAAAATTGTATCACTTTATTTGCATATGTTAGGTTTTGACATCAATCATAACTCTCATAATCATAACTCTAAAGTACCTATAAGAGTGTTTTTTTTTCAAGAACATAAGATCATAAATACTTGGAATTTAGATTAGTTAATCATATGCAAATAATCATACACTGGAAATAAAATATCTAAATCCTCTCGATTTATTTTGTCTGGAATATTATCGCTACTGGCGAAAGCACATGCTTTTACACGCCTAGCATGTATTTTGTGAGCTCATTTATTGTCGTCTGAGAAAAGTTTTCCTCAGTGAAAGTACTAGAAGACATAAGACATTAAAATTCGCAACCGGCTCTTTCTTTTTCAGTAACCGACAAATGATGTCTACATTTGTTTGATAGGAAGAAGTTCTGAGATCTAGCAAGCGATAGAATAATACCAAGGGCATGCAGCATACGCAACATGCATTGTTGCAATTGCTGTTATAATGAAACGGCTCCTAATTTCTCTTGCAGGAATAATCATGCCACTAGCTCCATAACAGAATCAAAATAATTTTGAACTATTACTGTACCAGAAAGAAAAATTAGAGGACTTAACCTACAAGTTTTTGTGCAGCTACACGCCATTATACTAAAAGCACAGCTGTATGACCTTGTTTCGTGGAGACTTGTTAACATAGTCTGCACAATCTCGATATTCGTCTCCTATCATTACTGTTTCCGAGACCGAAGTGTGACTCATTGTTGAAAAGGGATAGTCCTGTACTTTTGCCTTGATGCACACCATGACAAAAAGACAGCTGGGTAAACTTGGCAACTATCATTAGTCGTCTTGCGACTAGTATATAATGACTAGTCTTGTGAGTAGTCATTATATGACTTACAGCTCAGTATCTTGCACCTGATTGTGTAATGGTTTGTGCAGACAGTGCCGGAATTCCTTGATATCCATATTCACCCGTAGTAGAATAAAGAGCACTATCCGCCATTGTCATCAAGGTCTTCATTATTCTCGCAACTACTGAAAAGTGCAATGTTTAATAATGTTGACATCTCTGTCTAAATGTGTAACAATCTAACGGAGGGGGTAAACCAGTATCTCAATAAAGGATTCTGACTCTCTGCTTTCGCGACAGCTGATAATATATTTCAAATAGACGAACACAAAATATCGCATTATTAAGCCACAAGACTAATTTCTAAGATCAAAATCTAATCTTTGAAGTCTTACGAGGCAGAAATCACTACCTTCTATAGGCTTTGATATCATTTAAAACGTAACGCTGACTGAAGCTGAGAGCTTAAAAATTTTAGCATTTGCATGTCTTAAATACACTTACAGTCCTTCCCCAACAGCATAACTTTCTATCATTTCCTTCTTAGTATTGCTATTTACATACTGAGCAGTATATCAAATGTGCAGGTAAAATTTAATGCATGGCTTAAGTCTGTTTACTACAGATATGCATATCTTTAACTGCCGAAAATATACACAGTGGCTTATTGGGGAAAAAGTGTGTTTAAAATACGGTGCCCTGTTAGTATTGATAAAGGGAGCAAACTTCGTTGCCAAGTGGAAATTAATAATAAATGGAACCTACTTGATCTGAATTTAAGACAGTCTTATTTATGCAGCTTCATGCTTTTAAGAAAAGTCCAGTTTTTATCCAAAACTCTATTTTAAATAAATAATAAATTTTCATTTGTTGATAATATCATACCATCTTTACTGCAAAAAAAGAAAGTAATAAAATGAAATGTTATAAGTATAGTTTTTAAATACATCAGATAATGAGGCATTTATTCCTGTATCTCAAGTTATATTATTGGGCTCCCATTATAATTATATTTACCTATCTATTTTGTAAAACAAGATTTCTGATCGATGGTAATTTCGTTTCTAATCAAGCGGTTTTATCTTCAGTTTTATGTTCATACTTCAGTATCGTATAAAATGAAATTCGATCTGTATATCTCACCTATTTTAATATTACACTGAATTCAGCACTGGGAAGAATTACTTCTAAATTCACATTTGGGAACTTTTGAGAATAACTTTTCCCTTTTGTGGCAGACAACAAGAGAATCAGCAGTTCACAAGCTAAACATCGAAATGTGAAGGTAAAGAAATAAGATGAAAATAGAAAAACAGAATCCGAAAAATCTCATAAGGTTTGTGCAATAATCTGAAGAATCTTTTCTTTCGACTTACGGAATTCTCTGTTAACCCTTTAAAACTGTGGTCTGTCCCTCCGTTCTTCCATATAACCCATCACAATTCGAACGAAACAGCAAAATTCCACGGACTTCCAAAATAATGCGAACAGTTACGGTTGCAGTGAGCCATAGCTACTGGAAAAGCAGTAAAATGGGTCTAAATTTCTGAGGCGGGTACTTGAAGTGCCGTTTTTAGTTTTTTAGATTTCGTCAACTTTCAGGAGGCGAGGGAAGGAAATAAACTAAAGGAAAATGCAATAAAGGAAATAATAAAACTGAATGAAGGAAAAGGAAATAATAAAACACATAAAAAGGACGCCATGTCTTTTTTCCAGGTAAAGCGGGTTTAGTACTCTTTCTGTTTCAGCAAAAGAACTGATCGCAACAAGATAAAGCGCATTTTAATAAACGATGCCCGTATTTGATCTGCTATTTATTCAGTAACCAAAGGCAGAGTCGAAGAAATATTATTGGCTCAGATTTCGAGTTTTTAATTCGATTTATTTTCTAAAAATAGATAACTTCATACCATTTGCTTAAAAAATATTCAATTTTCATTTTTTATCTTACTCAGACATAGAAAATCATCACAAGTTTTTTTTAAACCTTCCGTGGAAGATTTTTTTCTCAACGTCATAAAATTGCCAGTGCAAATAACTTCTCTGAATTATAATTCAGTAAATATGTGCTAAAAATAATATAAATTAAATATTACGCAATGTAAGACAGTAGCGTGTAAATGGATATTTCAGGTTTTAAGCTAATTTTTAATAAAATATTTTCTAAGTTAGCTTTCTTTAAGGAAGGTCCAGTATTAGTCCAACCTTTCAATTCATTGCAGTACTCTTACATTTTAGAATATTTTCATATACTTGAAAGAGTTTCTTGCAGATTTCTAAAAATAGAATCCTTTTTTAGAAAACATGATGATGTTATAAGTCGAGACTATATCAGGATGCAGTAGTATTAAATGCTACACGTTGGTGACGTATAATTGCATTCTTCTGCGCATGTTTTCCTGGCGTAAGTGTAACACGTTCAGTTACCAGCTGAAGAATCCATTGTTTGTATCCTGGTGAATGACTTCTTACATTTCTCAGCTATATCCCAGGCAGCACGCCTCCAAAAATATACGTACAATGCTGGTGAAATAAGGGCATGGTATTTTTTGCATGTTATGTTTACGGAATTTATACGAATAAGAAAGACTGAAGAATTGTTGTATTTAGTGTTATTTTCCGCACGTTATTTTTACGAAAATTGTATGAATCCGAATGTACTGAAAAAACCTTTAGCGTTCATTCGTCACTTTTACGGATATGATACGTATTCTAAAAAGACTGAAAATGAAGTTTATGAATTCAAAATATTTAGTGCATTTCTGGCATTTTACTTGGTTTTCCTCTTTCCACGAGCATGAAAAAAAGGGTGCGCAAATATTTTTTTTTTACAACAGCATTTTAATGTGCTATCAAAATTATTTTTGGCGTTTTAGTCGTTTGTACGTTTAAAATAAATTTATATTTTAAACGTAAAGACATTCTATTTATTTTATTTGATATTTTATTTAAATTATTTTAATCATTATTCTAACATTCATATGTCAGGCTACAATTTTTCAACGAATTTTAATATGTGAGCTAAATTTTTATATGCATTTGCAAAAACATATATCTTTTGGATCTTCAAAATAGCGTATTTATTTTATAAGGTAGTTCTCCCACTTTCCTAGTGTCCTTCGTGGTGTAGTGGTTCTGCACGCTGGGGCGGTATTCCAGAGGTCCGTGGTTCGATTCCCGGCGAAGGCGTTTGCTATTTTTCATCTTGTCTGCTTCCAATTAACCTAATGACTCTACAAGTGGCGCCCGAACTAAAAGGGTAGTGGATGATGATTCTCCGCACCCAGGATTTGGCGAATAGGTCACCTAAAACCTTAGTCGCACTTTAAAAAGGAGAGTACATAAGGTATTTCTCCCACTTTCCTAGCGTCCTTCGTGGTGTAGTGGTTCTGCACGCTGGGCCGGTATTCCAGAGTTCCGTGGTTCGATTCCCGGCGGAGGTGTTTGCTATTTTTCATCTTTTCTGCCTCTAAAAAAAATCCTAATGACTCTACAATTTTATTAAATCAAATTTGTTATTTTTATTCATATCAACACTTACATTAACTTGCACAATTTAATTTCTTTTATGGAAATACCATTCCCCATTTAACTGGAATAAGCTGTATATTAAGTTTGTGTACTTACTGCATTTGGTACAATATTTGCCTTATTTTATTAAGCAAATGTTGGCAATTAAATTGGAACAAGACTTCAGCGAATCTTCCATGTCGAGGAATAAAATAATATGTACAGCAGAAGATGCTCGAAAATATTTAAGTTCTTGAATAATAATTTAATGTAGACTAATAAGATATGCATCGGATCATTAATTATAATCAATGTTTATACGCATTAGGTACGCATGAAAGTAATCTTTTAATTTATTTTCATAGACTTCTTTTCGACGCGCTCTGAGAGCAATTTTTTTTCTGTCCGCAAAATTCCACTTTCCAGAAAGCAGATCACTTATTTTCAAGATTTATGCGTTTTACTCTATAGCTTGCATCCAAATGCTGACAGTTCTCACGAATCCAAATGCTGACAGTTCTCACGAATCCAAATGCTGACAGTTCTCACGTACTTGTGACTCTACTCAAAATAGGTTTTAGCAAAGATCCTGGTTCTTTGGCTTTTAGAGACATTGTGGGAACAAATGCTCGGCTGCGGTCACTTTATTTATGACAAAGCAAATTTTCCACAGCACTCCATACGGTCATTTCTGTTTCACTGCGTTCTTGGAACTAGGAGCGTTAGCAATCAGGTCGTCCAAAGATTATTCATTTTAAGAACGGATTTCATCGGTGCCAGATTTCTGCTGCATTTCTGTTGATCTGAAGTAAGTGCATTTTCATACCTTCCTGTAATCATACTTATTTAAGCTGTTTATTATTGTAATTTTTATTATTACACCAGAACTCCAGTTATCGGGACTGTATGAAACTTTACTGATTTCATCTAAACCAGCATGTTTGGTATTAGGTTTTAAAAAAAGAAAACTTTACGATCTTTTATGAAATAAAATAAGTAAAAAATTTCTTCACTCACTGAAGAGTGAACCTATTTCGCGTACACAAAAATAATTTAAAGAATTATTTGGATTTTGTTATAGTAAGATTGTGGCGTTAGACCGAATGCTTGGTCCAGTTTGTCTGCATAGTTGGAATTCTAATACAGATTTTTGAAAAATATTACGGACTTTCGAAATATTGCTAAATTATGCATTACTATGGTGAAGAAGGATTTTTTGTACACTAATTACAGTTAATGATATTTCCAAATCAATCACATTTTAAACAATATTAAAAATTCCAGTACTTAATGTGAGGTTCTTTGACTTTTAATAATGCCTGGATTCGTCTGAGAATTGCTTTTATCAAAGACTGCAGCGCTTCAGTAGATGTTTTCCATAATCCCATACCTGAAATTTCTATATCTTTTTCGAATCTGAAGTTTTTAGATGAAACGTAATTTGTCAGGATCCTTATCAGATTTGTTTTTAAGTAGTTGGACTGAAGTCTCATTGCGGAGGGTGAATAAAAGATTTAAAAAAAATAAATTTTTTACTGAGCTTTGATTTAAAAGTTTTAAAATAATTAACTAAAAGATCATATAATAAAGTAATTTATCATGTAGTTTAGTAAGAGCTAGAGATTAACTAATTCTTTTCCCAAAATCTTCACAAAATTCATATACAGTTTTAGAACACAAATAAAAAAGCATACGGCGTCCTTGATAAATTTATAAAAATAATGGCTGATACGCTTGGAAATTAATAGATTTCGTTTCAACAGGCGCCCATGTTTTTCAATTAATTTAATAATCCAGTAGTCGCTGCTCCCTTTTCTCAAAACATTTTGGCTACTAAAGAGGGACCTGTGTCCGATTGCCCTTGAAATCGATAGAATGTTGAGCTTCGTTCAAAATCTACGCTAGAAGAAAAAGGTTGCTGTTTTGCCTAATTATGAGTATGTAGACCAATATATAGAAATAAAATCTATAATACTTTGCACAAGACTGTACTTAATAAGCATCAATGATTAGTTTCATGTATATTAAGAGAAAAGTACTCTTTTCATGTGCTAATTTTGAAATCCATAATTGTAAAATCCTTAAGTAGAATATTATTCTTTAAATGTACACATACTGCCCTAATCAGTGACGAAAATTTAAAATACCAGCAAAACGAATTAAGTGATTCGTAAAAAAATCTTTTTGGTAATAATATGATGATTGCATTAAAAAAATAGTCTCTTTTCTGTTTAGTTAAACTAACTAAACTATTATATTACACTGTACCATTTAAATGTCAGTTTCGAACTAAGCTGCTGAACAATCATTAGTTAAACTAACTAAACTAATGATTGTTCAGCAGCTTAGTTCGAAACTGACATTTAAATGGTACAGTGTAATATATAAAACTTTAATCACGTGCAGAGAAAAACTTCAAATAAATATTCGAAAAATACTATGTCGAGGAAAAACACCCCCTTACTGAAAAGTAAAACTTTGATCTATATATATATATATATATATATTGAGAGATATAAATAGTTAAAAGCATATAGATTTACACGAATATATGTGTATGTATGTTAATGAGTGATATATGTTATATGATAAGCGATTGATATATATATATATATATATATATATATATGTGTGTGTGTGTGTGTAATGATAGCACAAATTTTGGAAACATAATGCGCAGAAATGCTGATTGCGTAGATACTTGATGCTTAGAGCGTCCATCCATTTTTCAAGAAGAAACAGTCGAGCCGGATTAAATTCCTTTATAATTTAAATTCTCATTTTGTGGCCGCAATTCACTTGGCACTCTACTCGTGCCTATTAAAGAACATTTACAATTTTGGTATTATTGCCATAGAAGCGAAAATAGCAGCACACACATGATTGCAGAAAGGCGTCTTGCCAAGAGGAAAGCAGTGAAAAATTGACGCATCAGTTCATAGAAAAAAGGGAAGGAGTCAAAAGTTTCAGTTTTTTAGTTTTGGGTTTACAATTTGGTGATTGATCAAGAGGCATCTATCTGCATTAAGGGTTAAGTAAGATAGCATGATTAATTTGAATGACGCAGTTTGGACTTACAGCGCTATTTTTAGAACATATAGATGAGGTTCCCAAATAAAATATATAAGAGGTTAAAGAGAATTAAATTTAGAAGTTTGCTTTCATATTTTTTATCTTACACATCTCCCCCTTTCAAAAAAGAAAAAGACGGAGCGATACAGAAGCCTTTTTTAGAGAAAGAGCATTAGAGTAGCAAAACATGAGATATATAATTTTGAAACATACAAAATATAATATTAAATTTCGAACAATAAAATTATAATACATAAAGTTTTGAATTTAATGATAATTTTTAGAGTCCTGTGAAGATTTGAGTGCAGTCTGTAGAATTTTTTTTGTTTCTGGAAATTTCACAATTTTGATACTTCAGGGAAGGATTTACAAAAAGTTTTAAACACAAGATCACAATTATAAAAATTTATAAAAATTTTATATACCCATTAGTTAATACGAATGATCATAAATCTTAAAATTTACACCAATTTTCACATTTATAAGTAATATTTTATTATTTGTATTAGCATTATTGATAGTTTTTACTTACTTAAAACTTACTTAATTTTTACTAGTTTAACCATAGTTTTTACTTGTATTAGTACGTTTTACAATTTTCGTATTTTACACAAACTAGAAGACCCCACAGCTTTCTTTAAATACTAACATATCCATCATATTGGAGCAAACTGGTGTTTATTCTTCACCGGTGGCAAAAGATTTGCAAAATTAGCAGTTACTGTAGAAAAGGCCTCCGTTCTTTGAATAGAGGTAACTGGCCTTTTTTGAACTGCTGTATCATTCCATTACTTAAAACATTAACTACACTCCATTATATTAAAAAATAATTATTATTATGTAAGAAAAAAAGTGGGAGCCTTCAAAGTTTATGTTACTTCATTCTTAAAATGATTAGAAAATTATTTCTTAGTATTCAAATTTTTAAACAAAAATTTCTTTGTTAAAATAATAAAAAATAATCAGAATATTATTTCAAAAGTATTTAAACAATAATGCAAAAATATATTAATCAAGTTAATAACCTTCCATAAATAAAATGTTTACTAATCTTTTAAATTCGTTATTAAACATAATTATGAAAATTAAATTTTTGATATCACAAAATTCTACTCTTCATAAAAGGATGCAACATTTTAAAAATTCTGTACAATCCGTAAAACAGTATATCTAGATTTTTAATATAATAACATTGATTAACAATTAAATTTTTTTAAAAATGATATTTTTAGTTGCACTAAATAAAACCCTTTGTGTTGTGTGGATTTAAGTAATTTTGATAATAATTAATTTTTCAAAACATTTACCCAAGGAAGAAGACAGATATATCTAAGATTATTTATCACTGGTCATGATTAGTCGAATGTTATTGAAAAACAGAGGGCAGAAAAATAACCTTTATTACAATTAACAAACAAATTTACTCGCATTTTTAAGCAGTTGAAGTTTGGAGAATAAGTTCACTTGGTAACTACGCAAACTGTTAAATTATTGTTATTAAATTAAACTTAATCAGCATTTAAACCAAAAAACACCTCAAAAGAGAAAAAGAACAATAGTTACTTACTTTCACTAATGCTTCTACAGTCAGTGGGAAATATAAGGTTGATAGTGATACATATAATTTATTTTTAGCGGATGATTTAATAAAGCTGATATATTCCAGGTTGTATTCTATAAGGTATTTTTTCCTCCTTCCAACATGTGGTGCAATGGTAGCACGGTCTGCGCGTATTCGAGTGATCCAAGTTCGAGTCCCGGTGTATTGCACATTTTTCGCATCTCTTGCTTAAAACACTTGATGTCTCTGCAGTGGCACCTGAACTAAAAGGTGGGGGACAATAATTTGCACCCGGATTTGGCAATTGGGTCCCCTAATCTTCAGTCGCATTTTAAGATGAGGAATACGTAAGGTATTCTCTTCTTCCTTTCAGCATGCCTTCGGAATGTAACAGTAGCATACTCAGCGCGTATTCGAAAAGTCCAGGTTGGACGTCGAGGACATTGCACATTTTTTACATCTGATTAAAATAACCTAATATCTCTACAGTACAATTAAGAAGCTATGTCTTCTGACGATAAAAATAAGTTTCTTAATACTGAAATCATCTGCTATCAGCGCTGTTATTCTACGCTTTTACTAGTCCTTTCCGTAGTAATTTGCTGAGTTCTGATGATTTGTGATAATAATTTTCCTATCGTTCTGGAAAAAGTTAATTCTTTTAGATGAGGCACAGTTAATCGCAAATCGTTTAATCCTCCACTGTGCAGTCTACTCCATTCTTGTTCCGTCATTTTAATACATTCAGTTTTAGTTCGGGGGGGTAGAAAACA
This sequence comes from Stegodyphus dumicola, assembly GCF_044657685.1. Lineage (NCBI taxonomy): Eukaryota > Metazoa > Arthropoda > Arachnida > Araneae > Eresidae > Stegodyphus > Stegodyphus dumicola. The sequence goes on along the minus strand of NC_140777.1, from coordinate 34,624,291 downwards.
TTTAATCATCTGATCTCGTGGCGTAAAAGAGTAATATTTTGTTTAATTACTTGCAATGAATGTCAATTAATTGAGAAGTATTTATACAGTGAAACAGTTCGCATGAAACTTTTTTTTAAATTTCAAATAGTAGATTTATTCAATTAATATATAATTTGTTTGGATCAGTGTGTTTGCGTTAATGACTTATGAAATATTGTTTCTTATTCTTTCAATTAAATTTATAAATTGGGAATATGATTAGCAATTTTTATTCTTTGAACATCTGTGGGTTCAGTGTATACAGCCCTACTCAAAAGCAAGGAACAGAGGCAAAACATGCAATAACGTGAAATTGATCCAAGAGGTTGGTTTCGCATTACGAACCACATAGCAAGACATTCAAAAAAAGCATAGACATGCAAAAACACATGATTACAATTATAACATCGAGAAAGGATGTAAAGTCAAATGGATCGAAAGAATGTACAATAGAAATATCGCGATAATAATGGATATGATAGCTCGAGCTAGAAGGCATGTTTGAGAACGGCAAGACAAGCTGGAAGCACTGCTATTGATTGCTTGGTGTGGCAATAGCGCCCGTTCTTGTAGCAGTGCATGTCGGAACTCGCACAGAGTGCCTGATGGCACACTGTAACCTGCTATCATTCGTCCCAACATATCCCACACATGCTCTATGGAATTCAAGTCCGATGATATAACACGCCACGGCAGACGTGGAATGGTTTCACTCTTCAGATAACTCAGCTCCACTCTAGCTGTATGCAGGAGGGCGTTATCGCGTCGGTACCCATTGCAACGATAAAAGCACACACAAGAGAGTGTAAAATTTCATCGCGATACTGGATGGCTTTGCCGGAACCACCAGGAATCACATAGAGGATCGGCACGTCCGTTCGTTGCTAAACCAACCCGTACAAAAAAGCCTTCTCCTCTGTAAAGGTTTCTTTCGACAATATGTGGTCCCCGATAACGGGTCCCTGGCTCTCGCCATATCATTCCTCTTCGCGAATAGTTCTGGATGTTAAATCGAGACTCATCCGTAAGAGTATGTGGCCTCACTGCTCTGGAGTCTAACTGCGATGTTCACGGTCCCAATTCAACCCCGTTCTGGTATGCCATGGGGACAAAAGATCACAAACCACAGATCCTATGTTATACAGTCCACCTTCATGCATTAGAAGGAAAGCAGTTTGGAAAGGTATGGGACATCCTGCAGCTGCAGAGAGATGGGACGCTAGCCTTCATGTTGTTAGTAATCTATGACGTTTTGCACATAGGAACAGGAAGCTATCGTTTGCTGCTATGGTAATCCTCCGGCGTCCAGACTCATGTTTTTTACATGGGTTTTGATATCTTTGGTTATAATTCAACCGCCTGTTGATGACACTTCGATGTACATTCAGCTGTCTCGCAAAAGCATATTTTCTTACACCGGCTCGCAACATCTTTACAGCCTTCCAACACATTTCATCGTGCTAATGATGTCTTCAGCTCATGCTTTCCGTTCTGGCTATCTCGAGTTACATGAAACTATCGCTGCTTGCTAAATGACACATAAGTCTAGCTTGCACCTTTTTAGGCTTTGTGATTGGGGTGCGATTACGTTTTATGTAATTTATATTGTAAATTTTATATTTTAATTCTCCTTTTTACATTCCTACACTTTCTTTTAGCGTTTGCAGCTTATTTGTTAAGCACGAGTGTAATGTACGATACGATTTCATTTGTTTTTAGAGAAATTACTTAAAATTGTGAGCCAAATCAGTCACATTACCCCTCTCTTAATTTTTGTTGTGTTTCAGCTTTCAGATTACCTAATGATATCGAGTACAAATGCAAATTCATTCCATTAGCTAAAATATCACCCGAAAGCTGTCTTCCTTTCTTGATTTTAAATTTAAAAATTTTCATTTTGCTTTAGTTGCCATAGTAAACAAAGACATAAAAAGAAGTATCAAAATATTAATTATTTAACAAAACAAGAATTAAGAATCGCAAATCATAAAGATTTTCATCTCAGAGATATTCGACGTGATGCTAATAATATTTCTCATTTTCGTATTAAAAAGGTAGTTTCATGTATGGAAAAATCTTCTTTGGTTATTCTCAGAGCTTTAAGAAATAAAATAGAAACACTTATTCTCAAAATAAATACTTCATCTGTAATAAATTAGACATTAAATGAATTATAAGTCAATAACGGTCCTTCATAGAGCACTCTAATTTGACTGAGATTTAGACGCAATGATCTGAGATTTGCCTGAGACTTAAGCTTAGATAGATGAGTAGATCACATTCGCGCTGCATAAATTAGAAGCATTTTCTCCTAATATCTGCTTGGCAATTAGTCATATGGATGGGTTCTGAGACATTAGCTATAGTGGGTCAAATAAATCCAGTTTCACTTTTCGAATAGTTCTTGCTTTCAAATTCTCTACCTTTTGTGTTACTCGTACATTCAAATCTTGCATTAACAAAATCGGTGTTTTTTTAGCTATGCCTCGGATGTAACAAAGGAACGCTGGGATCCATTTAATTTTCTTTAGCTTAAATGTTGCTTTTTACCGCTATAATGGGCTTATAAATGTGAAAAACTTTTTATGACGAACTTTGTGGATATCTTGGACTGAAAGTATTTGATATTTTTCAAACATTTTCCAGAAATTCTACATTTTTCAACTGAAAAATTACTAGCCCTTAAATTCATCTTGCTTAAGCTGTTAAAATCAGGAGGAACACTTTTATGTTACTTTTCTTTTATTTTAATTATTTAATTTTTATTTTAATTTTATTCTTTCCAGTTCTAAAAGGTACTGTGCAGGGTAACTAGAATACTTGGAAAACCAGGACATACATTAATCAAACCTCAGGAGATCACACTGTGTCCTGCATTGAGTCAAAGAGCCATTAGCCCATTGAGATAAAAAATTCAATCGGTTCTTTGATTCTATTCGACTTCTTTGACCGAGCTCTCAGGCAGTACCCTCTTCAAAACTGATCTTATTCATAATTGTAAATGGGTATTTTAGACGGAAATGTATAATTGGATGAAAGGTTTTAAACCATTGCTTTCCAAAAAATGGAAAGGTATTGGTGTTCTGGGGGTCGAAGAAAAAAATCATGTAAAATAAGAAGAAAATTATTTACTATATTTAAAAAAAATTATACATCAAGAGAAATTTATACATAATACTGATTCGCTAATCAGTATTAAACTCAAGAACTCAAGAAAACGCAAGAAAAAATACGAAGACTGCAAAACTGGAACGGAAAACAAGAAACATGCTGAATATTCTTGAATGGGATGATTTAAAAATTAAATTAAGCAATTTTATAACAAATAATAAGAAAATTGCGTTAATATATCAAAACTTATTAAAATCGGAATTTTGTTGGATTAGAATATATGATTTAGTTTCTGAAAATCTTCGTATACTCGTAAAATTAAAAATAACATAAATCTAATGAACCAATTTTTTTAACTTTTGTTCATATCCTTAATTTGTTATTTTTAAGTTATATATGTATCATTATTTGTATGATGATTATGATATATACTATGTATTATAGAGAAAAATGTAAGAAAGTTCATGAAGAAAATCATTTCTTTAGAAAGGTTCGATGCAAAGAAAAGTTTGGAAATCTCTGGTCTAACTCAGGACGTTTAGACTAAGTAATATTTGGAGTAAAATTATTGATATATAGTGAAAGGGAAAAGCAGCTAATTAATAATTATTCATAATAATAATAGCAATACTTGTAATTAATTTTGAATACCTTTTTTAACTAAATTTGCTATTAAAAATCTTTTGAGAGATCTAGTGATGCTAATAATTTTTCTGTGTGATTCGCTAATCATTATTTACATTATTTTGTGTTACACCATTTATTTTATACTATTTGATCCATTTTTCTACTTAACAGATCGCATACTGCGAACCACCAGATATCGCGGACCAAACTTTCGTTCAGTTGGAGTTCTATAGGGAGATTCGATTATTAATTAATGGTACCATTGTTAATGATTTCCATATTTTCTTGATTATTCTGACAGATTTTTCAACCTATACCAGTACTGCGATTAGTTATTAAGCAATCTATGTGCAGGAATTTGTTTGAAGTATTATGATCAATATGATAAGAAATATGCGCAACTCACTCTGAATGCACCTCCATATAGTATAATTCATAAAGAACACACAATTACGTTTATGATTTTTTTCTCTATTATGCGGAGCAGATCTTCAGAATAATGAAATGTGATAAAATATGACTAAGGCGCTAAAATACTATTAACCAAAGGAAAATTTTTGGTGTAAAAAAGTGTGAATATAAGCGAATTTTAATTAAAAGTAAATTTATGAATATGGTGAAAAACGAAAATTTAAAGAGAAAAAGAATCAATTATCGTTATTAAAGGTAAGTTAATTGACTTTTCAAGGGAAAAAACCAAATTCCTATCAATTATCAGTGATTAATAAAAGCTAATGTGTTTCGTTGTCTTATGTGCAAGAATAACCAAGCCACGAAGACCGAACCTGAAAGATAGTGCGCCAAAAGTGATTCAGAGTACGAAACTGATTCAGATCTTAAGAGGATATTTAAGCAATTATTTAGAAGTTGTTCAGATTGATTCAGTACAAGCCAGAAGTACAACTACATTAAGTACAAGCCAAAAACAAAGCTTAATAAAATATCTAAGTAAAGATTTTAGTATTCTTGCATAAAAAGGACCATAGCCGGGCACATTCGCTACCTTTCATAATTTGCAATTTGCTGTCACGTGTATCATTTCTTATGAAATTACCCGAATCTCAAAACTCATCTTGAATGAAGATGTATTTAAACCAAAAATATGTAAATATTTCGAAAGTATTCAAAATTAACGTTCTTGAGGATCTGACAAACGTTTGGTATTAACTTTGATGAACATAGAAAATAGCCGTAAGTTATGTTAATAGGAGGGAACCATGAGTAATAAAAAAAATGTAAGGTTCAGAGGAATAAAAGTATTCAAAGGGCTTCCTAGTCTCACTTTCTAATTTTTTTTTCAAAATCAAGAAACGTGGAAACTATTTTTCCTTTCATATTTTAACTAAAATGAAATATTTTCAGAACTATTTCATGAAATACTTCTCATTAATCAAAATTTTCAAAGCTACAAAACTCACTTCTAAGAGTTCTGTTTTGAAATATACAGGCCCAGTCACACAGTTTTGCATTAAACGTTTATGTGCATTCAGCTAGCACTTTTCCGTTTTCGTCATGCATTATACATTTTGCATTATGCATTTATATCATATTTGTTATGAAGGCGAAACAGTTTAGAATGCAAAAATAGGAATTCAGTCTAAGATCTAAAAATTCACGGCAACTTCTCATAAGAAGTAAAAGAAGAGAAAGTTGCTAAAAAATGTATTTGTTTAATGGCTCCAAAAAACTAACAAGATTTAATTTCAAAATTTAGATAAGAATTTAAAAAAGGCATTTAGTATTAGAATTTTAAGAAGGAATGTATTTGTGGTGCCCGTATGTTCATAATGCACAGAGCTCGGAAATTCCTTAATCGAGCCCCGTTTACAGTTTCTATTTTGTATTAATATATGTAAAATAAATATTGTGCTCTCAAATTACTTCCACATATCTCATAAGGATAAAGTCTGCATAAAAGCAATTTTGATTTCGGTCAGTTTTTGTATAAAAATAACGGAGAAATGGGAAGGTTGAAAAGTATTTTTTGATTCAAACCTAATATACTATTTGCGAAACGTAAGTAAAAATCTTAAAAATAAACCAAAAATTCCTAAACCAGCAGATAATTTTGAAACGAAATCTGCGATAACGAAAATATATGTTTTAATTTATGATAATCTTCTAACAATTTCATGTGATGAAATTTTGACAATTACATATTCAAATAAAAGGAAACGACTTTTACAATGTTCAGGAAAAGAATTCTTATAAAAACATGTATAAATTCATTAAAGTTATTTTAAAATAGAATCGTTTGTTATCAGACCAACATAGCTTACTTGCTACAATAAAACATAATACTTTGAAGGAATTCAAATGTGTTAAGATCGGTAACATAAATTCATACAAAACTTTTATGTAAGTAGGCAGGAAAAAAATCATGGACACCTCGTAAAATTTAAAGAATATTCTGAAATAATTTGTACACTGATTGAAGTTCTGGTGCAGTTATTTATGTTAATTATTGACAACTGCAGGCACAATTGGATATCTGCAAATATAGGTAGAACATAAATTATGCAAATTAGATGAACGACAATGTCTTGCAAAATGGAATGTTTGCATTCCGTGTTTGAATTCTGGTGTCTAATATTGCTCAAAGTTAATGCATTTTCTGAAAACGATCAATATTCATCTGTTATGACTCACAGGCATCATATAAGTGAAGAGCAAAAGTGGTGCTTTCGTAATAAACTCGAGGAATTGGCCAATAAATATAGGGATCGCCCAACACCTGAATAATCCTCGAAGTGTCACACAAAAAACTTGGAACCATTTTGTGAGTAGTGAATCAGTCAGTAGACAGATGGAGATCCGGTGAACACGCAGATTGTCTTCTCTTGTTCACGAACGATTACTTTTCTAAATCTTTTGTGGTTCTAGAATTTCATGAAACCTGTTTAATGGTTTGGGTTGAACCATTAACAATGGCCACAATAAACTGCATATCTTTGATAGGAGTTCTGTAATCTATCACAGATATGTCGACCACAAGGGCTTGAACCTCACGTAGGGCTGTTTAGGGATGCTATTATTTCAAACTGTTTGATAATGGATGACAATACTTATTCACATTGAATATCTCTAGTGTTCAGAACATCTAGTGAATATCTCCGGAAACAGAAGAAATTATTCAAATGGATTAGCTAGCATACTTACCTGACTTGAAGACGGTTGAGCATACGTGGAATGTCTCAAGTCACCGACTTTCAAAGCTCCAAATACCTTCACGGGAAAAGCCTTTTGGAATGGAAAAGGCACTTTCCGTAGAGTGTCTTGCGAACTGTAGAAAACTTGATCAACAATTTAGTAACTTTTATAAAATCAAGATGTGAAGTTTGCGTTCCTAGAGGAAGTAACCATACGGCATGTTAAAAATTAAAAAGTGATTTTTTACGGAAGAAGAGAAATCATATTGCGATTATTTTTTTTTAATTTCCATGAATTTGGCTCTAAATTATATATGGTTACGAAAGGTACAGGCGCGGTGGGATAACTTTCCCGCAAAGCAGTTGTAGGGTTGCCATAAAATAGCAAAGGAAGGCAGGTTTGCCATATTTGGCGAGAAACCGACCAATGTACCTTCTGGATGGAGAACCTTCTGGAACGAATTCTTACCGGTTTAGCACAAAATGCTCTCGAACACCAGTCAAAAGCTATATAAATCCTGCTGGTACGCGGGGAGTTAGTTAGTATCGAGTTGGTGTCTTATCTAGCGAGTCAATCCCTGTGGAGTCGATCGCGTTGACAGCCGGGCAGTGAGTGCCGAGTGGGTCGTTGAATGCATCGAAAGAGTCTCTTAGAAAGAGTATCGCGGTTAGTGCATCGTCGAGAGAGTGTGTTAAGCTCCGGGAACGACTGAACCGAAGAGTCAAGAGCTGTGCTCTGCGTGTCGTCGAGTGCATCGCGAGTTGTAGCGGGGAGAGTCTCGAGAGTACGTGGAGTTCCGAGAACGACCAAGCAGAGTCGGGAGCTGTACTCTGCTGCTTTGCAGTGAAGCTATCTTCACCGTAATAGCCTGATAACCTGAAGGCTGTGTCGCTGTTTGTTCCAGCGAGTGTTTATAATAGATCTTCGAAGACTGTAAAACGTGATTTTGGTGAAGCTGTCTCCACCGTGATAGCTTAATAACCTGAAAGCTGAGTCGCTGATCGTGTCAGCGTGTTTATAACAGTTCGACGACTGTGAACGAGATTTTGGAGTTGTCCTGATTAATACCGGCCAATAAAGTGTGTTTCGGTATTTCATCAAGTGTCGTTGTTATTCACTCCAAATCCACACGAACCCCGTACGAACGTGAAGGAAGAAAATAACTTAACAACTGGTGTCAGAAAAGAAAAACGCAACAACATTTTAAAATAAATTAGCTGGCAAATATATCAATTTATATTAAATAATGCTTGAGTATGAATTTTGTTTTAATAATTTTTCAGTAATTTCATAGTTTTAATATCTTTAATTTTGAAGAGCAATGTATTGTAGACATCATGCAGTTAATCATGAACTATAAACTGCACGGTTTGCGCACGGTTTTGCGAATTGTGATTTTAGAATAATAAATAGGAAATAATATTAATCCAAAATATATTTTGTTTCGTCTAGCAATGTTCAACACCTCACACATTACAGATTGTTTTACGTTACAGAGCTCGTTTCTTAATTAAAGTTTAGTGAAACCATAATCCCAATTTTATTTGCAGTCCAATTGTTATTTTCTCCTGTAATCAAATCTGGCAGAAATTGCGATTACGAAACGTCGCGCCCCAGTCTCGAAGAAAGTCATCGCAGGATTCAAAGTTGTTTACGCAACGCCGCAAATCAAGAGAAGGCTAACCAAACTGATCTTTATTGAAAGCCGCCACGTGACCCATTCCGATAACGATTCTTTTCCCGATGTAGTATCGAATTAGATAACGACGACTCTGCAACTCTTCATTCTCCTCATTCCCGAAAGCACGGAATTCTTATCAGGAAAACTTTCCTGTCCTTTCGGCATTCCAATCTGATTCCGGCGGGGACTTTAAAAGTGAATTGATTTCTTCTTGGATTTTTTTTATTTGTTTTATCTTAAATGCGTTTCATGGAATCGATTTGAACCAATCACAATATGGCTTCCTCCTTAAATTAGGCGTCTTTCATTTTGTCTAAATTTACCTCTGGTGTTTCCTTGGCAACATGAGCAGCAATTCGTTCGCAAGTTTGCTGGAGGTGAAAGGGGCTATTTCAAAATTATACCTCTGTTTCGAAATGCCTTTTCACATAGTGCAGCATACAAATCAAAATAAAATGTGTAACCAGTTTTAGAGATTTGAAAACATTTACAAGATTCTTTCCATATGCAACACAATAGTGACCAAAGCACTCTTGAAACTCATAAGTCATTAAGACAGACTTAAATATGCTTTTAATTTAAATCATGAACGCATTTTATTTGCAGGAAACTCCAGTTATGAATATTTGATGCATGTAAACTGAAAATATATGATTATGAATACATGTGAATTGAAAATATATGATTATGAATACATGTGAATTGAAAATATATAATTATGAATATATAATTATGAAAATATATAATTATGAATATATGTAAAATCTAATTAATATTAGCTATTGAATATATATCCCGTTTATATGTATTAAAACGAAAAAACATAACAGATACTACTTTTTCGGGCAACCATAGAGAATTTCGTTGCAGCTGAGGAGGAAATAAACGCTCTTAAAATCATTAAACGGATGAAACAGGTACATATCTATGTTATTTAAAACAGCAAGATCATTTGAGTTCGTTTGCAAAGCAAATGAAAGCCTGATGCCTCACCATTTGACTCTATTATATTTTTCACATCTATGTCGATGTAACTGAAATTTTTTAATGTTCTGCTTTCTTTTTTATCCTGTAACTAATATACAGTGTTTTTGTTGCTGTGACTTATCTCATATATGTGACAGTAATATCAGAACAAACCCACGAAATTTATCGTCGTAAGGAGGGCAACATTACGCCTGTCGTTGGTAAAAGCCTTGAGCACCATGCAAATGGCAGTACAACTTTTCTCAGTTCCGCTCTGCATTTTGATGGATAGCACCCCGGGGTGGGGAAAGCGTTATAGTGTTTCCCACCCCCTTCCCCTACCCTCAACCTCTTCAGAAGGCTTTTGGTTCACTGCATATTTAGAGTGCCCCATGTCGCACAGATACTATACATTTGCAAACATCCATGACTTCTCCGGGATTCGAATCTTACGAGCCCATCGGTACCGCAATCAGCGTCACTAACTACTATCCCGGTTGGGAGGCTATATATAATCTACTGCAGGTCAATTGTACTTTTCGTAAATTTATGCTCTCTGAACACTGGCTGCATGGGTGTTTTCTTGGTGTTCCCCATGTGTAACGTGTATACGAGCCAGTTCCCTTAGAAAGTCCTCCACGAAGGCATCCCTCCCCTTAGGCAGATAACTCTAGTGTGCTTTTCCATAATTAAATACACCATACACCACCGTAAATTTATGCATTTTTACATATTTATGTTATCTTACATACGGTACTTATGTAACAGTACATAAATATTGTTATACTGCACATCGAAGTGCCCAATACAGCTTACCATTTAATACATCCACTTTGGGAACGTAGAACTACAGAAAAATGAACTCCAAGAATATAGCGAATTATTCCATAACAAATAAGCATCATACTCTCTGCAGAACAATTAAAAAATTTGAAGTATTAGAGATTATATTCTGAACCACAGTATATTTCTTGGTATCCCAAATGTTGAACTTATATGGCTACGCATTGGCGAATCCGATGGCATCAAATCTATTGTAAAGAACGCAGGACATTATTTATCAGATAGAATGCGAGCATGTTGACTCTCAGAAAAACCTACAAAAGCAGACATACTAAGGTTGAATACTGAACGCTAGCTAAAGAAATCCTCTGCTAACACGGAGCCACTACAGCCTGTATTGTCCTATCTGTTACTGGTCATCAGTCATTGATTACAATGATTTATACTTGAGGGAACGTGTTCACCCAAAGCCTTACAGCGGACTTCAAATATCATCCAAAAATAAATTAAAAATAAAGTTTGTCGAATAAAATCCAAAAACAAACTATGTCGAATATAATCCAACAATAAAATATGTCGAATTTTAGAAAAGCCTGACAAAAATGTCCAGAACTCTTAAATACAGTTCTGACAATCTTACTACAGAATAAGCAAATTGATGCATGATGGGGATAAAACGCAGCTGTAATTAAAACCCATGTTATTTTAAATAAATTAAATTCGTTTTCACTGACACTGTAGAGCCATTAAGTTTTCTGATGCTGGAGATGTGAAAAATGAGCAATGCCCTTTCCGAGATTCAAACGCTGGATAAGCGTCGAATCTGCTTCCAGTAGTTACATTACGAAGACATATGGGAGAAAATGCCTTGTAATACATATAAATAAAACAAACAGACATTTTTGTAATAGGTTAATTTTACACATATACACAGAAGCAACATTTTAAGTTTTTTATCTTAAAATTATGCATACTTTTATTAGGTATTGTATGTAATAGTATGGTATTGTATGTAATTAATGTTATATAGAATTCCAAATGCTATTTAGACATAAGTATTAAAAAGAAATCATATAAAGTCTTTTAATGAATAGAAGTCATACAGAATTTGATAACATCAACGCCATCTTTAACTATATAAGTGAGTTCTCTTTTGTTTTCACTACATCACACCATAATGATTTAAATGTCAGTCGTCCCTTGCTTCTTTCTCAGTAGTCATTTTGTGCTCTTACTAATTTCTTGTAAGTGTAAGGGAAAAAAGAGAAAGAGAGACTTTTTTTGCGCGTTCGGCTTTCAATTTAAAAACAGTTCATAGAATCGTATTTTCATGTTAAAAACTATTTTGACTTCTTGTCGGGTACTAGCTTTTGCTCTTATGTTTTCTTAAGACGCAGTGTGGTGTTTTGCTCAAGGAATTCAAAGTAGTGTACTTCATCACTTCTGACTGAACTGTTAAGTGTAACGTAAATTTGAGCTCGTTTTCCTCAGAAAGTCCTCCAAAAATACATCACTCTTCTTAAGCAAATAGTCTCCATGCCATTGCCATATTCAAATCATCTAACCAAACTAGCCGACTGAATCGCAAATTGCGAAATCTCTGGCTAATATACATCATTAGTGGCAGCATTTTACTGCTTTGGCAGTTTTTTTTTTTTTTTTTTTTTTTTTTGGCATTGCACCAGATGTCTAGGAAATATGCAAAATATTAATCACTTCATATTTTGACGCCAAATTTTCGGCATTATTAATACTGACTAGATCTTTTATGCTATTTATGATTTCATGCATTACAGCTAACATGTATATTAAATATGTACAAGCCAAAAACTTAGTCCAAAACAGAAAAGCTGATTTTTTTTATTCCGCTAAAAATTAGCAATTATTATCTTCCTCATTATGTCTCTATCATTTTCCACAAATTGAGAAACTAATAAATTAAAGCTATTTTTATTAAATTCTCTATTTGCTATTCCCGTAACTTTGTCTTGTTAGTTACAAAAACAAAATCTGATGTGTACACCACATGACTTCCTTGTACGGAGTATTAAATTATACGCATTTTTTCTCGCATTTCACTTAAACTTATTGCATTCAATTAAAACCTACTTCACCTACAGCGCATAAACCACAATAGAATAAATGCATTCTTTAAACTTCACTCTATTTTTTTACCATAGCGACACTCTGGCGCTAGATTCACTTAACAGTATTATATTTCGTTCATATTATAACTCAGAATGCCCTAAGTTTATAACATTTAAAGAATTATCTAATCGTTGCCACATGTTCTATTCAAATACTATAATAAAGCTAGAACGATGTATAAAAGAAATTAAGAAAACAAAACAAAAAAGAAACAGTTTTTTACAGACGATTGAGTATTTCTCATTCAATTAATTCACTTCGCGACAAGGCAAAAATTCATAAAAACTCAAACTATCTGTATTAAAAATTACGAAGTAAATCTTAAACACTTATTTCCTCTAAAAAATTCCAGAAAGGATTAAGCATGATTTAATTCGCAATAATAAATGGAGGCGCTATCTATGTTGTTGCGAAGCTTAGTCTCTCTAGATTGGCAACAAATCTACTATTTTGCTGTTTCAAATGTAAGCAAGCAATGGCCGCCATCAAAATAATAATTATGCTTAGCGACACTTAAACAACTTTAAAATTGTTGATAATTCTAAAAATATTGCATCCATACTTACTAAAGGCATAAAAACCTCAACCGGAAAATAAGAACAACATAATTCAATCATTTTTAAAGCAAAAAATGTGCAATTTACAAACATATAAGAGTTAAGAAACTGAGATCACTGAGTCGGGTAACACAGTGGATATATATATATATATATATATATATTTACATACGTTTGGCGCGTCCGATTGCAACCAAAATATGAGGTACACATCTACATGTTATAGTAGTCCTATATACAAAATTTCAACGTTCTGAGGCTACTCGTTTATACGAGATACGTATGTCGAATTATACGAGATACGTATGTACGTACATACGTTCGTACAGACGCCACGAAAAATTCTCTTGCATTCGAAAGCGGTCAAAATGGATATTTTCGTTGAAATATGCTGTCTGAAACTTTTCGCGATTACAATATTTCCTTTTTATTTCGTACAAGGAAGTAATTATAGTTCAAATCAGTTAAAAATTCTTCACTGTGTTGCTGTATGCCACATTCAAGGTGACGTTTTAAAGTTTTGTTATATAAATTTTGCACCTGCTTTGTTATTTTTTCGAATTATTCAACTATCACTATTATTTAAGATTCATGAATAAAATTTTGTATTCTATGTATGGTATGTGGTTCAATGAATATTTTCCACAAAATATCTAGTCGTTTTGTGAACACACTTTCGGAAGTTTTGTTTGGTTTATAGTTTATTAGATTACGGCAAAGCTCTCGAGGGGTGCCTTCTTGCAAGACTTTCTAAGAAAAACTAACTCGTATTTATGTTACACTTAGGAAAATCAAAAATGTACGCATCCACGCAGAGAGCACCGTTTACCTAAAATCGAACCCAAATGAAACTACTAAGTACTCAGCGCCTTTACCACTTGACCACTGTGGGGCATTTTTTAAAGTAATCACCATTAAATGAGATAGCTTTTGATGCTGCATTTATTAACATTATGTTTATTTTTTAATTTAATAAGCACATCTCTTCAGTTTGCTGTATAAAGTTCAGTATTCTTCTAATAAATGTGTTGCAGTTTTTCAATCATTTAAATTATTAAAAATGCAGCACATAAATGACAATGTGTATCCACGATTCATGCAGTAATTGTTCTAAATAGTTCCAAATCTACTTTCTGCTTACTTCAATTGATTTTTTATCGTCTGCTCTGCCTTACTCCTTTTGTAAAATGTCTAAATTTAACAGGCATTTGGAAAAAATGTGTAACTGTGTTTTCGTGTAACTTAAGGTCTTGTAATTTTAGGGCTCATCTAAGTTTATCTTTTAGAATCTATGACCTGCTCATCGTCTTCCAACATTCCATATCTTACTATTATATTATTATAATTCAAAACAATTATCAGACGGCGATGAATAATATCAGAAAGCATAATAAATTAGAGATTTATTAATTATTTATTTATTTAAAATAATCAAACTAAACCATAGCATTATTATTATTGTTCTAAAAATATTTTTAATGTCAACTTTTGTAAAGTGGAAATGGGAGAATTCTAATGTATAAGTTTTATCAATTATTGATAAAGTCTAGACTTGTATTGTATAGACTATTAATAAAGTCTAGACTTGTAGCTAAGCATTTTTCACATAGTGTTGCAGCACCATAAAATACCGAGCCTGTGATAGGTGAATTAATGCATAACTAATAAAGGTAAGACTAAATCTATAGAAAAAATAATAACCTTTACACTTTATCACAAAAGAATTGCAGAACGTCATATTGTTCGTCTAAAGCAAACTAAAAATACTAAACAACATCATGAATCTGTTAGACCTGAAACTGTCGCTCAAAGTCTTCTTATTAACAGAATCGTCAAGCCTGCTTCGTATAACACAGATTTATGAAGTCGGTATCAGATCTAGAGAGATAAAGTCCTAAATAAAGAATTACTTTTAGTTTGTTTAGGTTATTATTTTTATTATACGTGTAAGACGGAAATGCTTTTATACAGGTTGGATTCTGTATATGAACGAAAAAAATCGGAAACGTTCAAAAAATGTTAAGAAGAGTTTAAAACGATGACCATTGATAATGCCAAACGCTTTCGTAGGCCATATAAATGCATGTGATAAGAAAGGTTTGAAACTTTAACCTGTTAAAGAGTGTTATTTATATATTAGTTTTTGGAATTACAAAAAAGGATCCAGTGTCTCCTTGAAATTGGTGTTTGTTTTATTTTGCAGACTGGTTTTCGATCACAACAGAAGCAATGCTTAAAATTGGTTTAGTAATTTAACCTGCTATTAAAGCCTTTGGAAAATTTTCAACATTGCAATTAAAAATTCCGTCAATATCATAAAATCTCGAAACCTCGGTAATCTAAAATTTCCAAATTATAATCGAAAAGATATAAGGCATTTTCTCCTTCTTTCGAGCACGCCTTCGCAGTGTAACGGTAGAACATTCGGCGCGTATTCGAGAGGTCCAGGTTCGAGTTTCGGCATTGCACGTTTTTCACACCTCCTTCTTCAGAATAACGATAAGAAATGGCTTGAACTAAAAGACGGTGGACAATAATTTGTCACCATCAGGATTTCGCGATAGGGTCATCTAGTGCCCCAGTCGTCCTTTAAAAGAGAGAGTGTATAAGGTATTTTCTACTTTCCAGCATGCCTTCATGGCGTAACTGTAACACAATCAGCGCATATTCGGAAGGTCCAGGTACATGTCTCGTAATGACTCTACAACAGCACTGCACATTTTTTCACAATTCGTGCTTCGAAAGCCTAATGGATCTGCAAGAACAAAGAAGAAAATCTCAATCAAAACTTTCCAAAATGCAACAAACTGCATTAGAATTACATCAGATGAAAAGAAAAATGCTGTGATATTTTATTATGTTTTAAAATAAAAATTATACAGTAAATATGCAATTTTAAATCCACATTTACCTTAAAATATTGATTACAGCAAGCAAATTCAAAAGTAAGTTTTAGAATACCTTATTTTAATTTAGATTCACTCCGTAAAAATAAGCAATATAATAATTTTTCGAAGCCAGTCTGACTCTTAAAATGCTTTCAAGTCGAACCTCACAACCTTAATTCTTAAGAATGCTACAAACGAGAACAATAAAAAAGAAACGAAGAATAAATTTAATTAATCTTAAAAATCTAATAAATAAAAATTTGAAGTCAATGAAATATGAATTTGATACTGCAGTTTTTTTAATTTCACCTATATTTACAATGATAATAAACTCAAGTAAAAGAAGTATATAATTAAAATTTTTTAATCCTGGGGTTCACTTTTAGAATTGGACAAAATATATGTAAGTTATTGTTCAATATTTTATTCAATTTTCCAAAATTAAAGATAATTTCAAAAGTTAATATATGTCAACATTAAACAGGAAAGCGTTGAATTCTATACATGAAACGGGGAATTCGTGTTCTTTTTTACTTCCTTGTACAAAGTAAAAAGGAAGTATTGCAATCGCGAAAATTTTCGAGTATCCTAGTTCAACAAAACTATCCGACTACTATTTCGACGGCTATCGAATGCAATTTAACAGTGTTTTTGCGTGACATCTGTGCGTTAGGACAGAATAAAGGACTTTTTCCCCAAAAAACGAATTATAAAACTGATTTAGATTCAAAACAGATTTTTTTCGTGGCGTCATTTTTTTTGTTCGTGTATGTGTGTATGTATGTATGTGTATGTACGTATGTATACGTGTATCTCGCATAACTCAAAAACGAGTAGCCTCAGAAAGTTGAAATTTTGTATATAGAACTGCTATAACATATAGATGTGCACCTCCTATTTTATTGCAATCGGCCGCACCAAAGATATATAAACATATGCATATATAGCCATTCACTCTGTTTCTCGGCTCAGTTTCTTTATTCTTATATGTTTGTAAATTTTGCATTTTTTGCTTTGAAAACAATTGAATTATGTTATTCTTATCTTCCGGTTAAGGTTTTCATGCGCTTTGCTAACCTGCATGCTATAGTTGTAGAATTTCAACAATTTAAGAGTTGTCTAAGTGCAACTAATCCTAATTTTTTTTCCATAGAAGCCGCCTTTGTTTACATTTGAAACTTAGCACAAGAGTGGATTTGTTGCCAATCTAGAGAAACTAAGCTTCGCAACAACAAAGTAATGTCTTCTTTTATTATTGCGAATTAAATGATGCTTAATCCATTCTGGAACTATCATTTAAGTGATTAAATTATCCCATATATTGACTCAGCATAGCGTCCACAACAAATTAAGTCAGTTTCTAAACCTTCAGTGTCTTTTTGCTGAGTAAGATAAAAAGTAAACTTTCAGTTTTGTGCACCGAAAAATCTGTCTTCTTGCCCCCTAGCCGAATGACTTGTTTTGGATAGAAACTGTAATCTTAAATGTAAACATTTTTTTTTTTTTTTTTTTTTTTTTAATTTTTAACTGTATTAAGTGTTTTATGTTTTTCTATATCTTTAAATTTTAAAAGAAGGTACTTTGTGTTTTTATTATTTTTGCCATACCGCGAAGTGTGAACTGAATTAATTGAATCACAAATACATCTCTAATGAAATTCGAGGAAATAAGTGTTTCATATTAGCAGAACATACTGTAGCCAGTCTGTTTGGGACAGAGGAGAATGCTTACGAGTAGCACATGCGCATTAGGTAAGCAGCGCTGAATGGTCTGTGAAAAATTGTTTATTTTTCATTTTTTAAATTTATTTTATACATTACTTTAGATTTATTATAGTATTTGAATAGAACATGTGTCAAATATTAGGTTATTCTTCAGATGATATAATTTTTGTCCATTCTGTGTTATAAGATGTAACGCTGTTAAGTGAACCTAGCGCCAGAGTATCGCTGTAGTAAATAAATATAGTGAATTTTGAAAAGAGCATCCATTCTGTTGTGGTTTACGCGCTATCGATGAAGTACATTTAATTAAATTCAATAAGTTTAAATGAAATACAGGGAAAAATGCGTATCATTTAATATTCCATGCAAGGAAGTCAATTGGTGTACACATCAGATTGTTTAATAAATTTTTCTATAGAATATAAAAAATTCGCCTTTTGTATATTTTGATTCAAACCTGTTTCTAATTTCTGATTCGAAATATTTTAATACCGACTGAAAATTCGTCGAGATTTTCTTAAGATTCATGAGACTCAAAACTATACCAAAGTTCCATTCTTAATTTGGATTTATTTGTGTTCTTCAGCTTGTATTTGACATTATTATGATTAAAATACGTGATGTAAGTCTCATTTGTAAGTCGAATAGTAAACACGTTTTCAATTAATAAATTGCAGTATTAAATGCGGGAATGAAACTTAGTTTAGTACTTCTAATCACTATCATAAATTTGAGATAACCAACCTCCTGGAGATAAAAATAGTTCTTAAATTAATCTAATTATCTTTCTGCCTAGTAAAAATGTCCAATTATTTTGAATTAGTAATAAAATTGGACCCTTTGATATATGAAAAGGTTTTTCATTCTGTAGTTCAGAGACTTATTAGTTCTAAAAATCCATCTAACATTTTTTTATTCAGTCGTCCCAAATGTAAAAATTTTGATTTATATTTATACTCCTGAACAACCCGCAATCGTAACAACAGCAAGCTAGCAAGGCAAAGAATACGGAAAAACATTTAACCCAGTACATTACCGCTGAGATATTTAGTAATGACACTTTTATCAATGAATTTTGACATTGTGTATGAGATTGCTTTGGTTCCTATTTGAAAACGAATACAATGGGAAATAATCTAGTTAAAGATAAGTTATACCTCAAGATTTGATAGCCCTGTAGGTTAGATGGTGTATTTGGTGTATTTAATTATGGCAAAGCACACTAGGGCTATCTGCCTAAGGGGAGGGATGCCTTTCGTGGAGGACTTTCTAAGGGAAACTGGCTCGTATACACCCCTGTAGGTTAGAAAAGAACACATTGTATTTATTATAAC
Organism: Stegodyphus dumicola; assembly: GCF_044657685.1. Classification (NCBI taxonomy): domain Eukaryota; kingdom Metazoa; phylum Arthropoda; class Arachnida; order Araneae; family Eresidae; genus Stegodyphus; species Stegodyphus dumicola. The sequence goes on along the minus strand of NC_140777.1, from coordinate 34,605,301 downwards.
ATCTGTATTTGGTATAAAACAATGCGCATTTATTTTCAATCGGCATTATTTCTTATTTCTTTAGTCCTGTATTTTGCTTAATTTTCTGTTTATTTCTGTGAAGCTGGATTGTTTTAAATTTGAATATAATTATTATATTTTTAGGGCCATTTCATAAGATTGCGGTTCTGTGCAAAAACCCGTCGCAATCTGTCAAGAACACACGTGAAATCTGAGATATTCACTATTAAAATCTAATAGGCCCGGGCAAAACGTTTCATCGGCAAGCTAGGGATTTTGGATTTTTCGTCAAATTTAGGAACATTGTGGAATGTTCAAGATATAATGTATCGGGAACACACAATTACTTAGAAGTAGTTTTTCCAGAACTTTCTAATTATCCCTCTTTCCTACCCCACCCCAACATATGGAAAATTTAAGAGACAGCCGGTGATACCCGTAATTTTAGTCAGTTCAGCTTTGATTTCAAAATTGAATTTTAAAGACTGTAGTTCAGTAAGCGAATTTAGAACTTCTCTTGTGTCGTTTGAGTACTGATGTTAAGACAGTAGGTGATCCTGCATTTTATTGCCCTTTTTTTAATCTGCGATATATATTTCTATTTCTAAGAAGATTAGAAACTTGTTTCTTGACTTCGATCCTTCAACAGTTCGCATACACGAGAGCACAAAATTGTCTATGATATAAATAGCATGGAAATGAGAATGAGAGAAGTGAAGAGTAGAAAATAATGTATTGTATTGTATATTGAGATTACGGCAAAGCACACTAGGGCTATGTGCCTAAGGGGAAGGATGCCTTCGTGGAGGACTTTATTAGGGAAACTGGCTCGCATACTCGTTACACATGGGGAAAACCACGAAACCGCCCACGCAGCGAGTAGAAAATAAATCCAACTTTAAAGTTTTATGCATATTTTAAGACATGTCCAAAAGTTTAAAACGAAATTAAAATTAATAATATTAAATAAAGATTAAACGAAGATGTACCAAATACTTTGTTATTTTATTTTACAATTAACTCAAACCATCCGCAACAATGAGCAGTAAAATTGAGATACTAAATCAACGGATGAAATTAATCAAATACTTCAACACAATATTTCGGGTAAAAACTTGTTACGCGTTTTTATACGTTAGTAATAATGTCTGACATGTAATAATAAATTGCGAAAATTTAATGTCAAAGAATGCACTTTCATTTGATCTGGTAAGATGCAGATAGGAGAACGTTTGGCTGGTTGTTTCACGTAAATACGAGGATAGGAGAGAAGAAGCTTCTTCCTTTGAAACCTTGTACGATTAGCTGAGTGAATCCACGCCTTTTTCTGTCCGTCTTTGCGGAAGATAACGGCAGATGCTTTGCTTTGAAGCAGTCTCATTATCCTTGCTGCACTTCACCACAGATAAATACCGAGGTAAAAACTACTTGAAAACTCATTTCGAGTACGATGCTTAAAACGGCAAACCTCGGAATGTTTTTGAAAAAGAACAAATGGCAAAACAATTTGTTCATTTTATTCTCATATGTAAAACAGGATTAAATGTTTATTAGAGAGTTTCTATACACAGAACTTCTACATAAATTTTAATTGATAGCTGCTTAATGTTAATTCGCTATTTCTCGTTGTTTAAAAATGTAACATATGTTAGAGATATACATTAACGTGAATTTCATATTTGTCTATTTCGAGCGTCAGTAACTCAGATCCCAATCTTCAGAAGTAAATTTGGTCTTCTGAAACATTTATAATTTAATAATAAATTTATAAGTAGTATTTAGGAAGAAAAGTTTGCCTCCAGAAGAGAAGAAACTAAGCAATTGTCTGACGAAATGCACTCTATTTCTTTTTTTTCTTTTTTTATTAATTCTAAATAAAGTGTAAATTTTGCCACATTTAATTACATGTGTAGACTGATTTATCAAAATACTATTGATTCTTAAAAGTATTAGAAGGAATATTTAAGAAAATGTTTGCTAACCCATTTGTTTATGTTACCTAATGCGTTTTCAAATAAAATACATTAATTTATATTTATTATTGTCACAAAATTTATTTTTCATGCACAATTATTTCTTTTCATTTTACTTTTTACGCCTGTTTTTACTTTTTCCGCCTTTTTCTTTTTCCGCCTGTATTTTAATTCGATTTAAGTACTTTAAAGTCGATCATATTGTATTGAGCTTTTGCGCAATTTTCTAATTAGAGAAATACTCTAAATATAAAGCACGTTTGATAGCCGATTAGAATAAGGCGGTTCGAGAATGTCTGCGCAAATCTGGAACTCGAATTCAAAGCCACTGATGCCACCGCATGTAACAAAATAGAACATAACCCTGGAATCCACCTCATTCACAGACAATTAAATTAGTACCAGAGAAACGAATCTGCCCCAGGGATGCTGAGAATGCTTGGAGGGGCGGAGATGGTGTTTCTGTCCCCCTCCCACTCACTCTCTTTGCAATCCACTAACGAAGTTGTAACGGTCCTAAAGGCTGTCTAGCATTTGTAGCGAATCACCAGGATTCTAATATTTGATGGGCCCATTTGCATGCTTGGAGTTAATTATCATCCGTGACAGTCGATACGTGCCTTTGTAATTCGGAAGAAAGAAATTAGTCGGCATAGAAGAAGAACAAATATGCCCTTTATGAATCTGCAGAATGCGGGTTAAAAGAAGGAATTGAGTTATTGTGTAAAAGCTGCTGCAGTTTTTAGTAACGCTTCACGGTTTCTGTCAAAGTTTGAATAAACTTTCTTCTTCATTTTCTGTTAAAACTGACTTGAGATTTTAATTTATTTGGTGATACTTACTAAGATAGAGAATAACATTCGCATTCTAAAGACTTTAGTTTTCAAAGTGACTATGTTAATTTCTAATGTTGAAAAACTTATTGTGTTATATCATAGCTCGTAATAGAATAGGAACAAGTAAAGATTCTTAATAAGTTTCGAAAACATAAAAAAAAAAATTATATTTTCTGAAGGTTTTTCGATTTCTGTTGCAATACGAAGAAGAGATTTTTAATCTTTAACTAGACCTTTACAGTTGTAAAATATTTTAACAATTCATTGTACGCAAATAGAATTATTAATTTTATACGAATGGAATTATATTTTACACATTTATTCTATGCCTGTAGAATACTTATCTTTAAATTCTCATAGTACTTCTGATCTGTCATGGACAGAAGAAGAGAAATAAAACGGGAGTACCAAGAATTGATGAATCATTGCGAAACAATTATTAAACAGCACTGTTTGTGCATGATTCAAACTGTAACAATACAGATATCCATCCTGTAACACAGTAGATAGTTTCCTAGAAAATGCCGTTGTGTGAAACCATGTTATATGAGACTAACAACCAATTGAATATGGAGAGACGAGTTCTGAAAACTTTAAAAACTAAATATTTTAATGGTTTCACTGTTGCTTCATTTAAAATTTATATATTTATTTTGAAACGTCACATACTTTTCTTCTTTCAACTCACAATTCAAAATGGGTATTTTCGTGTACAAGGAAATATGTTTTCTTTTAAAACTTGTTTTCTTCCTTATTTTCGTCTTTAAACTTGTTTTCTTACTTGCGAAATTATATTTCAGCTCATCACAATGATTACTCATAAAAACAGCAAAGTTAAATAGTAATATATGCCCAAAAAATATTTTTAAAAAGCTTTACTGTTACTTAATAAAGGCAGGTTACCAATGGAACACATAGAGCACAGAATACCAAGGAGGTTAGAATAGAAGGAGGGAAGACTTGCAATTTCTCCACTAAGAAAGAAACCCTACCTAACAAGCGACGTCCTTGTTTGTAATGTCAAAACACTGCATTGTGGCAGTGTTTATAAGCTGTTCCGTGAAGTATTTTCCAGTAACAATATGTTAAATTTATAATGATTCCTCGCTATTGCTAAATTTTTGCTTTAAAGTAATAAAGATGATATCCCTAATTTACTATGTACAGAAAATTTTTAAGAAATAGTCCGAAATCTAAATGGATATGTATAACACTAAAGCCTTTAAAAATGATGTTACTACATACTTCAAGCATTTTTTTAGGTTTTATTAGCAACCTGTTGGGTGTGCTTTCCAGTTTCTCCTTTAAGAAGTGATACTTCTGATTTATTCAGAATATTATGATAATTTATTAAAGAATCATTTCATATACAAATGTTTAAATTATAAGAAAGAAAGATACTTTATTTTAGTATACTTAATACTTCAGCTTTAAGTTGTAATATACTAAAACAGAAATTCACATATTTTTTAATTGCTATAGCAGTTGTTGAAATAGGTAATTTCTAGGAGACTGTTACTTGATGCAAATAGTATTTCATTTTTTTTCTTTTTTAAAGCATTTATTGGCATAATTTAAATAATTCTTGATTTCAATTAAAAACCATATTTTATCTTTTATCCATTTAGCAATTTTTAGAAGTTTTTTAGGGGTGGCAGAGATTGCTTTTGTGGAAATTTGAGAAAAGTATGTCAAAAGGGACAGCTAATTAAGCGATGGTGGATTTAGATGGTTGGTCAGCTCAGAGCATCTCCAAGCTCCATTAAAAAAATTAAATAATTATTTATTTTATATTTATATTATTTATTTTAGCTTATTTAAATTATATTCTAACTTACTTCTAATGCTTTCCTTATTGTGGTCCTAGATTATAATATTAAACGTTTGGATTTTTCAATGTTTTTGCCGTAAATGTAGCTCCAAAAATATTAATGGAATTATATTTTTTTTAGTTTCTTCAGTTTTAAAATAAACTGAAATTTAATTTCTTTTAGACAATTAGCAGAAATAAATATTCGAATAATTAAAGCTAGAGAACGTAGTTAGATTTTCGTGGATTTGCTTTCAGTTTTCCTTCAGAAAATTCTTTACAAAGATATTCCTAAACTTTATCAGATAGCCCTCTCTTATTCTCCAGCATGAGTACCTTTAGTTTATCAAGGGGAAAGAAAACAGTGACTATAATTACTTACTAATTCGTCTGGCCGTAGAACGTTAAAATTATTTTGTGTATGTGACTGCTAAAACATGTAGTTGTTCATCTGCCTTTTTGATTGCAATCTGCGGCACAAAACGTATATAAATATAAATATATATATATATATATATATATATATATATATATATTGAATTATGTCATTCTTATATTCCGGTAAAGGTTTTATGTCTTTAGTTAATCTGCATGCAATAGTTGTAAAATTATCAAAAATTTAAAAGATTTTTAAGTTTGACTGAGGCTTATGAAATCGGCATTTGTTTACATTTGAAAGCTGTTAGTAGACTAGTAAATTAAGTCAGTTTCTGCAGCTTCAGTATCTTTCAGCCGAGAACACCAAAAGTAAACTTTCAGTTTTGTGCACCGAAAAATCTGCCTTCTCGCCTGCTGTCCAATTTGCTTTTTCTACGTAGAAATTCTAATTTAAATTTTAAAAATTATTTTTAACTGAATCTGGTGTTTTATGTTTTTCTGTATTTTACAATTTTTAATGAGGATGTTTTGAGTTTTATGTATTTTTGCCTTGTCGCGAAAGAAGTGAGAACTGAATTAATTAAATGAGAAATATATCCTTAATGAAATTCGAGGAAATAGGTTTAAATGAAATGCAAGAAAAATGTGTATAATTTAATAGGCCGTACATGGAAGTCATGTGGTGGCCACGTGAGATTTTTTAATTTTACTTACAGCTTGCTCTCGCAGAGAACGGTAATATGCAATTTTTTTAAAGCTGAATAAGAAAATTAATCCAAATCAGAAGGTGATACAACTTGGAACTTGGAGATTAGTTTACCATTTAAATGTAGTTTTTAACAATTTTTAAATGGAAATTTATTAAAAATAAAAATGATTGAAATAAAATTTTAAACAAGTTCTGAATATTCATTTAATTGCACTGATATTTTCTGAATCTCATAGATATTTTAATATTTTAATAAATACTCCTTCCTTATTTTCAGTTTACAAAAGCCTGAAGGAAGAAATTTAAATTTTTAGAAGCGCTGTACTTGCCAGCAGCAAATTTATATAAGTATCTTCTTGCTTTGAAACTATCTAACAACGAAAACATTTTGCAATTACAAGTAAAGCTCCAAACATGTTTAATTTTGCTGTGTAGTTCTTTTAGAAATGTTATTATTTCCGCTTTAATTATTTCAGTTCATTGGTTTACGTTCTGCACTTTTATATATAAACTTCAACTTTTGATATTCTGTGTAAATTTGGTTGCTCATTTTCAGCCCAATTTCTGGTAACTTTGAATAACCTTTGAATAATCTTTACGATGAATATTAAATTTAAGTATTCAGAGGAAGAAACTGAAATAACCTCAAGGATGGTTTAGCTGAATACAGGCACAAAATGGCCAATGATTATTAGTAATTTTTCTTCTAAAAGGAAACGGTGACATAAAGGGTACGGAAATTATTAATAATTCATTTTATTAAGACACGGAAACCTATTTGTAATGCTTTGGGAATGAATATATTCATGGAGAAGCGTCAGGTATTGGAAATTTCAGCTTGCGGCAGACTTTGTTAACAAATTCAATTTTCCTTTGTCATGTTTATTTCGGCAGACAGAGTTTAACTATCTCAATAAATCGTATGAAAAGTGCAATTTAAGTTTTATGAGAATATTGATTTCTGTGAATTATCCTTATTTGTTACGGGGTTTTTAGGTCAGATATGTAGAAACATTTCAAACTTCGTTCTAGCTTGATATTAACAACAGTTCTTGCAAGTAAAATAAACAACTGAAAATAACTGAAAGGGAACAGAGATACGCCTTGTAATTAGCATGAGAGGAATATTCCAAATCACAGTTCAAATTGCAAAGCAGAATTAATCGAGCGATAAACTCAATAACTAAACAGTCTAGAGCGGACCTTGAATCGGACTGACTGTGAACTTTTTTTACGGCTACGCCGAGCCTTTCCTCAAGAGAGAAGACATTTAGGTCAGAACAGAAGCACAAATCGAGAAATATTTTCAAGCACATAAGGTAAAAAAAGGACATGGAATTTGAATATCTGTCGGAAAACATAAATAGATGCACTGTTACATATGACGTCATTAATTGGTGCAAAATGTTGAATGGAATGTATTTTTGTTAAAACTAGAGCCCACTATAGAATATTATTTACTCTACACATAGATGCATACGAAAGATAAAACACGACAAATTAAAATTTGAATTAGTTAAAATAGTAACCTTAATTATTTGCTGATTATGATGAATCTCAAAAGCTATTAGAGAGAGAGAGAGAGAAAACGGTGTTTCATTTGTCAGAAGGATGTTTGTGCTTTCATGCCGTAATACAGGAACCATATTTAAAACAAATACTTTATCTATCTAATCATTCATTCCAAAATTTTAGACTATAACACAAACAATTCTAGATTATGATTTAATTTTCCGATTCGAAGACAATTTAGTAATTTCAGAATCTTCCAAAATTTGTACTATTTATTTTTGACATTTATCTTATATTTTTGCACTTATGTACCTATATGTATGAGAAAAGTCTATCACATATACAATTTTTTTTTAATAAATTCGAGTTTTATTCCCTAATATTTCATATATAAGTATATTACGTATGCATTACTTAAATATTGCGAAACATTTTATGTATTACAGAGCTTCATTACATGATCTCTACTTTGTACAATGTTTTTTATTCTTAGTCGTCACATTACATAACACTTTGAACAAGTCTCCGTAAAATAATAGACAAATTTCAGATTTATAGACTCATTCAGAATTACATAACACTTTTTAACAAATATTTAATAACTCATTTTATGCATATTTTATATTAAAAACAGACATTAAAGTTTAACCATTATTTCTTTTACTACATTACTCAAACTGCATACATACTCAGTAAAAAATTAAAATGACTAAAGGACCGATCGAAAACAGGAGTGTAATGCTAGCGTTCAAAGGGGTTCCAGTTAAAACAACATTTTACTCATTTTATTAACATTGGCAGGTATTTAATTAAAATCTGCAATCAAAAACTAGATAATAATGATTGAATACGTTGTAATAGTATATTTTACTATTTATTTGTGTAAATATAACATCTTTTATGATTCAGCTGAAACGCCTTACCTGTTTTTCTCATTTCTTTTTAAGATTAAAAAAAACATCAGTTAAGAGCCCAGAAAAAGTCTGATAACGCTTTATACAAAATTTTCTTTAGGGAACCAGAACGTGCCGTGGTCGTATTCTCATTATCTTGAAATCTGATAAGCTATTTCTTTTAACATTGTTTAAACAATAACAAACTGACGCAATTTAGCACGACTCCGCTTACCGTCTTTATGTTAGCGCTCCACGAAAATTTATAATTTAGGTAATAAATAGTTAAGGTCGATAGGAATTCAGGCTTCACCGTAGACAGAGATGTATACGTAGCTAGGTCGCCAATAAAAGTATCGAAGTGAGCTATTAAATCGTTCAGCGAATGATGTTGGTTGAAACACATACTACATAGAAATGTCTAGTGAGCCCTCAGTTATACATTACGAAATTTGTTTTTCCTGGTAGATAAGTGGTATTTTATAAAAGAGTTACTGATAATATGAAACAATCTGGAAAAAGATAACAATTGTATTATAACAGGAAAAAATTTTATTTTATGCGACATCAAAGTATTTAATTTCTGTTCTTAAATTATATTTTGTACACTAATTTATTTGATTGAGGAGAATGTTTCAGCTCTGATATTTTTTTAGTCCAAAGGGACTTGAGTCCCGAAGGACTATTACTTTCGTTTTGGCATTTTGCGTCGGACGGATAAATGTCGGTTCACTTTTCAAACTGTAGCCATAAAATGTTAGAGTCCTGCATTATATTTGAAGAAATTAAATAATGAAAATCTGCGTAAATGTATGTATATTTCTCACATTGTCATAAAATAACGGCACATAGAGTCATCGAATTTTGAATAGCGTAATCCTCCAACGAATATGAGCATGTGGAAGACCAAATTTGAAATTTGAAATTTGTTTTATGATCGATTTCCTATTTTTTAAAACTTTGACGAATTTTTGATTAACAAACTCAAGGATTTCAAAGCGAGCAATGGCAACGTTGTGCAGAAAAAACATTTTTATCTCCAGCGCGTGAGTCTCTGTACCGGAAATTCTAAAGATATGCTCGTTTTAAAACTATTTTGCGATATTGCTGTTGCACTGGATCTTATGGTTTAAGTGCGAGGAACATGATATTTAATAAAGAAAGGTAACACACAAAATGTTAAAAAACGCCCCTTTGGACGTAATTTAAAATCTGAAACATTTCAGATTTTTTTTTTTTTTTTTTTTGTTTTGTTTTGTATACAGATATATACTTTTACGTAAAATGTATTGCTGTTGTATGTTAATTGTATTAACAGTTAAACTTCCTTTCCTATCGCTTCTTAATTTCAACTTACCACTTCGGGCCAGAACGTAGTTTTAGAATCACGTCTGAATCTAATGAGGAAAAGCGGTATTTAACCGCGAAGTTCTACTGTCTTAGTGAGAGAGATACCAGATATTCTTCCTAGCACACGTCCGCCTTTTTAGGCTACTTCCTTGTAAGCTATTATTACGCTCGGCCGTACTTTAGGCCATTGATAGCTTCGTAGTCAATTAGTGTTAAGGGGCCAACTCTGTTAGAATTTTGATAGCTTCGGCGATATCTCTTTAGTTAAGATTAGTTTAGTTTAATTCTTAGTCTAAGTTGAAGCCCGAGTGTCGGCTTTATTGTACAACTCCAAGACGGAGTTCTGTTAAATCTTATTTGAATAATAAAGGGTCTTTTAACCCTTTCCAAGTTTATTTACTGTCTCACGAACTCAAGCGATTATTCGCTTACTAGTTCTTAAGATTCTTCACATCCAATTGTAACTTAAAATTACATAATGGAGAATTCTAAACTGTTTATCACACCTTTTCTAATTACATAATGGGAGTTACTATACTGTCAGCTTAAATATATATTTTTGAGTGTAACAGTAACTCCCTAAATTTAAATTCGATAAATTTAAATGAGGACTAGCAATGATGAATGAATTTATTATAAGCATTCATAAATGTTCAGTCATATGAAACTGAAACAATATATATCATTAGTTTAAGTGCAAGTTGCTTTTTAATAACACTAGTGAACAATTGCTTTATCTCATGGCTGAATATATGACAAAAAAATTAACTTTTATGAGCTCTTAAGGAAACTAAATATGGAAATTCTTTACCTCATTGAAGAATATGAATATGAATTTTCACATTCATGTTCTCTGCTAAGGTATATGAATACGAAGTTGTTAATTTGACCGTAAGTCATTATATACTCTTTACCACCAGGCTGTTGCTAATAAAAATTAAATAGATTCTTATAACTGCCAGTATCAGCAACAGTCTTGACCCTAAATCCTGTTTTGTTTTATTTGTAATGAAACATACTTACATTTAACAGGAACGACATCCCTCAATTTTGAGCTACATTACAGTCAAAGTAGACAGAAATCTTTTGAGTTTTTAAAGTTCCTTTTTAGGGATTCCTTACCTCATCACTGTTGAAATTAAGCACCAACATATTTTGAATTTCGTTTAAAAACTCATATGTTTTGCAACCAATAATGTAAAGAATTTCATATACACATAAGGGATTCAGCAAAATAAATATAATCTATTACAAATATGACTGGCAAATTTGAGAAATTTAAAACTCATTGTCCTCTTATTGCGATCAGAAAAGGAATTTACAAAGCTCTGTTGTTTTCTTTGGTTGTGGGATAATTGGTTAACTTGAGGACATTAAACTCTGAAAGACTGTCTATCAAGAAAATCGTTCATACTACCACAACATAAGCTTAGACAAGATCTACCTCAACATTTCAAACGAGGTGTATTGGAAAACATTTTTAAGGGTGTAGTAACTATTTGGGACTTAACTAGCCCAACTATCTCACTTGCCAGTTAAAAAAGGTGATACGTTGGCTCTATAAGGGAGTTGTCCCCACTTGAATAACTAAACTCTAAAAACAAGCAGACTCATATACAGGCTAACTTACTCTACTTCAATAATTGTATATATTATACCAGATATTCCAGAGATACCAGATATTAAAGTTAAATTAAAATAATAGAACACAAAAATGTCGATCATCAGGATAGGGTTGAAAGCTTCCTTAATACTATTAAAAAATATAATACATATTAGCTTCCTTAATACTATTAAAAAAATCTAATTTAATCTAAGAGAGGTTATGATATTCATTTAAGACTGCGACAGTGATGTTAATTTTTAATTTATCAATTAATATAATTTTAAGGAATCCTCCTTAAATAATATCTGAAAATATTTGGGCAGGACATGTTGTTCATATTAATCTACTTATTTCACCAAAAATTTAAAAGAAAAACTAAATTAAACTATATTCCTCCCTACAATTTACGTAAGCTATATGATTAAAAATACATCGATGCGCAAAACCATGACACATGATACAGGATGAAATTTTAATTGTACAAAATTGTGCATAGGTGCTTCTATTCTCTGTTGTTTCTGAAACCATAAGTTTTCTAAACGATTAAAACTAAATTTAATATGAGACTTTTTATGCAATAAAACAGTTATGATATGAAGCTTGCGTGCATTAATGTTAAACAGCAAATCTCTGGCTGCTTACTAAACAAACGCACTCATTTATGACAACTAACACAAGCGAGTTCATTGAATATAATATCAGTTCATTCTCACAGCTCACAGAGATAACGCAGCACATAAACATTTTGGCAAAACGTATAAAGCTTTCACTGAAATATTTAACTTATTTAGGTATGCGTCTCATGATCAGAAGTTCCCTCTATCACTATCAATGTATGCATATTTACATATTAGTATCAGACCTGTAAAACCAACAAAATGAATCGATTTGATTTAAATCCACTGAGAATATCACGTCAAACTTGGCATTTGCCGTTATCAAACTGAAAGCAGGAGTCGACAGTTTTAACAAGCTCGCTGTATGTTGAGGAATGTACAATGTAGCTTAAATGTGGCTGCCAAATGCATGAAGAGTAACATTATTGGATATTGCTGACACTGTAAGAGAGAAGAAGAGAGTTGGGTGTATTGGATTTTCTCATAGTTCCCTCTTTGTGTAATGCAAAGGTTATCGCCCCTTAACAAATCGTTGTTGAAATATGCTCATTTTAAAAAGTAAATAAATGCCTGAAACAGGCATAGGCAAAGTAAAATTATTATTAATCTGAAACAGATGCATGCATTACACATTTAACAAATATTGTACTAGGTGTAAACTTCATTTAGAAAATTACTGTACACATCAGTATGAGAAACGTAAATATAAATAAATTTCTAAACGCATAAAATTTTATGATATAAAATATTTAACAAGCCATTGTCGAATATTCGGAAGTATTACAAAAGCCATTGTGATATATATGTTAAAGTATTATTTAGAGCAGGGGTGGCCAAGACGTCGACCGCGAAGACATTTTAAGGTAGTCCGCGCGATCATCCCGATAATGACCTCGGATATTAACAATTTAATTTATGACTTATGGCATAGAATTAATGAATTATTTAAAATAAAAATTTACTGCAGTTTAAGCTTTAAAACCTAAAACAAACTGTGCAAAGTAATAGAATGAATTTGTCGTTTTACAATGGAGAATTAAATAGAAACAACTTGACAAAGTGGGATGCTTAAATTATATCCAGTAGGTGGCGCGATGTTAGCGACGCAGCGAGTCGACTAAAAGTCTGCTCGTCACACCCGCCCGTTTAATTTTAGTTCTCAATTAATCGTCTCACATCGATCCTCGCACAAAACACATCTCCTAGCTCAGCTATCCAACAGATACAAACACACATACATGCACTTGAACTCTGGCTCTCTCAGTGGAAAATTAAAGTAAACATCAACAAAACTGTTGCTGTCATGTTTTCAAAAAAAAGGAAAATTGAAGGAAATCTAATGTTCTACAATACTGCCATCCCTTGGGCCAAGGAAGTTAAATACCTAGGCGTTGTACTTGACCAGAGACTCACATGGAAGCCCCACATTAAACACATAACTACAAAGTTTCGAGTCAGTAAAATAACACTACACCCCCTAATCTCTCGAAACAGCATTTTAGCACTAGACCAAAAACTACTCATTTGTAAAGCCATGCTCGTTCCAATAATTACTTATGCCTGCCCGGTTTGGGGCTATGTCTGTAACACTACACTGATAAGACTACAACGACTTCAAAACATCACATTAAGACAAATCACTAATAGCACATATTACATAAGAAACGAAGCCATACACAGAGAAACAAACACACCTCAACTAGTTGAGATTATGATTAAAATCGCTAAGCGATTCCTTGCAAACATCATTAACGTTAACAATCCTACCATTCCCTCATTACAGTATAACGTTAATGACCAGCGCAACAGAAGGAGGCCAGGTGCCTTATTAAGAAATTATCACTATATAGTAATTATAAAAATATCATTTAGATAATAATAATAATAATAATAGTGATAATAATAATATTTATACATAAATAACTATAACTTAAATGAAAACGATTAGGTGATCTCTAAATAATGCTTAAAGGAAATATCCCTCCTCAGACAAAATGAAAGTTAAAATGAAAGAAATAAATTTTTATTTCAGCTCAAATTATTTCTAAGTCCAGCAGGCTTTCCTCAATTTTAACCCCCTCCCCCATTACTTTATTGTGAGAATGCATTTCGAAGATATGACTTCAAAGTAAGAGTTACTAACTATAATTCCATTGAAAGGACAAACGAGAGGCCAAGATATCTACAATTCATTTAAAAACTTTATTAATAAGACAGGATTTCCAATATATAAATTGGTTTCTATTACAACAGATGGAGCGCCAGCAATGGTCGGGAATCGAATTGGTTTTATTGCCCTGTGCAATAATGATGAGGAAATTCCCAATTTTACCAGCTATCATTGCATTATCCATCAACAGGTATTGTGTTCAAAAATACTAAAGTAAAATGATATAATGCAAAATTGCTTTTAAAATCGTCAATTCAATTCGTTCAAGAAGTCTTCAGAGACGACAATTTTGGGCACTTTTCGAAGAAACTGAATCAGAGTACGGAGATCTCTTATCGCACACAGACGTGAGGTGGCTAAGCCGTGGTGCTTTTTTAAACAGATTTCGTATTCTGTTACCAGAAATAAATTTTTTTCTATAAATGAAAGGAGAGCACCTTACTGAATTGGAAGATGAAAAACGGCTCATGAAACTAGCTTTCCTCTGCGATATCACTGCAAAACTTAACGACTTAAACCTAAATCTACAAGGAAAGAATATATGTTTAACAGACATGATAAGTGCGATTAAAACTTTATCGGTCTCAAAAGTTTTATAATAAATTTAAAAAGGTATGCGTCTCAATTAAGAAAACATGAATTGAGAAACTTCAAAAATATGGAGGAAGAGTGCATGCATAATCCAAACCGAGAATTCGAAGATTTCGCCGAACACTTAGATGTTTTATTTGAAGAATTTTAAAGAAGATTCGCTGACTTAATTAGGTTGGAAGAAATACTCAATTTTATGATATTTCCATTTAATGAAAATGTCAACATTGATGGAGTATCTTAAAAAATAGAACATTTAATAGATACATCAGTCACGGTCGAGGAAGAAATTATTAAATTAGGATGCGATATATTTCTCAAATCCAGAGCATCTAGGGAAACTGATTTTTGTAAATTAATTTCTGAGGAAACGTTTCGAAATATTTACAAACTGATTTCGTATTTGAAATCATACTTTGTATCGACGTATCTTTGCGAATCTGCTTTTTCAACCATGAACGCCATAAAAACAAAACATCGGTCGCATTTAACAGATGAAAATTTAATTTCGTGTTTATGCATTGCAATAAGCTCGTACCAGCCACAATATGATAAACTTGTCGCAGATATACAGTGCCAAATTTCAACTAAACGAAGTGAATAGGACGGTCAATTTTTGATATATGAATACTTTGATTATTTTCGTCAGCAAATTGTTATTTTGTAAATATTAATATTAAGTTTTTTTAGAAAAATTAGATAATTTACCATTTTTCCTTGTTACCGAAAATAAATATATAAACATGTACGTTACGTTAATTTAGCTCTGCCATTGGTAGACCGCCTTCGATTTTTTAAATGTGGAGTAGACCACGGATCCCAAAAGTTTGGCCACCCCTGTTTTAGAGCAATAAATGTAATATGTTTAATTTAATGACATTTGAATGTTTATATAACGTCCTGTATTGTACTTAAAATATATTCTTTGAAATTATGCATAAAACAATTGTCTGTCATCAAGGCCTATCGGAGGGCGGCCGACCAACCAACCATCTTATTGCTCCTATGATATTGGTAAAAGAAAGTAAAATACAACCGTAAAATTACGAGGTTATGACTAATTCAATCTGCAAACTGTTGTACACAAGGAAAGAATCATCGTAATCTTTCGACTAGAGAGATTATCGCTGCTAGCAAGATCTTCACACAATGAGGACAATACTTATTTTACATATGCATTCAATATTATTTGTCAGTTGTCGTTATTATATTCCTAATACAGCTTATCGTAGATTCTAGTAAATGTACTTTTAGTTCTATGTGCAGTAAGTAAACACGCAACCTAAACAAACGCAAACATCAGTTACTATATGGAGTCGTATCATTAGCGCGTGCCGTCGTCATTTCAACGTTTAGCAAATGTTGTTTTCAAAAATGTAAAATAAAACATAGACAATGAATGAAATGTGTAAGAACAGCAAACTGAGATCATTGAGCAATAAAAAAATTTTAGTTTTTTCCGCACTCTGGTCAAATGAATATCAACATTAAGCAGTGAAAAAAGTTAAGTAGTCTCCATGTGCTAGGCGATTAATGTCAATTTTTTAGTTAATATAAAATTTTTCATCATATCAATAGGGGAATGTAAATAAGGGTTGAACGTTGTTCAGCACACAAGTTGGTGATTTTTATTTAAAGCATATATGAAGAAGCTTAATTAATACCCTGCTTTCACACATCCCAAAGTTTATTGTTTTAGGATATGGGACTTAGACAAAGTCTTGCATGCCTTGATTTTATTTATAGCAACTAGGATCGGTAAAGTAATCTGAGGGCAAAACCTAGCATAAATTTTAAAATGTGTATGCAGTATTAAAGTTGGATTTATCCCCTATGTTTGTAAATTCTCCCATTCTCACTGACTTCCAATTCATACCTTAGGGAGTTTCATGCTTCTCTTATTTGATTCGTTAGAGAATCGTGGGTTTACTGATCGATGATAGTCTGTTGTTTTAAAATCAGGTAGTTCACTGCCGTTGCCATCCCCCTTCCCATTTGCGACTGTAACTCGTGTCGGTATTACCGCACAGCATTTATTTTCTCCACTTCATTTGAGTACAAGTCACCTTCATTCGAATAATTTTCATTAATCGAAACATGCTGAACGACTGAAGTGGAGGGAAAAATTTAAGTGACTTGACCTTTCTTCCGTAGCTTCTTGGTCTCATAGTTACGAATCAAATCGGGAGTCGGAAAATAACCTTGAAGTTCCTGTTTTAAAGTAACAGTTTATAATATACAATGTTGTATAACTGGTAATTATTGCTCGTTAGTGCATTTTCGGAGGCTAGTCGATGTAATTGTAGATAATGCTTCACAACCTTGTTTGTCATCGTTGCTGATTTCAATTTGATAATTCCAGGCGGTATCGTTTCATTTGATTAGACATATTATCTACTGTAGCTTCTTGGTCTCATAGTTACGAGTCAAATCGGGGGTCGAAAAATAACCTTGAAATTCCTACTTTAAAGTAACAGTTTATAATATACAATGTTTTATAACTGGTAATTATTGCCCGTTAGTGCATTTTCGGAGGCTAGTCGATGTAATTGTAGATGATGCTTCACAATCTTGTTTGTCATCGTTGCAGATTTCAATTTGATAATTCCAGGCGGTATCGTTTCATTTGATTAGACATATTCTCTACTAACATCATTGCCTTATTTTTAAGTAAAAATCTTGAAACATACAGTTCTTTGTGCAAAACTTGATCTTGAGTCATAGTTTGTTAAAGGAATAGTGCGGAGAATTAAACGTTCATTCATTCTTTTCGTAAGTAGAGACATATCTCAAATATACAGACTGATATTTTTCATTTCGATGTAAAGTAGTGCGTTTGGACTTCCTTTGGATACTACATTCTACCCTCAGTTTGAAATCTTTTATGCAGCCTAAGGGGGAAATTCACTTCGTTTCTATGGAGTTAAAGTATCTAAAAATGCAAAAGCGTGGATTAATTATAAAAGTGCGGAAATATTTTATTTATTACAGTCACTTAATAAAATAAATGATCAACACTAAAGATGTTTTCAAGAATTTAACAGAAACTATAAAAAATTAGCAATAAAAAAGGGCAAAATATGTAACAAGCTAGATATATGCTAGTTCAAAATAATGAGTTTGTGAAATTTTAAAGACGGTTTTCAACAGAATTTTTTAAGCACTTTACCTTGTTTTGAATTCTTATTAAAAGTCATAAATACGTTTTTATGCTGAAAGAAGAATATATTTTAGTCATTTAAATTTAAATACGGGCTCATTGTTGTAAATCTTTGCCGTCGCTTTCAGGCAAATGCAAAAACTTAAGAAATCAGACTACAACTTAACTATTAATTTCGTGATGCCAATTAGTTTTAACAAAAATTAACGTTTTCTAAATTCCTTACATGTCGAGTCTTTTTTCTCTGACAATATTAAGGAGTTTTGATTTTATATTTTGCTTTATGTGTCAGAACTTTAGTAAGCAAATAAAACACTCATTTTGTTTGTGCAAGGAAAATTAATTTGACTTGCTTATAGAAAAAGTTTTAAATACGTGTAGTCGAGAAAAGAAAGCTTTTGTCACGTGCTTCCATAATACGATTTCATGCTTGAAGCTTTCATTAGCCTTTTAATTCAATGCTTCAGGTTAAATTCTTGATTTTTTTTTAATTTACGGCTCTTCTTGCATAAAGTTACTATTCTTAAAACATATTTTCTTTTCTCATTTAACTTATTGTTCTTCTACATTAATCAGGTGGTGCAAATAATCTGTGTGGCTTATGCTAGGGAAAAAATGTGCGGTGGGACAACGTTACACCGAAGTTTAGCCACATTGTACGGCAAAATATAAACAGAAATAGATCAAAATAAGAATATGAATATCTAAGTTGAAGAATAATTCAAACTGCTCCCAAGATATTTTTAGCTTAGCTTATGGGAAAAAAAAGTGTATCTAATTTAGAATATTTAAAATCTAACACTTGAACTTAAGATACAAAACATTAATAAAAATACAAAACAAATAAGATAACAAATACATTAAATATTTTAGAATACAAAACCATTAATAAAAATTAGCTTAGCCCGAGTGCATAAGTTGTAACTTGCATATGCATGATAAAATACATGACAACTTTTAAAAGTTATCACATTTAAAGTTGTGGTAGATATTTTTATTTCTTTCTTCTTAAGAAAGTACTCATTTAACGTTTATCTGGATATTTCCGAAGTGATTTTAGTAAATTCCGGAGTATTTGTATTCAGCAGTGTTTTTTTTTTTTTTTTTTTTTTTTTTTTTTTTTTAAAAAAAAAGGTTCGCATTGTATAGATTTCGGTAAAGCCTAAAGTTAGAGGTTGCCTTTCTCGAGGACAGTAAAGTAGCTCATATCCATGTGTTACGCATGTGAAAACACATGCAAACTAGCAACTCTGTTGGCATGTTGTAAAGAGTACTGGCTGCCATTGCCTAGACCACGGATTCGGATTAACTGAATACTGTCTTTAGTGCATGAGGGCACTTAAATTACTCTCAAGCTAAAAGTTCTCTCGAGACTGAAATGAAGCTGCCGTTCTCAGGATTCTAGAAATTTCCTAATTGTTCGAAGCAGATGCATACAAAAAACTTACAGTATTGTTATTAGCATATTGATGTACATCACTTGAAAATAGACATATGTGGCAATTAATCGTCATATATATATACAAGCAGAATAATACTGCAAAATATAAGTAACAACTCATTCAATAAACAATGTTAAAAATTTTACGCTTCTGCAATATCAAAATACTGGGGCACCAGTACAGATACATACATGTAAGATACAAAACATTAAATAAACAGTGTTAGAAAAGTTCTTAACTTCTGCAGTATCAAAACACTGGGGCACCAGTATTAGTACAAGTATATAACTATACAAAACTATGCTATAATATGCATACACATACAACGATACAAAACTATATTATTATATACTTACACATAACGACACGAAACTACTAGAATATAGTTCCTTATCGTTGTTTGTATGTACTTCTGGTGGTGCCTAAATGTTTTATTATTGCAAAAGTGCAGAATTTTTTATCCGCGATTATTTAATGAATTATAACACATATAGTGTTATTGTGTTTGTGTATATATATATATATATTATAAGCAAAGTTGTAAGAACAATACAAAAAAGACCAGTTTTGGTCAAAATATTTTTGTGCAAAGTGCTGCAAAATTAAGGACATGAGAAGAGAAATTGTAGTTAGCTCGCCAAAAAGTTACCAAAAGCTGTGGCTCCAAGATAAATCCAACATATGCATAGTCAGTATTTTTTACATGTTCGAATTAAAAACTATATGTGAAATATTTTCAGTAATTTTAACAGAGTTTTAAAAAACAAATTAAATTGAATGAAGTGACATATTAGGCTACAGGTGAAATAAAATGTAAATTATAAAACACAGTAAAATACTAATCGATGGAACAAGTTAAAGGCAAAAAATAAAACTCAGTAAAAAACCAATCAATGGAACAAGTAAAAAATATATAAAAATTTAAAAATTAAAAAGCGGAAAATGGTAAATTAGCTTAATTCGAGGTCCACTCTGGCGTTCCAAGGGAAATTTTCTGAGTGAACATTGAACCAAGCTAACTCCATTACGCGTATCGCCGAAACAGACAATTGAAACTTTGTGTTACAAAAATTTTTTAATTAATTAAATAAACTGTCCTAAAAAAATTTTTTTAGTCTCAATTTTCTGTTCCAATTTCCCGAGCGTCCGCATAAATTGACACATTAAGGTGTAAAAAATGTAAATGCAATTCCGATGTACAGCAATAATAAAAATAAAAATAAAAATAAATAGCAGTATGCTATTAGTCAAAATATACAATAATGTACGGGCTGGACCTGCAAGCTTAGAGAATTAAAACTTTATAAAGGAATATGAAATCTAATTTAAAGGAATAAGGAAAAAATAAAACAACCAACAGCGTGGGTCTTGCTAAGAACAAGAAAAAAAAATTTTAAAGAAATATAAAAAACAGGCCTGTGGCAATGCTGTCTTCTCTTGCGTGGAGTAAAACAAAAAGGGGTCGTAATTCCCCTCCGCGCTTTTCACTGCTCTCCAACTTGTCGTGTGACGTAGGAAGGGGAAAACAAGGTCACTGGGCAATAGCCAATGTCAGAAGACTGTCCGTTGGCGGGAACCCGCCTAAAGCCAAAGGGGGCGAAAGACGTGGAAAAATTTCAAAATGGCGTCTGTCAAGTAGTTTTAAGAAGGAGAACTGGTTCAGCACGCTGAGCGCGTATTCCAGGGTTCGAGTCCCTGGTTGGGCTCCATTGTACAGACATTAGGTAACTTGGATGCAGGAAAGATGAAAAATGAGCAACGCCCTTGCTGGGAATCGAACCACAGACCTGTGGAATACGCGCCCAGCGGGCAGACATCTACACTACGAAGGCATTCTAAGAAGACAGGAGAAATACCTTATAATGTATCTGTTTCGAACAATCAGGAAATTCTAAGAACTCTGAAGCTCCATTTTAAGCGAAAAGAACAGCATATGCATTGGCCCTTTCTTGTCCTATTCAGCTTAGCAGGTGAATAATTAAAAGAGAATGCTTTTAGCCTCATGGCTTACTCCATCTCTTCTGTTGTACTTTCGTTGCATTGCAGACATATCTCCAGATGTTTGAACGAAATTGTCCTGCATTGCAGCATAAGGAATCCTAGAATAACTGGCAGGGCTTAAACTTATTGTTAGAACCATCTCCAAGTAGACCAGCTGCTCTGTCGGTAAAGTATCATAAAGTTCTCTCGAGAGGCTGAAGGTAGGAAGAAACATGGGAATAGCTCGGATCCCTTTCCCGGAGATTTTCCTTCAAAACTGATACAGATTTCGGCAGATTCGTACTGCTACCTGTAACATGCCTTAGCCAACGAGAGACGGAACCCTCACCTCTTGGCAGTCTTAAATTTTGTGCACCCGATTTGGTTACGGGTCCAGATTAAGGAAATCAGAATCAGCAACAGCCACGGAAACTCTCATGTAGTGATTCGGTTATCTCGTGTTTAGATCCTCCGCAAATTACTAGTAATTAAAGCTTTTGCACTCAGCCGTTGATGGGTTTGTTATTCTTAATATGACCACATTTTGCTGTTTAATGTGCATAAAACTTATGGTACTTAAAATAAATCAAAAGCACATTTCATTGCTCTTTAAATTAATGTAAGCTTTAAGGAGAACATTGGAATTTCATTTAAAGGTTTTGCTTTAAATCAGATGAGTTACACCCAAGATATATTGGAAACGGTCCAAAATCGCGATATTTCAGTTTTGTTCGATCATAATGCAGCAGCATTTCTTAGCTGAAATTCTAAATTAAATCTTAAAGACGTACAAAAAATATTTCTTGGCCTTCAAAACATTTGTATTTCCTAAAATTATTTACATTTCTCTAAAATATTTGTATATTTCCATTCCTTTCTTCTTATTAGGTGTATTTAAACAGTTATTTTGCCTTTTCCTCTCATTTTTAGTCTTAAAGCTCTTAAATGAGATTTTAGTTTTAAAACATCTCGAGATATTGGGCAAATGCAGTGAATAAGAGTTTAAGCAGAAACTTATAATTTTGCTCAAATAAAATTTTCTACTTATGAAAATATTAAATTCTAATATGATTTATTTAAATCTAAAATGTGTACATGCTAAACCATTTTGTCAGTAACTGCAGTTTTGTCAGTACACACACACATATATGTATATTTTATCATTATCTGATGTATTTACTTTTAGATTTTTGTTCCTTAAGAAAAATTCTTTTTCGCGGGATTAATTAATTTTGTATTGGAAATCATATTTTTTTATTAGTGTTGTGCATTATAAGGAAATAATTCAATTCGAAAGATATTTATTAATACCAAATTGGATAATGAATTAATTAAAGTAACAGCGGCCTTTTTCCAACGTTTTCCGAATAGCTTCGTAATTAATCAGGTCTTGCAATTGAAAGTTCCAGAAAAAACATAGTTAATTTGTGAATAGAAATACATAGCAGAATATAAATGTATTTTAAGTATGAATATTATGTTAGAAAATAATGCATGTTGTGGTTCTGTACGAAATATGAACAACTAAAATTTTCAGAAATATTTTCACGACTTTAATATATGTTAGCTTAATTACTTTCTTTAAGAAATATTCTTCACTTATGCTAATAAATCTTTATTCTCGCATTACTTACATATCACTGAGACGAAACAACTAAAAATACAAAATTTTTATGCGCACTTAAAAAAAAAAAAAAGAAAGAAAAGAAAAGAAAAAAGAAAAAGAAAAGAAAAGAAAAGAGGCATTCAAATAGGCTTCCATCGAAATTACTCTCTTTGCCACTCGGAGAAAATACATTTAAAATAAAATCAATGCGTTGCGTTTACATTCGGGCATCCTGAATTAGTTACGACCTCGGAACATTAAAAACTTAATTAAATCTATAATATTAAAATGTATAGTTCAAAAGCCTTTAACTGTCATATACATTCACCGTCCTTTTCTATTTTTGTTTCGTGTCCTAGTTTTAGTAATATACGACGTGTTGTTATCGTTATCAGCAACACTAATGTCATCACCATCATAATCGTCCTCCTCTGATTCAGCTTGATACTGCCATGATTTTAATTGGCTCACATGAGCTGTCGTACTAAAGAAACGTCTTTTCACTTTCTGTTCTAAGTGAGTCACACTATAGGTATCACTTGGGAAAACCTCTGTAACTACCAAAAGTCTTCGATATTTTGGTTGTGTTTTGGTTGATTCTCCAGTTGATTTAAGTACTTGTTAAAAACAGAACCTTTAAAATTTCGCGCATAATTATCGTTTGTGAGAAGCACACTGCAACTCAACGCTTCTCTAACAACACGCTGAGAACAAACGGCGGATAAATAAAATATGTATTCCATGACATGTAAGCAACGTATTCATGAGAGAAAATTTTGAATAAGTTAATGTTATTTTAAATATATTCCACTGTTCGGCTACGTGCGGCCTCTTTATTTAGTTACGCTGTTTTTATTTTAATGCTAATTCAACATCGAAGGAGATACAGTCACCACGGGAAGAACAGGTAGGCTGAATTTTGATATTCTTGTTGAAATAAAATCCTTTAAAGAAAATAAAAAATTATTAATTTTGTAACATGGCATCCTTCGCCGGGATGGTGATCTGTATTTTACGTAATATGATATAATTTGTCTGAAATATATTTGAGTATCATATTTAGTATTGAATTTGATTTAAGCATACAAACATAACATAAATTAAGTAAAATGGCCACTAAAACATTACCAATGTGTATTAGAAAACGTACAACATTAAAGGTTCAACATTACGTCAGTTACAAAACTTTGTTCAAAATTTGAAGCAGAAATTACAAAAACAGAAGTAACTGCCGATGATAGTGAGCTTGATTTTTACTTAGAACAATTAAACGACAAATTTGAAAGTCTTAAATTTGTTTATACCGAAGTAGAAAAGTTAGTAGATCCCAAAGATCCTGATAAAGAACTTGATAAAAACTTGATAAAGAAGAATACAGAGAAAAAAATCATTACATGGAGATTTAGAGCAAGCAAATATTTACGATGTCTGAATCAAATGAATAAGTCATTCAACTTTTCCCATTCATCAAATAATTTGGATGCATATCCTCAGCAAACGCTTAATGTGAAATTACCTAAAGTTACAATTTCAAAATGTTATGGAAAGTTAAAGTGATTGGTTTACATTCTGGAACTCATTCGAAACATCGATACATAATAATAAATCACTTGATGATGCTATTAATTTCAATTACTTAAAAGCCCATTTAGCTGGAACTGCTTTGGAAACTATACAAGGTTTTTTTTTTTTTTTTTTTTTTTTTTTTTTTTTTACACTCATGTCCATAAATTAAGGATAATTCGGAGTCACGCAGAAATCGAACTTTAAAATAAATACATCACCTGTAAAATCACTACACACATCTTCAAGAATCATATGCAAATTTCAAGAAATAACCAGATGACACCGATGGTACGTCACAATGACGAGAGTGTAAGAGAGTGATATATAAGGAATACAGGGAAAGAAGTAAAATTGTTCGTAGGTGCTTTATAAGCATTTCAGTGCAATAACCGAATAGTTATGACACAAAGGACGCATTTGGATGATTTTTTACGTGGCAGAATTATCGGCCGTCTGGAATGTGGGCGTACCCAACTGGAAGTATCAGACGAACTTGGAATTGCCCAGAGTGTCATCTCCAGGCTTTGGCAACGATTCCAAGATGATGGTAATGTGAGTAGACGTTACAACACAGGTCGCCCGAGAGTTACAACGCCGAATGAAGACCGGTATTTGGCAGTTACTGCCAAAAGAAACAGGCGGAGCACAGTCTCAGACCTGTTTCGTCAGCTTTCTTTAGCCACTGGTACAACAATTTCAAGGCAGGCCGTGTACAGACGCTTAGGGCAGATTGGTCTATATGCTCGTAGACTGTCAGATGCGTTCCACTTACTGCAACTGACTGTCGCCTTCGGTTAGCCTGGAGTAGAGAACATGAATTGTGGACACCGCAACAGTGGGCTTGTGTGATGTTTTGTGACGAGTCCAGGTTTAGCTTGCAGTCTGATTCTCGTCGGACTTTCATATGGAGAGCTCCAGGTACCCGTTACCACCAAGAAAACATCATTGAACGACACCATTACGGTGGTGCAGGAGTGCTCGTTTGGGGTGGAATTATTCTGGGTTCCAGAACTGACCTGCATGTTCAAATTGGAACCATGTCAATAGCACAGAAGGCCGTGCTGATCCATAGACAATTGAGCCGTAGTCCAATCTACAGCGGACAAGGGCTCTGTAGATACGAAGCGTTAAGCCACGTTCTGCACCCCGCGTGATATTCGCCAGTATATTTAAAATTTTTTAAATATTTCTTCCTCAAATATTGCACAAGTGGAAAGCAAGTCAGTTTGCGGTCGAATACCAAACCCAAAAATTTTATTTCGGCACAACTGGACTTTGTGAACTTTTGAGATGAAGCTCCGGCTCAGCATGGACACCTCGCTTTATACTGAAGTGCATGCAATCGGTGTTCTGTTCTGAAAACATAAATCCATTTTTCCAAGACCACGTATGTATCCTGTTAAGAGCAATCTACAATTGTCTCTCCACTATCTTATATCTGCCCTTCGCAACTTATCTGGAGATCGTCAACATATGATGAACCTGAGATAATTGAAGTTCGTTCTTTTAGAACATATTTTATTTTTAAACTGAGAATTGTCACACTAAGAACACAGCCTCTTCTTGAATAAAGACATCTGATAGTATAGAGCCAATCTTTACTTGAAAAGTCCTAGCCTTCAAGAAATTTTGGATCAAAATAGGCAGGTTACTTCTCAAGCCACTAGTGTGAAATATCATGCAAAATATCGTATCTCCACGCCTTATCTATGTCGAAGAAGCTTTTTCTATGTCGAAGAAGAGAGAAATCAGGTGGTTTCTTTTAACAACTGCTTTAAGAATAGAGTTTCTAGAAGGAGCATATTGTCTATGGTTGTTCTGCCTCTACGGAAACCACTCTGATATGGGAATATAATGATGTTATTTTCGAGGTAATAGACTAGACGGCGGTCAACCATTTTTTCAAACAGTTTGCAAACACAACTGGTAAGGACTATAGGCCGGTAGTTGGAAGGATTTTTTGCATCTTTTCCTGGCTTTGCCATGGGTAAAAGGAAATGTATGCTCCTTCCACACTCAATTGTAAAGAGAGATAAGGGCAGTCAGTGACATAAACGAACGATGCTTCAGGATTTCATAGCTTATCTGGACCAGGACATTATCTGGACCAGGACTAGATCTATTGCTTGGGACAAAGCTCTCTTTAGCTCAAACATGCTGAAATCACCATTATAGTGTTCCGAGTTGGAAGAATAGAAAGGAATAGGCAATTTCTCGGACTAAAGCTTGAACTAAAGAAATGCTGGTAGGTAGTTGCTGCCACTGCAAATGACAGCAAAGGTCTTACCGATGACATTTGCAATATCAGCAGTGTTGCTAATTATCCGGCCATTTATTCCCGAAAGGAAAATGAATGGTCTTTGTATATTCCGCATTCTTTTCTAACTTTTTCCCAGTCTCTTTTGCTTGGTGTACAGACATATAGGAGATCCATGAATCCCTCTGGTTCTGCTGTCTTACCCGTCTTACATTTGCTTTGGCTTTCTTGAAGGCAATAAGATTTAACAAAGTGGGGTATCTATGAAAGACTCACCAAGTTTTTCTTTGTTGTCTCAGTGTTTTCTGGCAATCACGGTTCCACCAAGGTTTTTCTAACTTTTCCCCAGTCTTTTTTGCTTGGCGTGCAGACATATAGGAGATCCATGAATCCCTCTGGTTCTGCTGTCTTACCCGTCTTACATTTGCTTTGGCTTTCTTGAAGGCAATAAGATTTAACAAAGTGGGGTATCTATGAAAGACTCGCCAAGTTTTTCTTTGTTGTCTCAGTGTTTTCTGGCAACCACGGTTCCACCAAGGTTTTCAGTACTTACGAAGATTTTTAGATGTGAAAGATATAGAATTCTTATCTGCCTGAATGATTTTATGAGTAATTTTCTCCATTGCTTCATCAACAGGCAAATGTTCACCATTTGCTCACTCATCTCAAAAAGTGACGAGAAAAGTTCCCAGTTCGCTTTATTTAAAATGAAGTGCGTCTCGGAGTGGATGAATCTCCAAGCACTGTAAATGACACGCAGATAGGAAATTGTTCGCTATCAAAGGGATAATTTCTAACAGACCTCGTGGATTTTACAACACTGTTGTGTGTAAAAGTAGGTAAAAGTTGTATTTGGGTGTAGTTGAGAACTTGCTACTATTCTTCTAGCTTCAGCATATGAAATGTTTCTATTTACTTTGTAAAACCTATCTCTATTATTCCACATAAACTAAATTAGATTCTACAGTATACCTGGCGAATTCTCGCACATAAGTGAATAAATCGCACAGGAGAGAATAAATAACCAGCACAGAAAAAGGGTGAAAATAATCCTTTATTAATTCAAGCTAATTTAACAGAAGGGCACGGACTTCGTGCGTTACAAACACCGTCCACTTGCGGTGGGAACTAAAACGTAGAATATTATTCAAGTCAAACCTGAAATAAATAGTGCAAGAGCGCACTTCAGTTTACGCCTAAGAGGTGTACTCACAGAAAATCTAAACAGCGTGATGCTGATCTGATAAGGGCAACAGGCTTACTAGCGTGACCGCGAAATAACAACGAAACGTGCGCTTGGCTAGCGAAACGCGCTATGAATAAACTGAGATATTCACACGTTTAAATAGCACTTCACTTAAATTTAAATTTACATCCTGCCGAGAGAATGTGAGGGGAAGTTAAAGAGTTTAGAACAGGAAATCCAACTTAAAATAAATTTGTTATGCAAAATAAGGAAAACCCTACAGTTTTAGCTGGCTGAACTTCTCTTTCCAGTTTCCATTTTGGACATGAACGAGAAAAGGCTGGGTGCTCATCCTTGCAGTTTACACATAATGGCACAGCGGTGCAATTATCAATAGCATGACCAACTGTTGAGCATCGAGCGTACTTAAGGTTGCCACGACAGGACGTCTGTGACCAAAGCGCTGGCATTGGAAGCATGGCATGGGGTTGGGAATATATAGTCTTAGAGGGAACTTAGGTAACAAGTTAACGGACCTCATACACCTTAAAACCCTTAAGATCTTCGAATAAGTCACTGTTGCAAGAATTGGATACTTTATTACTTATTATTGCTTATTTTAAAAGCAATTACTTCTAACATTTTACAGCCGATTACATAACACAGCTGCTTTGTGTACTAGTAACAGAAACGTTTGTGTTGTCACAAATATATTTATAATTTTTTCTACTTTGTGACAACATTTTTTATGCGTTCACATCAAGTTTCCACCTTGCGCGCGCAGCTTAAAACGTTCTGTTGCATCTATTAATTCCATATTTATATATAGCTTTTATAACATTTGAAAACTACCGTGAACTAAAAATCCTAAGAATTTCATGTTAAAGTTTTATTTTATTTGGAGTTGAGTTTATAAAACGTATTTTATTAAAAAAAATCTTTATTGTTTTCGTGCATAACATTTTTTAACATTAAAATATTAATCAGATTTTGGGTTCAGTTAGATGATAGTGCATGTAAAGTATTCCATCAAATTTCAAGTATGGACCATTAGCCTTTTTTAAAATATCATGCGCACAATGTGGAAACATGACATGAACACATAAAAAAAAATTTGTCACAAAGCAGATTAAATTATAAAAATAATTTGGCAACACAAACGTTTTAATTACTAGTTCCCAAAGCAGCTATATTATGTAGTCAGCTGTAAAAAGTTGGAAGTAATTGCTTTTAAAACAAATAAAATATCCCAATTCTTGTAACAGTCACATATTCCAAGATCTTAACGGTTTTAAGGTGTATGTGTTCCCTTAATATTCTTCGGCAGAGCAGGTGAATTGAAGGTCACGATCACGTGTTTCGTGTCAATCAACTGACCTTCCTTACGTATCTTGATCCGCCTAGCACCATAGATCTTTAACTCTGGAATGAAATCTGAAACAAACAGAAAGTAGATTTCAGAGATCACAGCTCTACAGAAATTGAGTGTTTTATGCACTGATACAGTTACAGATACTTGTCCAAGTTTGGTTTGTCGTAAAAGGAAAGCAGGCTAGGTTGCCGAAACAGTATCAGTAAGCAGGTCTCCAGAACGGAGACGCTTTATGTTCCTTGGCTGACCTATGCATCAATGGATGTATCTGCGTACTAGGAAAGAGGATATCTTTTGCAGGCCACCAGAGGGACTAGAGACAACAAAGAAGCGCGGTTAATTAGTAGTTCTGTTGGCATTTGCATCGGTACGTATTTTCTTACTAACAGATTTATCAGTTCAATACTTTAGTTGATTTCATTCGACTAAGTTTTTTTATGTTAAAAATAGAAGCCATGTTTGAAAGAGAAGCGTTTCGGGTCCGACCGCCCCGCGCACCACAGAGCCCAACAAGGAAACACAGAATCCTATGTTAGGGATAACCAGATCTATACGCAAATTGAAGCTCCACAGTCGGCTTTCCCAAAAGCAGGTTCTCCAGAGAGCTTACCCCAAGCCACTGATATACTGACTAGCTGACTAGTGACCAGCTAATGAGTCCCGACCCGTGAGCACGACAAGGGCCTTCCGTTTAGCTGAAGTAGAGGCCAAACCTGTGTATTGAGGACAGTACCTCGCCCCTCAACTACCAGGACCCTCCCTTCCAGCGACACGGGTCTCCATGCACGGCAAACACGTGGACAGTTTTCTCGCCATTCGAGAACTAGAGACAAGGGCTGTTCCAGTTTCTCATGACGAGCCCCAACCTCCAAAGAGCAAAACCACAAGGGAGAAGGGAAGGAGACGGAAAAGAGGATAGATCACTGTGGCTCCAGACGCATGATACCCATCTCATCAAGACGACGATCGCCTGAAGGGCTAGAGTACGTCGGGATTGCCACACCCGTACTCACAAAAAGTGAGACCCTAAGGAGTTTATTAGATGAATCAAATAGCGAAAATTTTAAATTTGAAGTGTTTAAAGCCGCACTTATAATCGTTCTGCCCCGTGGTAAAAGACAGGGCAGAATTAGAAGCGGAAATATTTAGTAGATAAGAGACTAATGTCTAAGCAATGACTGAATTTATACTGAGAAAAATACAACTGGTAAATTTATGGTACTGAAAAAAAACCCGATGTGGAGGTTATGCACATTATCTTGCCTAGGTTGTTTCACTAATTCTGGAATTTGTTGAATTGCGATAATTTGTTGTGCAAATTAGACCAATTATTTGAGTTCGCGGAAGAACATGAAAGTAGGTGAGTATCAGAAAGTTCGCATACTTCCAGTATATGACCGGAGATCGAGCGGACAGTGTTGTAGATCTGTAGCAGAAGGAAGCCAAAAGTTTGACGCCGTAGACGTTTTATAAATGTAAAGAAAATTTCACCAGCTAATGATGGCCGCCAAAATAAATCGCAAAAGTGGGTGCAGACACCCAGAAAAGGAAAAACTCTTTCTGAGATCCAACTAAATAAACTGGTAATAAAACATTTGTCCTTGTCAGTCATTAAAATCCTCTTGAACAACGAACCAGCGATTGTATTTTTGGATGAATGGCGAAAAGTATTTTCTCTACAGAAAATGTTTCTTTAAAGAACGTTAAGCGGTGCAGAGTATTTGGTATTCAAGGAACGCGAGTTATTGTCTTCCTGTGCAAACAGTGTGACAGTGTGAACGCATAAGAAACGTCACATTGAATGTACATGTGACAAATGAGAACTATAAGGTGGTTTTCTTTGTTGTGCAAAACGTGCAGGCACAAGTAATTTGGGGGATGGTCTTTTAAAGGTGGCGGAGGAGAAAATTAAATTTCAAAAAGCTACATTTCACTTGGATATAAATAAACTGGAAGGAAAGGGATATCCGCTTCGGTCCTTCGACTTGAAAGAACTGAAGCCGGAGATAACGCTTCTTCTCGAAATAAAACAGATCGTAAGAAAATTTTCAAATTTACTTGACGATGCCTCATGTTTAACCCAAGTAGTAAACCACGATATTGACGCCAGAAATTACCTCCCTCCCACCTACCGAGCAATACTCTATCGCAAAGATAAAGAAGAGGTAACTTACAGACATATCGAAGAAAAGTAAAAAGAAAAAAAAGAAATTATAGTTCCGATAAGTAGCCCTTAGACTAGCCGGGTAGTAGAGTACCGAAAGAAAAATAAGCTCCCATCGATGGAATTTGAAGGATGACATTTTGCAGTTGATTGTAAATAGCATAACAAAATATCCAGTTTATCAATTGCCATTTAGAGAGGAAGTTATTCGAAAATTTATATCTACAAAATACATAATGACTCTGAATCTCAACTCTGGATATTTTCAGATATAGTTGAAGCCAGAGGTTATACCAAAAAACCGCATTTATTACCAAATCAGGAGTTTACATCTTCCTGAGAATGCCGTTTGTCTTATGCAGAGCACGCCTCAGTTACAAAGAGCCATGAATGTCATTCTTAAGACCTGGCCTTGGAAAAATACATTTATTTACTTAGACGATATTATTCTTGCTGGTGAGAATATAGATGAATATATTCGGGATTTACATGAAGTTTCTCGCTTCTAAAAGGAGCTGTATTCTGATGGCCCCTCTATTTATCATAAATACGTTTCTTATTTATGAACTTTTTCTTATAAATAGAAGAAACTCTTTGAAGTAAAAGATCTTTGAAAAAACGATGTTCATATTTTTCTCTTGATTCAAATATGTTTCATTTTTAATTTTGGAAACCATCCCTAACTTAATACACTCTATTCCAGCGAAGAAAATATACTTCTCACCATGAGAGAATTTAGCAATTGGTAATTTACTTGAGATTTTCCTTCTTTATTTTGAGATGCGATAATGACAATTTTGGAAAACTCCTCATAAATAATACTTAAAGTCAGAAGATAATAAAAATATCGTAAAAGGTGAACAAAATTCTTTTTAGAATATGCAGATTAAAAGAGAAACGTTTTAGGCATTTTTCAGTAAAAGCGACAGCAAAGGAAAAATTAGGTTGTGTTATTTTTACCCTTGAATGACATTTAACGAATCGTGCTTTCCATATTTTTATTGAAAAATGAAACATGGTTTAGCAATCTCTGAAGTTTCGCAGGGTAAAAATAATGTGATTGAGTTCCCATCTGTGTACGTGCATGCGTGTGCTCTGAATACTTTAAACCCTTTGACTTATCGGTCAATTACATAAATGTTAGCGAAAATCTGCGAAGTTAGCAATAAGAAAGATCTAGAATGAAAAGCGTGTAACGCCCATTCTTTTAAAGAAGGTGTGAACTAACAGAACGTGATTAAAATTATCAGTTACTTTTTTATTATTTTGTATTAAAGAACTTCATTTCCCAAATGAAAAATCTGTTATTAATTTAATACGCACATATATTTGTATGAATACGTTAAACCATTGAAATTATACTCAGTTAATATGATAAATATTACTCTCTAAAATGAAAATTTAAAAATGCTGAAATATCATATTTGTACAGCCGTAATGTATTTATTTTTCTTCATTTAATCTCGGTTATACCGTCTAAAAAGTTTTGAAATTCTCAAAAGACTAGAAGAAACAAATCTGATATGGACACCACATAGTTCCTTGTACGGGCTATGAGATTATACTCATTTTTGTTGCACTTCATTTAAGCATATTTCCTGGGTATATTCGTAGTTAAATTAACCGAACCTTCAGCGAATTTCGGAAATGATATTAAAAATTACAACTTTTGAAATTAAATATCCCGTTCAATTTTTGTCATAGAGTCAATCTCTGTGCATTTTTTCACGAGTATAAAACTTTCTCTTTACAAACATTTAAATTGAAGTATTAATTAAAACTTACATGAGATTCATTTTTAGGTCTTAAATATGTCTAGTCAAACCTGTTAAGCAATAAATAGCAGGTCTATATTCTAAAATATAAACGTAACATGCTGAAAAAAAAATTTAGCACAAGTTCAACGTTAGCACAAAATCTATCTATCTGGTCTTTGCACCAGAAAAATTTCTATCCAGCCAGCACCCTGGTAGAATCTATTCTCGCTAATATAATAGATCGTTCGGAGCACATTTGTTCTTGATATTGCCGAGTTTCATTATGCAAAAATAACACTAATTTATGCTAACAAGAAGGAATATGCAGACTTAATTCATGTATGATCTATCTATTTTAATTCCATTTATGTTATAACATTAAATCTCGAACATTAATGGCTAAAGTTAACTATTAACTGTATTAACAAATGATAATTATGTTTGTTTACTTTAGGTGCTATGCAAAGCAATGGCAAAGATTCAGTGTATCGTTCCAGATACTCAGAGTTACAGTATATCGTTTCATGTGACATTTTTTGCATGTTTAAATATAACGTTTTGCAAAGATCCAGTGTATCGTTCCATGTGATATTTTGGTGCTACTTTGGTAGACGGTTGCACGGATTTTTGGCGATTTACGTTGGCGTAATTGTTGGCGCGATTTCTACAAACGTCAGCCATCTTGAAAAACGCTGTTTTTACGCATTTTACGTATTCGAAACTTAAAAAAAAAAATAAATATCGTTAGAAATAATGGACTAATATTTTTGTTGAAAATGTCGTTTTTTAAGATGGCAGGCAAGTGTAAATAAATACATTTACTATGAGTATAAAATACTAAAGTAAGGTTATTATTACTTTCATATAGCAAAGAAGAGAATAAAAACACCGCTATAAAAACATTGTGCCAACGTTTAATTAGATTAAAATATTACTGAACTTGAATATCGAAATAAAAAACATCATCCAACATTTAAAAGAATTAGAATATTATTAAATTTAAAGACTTTAAAATACGTTATATAGAATATAATATATATATATATATATATATATATATATATTAGAATAAATACATTTACTACGAGTATAAAATACTAAAGAAAGGTTAAATTATTACTTTCATATAGCATAGAAATAGAATAAAAATACCACTATAAAAACATTGCGCAAACGTTTAATTGGATTAAAATATTACGTAAATTGAATATCGAATTAAAAACCATCATACCAACGTTTAAAAGATTTAAAATATTACTTAAATTAAATACTTTAAAATAAGTAAATAAGAACGCTTCGTACACTATAGCTAAAATGACAGCAATTAGTTTATTGTCGGTAAAAAAGGAGGAATGTCTAATAATTTTCTTACCGTTACAGCGGTTATTTCTTCCAACATGCCCACAATATCATATACGGCCATCTCAGAATCGGCTCTTCTAACGGTCTTCATCTGTGATCTAAATTTTCGCACTTCATTGAAGAAACAATTAGCGACGTTTGCTTCAAAAATTAAAAATAAATTTCCTCTGACCCTTGTAAGAATTTATAAATAAATCTTTGATTAGGAAAGCCAGGCTGGCGAAAATAAGGTCTCAAAGAACAATTTTTTGATTCCGAAACCCAAAATTCTTGGTACTTATCAAAAACAACATTCATCTTTGAAGGAGACATTTTTGAAGGAATTCGAAGATATGAATTAAATTTTAAAATGGCGCGGTAATGCACAAATTTTCAGCATCCTATCAGGGAGCTGATTACAGCTCATTAATGCACAAATATTCTAAAACCAATCAGAGAGCTGATTACATCACGCCTAGAATTAAAATTATTTAAATAATCATACATAATAAAATCATTTTAAAAAAGAAATGCAAAATTAAATTGTATTTTAATATTTAACAGCCATAAATAATGTTTAAAACATTAGATTAAATTTATAGATATTAAAACCAATTACTTTTAAAGTAAGGTGACGTCACTGATTACATCATCCACAGCATAAAATTTCATAAAATATGATAAAGAATAAAATTTTTATTTCAAATAAAAATGCAAAATTAAATTGATTTTTAATATTTAGAAGCCATAAATAATATTTAAAACACGGAATTTATGCATAATAACACGCATTATTTTTTAAATAAAATGTCTACAAAGTATCGGTTACCATAAATAACTTATCCAGCAATGGGTTTACCATAAGTCGTATTACTCGCCAAAAGAAAAATTGCCAAAAACTCGCCAAAATCCGTGCAACCCTCTACCAAAGTAGCACCGATATTTTTTGCATGTTTTAAAATAACGTTTCTTGTGTTCATAAAAATTGTGATATTTTACATTAATAAAAGACTTGAATTTTGATAAATGAGATTCAGTTTTTCAATCAAAATGAAACAAAGTTGTAAGCTGCACTGAATTACAAAAGGAACAGGACAACATTTCATATCATAACAGATGATCATATGAACTGGCAACCACATATCAGACACATTAAATAAAAACTCAATAAACTGGCTAACAGTATGGAAACAACAGCAGCACCTTCTTAGGGGAGGTCATCGCGGATGCTCAATTCTGGTATCAGACGGTAGCAGAAGGAATCTCATTGCTAGAGCCTCAGTATGGAGAACAAGCCTCTCATCTCGTACGGAGAATCCTTTAAACAATTGAAGCTTATTTCCCTGAAATATTAAAAAGCTGTATAATTTATATATCGTCGTCCATTTTGTCGGTTTTCGGAAACTATTAAAAATAAAAATAATTTCAGAAAGCAGACTAGCAATAATCTATGTCTTGCAGCAGAGAAAATAATAGCGTGTAGCCTTAAGCTTTATCCATTGTATAGTAAGACATTATAAAAAACTACTGCAATTATTCACAAGTAATGCATGCGTGGCTATAGGTGTTGCCTTTTTTTTTCTCACAAGGTGAGAAATATGCATTCATACAGATTCTTCATTATTTAATTTTTTTTAAATACAATTCGATAACATTTGGTGGTGACAGTTTGAAAAGTTATTCGGAGGGAAAGTTAGTTTAAAGACCAACAGCAGCTCTTATGCTAATAAAATCTTACGACTAAGGTGAAAATTGCATAAAAATTTACACATGTAAGGATTCTGATAATATCATGCAAAAATAAGGCTAATAGTATAAATTAATCATGCACTTGACAGTTCTGCAGCTACATATATCAGCAAGATTTTTCTTAATTTCAGGCTGGAAGCTTTTAATTAGGTGCCAAAATACATTACATATAGAAAATAGTTATTTTAATAAAAAAATGTAACTTAATTGGAGCAGAATTTTTTATATATAAACATTAAAGCTCGCAAAATAACTGGAAGTATGAAAAACTTTACAATTAAGAATCAGTATTTTATCCATGCAATTTTTCTTTCTCTTAATTAGTAGTTCCAACAAACTAATTAAAGTTTTTAAAGTTTTTGAAATATAGATATTTTGAAATATTTTAGCAAAGAAATAAAGCGTCCTGTCAAACATAAACAGCAAAGAGAAATACAGTGTGTAACTAGCTTTTTAAATTGTTTTGCGTCGGACATTCAGCTAAATAAAATCTTTTAATTTAAATGAAAAGTAATTTATCTTTATTTTTGTTGATGAACGTTGACAGGAAAAAAGAAATTATGCTTCGGTTTCATTCTTTTCCAGACAAAGACTGTGTATGTGAATTCTAATTTTTACACTAGAATAAATTTAATTTCGGGGATAAAACATTCATTTTTTTTTCATTTTTGTTCAACATTTTTCTTTCTCAATAATTAATGTTTATAAATAATCATTTTTATATAACTACGGAGAGGATAGACACAATGCGTCATTGCTTCCAAACATTTTTATTTCTTCTCTCGTAACTACGAATGCTTGTTGCATGCTCAAAATATGCGGTAACGCTTCGATTATCTGAGGTAATTAGAACCATAATTATCTCCGGTAGTTGAATATTCGGAAAATAGAGACTAAATTTTAAACCATGCATGTTTTCTTTCCCAAAAAGTATTCTGAAATTCCTAATGTTAAATTCTAAAAGTAAACAATACTACATCTAATAATTTTGTAAGAAACTCTTTTATTACTAGATAAAATCTGCTCAATTCATTCAACAAATATTCCATAAAACATTTTAATTTTGTGATAAAAGTGTTCATGAAAAATTGGGGGTTAACAAGTTTCATCAAAATTTAATCAAAGTGTGAAATTCTGACAAGTTTCTTACCAATACTTTTATCAGACAATTTATAAATGTATGCTAATTTTTTTGTATCATTCTTCTAAATCTATCAGCTATCAGCATAATCATATTAATTTTATATCACACAAAGAGCCATATAAGGAGCACCAGCACATTCCTCTAAATACTAAAGAGGTTTTGTTCAATGCTTCAGCGCTTTTGAGTGACCTAGCTGTGAAACCGTTGAATACTGTTAATTCGAACTGTGTGCAAATCCCAATGAAAAGGATGTCTGCAGTCTTCCGCTTATGTAATGCATTTTTGATCCAATTTCTTTTAGAATGTCTATACGAATACATCGTTTTTAAGCAATGAGCCCTCGGATACTTTTCCAGAATCACAATAAATCAGAAGCAAACTTCAGCATGGTTGATTTTTCCCATTATTCGTTTCATTGTTATCTCAGCCTCACTGTAATTTTTACTGCTTTCGAGATTTATGCCAGGAAGATTTTCCTCGTCTCTCAAACACTTGAGAATTTGTTCCAGAGTTTTTTATATTTATTCATTCCTAATCATCATTCTTTTATCATCTGAAATGTGTGTACCTTTTAGTTCTCAGTTGATATTGCTTTAATTTTTAATACATATAAACCGCATTTTCTGCCGTATTGCTTAATAGAAAGTAATTACATGATGTAAGGATCAATCACCGATAACATTCATAAATTTTACTGATTTTCGCTGTGGTCTTATGTTACTGAATTTTCCAAATTTAACTAAATTGCCGGCTTGTTTAAGAGAGACCTCGGTTGATAGATATGCGTTTAACTGAGGTTTTTCTGTATATAGTTTGAAGAAAAATCGTCCGCATCCCTTTTATGAGGGATGCTCAAATATAAACAGGAATTTTCATGCTTAGTTCGTATGAAGAGTTTAATATAAACATGGCTCTCTGAATAAATACATAAAGTGTTTGAACTTGTCAATAGTAGTCGTAGTTTAGCTTAGCATCACCCTTCTAATTTGTTATCATGTCAGAATAACAGGTTCACAACAATGCTGTACAGTTCTGTTAGTTAAAATGCTTTAACTATCAAAAGTCTCAGATTTATTCTAGACTTAAAAGTCTTAGGTTTATTCTAGCCTTAAAAATCGATCTGGAGGTATCTCTCTTAATTACTAGCAGTCCCAGACAAACTACTGACATTGATCATTTTTGGAAACCTGCGAATAGTCACCATATTTCTGACAATAATTTACATTTTCTGTTTTTTGGTGCC
The DNA here is from genome assembly GCF_044657685.1 of Stegodyphus dumicola. Taxonomy (NCBI): domain Eukaryota; kingdom Metazoa; phylum Arthropoda; class Arachnida; order Araneae; family Eresidae; genus Stegodyphus; species Stegodyphus dumicola. Next base: position 34,566,889 of record NC_140777.1, on the reverse strand, counting down.
TAATTAAGTTATATAAATTTGAATTTAAAATACACTTTGAATTTGTCACCTTGCGAACTACTTTATGACCGAGAGTTTTGTTCAAACCAAGTTAGAAGGTTCTAGATCGCAGATCATCCTATGTTAGCAAGTTGTTAATATACAGTAGGAATTCAATGGATTATAATTTAAACTTAATTAAGGTAATTTTCATAAATTTTTCCCGAGGTTTTGTCATTGTACTAACACTTTCCTTGTCAACTTTGGGGGCTTAATCAGTCGTTGTATTCCTATTTTGTTCCATGAAATTTAGACAACGTTTAAGGGACCCCCTAATACAGACAACGTTATATTGGCCATTTTCAATTTACCGTTGTTTATCACAAAAAGATCATTTCAACAAATATTAGGAATATAATAAACAAATCATAAAAAATTTACGTATCTGTTAGTAGTAGTTCTTGAGTAAAGGTGCATCGAGTATAAAAATATCGCAGTTGGAGAAAAAAGCATTTTTGTGTAAAAATCCCCATTTATCAGAGCATTCGATGACAGATTAAAACTAGATTTTATACAGTTCTCATTTCCACGGAGATAAACGTATGGTATTTTTAGAAAGCTAAACGTGTAGAGAATTTGAATATGCGAAAATATTAAATCACCATTTTTTGAAGTTTTTTGGCTTCCAATACCCCTTACCTTTTCAAATGTATCAAAAGGAAAGTCGTAGCTATGAGAGCGCACTACGCCTTTCGTATCGAATTACTTCCGAAACAAAGTGGGTGGATGCGATTTACAAGTAATGGATAACAACTTCCAGGTGACACCTCTGCTGGAAGATGCTGTTGGCAAAAGCCATTAAAATGCGCGCTAATGCAATTAAAACTCGCTATACTCTCTCATTCTGACCTCTGTGTAACCATTTCTAATGTATGTCGGAACATTTGGGTTACTGGTTCCACAGGTAAAATCATTTTCAAATTTCTGAGTTCTGTTAAGATTAAACTTATGCTAAATTTAATGTTAACTTATCACTTGACAGATCTTCTATCGTAGATTTCAGCTCTGATCTTTAGTGAGCCAGTTCGAGCAGGTCCCGTTTTCTTGTTACTCAAATACAAACTACTAACACTCACATAAAGTTTCCTTTTATTTAGCTTTCTGTATACTATTTGTCTCTACGAAAGTTCCAGAGTGGTTGCAAACTATTAAGTCACAGCCAAGCGTTCAAACTCCTGTTGTGAAAAATTTTTAGATGAAAAAAATTAAGCGATTTTCTCGGCTTCCTGTCAGTAGTTTCAAAGTTGTTAATGTGGAACAAAGGGGACAGAGAGAAAGACTGTCTGTCTTGAAGCATTCAACTTTCTCACTACTTTCATAATTGTTCGGTTTACTTCTAAAAATGCATGTGATCTCTTTGCCTCAGTATCTCTTTGAAATGATGCAGTGCCATAAAAATTGTTTTTCCAAGGTAAGATGACAAGGACGCTGAAATGCAAAAATTCTCTGGGAAACGCGCTGTGTGCAAAACACTTTTGATGCTTTTAGGTGATGTCACGCAATAAGAAATCATCGGTATATTAGAAAGCTGTTGACAAACTGGATGAGGAAGCAGTAGTTAACCGACTGTTAAGTTTGTTGTAAGATGTCAAGTAAGTTGTAAGTCAAGTAAGTCAGTAAGTTGTAAGATGTCAGTTAAGTTTCCTGTTTTCTGATTCGAGATTGAATACTTCATAATGTATTATTATTTTCCTATACATTAAGATAATTCTGAATTTTAGTAATCAAAATTATTTATAAGTTTTATTTTATTAGTATAAAATGAATTTAAAAACGGTTAATAAGTTGAAAGAATAGTTAAAGAAGACTAAACTATTATTCGTAACATACATATATCACAAGAACGTTTCTCTTAAGAGAAATTACCAAAAGCACACAATTATTTTTAAAACAATTATTTTTAAGAATCTAATTACTGTTATTACAAACATCTATAATAAGAAAGAAAACGTTGTAGTTTAAACATTTTATAGTTTAAACTTTTAAACTATCGAACGTTTATCCATACGTTCGATCCCCATAGATCCAAACTAACTAAAGCAATTTCGAATAAGGTAAAGCAATTTCGAATAATTCTGTTTTAACTAAATTATAAAGAGATTCGTTTTCATAAAAAAAGAAAAGAGAGCGAATGGCTCAGTATTTTTCCAAATAATTTGCATTTTGCATGAAACTATAAGGTATTTTCTCCCTCCTTCCATCATGCCTTCGTGGTGTAACGGCAACACACTCGGCGCATATTCGAAAGGTCCAGTCTCGAGTCCTGGAGAGAGCACTGCTCATTTTTCTCATCTCCTTCTTCAAAATAACTTAATAACTCCATAGTGGCTCCTGAACTAAAAGGTGGTGGACTATAATTCGTCACCACCAGGATGTGGCGATTGGGTTCCCTCATTCTCAGTCACCCTATAAAACGTTGAGTGTATAGGGTATTTTCTCTGTTCTTCCAGCACGCCTTCGAGGTATAACAATAACGCACTCGCGTGTATTCGAGAGGTCCAGATTCGAATCACGGTGAGGGCATTGTACATTTTTCATTTTTCTGCTTCAAAATAACCTAATGACTCTACAAAACGTTCTTTGAAATCTCATTTTCAGTCTCTTTATTTCCATTTAAACCACGCAAAAAGATGGTATTTAAGCAAAATAAAATATTCTTGTTATAGTGAAATTTAATATTTTTAAACTTTTGAAGCAATTGTTTCATGGATAAGTTGGAAAAACGTATTTTAAAAACCGAACTGTAGTTCCAATATTTAAAGCAAAACATTGCGACTTCAAAAATAATCCTACATAAACTCATAGCAAAGCATTCCAAAAACCCTCTTTTGAAGTACTGTCAGTACCAGGGGCCAGATTGACAAACATCCTCATCGAATTGCAAAACTTTCATTTCAGAGCTGCGCAACACAAAATAGAGGAAAACTTATTTAAATTTCTGGTTCTGCATGTTTTATTAGTTTGCTTACTTTCAGGGAGTTATTTTGCCACAAATCTATTTAGCGGATTTGAAAAATTCAGTTGACGTAAACCATTAATAAGGGGCAGCTGCCAAAACCCAGGGCCTAGAAATAGATTTCGTATTCATATATTATTGAACGCAAAACCATCATATCAAATCTTTCCTTGTTAATTGCTTATTATTGCTGTTTAATTATTTGGTTACGTGTCAGTGTTGTTAATTCAGAATGTAAACAAGCATACTAATTATTTGTTTATGTTGGGACATTTGATTTGGTTTTTACTAACAGTAAGTTTTACGCTGATATCTTTCCTTTATGCCTTGTTTCGTCTCAACTCGCTCAATCCAAAGGTGTGTGCAAAGGGTGTAGCTTAAGAATGAAAAAAAAAAAGCGTAATCGGTATAATCCTGAGTAGACGTTTGGTCGCTAGTGCTACTTCCTCGTACAGCCGCGCATCCGAGTAAAACTCAGTGTCTGCCATTATAATGTTAGATAAGCGCTGAGAGTTAGTTTTGCAATCTTTTGCTCAACAAAGTTAGTGTTGTAGTTTCATATTGAGTTGCTGGTGTAACCCAGAAAATATCTTTGAAAGTTCAAACAATCAATTGTCAACAAGAAGTTAATAACTTGTTTTGTATAACTTTAAAACTCATAAGTTAAGAGGAATAAAGCTTTTTGTTAATTTTTATATTTTCAGCTGCGTCTTTTATCCACAGTAAGTATTAATTAGCGGCTATAAATCGCTAACACTTAGAGCTAAGTTGCAAAGGTTAGCAGTTAGGTACAAGTAGTTTAATTCAGGAGTTAGACAGCTTTAGTTGTTAAAATGTTGTAAAGTTATTAAATAATAAGAGTATTAATAATAAGTATTTATTTAAAAAAACACTGGTAACTGTCCACCGGGTGGAATAAGCCAGAAACAACAACAAAATTGGTGACAGCTGCTTTCAGACCTTAATGTCATTTTACTCTACCATTTTGGTTAAGCCATATTTTACTGTGCTGCTTCGTGTCAGTAAAATATCGCTTAACCAAAAATTTGTCTTTAAAATTCCTCGAGCTACAAATTTAATTTCAAATCATGCTGCATACCTATAGCAAGTGTGATGCTTCCGTACTTAACGTATACGTCCATGTTGCACATACACTTATAATTTACTTCTCCAGCCTTCCTAGCGAGCCTTCGTGGCGTAGTGGTCTGAACGCTCAGCGCGTAATTGAGATGTCCGCGGTTCGATTCCCGGCGAAGGCGTTGCATATTTTTCATCTTTCCTGCTCCAAAAAATCCTAATGTCTCTACACACTAATCAAAATGTATTGTATTCAAATTAGATACTGTTTATACATCTACTTGGAATATTCAGCACTTCACTAGTGTAATGCAGATAGTACATAGTACATGAACAAGGGGAACTGCTTCGTTATTTCGACTCGTCTCGCATTTCCGTGGGAAAAGGAAATAAATCTGCAATGTAAGGTATTCACTACTTAACAAGTGGTGATGTGACATAGTGATTCGTACAATGTGAAAGAAAAATTTAAAAATTTTCCATTATTTCGAGAATCATAAATACACTCTGCTATGCATACATTTTCTCAACATTGTTATACGTTTTTTTTTTTTTTTTTGTTTTTTTTTCTGTTTTTAACTGCCTAGAATATTTTCCGAATTTAACTGCAAAGTTGTAATATCATTTGTGGTTGTTTTCCTGTATTTAGATATACGCATTTTCATGAATACTTCACTTACCTTGAATGACATCACAAAGTTTTTACTCCATTGGTGAAATCCAAAAGGAATTACTTTCATAAATGCTCTTTTATCTCCAAGGAAAACATTTTCCCCCGAATGCTTATTATTCTCTCAAGTGCTCAAATATATTTACTCAATGGATTGTGCTATATCATAATCGAATACGAGTTATTTAAAATACATTTTCGAATTCGGAATTCTACATTGATATTTCTTCCAGCATTTTAAATAATTCCTCAAGAATTCGATACAGCTTTTCGAGCCTTGTTTTCTATATGGTTAAATCCTTGACAGGATCAAGTTCACATTTATTTTTACTAGTCTAACATGAAAAGCTTTTCTTTTTCAAGAATAATTTTTGACGTTATCTCCTTTCAGGCTTCAAGCGCAAAAAGCATCGAAAGGAAAAGAAGTCCGAGAGAAAAGCATTTCACTGTATTCCCTTGATCACAGATACAATTTTTCGGATGGAAATGATTTTTTGTAAGATAATACTAGCTTTGAAAATGAATAGATGAATGGTATTAGATCTATGGGTGCAGTATAAGAAGGAGAGTAAAATCATTAGAAATACTCTGTGTTTAGATGTTTGAAGTAAGAAGGTGAGAAAATTTTAAAAAATATATTTCTATATTTAAATAGCATTTATAAAACGAATTATGTAAAAAACTATTGATAAGCGAAAATAGTTAATGAATAGTTTTTCATACATTTTACCCTTCTTCTTGTCATTCAACCACCCTACTGTGGAACATCATATAATAAAGTTAATTTTATATAATGCACATGAACTCTTAGGCACACGTATGCATAACTCTTAAGCATAGTAAGTGTAAACATAGCATAACACATAATATAACTTTTAAGCACAATATTACTAAATGTAATTCCCCATGAACCCCTCCCGTCTTTTCAGCACGACTATAACGATATGTGTCTAATTTGAAAAGCTCTAAAGTGAGGTACAGGGAAAGAAAAATTTAATGTTGCTGAAATACATCGTTCAGTTGGCTCTCCTATTATATGTGATGTAAAAAATAAAGTAAAATAATGTTTTAAGTTAACCTCAAGCTTAAAAGAAAACAGAACTTCCCCGAGATAAAAAACAAATTGAAGAAAGAATGCATGAATACTTTTTAATGCATATAAAAGTACTTTTATTTATGATCTGATGCAGATGATCTCTGAGCTTTTCGTTTCAAAAAAAACCTTCAGGGAAGAATATAATTTTATTGACAGGATTATTACTTTTAAACCTCGTTCTTTCTATTTTGCCTTAGGCTTGCATTTTCTAAATTTATGCATTAGTTTAACTGTTTTTCTTCACGAATGAGTCATGAATGAGTATGGAGAAAATTGAATAATTTTCCGTGATTTTGATTTCTCAAAAATCCATAATTTACTCAACAGTTTTGTAATTCTGTCGACTTTCAGCAACAGAGGAATTCTGATTTCGTTGTTGTTGAATACAGCAAACTTATTTTCAAAATTTCATGAAAATGTAACGCTGAATTTGGTTGTTTGACGTCTAAATTAATTTTTATGTTTGTCAAATTACGTTTTGCGATGCTACCGATGGTCTCACCGGACGTAGATCGATCTTTTTTTTGGCTTGTGTTGTTGAAGTAAATCCATGTCTCATCACAAGTGACGATCCGGTCCTTAATTGTGTACTTGCGTTGATAATCGGGCAGATTAGTGCTGACCCGAACAGACGTCTTTCCTTATCATCTTGAGTCAATTCGCGCGGCACTTGAACGATCGAACGTCAAGTTTATGCGATGCTTAGCGCGACTAATGGACATAGCACTAACTTCTAATTTATTAATAAGCTCTTCAATGGTTGCATACTGATCTGCTTCCACAAGTTCCCTGCAGGGGGGTCCATCAACATCAGTAAACAGGCCAGAGTGCTCTGCTTCTTGGATGCCATAGTCCTTATTTTTGAACTTTCGGTACCAACTCTTCACATTGTCATATGATATAACATTAGTACCTAAAGCTGTATACATATTTTGGTGATATTCTGTAGCTGACATTTTGCAACAGTACTGGAAGGAAATGATGGTTCTAATCTGGTAGCGTGATGAGATAAGCTAATTTACAATTGCTACGGGTGAGATTCTTACTCGCAATCGTTGCCGTTGCAGTTCAGGGAGCTGATCACTCAGCTATCTGTCAGTTCCTACGCAAAATAATACAAGTAAAAGTCACCGCCAAGGTAATTTATTTAATATTTAATATTGAAATAAATGAGTTCCGTATGACTTAAGTTGCAACTATCCTTGAAAATTTTGTTAAGTGTACCTTATTGAAAACTCTTTCACAGTCAACTACTTTACTTTAAAAGCTGTTATATTGTTAGATATTATTTGATGTATTTAATATAGTTGTACTTAATACTTATAAAGCTTCTTGTTATACATGAAATAACGAAAATTTGTAATTATTAAGGAGAGTTTTGTAAGGCAGAAAATTTGATTTCTTAGAAACTGTAATTTATTTAAGTTCCTATTATTTACGTTGTTACACGCAGGTTAAAGTATATGGATATACTGATCAGATCATTCCTTTCTAAATATACAGCGTTTTCCCTTTAATGCGAATTTGAAATTTATACTAATCTACATGGTTTGGGAGAATTGAGGATTCTGTAAACAATGCTGATGATTTTATTCCTGTGGACAGTTACAATTTCTTCGAAAGAAACTAATCGCTATGTGGTTCGGACACCATATTTGAGAAAGTGTAAACAAGACGTTTTTTCCGACTATGTCACGTGATAAGAACTCAGTCACCTATTGGATGTTCGTTCACATCGCGAGCGAAAAACCTGAATATGAGCGAACTGAGTTTTACGTCTTCTGCGTAATGCGAATTTGCACCGTGGAAAAAAACTATAGCGGCAACTATGCCACGAGCGTACTTGTTGGCCGGGGCCTTTAGACGTTAGTGCTATGTCTATTATTAGCGCTATGCATTGCATAAAATTGACGTATGAGTTCAACTGCTAGGTCTGACTCAAGCAGATAAGGGCAGGCGTGTTCAGGCTTGCATTAATCTGCTCGAATGTCAACGCATGGATTGAATCGTCTCTTGTGATGAATAGTGGATTTAGTTTAGACCGAAAAGGGAGTTGATCTGTAAAAAACAAAGAACGCAGCAAACGATATTCTGAAACTAAAATTGACTGAAATTATTAGTTTTAAAATAAATCAAGAGTGCTTCAACTCCTTATACTGCTACCAACCTGGCTGCCGTTTAAACCTGGCTGCCGTTTGGAACAAATGTAATAGAAAGCCTCCCGTGAATTTTTTTTAATATGTTAAAGTCTGCAGAATGAAATCCCAAAGTTCTGCTACTATCCTGTAATCAGCAGTTAACTATTTTTTAAGCAAACTACAAAATACATAACAAGTTCAACATTAAAATGTTTATGAATCCAGTTCTTTTAAATATGATACAAAATTACGATTAATCCATAGAAAATATAAGAATCACTTCTACTAAACTACTAAAGCATATAATTCATATGATACGTAGCAGTAAAAATTTATCGATATAATTTGCCGTGACTTGACGATCGTTTTAGTTGTCAGTAAAATATGCACAGGATTTAATAAAGAAGAGTCTACTTTTTTTAACTTCTGGGTGAAATAAAGAAAATTAAAACATATGCTTTATAAAACGATATTTGTTAAACTCTTAAATTAAAAAATGCATTAAATTTCAAGAATTAAACTTCACTTCCACTATATTTGAAGAAGATGTATACTGGAATCAACAAATCACCTGCCTATATATTTTCAAAGATAAAAAACCCGCCTTTTTTTAAACTCACACTTTGAAATTCTGACACAAATTTCATATTCCCAACTAAGTTGAATACCAAATCTAGGAAATAGAACGGTATTTTAAACAAGTAACTTTATCAGGTTCAATGTTTCTTCTAACTTTCTTCGGAAACATACAATGACCTGACTAGAACAGAGAGCTTACTAAAGCTATGTTCACTAATTGTAGTAAGTGGACAGGATACAGACGAAGGGTATACAAAACCCTTTATTTTTTTCTTTATATACAATGACTTCCGTACTTCGGAATACAATGACCCTCCACTCGGGGTCTAACTTAAAAGATATCAAAATAAAACTAAACTCTAATTTAACTTTAGAATAAGATTGGCCTTATAATAACAGAAAGCGTATGTAGCACAGAGACTGTGAACACTACAATACGTTTAATTTATCAAGAGGATTAAAACCTCTGGCCTGGAAGGCAAAGTAGCAACTGCGTAACTTCTAAGGTAAGCGGCCTGCTTCGAACTCACGGCTTCCTCTCTTCTGCTTGGCAAAAAGGCCACACTTAAATACTTGGCGTTCGCCAGACAACTTTGCATAAACTCCTTCACGCTTATAATTCTGGCCGGAAGTAGAAAATAAGAAGTGATAGTAAAGATTTAAAATAAAATAAACGTTAGTAAAACTTAAGATCCTTACATACTTCCCGCCAGAGTTAATTAGTTTGAAACTGAGGTCTAAAACGACCTTGTTGAAAACTTTTAGCTCTAGAAACTAACGCGAGGCCAAACTTTTACAAACATAACTTAGCTAGAAACTAGAAAATTTTAAAAGAAAGAAATTTGTTACAATAGCAGCTCCCGGAATATACAACAATCTTTTTTCTTTTTCATCTGTACTGCATCAAAACAGGAGCTTTATTCAATTCTGGTTCCTTCCAGAGATCTGGAAGGAAAACTAGTTTAATGAAATGTTACAGAATGACATTGCAAATAACATATAGAATATACTTTTCTTAACATTCTTATTTCATTCATGACTATTTTAATTATCTCTCCCCGTGCTCTCTGACATGTGTTGTAAAAACACCAAACACGAATGTGTTTCTGTCTATGTGTTCAACACTTCCTCCTACAATCAAAACACTAACGTGTTAAAATTCAACATACGAGACCTCTTAACACACCCTAATTTCAACTCTAGACCCTGAGGTACTATTCTGAAAGTGGCTAACTCTAAAGTGTAGCGTCAGAGAGCCTAACTACATCATTCAACCTTTAACACATATTCAGCATGATTTAATCTTTACAGTCACACGAATAACAAATTTTTTAACATTACTTTCACTTTTACCATATCACGGTATTTCTAAACATTCAAAATAACAGTTCACATGTATACAAGAACATATCAGGATGCCGTTAATTTTACACATTTGAAAACATACATTAGTAGTACATTGTTAACTTCTATTCTTTTCAAAGCAAGTGCCAATTCTTTCTACATTGAAATAATACTACATTTCAAAAAGTCTTTCAGACTAAAACGTCTTTCTCGTTAGAATGTTTTAAATAAAATTTATACAATAACTTTTTACAATATTTAAGTCTTTATACAACGCTATTATACATCAACTTTAGTTTTACGCGCGAGTAATTGAAAAACATAATAAGAAAATCGGTCACAACTCATTTCTCGCCCTTTTGGCGATAAAGGTAGACCTCGCATGAGGTAAAACTTCTTCAAATCTGCCACTTGCAGTAAGAATGAAAGATTAACTTAAGTTTGTAAAGTAACACAAAATTTTACTTATCCTTTGTAATATTCAGACATCCTTTTCTGGGCCCAGTCTTTAAAGGTGCTGCAAACCGTAGCTTGGTTGATCCTCCTTCTTGTACGGGCTCGCCCTTCAGTGCTTTCCTCTGGAAGCTTCCGTTTTTCACCACTACGGCCACCCTTGAACATCTTCCTTCTGTCCTCTGCTTGTGGTCTTGGCCGTTTGAAGGCAGCTGGTCTTGGTGGAACCGGGAAACTTCTGTCGTGATCCTGCTTGGACCTCGTTGTTGGCCGTTCAAATTTTTCTTGTACTTTTTCCTCCGCCGCTGATGGCCCTTCCGCAGTTCGGCGACTTTTGCTGCGGAGAGTTCTGTCGGATGAGTCAATCTTCCGTTTCACAGCCGGGTTATAGTTGCCGTCCTTTCTCCCGGTCTTTTCCACATACGTCGTCCTTCTCCCTTCTTCATTCTGGGGGTGTTCGTGAACTCTGTTTTTTGGACGGTGGAACGACTTCTTTTTCTTTGTACCTTCAATTTTTCCGCGGGGCAATTTTCTTTTCACTTGCTTCTGTCTCTCATTGGCTTGCCCTTGTACTTGTCGTTTTCCCACCTCTGGAACTTGTACCTGCGGTGTCTGCCGTACCGGATCCTGCAAAAGATCTGAAAAGATTTGCATTTTATTACGGTCATAGAATGGTTTTATCTGGTCAATGTTTGCGGAACAGGTTTCGCCATTTCTTGCCTTTAATACTACAACAGCATGAGTTATTTTTTCTATAACATATGGTCCTTCAAAGCGTGGGAAAAATTTGGCAGTTTTATCTTCTGGTGCTGAAGAAAGTGAATGCTTAATTTTTAGTACTTCATCCCCTACTTTATAAGTTACTCCCCGTCGTTTCAAGTCATAATACAATTTTTGTTTTCTTTGTGCTACTTCTGTATTCTTTTTTGCTTCTTTTATTAGTTTTTCTATATCACCCATTTTAAATTCTGGGGCTCTTTGTTGCACATAAAATAGTTTATCTAACGGTGTTATAATCTTTCTGCCTAGAAATAACTCAGCAGGAGTTTTTCCCGTTGTATCATGTTTTGCGGTCCTAAGGGCGAAAGCAAATTCATTGACATAGTTATCCCAGCTTTTATGAAAATTTTTAACATAACTACGGATAATTTTCACTATATTTCTGTTGACCCGTTCCGCTATATTTGATTGCGGCCGATACGGGACCATTTTTAAATGACGTATGCCCAGTTTTTGGCACATGTCTTCAAATATATTACTTACAAATTGAGGACCATTATCCGATATAACTTTTAGGGGCGCCCCGTATTTTAAAATATATTTATTTAAAATAGAATCGGTAACTAATTTCGCGGAGGCTCGTTTTAAGGGAACAATTTCGGTCCATTTACTAAAATGATCAACTATAACAAGGAGATAGCGACTTTTGTTTAACTGACTTTTTGGGAAAGGGCCCAATAAATCGATGCCGATTATTTCATTTGGAAATTCGGATTTAATACTATTTAGAAACCCGGCCGGGCGGAAATTAATATAATTAACGGCTTGACATGTTGGGCAGGACTGGACATACGCCCTTGTTAACTTTTGCAGTTCAGGAAAGTAGACTGCCTCGCGTACGCGTTGAGTAGTTTTTCGAATACCAGCATGAGAAGCTAAAGGGCTGTCATGGAGCTCTTGCAGGATATTTAATCTAAGACTAGCTGGGATAACAGGTCGAAATTCGTTGTTGGAATTCGTAGTTTTTGTATAAAATAATAGACCATCTATTAGTTCGTAATGGGCCGCCCTATTTCTTATCGCCACAATATCTTGGTGGCTAAAATTTTCAGGATCCTTCAAATACTCATAAATACTTCCAAACTCAGGATCCTTACCCAGTTCGGTTATTACAGTTTCTCGGGAATTTATTGTACACGCTGTCAGCATTGCAACTTTTACGGTATTACCCTGTTCGTCTAATTTAATTCGTGACAGGGCATCTGCTACGATATTTTCCTTTCCGGGGGTATGCTTGATTACCAGATTATATTCTTGCAGCTTGAGTGCCCATCTTATTAACCTTGGGGATAAATTTTTTCCAGAGTACAATCTAGTTACCGCCGCATGATCAGAATATACTGTTATCGGCGCCTTTCCAAAATAGACTCGGAACTTTTGCACTGCTAACAGAACTGCAAGTGCCTCTCTCTCGGTCGCGGAATAGTTTCTTTGTGTTTGATTTAAAGTTCGGCTAAAAAATGCTACTGGCTGCTGATTTTGCGAAAGTACCGCTCCTACCGCATAATCCGAAGCATCCGCTGAAATTTCTAAATTTTCATCCTTTTCAGGAAATTTCAACACAGGGGCTTGCGTTAATGCTTGTTTTAATTTTTCGAAAGCACTATTGGCTTCGGCCGTCCACGAGAATCTTGCCTTTTTCCTTTTTAATTTTAACAATGGCTCAGCGATAGCCGCAAAATCTTTTATAAAGGACCTATAATATGAACAAAGTCCTAGAAAAGAAGAGAGCTTCTTTGCCGTGTTTGGAGTCGGATACTTTTGTACAGCGATTATTTTTGATTCATCTGTCTCGATCCCTTTTTGCGATATTTTGTAACCTAAATATTTTAATTCAGGGGCTGCAAATTTGCATTTTTCGACATTAACTTTTAGACCGGCCTCATTTAATAAAGAAAACACCTGTCTTAAATCCTGTACATGTTGGTCTAGATTATCACTAGTAATAATGATATCGTCTAAATAGATAAATGTGGACTTTCCGAGAACAGGTCTTAACACAATGTCCATGCATCGCTGAAATGTTGCTGGGGCGCCTGAAAGGCCAAACGGCATTCGCAAAAATGCATAAGTGCCAGACTTGGTTATAAAAGCAGTCTTAGGCACGTCCTCAGGCCTGATCCCTATTTGAAAATAACCATTCGTTAAGTCTAAAGTTGTCATAAATTTGGTTGATTTTATGTTCCTTAAAATTTCTTCTATAATCGGTAACGGATATACCGGATATTTCGTTATGGAATTTAATTTACGGTAATCAATAGCGAATCTCCACCTTTTTGGATGCTCCAAAGGATAATCATTATTTTTCTTACATAAAACCACCGGACTAGCATAACTACTTGAGATAGGCGTTACGATCTTTTTACGTAGCATATCGGTAATATGCCATTCTATAATTTTTTCCTTATTCTTATCATACCGGTATGGTTTTTGACGAACCGGCAATGCATCTCCGGTGTCAATACTATGGTTGGTAACCTGGGTAAATCCTGGAATATCACTAAATAAGGAAGCAAATTCACTTACCACTTGTCGGATTCTATCTTGCTCGTCATTAGGCAGGTAGTCGAGATTTACCCTTGGCGGTTCAACCTTTTCTACACGCACTGGCTTCATCGTCAGCTTAAGAGACGCTTCATTAAAATCCAGTGTAGCTTGTGCGTCTGAAAGAAAGTCTATTCCTAGTATTAAGTGTGCTTGCAAATTCTTTACTATAAAAAACATCACCTTTACTTGTTCGTCCTTGATACGGATGTACAAAGGTACTTTACCTACGCACTTACATTGTTCTCCTTGCGCCGCTAATACTGTTGTATTATCCGCATTATATATGCGGTATTTGCGAAAATACTTTCTAAAAAAGACTTCTGCCACACAGGAACACTGCGCGCCGGTATCCAGGAGTGCGGTGGCCGGGATATTATTTACCAAGACTTCAATCTTCGGAAGAGTTAAATTTTTCACCATTACTGTATTTAACTTGTAGGAAGAGGGGTTTTCGTGGCCTTCGGATTTCCGCACCCTCTCGTCAGCAGAAATCCGTTTTAGTTTAAATTATTTTTTCTTTCGGTGCTTTCCTTCTTTCTCCACTGGCCTTGAGACTTTTTTCCTGGGTTGCTATTGAACTGTCGACGTTCGCCGGCTGTTTTTGAATGCTCGGGTTTCCTTGCCCACTGATTCGCTTTTTCTCCGTAGCCATGTGCTTGAGTTTGCTGTAGTCTTGGCGTACCAAATTGGTTTCGCTGTTGATATTGGCGTCTTCTTTCGACGTCCGCCGTTCTTCTACTTTCAAACTGGATTGCTAGCTCAAATAATTTTTCCAGTGTAGTCGGATTTCTCAATTCAATAAAGTCTTGCACTTGGGGTAGTAACCTCGGCAAAATCACTTGAATTATTTCAGGATCCGGACGGTTTCCATACAAGAGCTTGAAAACGTGAATTTTTCTTAAAATAAACCTGGAGAGGTTTTCCATTCTTTGTTGATATATACTGAAAAGTTCTGTTTCTAATTTCGCACGATCCCTTACAACAGGGAAGGCTTTTAGTAGGGCAGTCTTGAAATTTTCGTAGGTATAGGTGGGACTTCCTGCTTGACCCAAGAGACTTCTGCCGATACATTTGAACCAGTTAAGCGCTTGGCCCCTCAAAGCGCTGGTAGCTAAGGTAACTTTTTGAAACTCGTGCACGGGGTAGAGCATGAAGTGGTCATCCAATTTTTCCAAAAAACTGGTTACCTGTGAGTTTCCATTAAACGTTGCTTCTGGTTTTATCGAAGCGCGCATGGTCTGGACAATATACCCAAATCCTTCCAGGGCGGCAGCTGGCATTTCTGGATTCTGAGCTGTTTCTGCAGGCAGCACAGGTTCTTCTTGAAACTCGGCCATGGTTATTCTTCGTCGGGCGCCACTATCAGGTTCAATGTTTCTTCTAACTTTCTTCGGAAACATACAATGACCTGACTAGAACAGAGAGCTTACTAAAGCTATGTTCACTAATTGTAGTAAGTGGACAGGATACAGACGAAGGGTATACAAAACCCTTTATTTTTTTCTTTATATACAATGACTTCCGTACTTCGGAATACAATGACCCTCCACTCGGGGTCTAACTTAAAAGATATCAAAATAAAACTAAACTCTAATTTAACTTTAGAATAAGATTGGCCTTATAATAACAGAAAGCGTATGTAGCACAGAGACTGTGAACACTACAATACGTTTAATTTATCAAGAGGATTAAAACCTCTGGCCTGGAAGGCAAAGTAGCAACTGCGTAACTTCTAAGGTAAGCGGCCTGCTTCGAACTCACGGCTTCCTCTCTTCTGCTTGGCAAAAAGGCCACACTTAAATACTTGGCGTTCGCCAGACAACTTTGCATAAACTCCTTCACGCTTATAATTCTGGCCGGAAGTAGAAAATAAGAAGTGATAGTAAAGATTTAAAATAAAATAAACGTTAGTAAAACTTAAGATCCTTACAACTTTAAACTAATTTAAGTAAAATAATAAATGCCAAAAATATTTTTTATCTGTGTCGTCTTATCAAAAGAATTTGGAAAAATAAATTCGAATTTTTCAATCACAGCAATCAGTTGTTAAGTTATAAAACAAAAATAATTCCTCTTCGAATTAAGAAATACAACAGAGTACGATAGAGAGATATTAAGGTACTGCTGAGATCTATAAATACTCTTTTCAATATTGAGATGCTCCAACACTGCAACTGATATTCTTTCAAGATAACCATGACAGAAGAGTTTTGTAGAAAAATAAGCTCCCACCTTTCTTTATTCATTCGATTTCCATTGAGAGATATGTGAAAATTCCTCCATCAAACACCGCTGTCGATTCTAAATGCTTCAGATTTATGTTCCTTTTTAATTTTTATTTTCAGATATCATAGATTCTAAGTTACATAACGGATATTGAATAACTGTAGTGAAACAATAGTCTTGTTTAAATTATGAAAATCTTCCACTTCGGAAGTTTTATTTTTAGAATGAAAAATCCAAATATATATTGCTGCTGTATTGAGTTTAAAACTGGGAGGGAAATTTTAGATAAAACGAAAATATGCTTGCTTTTCTTCTTATATATTCTTTTATGGTAAGCAGAAAACTGAGCCTATAGCGGCAAATTTCTCTGGAGATTTAGTACCGTATCAATTGTTGCTTCGTAAAAATATCTTTTAGAATACTAAGAGGTAAAATGACAATTTTTTGGTTAAAGCTTTCTAACAAATGCCTAGTCATGAATATAGATATTTTTCCACTAACCCTTAGAACATAATGATATACTATGGTGACATAAATTACATATCTAAATATACCTGATCAAAATATGTCGTGTTTAATTTTTCAGGGGTTGACCGAAAATATAAAAAATGCATATTAAACAGATACATCGCGTACAAAATAATATGCACTGTTGAGAAAATTTAAAGAACTTTAGTAAATGTAATTATTCGATATAAATTAATATCGATCACAATAAAATCTCTGTTTCAACCTTTTCATAGAGCTAAAAATGTGAAGCTATAAAACCAGAACACAAGTTTGTTTAGTTGAATATAGCAAAGAAGACGAGGTTTATCTTCCTTCCTATAGAACGTTTTAAGGGAAACCAATTGGCATTTTTATTGGCATTATGAGTAAGAAAAATCAGGAATACATGTATTTAAAATATGTAAAATAGTGTAAAAAAAAATGTAAAGTGTACCTAGCCATTGGTTTCAAATTTAGAATTTTGCATCTTTTAAAATTAAATGTAAGTAACTTCTTCATTTTCGAAAGAGAGCTACAAATTTAATTTCTTATGTAAGCTCTGAAACTTACACAAAGTTGAGATTATTGTAAAATAAATATAGACAAATCATTAGAGAGCAAAGCATTGTGTGTCTTAATATCTAAGTATAATACATATTTGATGCAAAAGTTCTGGAAGATAACGTGTGCCTGAATAATTTAGCATAATTTAAAATCGCAGTATGACATATTACTGAAACAATTAACTAGCAATTAGAAAAAGACATCAATAAAAATATAAACTTATCACAATTCACAAGATATTTCAAGTGAAGTAATAATCTTCAGAACTTAAATATGGCATACATTTCCAATACTAGTTTTAAAATGTTTAAAAAGTTAGCAAAAGCTTTTAAAAAGTTAGTAAAAGTCAGATTCTACCTAAATACATTTTTATAATTATATATAAAACAAATTACATTCTTTTTAAGGTGCTGTAAGCAAATTTATAACCGAACAGCTCTGAAAATAACCTATCCAACAGATTGACATTTTAGAGCAGAATTAGTTTAGTGTTAGGTTACCAACTAAGTGATAATAGCAGCACGTTTTGCAAAATATCTAAGTTTTGGATCTTTCGATTTCATGCATTCAATGTGAAAGTCATATGTTCATAAGTTCAGGGTCATATGTTAAGTCAAAACGGAAATAATCTGGTATATACATATTTATCACACCATGTCTAAGAAGATAACCTGTCTAATGCGTCCTGCAAAGATTGCAGTGGCAAGGCAGTGTGGTTGATAGGCTTGATGATGGATTGGTAGCGCAATGTAACTGCCGAAAACAATTGGATAGACTTTTCCATAAACGTTTCTAACGTCAAAAAGATGTGCACTTATTTGAAATCCTAATTCAGATTTTCAATATATCGGACTGTTACTCTTAAGTGGCATCCAGCGACTCATGAGACGAATGTCTTTAATTCTTATAAATTTTCATCACCGCAGACGAAGAAAATGCAGCACCATGGTGCTCCTTGAACACATATAATGTGTTCAAGGAGAGCTATAATTATTTTATAAAAAGTTTATAAAATAATCTTCTTATGAGAAATGCCGAATTTGGGAAGCACTGAATTGTTGGAAGACAAAAAGCAGCAGTATGCTTAGTTACTTGTTGGTCGAGCTTATTACCTTACAGAGTCTCGTATTCTTTGGTAACATAAACTAACGAACTAGAATGTAGATTCATTATCCTCATGTCTTGACAGCAGACAGACAAAGTCAGGAGAAGGGTGTAAATGGCCATTTATTCAATCGCAAAGAGTTCACAGACGACCTCACTTGGGTTTACATAAGCGAACATTTCTGGCTTAACGTTGCAACTTCCGGTAATAACGTTACAACTTCCGGCCAGAATGTACACTCACTTCCAAAAGTTAAGCACGGTGAGGAAAAGGCTAATTTCCGGAAGCCAATCAGAATTGAAGAGGATGCAATTCGCTGCATAGGTAGACGGAAGTATGCAAATGTGTTAGGTAGAAGCCAATCGCGCCAATCATGTCAAGAAATATGCAAAAAAGGCAGTCTTATAAAAAGCCAGCTTTATGAAGGGTTACAGAATTTGATTGTAAGTGCTGATAGAAGGTGTTTAAAACTTTTGTACAATTTGCTTTCAAGACATACGTGTTTCTATGACTTCCAGAAGACGAATTGAAGATTCTGAGCGCTCGCGTGCTGTGGGGCGCATTGAAGCAGGACAGTCGATCACAGATGTTGCTCTTTTCTTCGGAGTTCATCATTCTGTTATTTCACGTTTTTGGAAACAATTCCAAACCACACAGACAGTTGTCCGAAGGCTCGTAGCTGGTCGCCCAAGGGTTACAACCCCCGCGGAAGATCGATATATTGCTATCGTAGCCAAGCGGAATCGCAGAGCGACCTCCCCACGTGTGACATCTATGGTTACAGCGTCCATTGGTAAGGCGATATCTGCAGCTACTGTACGCCGAAGATTACATATGAGTGGACTGTACGCCCGGGTACCTCGAATTTGTGTTCCTCTATTTGTCCAATCAAGAGGAGCATGATTACAGTGGTGCCGGGAACATGTCAATTGGAATGTGTCTGACTGATGCAATGCCATGTTTACTGATGATACAAGATTTGCTCTGGAACCAGATGACAAGCGTATAAGGATATGGGTGAACAACGAACACGCAATCAGTCCAAAACATCACCGAACATCATGCATTCGAATTCGGAAGCATTATGGTGTGGGCAGGGATTTCATCGGGATACCGCACCGATCTGCACATCTTTAATCGCGGTTCTTCTGTCCGGTATCGAGATGAAGTCCTAGAACCCATTGTGAGATTGTACGCTGCAGCAGTTGGCTAAACTTTTGTTTTAATGCACAATAACGCACGTCCCCATAGAGCTGACATCGTCGATGATTATCCGGAGAGTGAAGGTATGGCGTGGCCAACATATTCGCCCGACCTTAATCTCATTGAAAATCTTTGGGAAGCTCTCTGCCGTGCTGTATCTGCACGTTTTCCAGCTGCAGCCACTCTTATTGAGCTGAAAACTGCTCTACAAGAAGAATGGCGATTGCTTAATTCTGCGGTGGTTGACCACATAATTGAAAGCATGGTCACCAGGTGTAAACTTTGTACACAGATGAGGGGGGGGGGCATCAGATACCCTATTAATGTCTTTTTTTTTTCATTTTATGCTGTTTATTTTCTTTTTGTACATAATTATGTTTAAGTCTCCACTATGTCATTATCTGATAACTTACAAAAATTTAATATTGTTTTCATTTCTGTATATAATTATTGACTTTGTTTTATGCATAAATATATATGCTACTTTTCTGCCGAATTTTGTGTCAATCAAAGTAGTATTTGTTGATTTTTTTCATTTTACATCTTTGTGCTTAACTTTTGGAAGTGAGTATATTTTTAGAATCGCGTTTGAATGCAAATGAAGAGAAGTATTTAACTGTGAAATTCTACTGACTTCGTTACAGAGAACCAGTGATTCTGACTAGCTCGCGAACGCCTTTTTAGGCTACTCTCTCTGAAGCTATAATTACGCTCTGCCGTAATTTAGGCCGTTATTTAGGGTTAAGGGGGAACTCTGTTAAAGTCTGAATAACTTTGACTATATCATTTTAGTTAAGATTAGTTAAGTTTTAGACCTTAAGTTTATAAGTTCAAGCCCGTGTGGAGGCTTTATTGTGAAATCCAAAAAGGAGTTCTGTTAGACTTTATTGGAATAATAAAGGGTAATTTCACCCTCCGTACGTTTTGTTTTGTGTCTGACGAACTCAAGCGATTATTCGCTTATCATTTCTTAAGATTCTTCAACTTTAACTTAAAAGTACACAGGTTAGAATCTTACAATTTAAAAGAGTAACGTTGAACTTGAAATAAAATGTAATTAAAGTAGCCTGACGGTTTACAAAATAATTTAATCTCTTAAGAAAGCTCTGACTCGTAGAAGCCTAATGTCTAATACTAATAGTAGCAATTAAAGTAGACTGACGGCTCACGGAATAATTTAATATCGCCAGAAAGCTTTGACTCGTAGAAACATAATGTCTAAAAATGGAACAAGCCTAATGGTCTAAAAGCACTCAGCACCACAATATCAAATCTCAAGAAAGTCAAAATAACAAAGGGGCTTGCAAGCAGGCATATCATGCTCTAACATCAATTTCTGAAAGCTTCGTTTAAATAGCACTTCTTTCTAATTTGAATAACCACACGTTAACTGATTTACATTCTGGCAAGAAACTTGGGTGAAAAGAAGAGCTACAGGAACTAACAAAACTACAAATTAATTTAACTACAAATTAATTATTAGTCAAAATAAATATCCTCACATCAAAAAGTCCCACCAGCGGCCGAGCGGTAAAATCACTAAACACTGGTAGTTCGGTCCGAGGTTCGAATCCCGCGAACGGACTGACTGCATGGGCGTTTTCGTGGTTTTCCCCTTGTGTAACGTGTATACGAGCCAGATTCCCTTAGAACGTCCTCCACGAAGGCATCCCTCTTCTTAGGCAGATAGCCCTAGTGTGCTTTGCCGTATTCTCAATACACACCATACACACGCCTCACATCAAATAATGCCAGTATGCAACCAGTCCACTACAAAACAAGTACATACCAGCAGCCAAGTAGGTAAGATTGCTGAACACTGATAGTTCGACCGGGATTCAAATCTTGAAGAAAGGTCGTTTTCGCGATTTTCCTCGCGCATGACATGAATTCGAAATTTTCATTAAAACCACCTTTACTTAAGCTTGGTATGTTTTGTCTAAATACGTGAAACAGCAAATCCCCATAAATATGTTAAATTTTTAATTTTCATTTTGTAAACAAAGAATATAGTTCCGTGGAAAACACAACCTTAGATTCGGTAACGGTTAAACTTTTAACTTTCATCAGGTGTAATTAATTCCCCTAAGAAGTTAATCTTACGACGCATACCGCAATTATACTCAGATTTTCTTCGGTTTTCCCTACACAAGCCTCTTTGCCGATACATCAGATTTTTCTCTGTACAAATTTTCTTGGCATACAATTGCTTTCCTAGTCTGTCTATGGCAAAATAAAAAGCATATAAAAATTGGCTTTATTCAAAAGTTTTAAAATCTATCTTTTTCTTTTACTTCGTAAAGGGAGTATTGTAATCGGAAAAAAAATTGGGAATCATAATTCCAACCTTTCCCGAATCGTTTGGAATTTTTTTTTTTTTTTTGTATGACGTCTGTAAGTACGGACAGAATAAAGAACTTTTTCTTTTTCCAAAACGGATTGTCAAACAAAGGGGTTTAAAACGAATTCGAAAGAGATATTTTTGTGGCGTCTGTACATATGTACCTACGTATATATCTGTGTATAAATCTCGCATAACTCAAAATCAATTGGTCGTGAAAATGTCGTACATGAGACTACTTATATATATATATATATCCACCTCCTTATTCGGTTTAAAATTCCTTATTTTCGCAATCACTGATCGTAATAATGCACTTCCAGTTATAGAAGTGTTTTAAATAAAGAAAATATTCATGCTGTGTGAATGTCAAATTTATGAAGAAAGTTAATTTCGGTCAGTGCCTTCAATGCGATCTCCTGTTTAATATACTTATACTTGGGAATACTTTGTTCTCGTTATGGAAAAAAAAATATCTGAAATTTGATACCCGTGCGACAAAAATTGACAGGGATATTTAATTTTAAAATTTGGGAATTTTGATGTCATTTTCAACTCGCCTCGAGAGATCGATGAGTTAAATTAGAATAATTCGAGGAAATATATTTAAATGAAATGCAGCAAAAAATGTGTATAATTTAATAGGCCGTAGAAGGAAGCCATACGGTGTTCACATCAGATTTTCTTTTAAATTAAGTTTAAATTAAGTTGTGATTAAAACCGAGCAAATGTGAAAAAACGTCATATAAATGTTTTACTTTTTCCCTTTTCTCAGATAAATAATCAACCCACCTTGTGTACACTCAACCTTTACGACTATTAAAACCAATAATTATTTTTATATTTTATACAGTAAATAAATTAGCCAAAGAAATATCTAAAAATTACACAATTAAAACGCAGCTTTAGATAGAAAAATCCGTATTCCTAAGAAGAAAAATGCCATTTAAAGCTTAGGTTCTTTCATTTGAGTGGAAAATATTGATACCCTCAAGCGGTGATTATCACCAAGTATTATTAACAAAATTTCTCCTCCATACATAACTCGAAAACAAATGCTAAGAGAACTCTGTTGCTATTAAGAAGGAAGTACTGTTCTGTCTGCTAATTAATTTATTGATCTTATTTTAATCTGAAAATAGTGAAAGTAAATAGCGGGCTTTAGAAATTCGCTTTGTGTATAATATCTTTTTTTCCCTTTATAACTATCACTTTATTATTTTTCTCGGAAAATTACCAGCACATAAAAAGCTACTCCATTCTCATATATATAACATTTAATTGCAAAAAATTCCGCTTTTTTTTATCTGAAGATTTCTTGAAGCCACTCTATAGAAATGCACAAGTTAAAAAAATATATAAAGTTCCCTCTTAATATAGCTTTTTAGTAACGTCACAAAACAAGAGATCGCAATTAAGAATCTCTAACAAAAGTCTTTTTTCCCTTTTTCTCCTTAGGTTTTAATACTTTTTTATGAAACGTTAAAAAAATTTTGACGGAGGAAAACATCAAAAAAGTATGGAAGAAAAAAATCTTCTCTCTTTAAGTCTTTAAAAAAAAAGGTGATAGTCAATAATTGTCTTAAGCTCACTTTTTTTTTCCTTTCCTCCTGTTTGATGATAATGGGATATAATTGTATAACTGACACCTCTGCTTCGAAGACTTGGTTTCCTACTTAAAAAAAATTGAAGATAATTTACCATGATAAGCAGAAATCATAAAGTTAAGATTTTGAATACCTTCTGTACTCTTTAAAGCATAGAATTCTCATTCTTTATCTTTTCGAGTGTAACTTAAGTTCCAAAGGTTATTTTGAATCACAGATAACATTCTTCCATTAATTCTCTGCCTCATGAACTGCTTGTTTCGAAATCAGAGCTTTTAAAAACAATTACTTCTGCTTGACATTTATGGGTACACGTCTTGCGGTTTATGTATTTAAAAGTCTTAAAATTTCTAGGTTTAAGAACTGTAAATAATTTCTAAAAAACGAACCGTGCTACAAATAATGATAGAGAATAAACGTCTTCTATTTTATTACTGGTTTACAAGCAAAAATATAACGTATGTAATTAACCCTTTTATGCAAAGTCATCTCGGTGAAATAATATTCGTAGTTACTATTCGTAGTTATTTGACCTTGCATAACAAAGTTTGTTTTTAACCAGGTTATATTTCTTCACAGTTGACAGAGTTTCATGATTATTCTACTACATCATAAAATAGCTAACTGAAGCTCCTATGCTCCTTTGCAGAGGCTACTTTACTTTCCCAAACGCTGATTTACATATCATCTAATTCCTAGCAGGTTGTGTAAGCTACCTCACCATAAAGTCATACTGAAGGAAGATTCTTAAAAATCCTTATTGTTTAACGTCAGTAATCCCTATTTTCGAATATCACAATTCAGAAAAATCACCAACCTCTTATATTACCTTTCACTGAGAAACAAACTAGTTACTCCTTATTTATATTTTATTTTGCATACGTATTGTAAGATTCTGTTACTAGTAGTCTGATATGAAACTTTAAATTCCATAAATAATTTTAATCAAATATAAATTCAAACTGCTTTAGAAAAGTTAACTCTAAGGAATTGAATACTGAAAAAAGTTTAATTTCGCATTTTCTATTTTTAAATATTACAAAAGCTTTCGAGTAGGTTAACAAATCATAATACTTTAAGAAATATGCATATGCTTAAGAAACTCGTTGTGTAATGAAAGTGTTTTGATGAATCTATTTGAAACAGATCTATAGCAAAATAAATTTCAGTAAAATATAAATATAACTAAGAAAATTAAAGCAGTTTTACTGCACTGTTTTCCTGAATTAATAAATAATAACAAAGCCATTTGTTTTCTTAACCACGAAACTTTCTTTGGTATGCATTTCTTTATTTTTATTTCATTTTAATATATGTTATATGATTGATTCTCTTATTAAAATCTGATAAGCAAATTAATATTCTTGAAATATTTTTAAACAAACATAAATTATTACTCTTTTACTTCCTTACTTGTATCCCATTTTATTAAGGTTAGATATTAATATATCGACTTCCGTCACCTTGATAGCTTTAGATATGCTTTTAATAACTAAACCATATTTGTGAGCTAAGGTTGCAGACGTCTTAAGACCTTTTTTAAACTTTAAATGAATTATATATGCAGCACTATAAAATTACTGAATTATTATAAGAGGAAAAGATATACTGTGTACCTGGTCTGCCTAGAACTGTCAAGAAATTTCCTGCGCCGTTTCTGGCAGCTGATTTTTCACTTGGAAACATCTACTTGTTTCATCAAGTGACCAATAACAAGATATATGGAGCAAAGTAAAGTACTATTTCAACCTTTCATCAACGTGCAAGCCAACAGGGCCGTGTTACTTTCTCAGTCCTGTGATTTTGTTCTTGAAAGCTCGCAAAAGTTTGGCAAGCAGAACTTGTAAATCTGCCTTCTAGTTTTGAGTATTTTCCTGCTTTCATTATGGACCAGATTTTTGAAACACCTATTCAAGGCCATAAGGCAAATTCTCACTGGCATGATATTTCAATAAGAATGCGATGGAAACTCCCCTGATGTAGAATCTGCAATTCAGATGCTGCAGCAGTTAAAGACTGGACTCAGTGAAAAGGTTTCCTCTTGTATCAAAACCCTGCAGACTTCCTTGTCCTACCTAGCTCACATTAAGCTTCCATGCATGTTGATGAGCAGCGCTTAAGCACTAAACTGTCACACTTCTTCATTTTCTGAAGAAGTGTTATATTTTTGCTTTTAAACCAGTGATAAAATAGAAGACGTTTTTTCTCTGGAATTTATTTGTAGCACGGTTTCATCTGAATTGAGGATTTTACATCAGGGGAGTTTCCATTGCATTCTTGTTGAAATTTCAGCGCAGTGAGAATTTGCCTTATGGTGTTGAATAGGTGTTTAAAAAATCTGGGCAATAATGAAAGCAGAAAATACCCAAAACTGATTTACTCAACCCTCTGATGATGACTTATCCGGTTACAAAACGGCTCCAAACGGGAAGTATAGAAAAAAGGGTAAACAACGAATTCCTGAGCATGTCCCCAGCAGTCAAGCTCCGCCCACGTGGCTGTTGATTTGACCGCTACTATTAACCCAATCTTTGATGTTATGCATAACGAACCTAATACCTTATGCGCAAATGTCCAAGCCTCCCAGCACAAGGCGACAGAAAAGACCAGTAGAAAGCCGTGGGTATCTCCAATTTTCCTCAAAGATCACAGATTCTTGTGGAAAGATTTTGAAAGAAAGATGTGTAAACACGGTCTCACCACCGATGATTACAGAGGTGAAAACTCTAAAGAAGGAATAAAACTACTAGTCAGGCAGCCGCTCCTCTACGAAAAAGTGACGAAATCCTTCCTTGAAAAAGAAATCAGATGTCACTATTTTACGCTAGATGAAAATAGGAACTTGAAAGTTGTAATCGCAAACTTCTGACCTACGTTTTATTGGAAGACATCCAAGTAGATTTACAAATTAAAGGATACGCCATTATCAGTTTGCATCAACTTAAAAGACCTAGAAATGTAGGACAAGGCTAATCTACTTCTGTTCTTAGTCCCTCGGAAAGAAGCAAGCAAATTAATGAAGAAAATTTTATTCTACGAACGAAAGTGAGCGTGGAATAATACAAAGACATGCAGGCACCTTGCTGTGTTATCGCTGTCAAGGGTTCTACCAAAGCTGCTGCAATAACGATCTGCGCTGTACCCAATGTGCGAACAATCACGAGACTTTCATGCTTCAGAAGAACAAACCTGTACCTTCCAGATATGCTTGACTGTTAAGAAGCAAGAAACATAGCAAAACCCGGGAAAGGATCATATTATACCTGAAGAATACAGACCCATCCACTTGTTACTGAGTTTAAGAAAGATTTACTAATGTGTAATTTTGCGCAGAATTAAACCATATCTGTATTTACTTCCACCCGAACAATTCAGATTTAGAGATGAACTATTGATGACAAAGCAACTTATGCGCATCACTGAGTTTGTGGGCGCAGCTCCCCACAGCAAGCTTAATGTTGCTCTCCTCATGCTGAACATGGCGAAAGTCTTCGACCGCGTCTGGCATGAGAGACTTATATCCAAGCTTCGCTCTCAGGTTGTATAGAGAGCTGAGTCTTGCTATTCTGTCCTTCCTCTCGGACCGAACGTTCAAGGTCTCAGTGCGAAACGCACTCTCCAGTGAGAGAAACATTTCTGCTGGTTTGCCTCAAGTTTTGACCATTGGACCATTTTTGTAGCCTTTCTATGTTGCTGAGTTCCCAACCCTAATAGCAGCCATAGTTCCATATTAGTATGGTAGTCAGACGACAATGGCTTTGCTGTCAAACTGCTAACATCTCCAAGAGATTATTTTTCCCATTAAAGACTGGTTTTGCAGTTGGAAAGTCTGCATTAATGCGATGAAGTCCTAGTTACTTCTCATAAAGGGTAGAAGACGTCCTATGCACCTCAAAAAACAACTCTTTAGAACCTCAGGGTTAGTAAAATAATATGTATTAGAAACACGCCACGGAAATCTTCAACGACTAGCTGGCAAATGAATGCAAAAATAATGCTCTGTAAGCATTTAATTATCTTATCCACATATAAAAGATATTGGTACTTTTCCGTTTTGCCGGCGCAAACAATAAAGTCGCCAATAATGGTACAACAAATTGCCAAACCGAACATCTTCGCTGATAACCTTTTACGCCTCATTTTCAAAACAAGTCGCAGCCATTTCTTACCAGATTGCTTTTTTTTTTCAATACTGGCATGCAATTACATAGAAATTTTACAAAAACAATTAAATTTTATGCCCTAAAACCATTCGCGATAATTAAGTCAATTAGGATGCAATCACACCGCTCACCCCCAAGGCGAAAATATAGAAAAGGCAAAATCAAGGGTTATATTCATCAATTCGAATGAGAATGCACTAGCGAAGTAAAGCACTGCAATTTGACATAATTTCTGAGTAAGCTATTCGTACGAATTGAAATAGATCTTGCATTTAAACTTGTATTCCAAATTAAGATGTAACTTAAAATTAATGTAGATAATTACTGAGAGAATTAGATTTTGTAGCGTAGTTTACGTGAGATGACATTACTTGGGGTCACATGATATGAAGCGGAGAATCAGGATATTGAATCATGAAAGCATAGTAAAGTAAATTCTTAAATTAATGTCTTTTTGCAAATTTATTATCTTTATTTATTAGTTTTTTTACAAAATTTTAAACGATATTAAAATTTTTATGCCTTCAAAATAAAAAATTCTTAGAACTAACATTTGTTAATTTTATATGTATACTGTATGTTGTCGCCAACAAAGTCTGCTTGGCGATATTTGCGCTGGCGAAACGGAAAAGTACCAAGATATTCACTACAATCTATAATAAATGTATTTAGTGTTTAAACGTGCACTTCCTTTAAAGATATTTCCAGCTGCTCTCGAATTCAAACTTACCAGAGATGCGAAATCTTTTCTCAAATATCGCCCCAATTCTGTATTCGTATCCGTTAGCCGAGGTATGTTGAATAAAAGTTTGCAAAGTACTTTCGCTACCTAAGAGCTTATATACTATTAGTTCAATTGACTCTTAACTAACAGTTCTATGATTAATATAATAAAAAGCATCAGAGAAATAGAAGTATGCATAAAAAATATATATATGTGTGTCTTTGAAAGTATTTTTCTTCTCTAAATTACTCATAACATTTCTTCCCTTTAATAAAAGATTTAACTGGATTTACTAAAACAGCAATTAAAATGCGAAGATTGTTATTCAGAATAGAACCATTACAAGCCTTGTGGTACTGAAAATGCGCGCAAATAAATTATTTTCTTATTTTTAACATACCGTGACATGCAAAATTAAGTAAGTTCTAAAACATAAAATGTAACCCTCTTGTAAAACTGGATATAGGAAAATATAATACTTTTAAGAAGAATGATCGGGCATGTGGCATTACTATATGCCAAAACATGCAGATAAGAAGACTGATTTACATAAATCTGAAGACGATTTTTGATTGATCATATCCACTTTTCACGTTCCTTCTACATAAATCGCCTGAACAGTTAATGCTTGTTCAGGCGCAATTGAAAATATGATAATGGCTTTATTAATACTCTATAAAACTGACTATAGTATATATTCTTCATAGATAAACCATATTAAACTTTAATAGAGCCCTTTCGGGCATCCGGTTAAAATCTGAACACTTTTAGATTCCTTGACTTATTTTTATTTTTTATTTTTAAAAATTAGTATTCTTGTAAGATTAAATATATAAATTTTAGCAAGAAACTTTCAGATACAATATAATTTTATTCTTTTCATACCTTTTACAATTATTTCATGAATACATAAGCAATTTTTTTTTTGTTCTTTTGATGTTGCTCGGAAATTATAATTCAAGAATGCAACATTCTAAATAAATTGATTATTTTCTTTTGCCAAAATAACGTAAGCTGTGAAATAAGATCTCTACTAATAAGGGCAAACAGCGTTGGGGTAGATTAGTCCAAATTTAGCAAGATCGCAATTGTAAATGCATTTGAGTTCTCAAATTTAAAATTTTGTTTTTAATCATTTGAAAATTTTCCTATTCTTACAAGTAATAAATGCAAGTCTGAAGCTAAATATTAATTTAAAACTTATTTTGCATTTTTTATTTACCTAGTAATATGTTGAATTTTGAATTCTTATAAAAGTATCAGATTTTATTTTACATGTTAAATATTACACTGCGTGAGAATGAAATTTTAGTATCTTGACAGAAATATTTTTTTAATTTATTAAAATTTATGTAATTAATTTAATTTTATTTCATTATTTGCATTGTATAATCTATTACCATCTTAACACACTTTTCCTTCTAATTACGTCTTCGACTTTAGCAAACAACCGATATTAAGGTAACAATTAAGATAGAGTATTTAGCATAGGATTCTTTTCTGTGCTAATTTTTGAGCCAGTCGGAGATGAGGAAAACGAAAAAATTATTTGTAATTTGATGTATCCATCGGCGCGTGTAACAGAAGCATTGAGAAGCACTGAAAGATCTTGCAATCAACATTCTTTCGAAGACGTGTTCGACCAAGAAGAAATCAATAACCCAAGTAATCGGATAACGGATAACTCGATACACTCACTGATGTAGTGCTGAAAGATTAACTCGATTTCTTCGCTGAAGAATTCTGTGTAGGCCTCTTATTTTTTTTTCCTTTTTCCTTTGGACTGTGTTTCGCGCTTCCTTCGTTGACTTGGCTGCGAGCCTGTTCCCAGTCCCCTGCTCTTATGGAGCCACACAATTTACCAGAAAATTCGGTCGTATTTCATTTTTCGCTGGGGATTAGTTTAATATCAGCTTAAATATTTCATGGCTTTGGGTTTATTGATTAAATTTCAAGAAGAATCTAAAGAACGGGAAGGTCGGGGAGCCTCATAAATATGCGGGTATTTTCTTCCTCTTGGCAGCAAGTTATGAAGTTCAACTTGCTACTGAAGCAGAAGCTAATTCAAAAATAGAAGGAATATCTTTTAGGGAGAGAAAAATGTTTATGTCAAGACTTTCAGCGGATTTTCTGAATCTGGGTTTAAGTAGTCTGTGTCACCTGCCTGGAAGGAGGGAATTCAGCTATACTCTTGAGCTAAAATTTGTTCTATACCAATATGCTTTGGCTTTATGATTGAACTCAACAAAGTCATAAATATAGAATATATATATTTTGAAAGATGACGTACTAACAAAATTAAACCTGTGAAAAATGTTCTTAATTTTTTTTTTGAAATAGTTCCGATTATTACTCAATACAATGATGAAATAGTATTACTTAAACATATTTTCGTTTTTATTTCCCTCTTCAGCTGATTGTTATACTATTTTGACTAATGAGTCTCAGGAGTCAGCCATCAGCGTGATAATAATTCTGCGTGTTGTTAGATTACTCATTCTCCAGTCTTCATTCTTTTAATAGATGTTTCAAATATCTAAGCAATGGACATCTAATAATAATCTATAATATCTAAGCTCTTTTAGAGACAGGTTTTGCTAAATTTTGATCATGTTTTATAAATATATTCTATAACACGTTTTATGAATTTCTGACAAAATCTTTGAAACTTAAATGGAAAAACCTTCCTATTTAATCAAATTCTGTGAAACTAATACTCGAAATTTCACATATTTTTAAACACGTAGTTCAACATTTTCCGTGCTTTTACCTGGTAAAATTACCGCAGCTAAAGTACTTATGTTTGTTCTAAGCCATGTTAACGGAACAATTTTAATTATATTAACTTGCATAATATATTCTAAAAAGTATGCTGAGTTTCATGTATTGTGCTTTATACATTTTTAAACTAAATAAACTCAACAGAAGGGATGATAAGTGCATCAAATACATATGTATATTAAAGGAAATAAATGAAAATTGAACACGATATATTTTGATGAATCTGAGATGTAAACTGGACATTAAAGGATAAAAGGAAGTTAAAAGCTGTAGGATAAGTTAATATTTTAGGTAGATAATGAAGTAAATGTAACAGCCAAAAGTAACATAATAAGTTGATTTGTCAAATAAAACCAGTATGCGAAAGATTATTTGAATACTAAGATTAAAAGAGTGTCAAAATTAAATATAAGAAGAATTCAACTCATCAGATTATATAGTAGATCCGCTAATAACCTTTAAGTAAGATCTTCAAGATCGTATTATCCAGGTTTCATTTTGAATTTAAAATTATTTTACGGTTTCTGGTTGCAATCCTCTATGATCCAGTATACAAGAAAAAGTCTGATTCTGCCAAGTGGAAAGTCTTGGAATCAGCTCGTTATCAAAACCCACACCTCTTCAAAAGAAACTAATGAAACGTTTACTGAAAATTAACCAGTTATATAGACTTTATAAAGTATATTCTAAATAAGACAGATCACACACACATACATGTATATATTCCTAGCAAAACAATTACGTATATTCTAAATAATTTCGCATTGTACTTCTCCAATATGGTATGTAATAAAATGTAAATTTTAATATCTATAAAAAAGTAATAATGATTAGTCTCTGCAAATCTGCTTTGCGTTGAGAGCCAGTACATTAGGTGTGCACTGCATATTCTTTAAAAGTACTTTATTTCCATATTTTAAAGAATTCGAGGTATTGTTTATGATGATATTATTTAATTTAGTAGGGAACAACGATTATTATTACTTTAGAAAAAGTTTACGAAACCTATGGGTCTTGGGACACATTAGGAAAACATGTTACAGTCTTCAATACTTCAGCCTTTATCCTTCCTAAAACTATTATCGGTTCTCGCTTTGATATCCTTAACATGCTTTCTATAGCTCCTTTTCAGAAATCCAAATGCACAAAGTTTTCGTCTCAAAATTAGTATTCCAGTAGCCGAATGTAATGCTGGAGAAAAGTTTCATATTGTAATATTAATTGATCTGTTGGATTGCCAAGGTGGACCTACATATAATATCTTATAAAAAGCAGAATGTTATTTCTACGTTTCCAAGTTTTTGATTTTCCATGTGCTAGTGAGCAGAAGAATGCAACTTCATTTAAAACAGTGCTTCATCACACACCGAAACGGTGTTCACAAAAAAAAAAAAAATTAAATACAGAATAGTCATAAAAGATATTCAGTTGTTTATTAGCCTGTCTACTTAATCAAGCGAAATTAAATTTCAGATATTTTTATTTGAAGGTATTTACTCGAGATTGTGATGATTTAAAATAGTAGAACTCTCACAGTTACGATTACAGCGAAACCATTTCAAAATTTTCGAGTGGAAACACCCACTCTTTTTCCCGCATAAGTTGATTAGCGCAGTGAAAAACAATAAATACCTTTTAAACGACAGACGTAGGACGAAAATTGCAGGCTTGAAACACTTCCATAGAAAAGCAATGTAGGGGACCAACGACAACACAAGAGAGAAAATGGATCAAAACGTTTTATTGGAATTATAAGTTTTCAACGTGCCCACATTTGTAGGCAATAACGTTTTCCATATGAAAGACCTTTTTTTAACAGCAATAGCTAACGTAACATAGCAGGAGGAATCTGCATAACTTCATCTTTTGTGGTATTTTTCTATTCTGACAAATCTCATAAATTTGATGTATATACGATAGAGTATAGTCATCTTATGTAGCATAAAATTAGACTAGAACTTAAAAAAACAATCTGTGAATTATCACTATGCCTTGTAAGTACCACACAGACAGGGAAAAGCTGTAAAGGACCCTTTAATTAATTCAAATAAATTTTGACCATCGGCATAAACTCGTGCTCACAGACGCCAACAGTTTTGGCTTAAATTAATGATAATGGAGGAATTAAAATTAACAAAACTAAGTATAGTCTAACGGTATCACAATTTCAATAACGCATAAGCTGGCTCTTAAGGTAGTTGGCGTAAACAAACCCAATGGCTGGAACGACTCAACGCCACAGAATACTAATCGGGAGAGAATCAAATTTAGCAGCGTGGCTTTCAAACAGACAGGACACGCTCTGATTTTATTCTCTATAAACCTTTCTTTAAATAATCTCTACATTCTATATCACTGAATATCGCACGAGCTAGAAATTTACATTCCGGCAGGGAAATAGAAACGAGATCGATAGGAAAGGATGTTAACACAAAGTAAAGAGTCAGAAACTTAAATGATATGTTACAACACCTTAGATTTCAGAAAACCCCAGAACAGTAGATATAGTCAGCTCCCGTAACTTTGCAGTTTCGTGCGCACTTCGATTCCCCGACCTCAGTGTAATGGATTTCTGGTTATGGGATTATCTGAAATCTAAAGTTTAAGCATCAAATCCACAAGATTTGTCAGAACTGAAAGATGCGATAAAACCTGAAGTTATACATATTCCTTCTGTGTTATTAGGTTCGTCGTTAGTGTTAACAGTTTCATGCAAGCAATGCGTTATCATCTGCGAAGGTAGACACATTAAAAACTTATAATTTCAATAAAATTATTCCCTTTCCCTTGTGCTGTCATTGGTCTTTTACAATGCTCTTCTTTAAAAATAAATGTTTTACTCGGCAATTTTCATCTCGTGTGCTCTTTCTAATACCACTTATGATTTTTCAATGCGCTGATCAATTTGCATAGGAAAAAATAGGTGTTTTCCTTTAAAAATGTCGAAAGACTTTCATTGTAACTGTACCGTGAGACCTCTATTGTTTGAAATCATCATAATTTCGAACGCATAAACAGCAATATCGTAAATTGCATTTCGATTGGTTGAGCTGATAGGCCGTTAGACGTTCATATATCTGGGAAGTATTTTATGACCATCCTATATGTCGCTAGGGCATTAACGGTCTCCTAATTCTCTCCATATCAAATAACATGTTTTTATGCTTGGACTCATTTGTAAATATTACAAATTTCCATAAACCTTCAATGTGTGTCGCAGGATTAAATGTGCAGTTCAACATTCTATTCTCTAGGGAATGGGAAGCATATAAATTATTGTCCACAGAAATAGAGATCTCCATCGTAGAGCTTTTCACACTCTATTAAAGCTGACAGCATATTCTGGTAGCTAATATATAAAACGTTTAGTCGAGAATAAGTAAATGGTTTTGCTCGTTTAAAATTTAAAATCTATCCGGCACATTATGTTCTAAATATCGTTCCTATATTAGGTTTCCAGCTCTTGGTCTTTCCTCACTGGACCTCTAGAATCAGGTGTCAATGCTCAGGAACAAATATCAGTAATAATGTGAAAATAATGCTATCTATTTATCGAAATATGGTGGAATAAAGCAGTATGCAAGGGAAAATGGGGAAATAGAGGAGTTACAGTTATTTATACATGAACCTAAAGGAAAAAATAAAACAATGTATTGAAACAGAAGTTCTTCGGCAACTTCGAAATGAAATTAATCCCATTAAATGAGATCGTTGCCTTTTTAGCTCTCCCGTACGCTCGAGATGTTTTTTGTGCCAAAAGGGGTAAAATATGCAGTATCAACATTTTTGCAAGATAAGATGCAACGCCAAGAAAGAATTAGAAATCCAATGAAGTAAGGTTTATGAGATTCTACAATTTTAAGAGATTTCAAGGATCGAATCATTCGCTTTATTAGACTTCTGCTTACAAGCATAATGATCATAATTTATAATGTATCAGTGCAAAGATGAAAACAAGTTTGTCTTAAGCATTCCTCATCAAACTGTTGATATTACAAATGGCTCTGGTCGTAAATATAGCATTTTATGACTCTAAGAAGCATGGTATTGACATTCTAAACGAGACAACTAACTGGAAACCGTTCAACAAAAGCAGAAAGTGGCAGATAACTAATACTTTTATTTGATAATATTTTAAATATAGCTTCAATGGATGCATGGGGTATATGGAAAAGTACTATGAGAATAAGAGAACTGATTTTTTTACTGCAACATCTCAAAGAAATTCGACGAAAACATAGACGGCCAAATGTATATTCCACTCTCTATTCCGCAAGCTTCTGTTAATGAA
Organism: Stegodyphus dumicola; assembly: GCF_044657685.1. Taxonomy (NCBI): domain Eukaryota; kingdom Metazoa; phylum Arthropoda; class Arachnida; order Araneae; family Eresidae; genus Stegodyphus; species Stegodyphus dumicola. Next base: position 34,531,716 of record NC_140777.1, on the reverse strand, counting down.
TGAAACTTTAATTTTTGTGTTCAATGCAAAATTCGAAAATGCAATGAAACCAGAACTGTACATATATGTTACAAATACAAGAGATACATTTCGGAACGACGGATAAAAGCAGTAAATATATAATATAGTTTACCTGTACACATGCAAATACATAATAGCTGTGAACGAAACCTCTGGCTCATCCACCTCATTAATGTAACTACATTAGTTTATTTTTTAGTTAAAAAGAGAATGATTATCGAAACTATAATAACCTTGAATTACTAGAAACAAATATAACTTTTCTTATACTATACTCATCAAAATGTGAATAGCGATGTGAAAATAACAGAAGCGGGAGAGATAAGACACATATGCAGATTTTTTAAGAAACACACAAAGCTATGAAAAAATAAACTCCTTATTCAGCATTTAATGTGACCACCATGGACAGTTATGCAGGCCTTTAAATGTCAAGGCATACTGTCTGTGAGGCTATTAATGAATGAATGTGAGGACAAATCCACTGCAGGTCTCAGTTCCTCTACAGTATGTACCTGCGTGCCCTGTGCACCACATCCGATGGCAGCCCACACATGCTCGATGGAAAAGAGAATGGGTGAGGCTGTCGACCATTGAGGCTGGTCAGTGTGTGACGTACGACAGGAGTCCGGGCATTCTCCTGCTCGAATGACGTGCCAAGAAGGGCCTGCAAAAGTAGACGAACAACAGCCATAACAACTTGTGTTACGTACAGGCCGGATGTTCAACTGCCAGCAATGTGCACAAGAGTTGTACGCTGTCCGAACATCATGCCAGCCCAAACCACGAAGCCCCGTGTGAGACCGGTATGACGATCGACAGTATGAGCTGGTAGGTAACGTTCACCATGAAGCCGCCGTACACGTCCACGACCATCATTCCTTCATAAAACAAAATCGGGATTCGTCTGAAAATAATACCCGATGTTATTCGTTGATAAATTGACGACACTAAGCCAGATGGGCAGCCCTGTGTCGAGTGGTTAAAAGAAATCCAGTGGCGCATCCCTGCCTCATGTAACCTGTTCGAATGGTTTGACAGGGGACAGGTGACGGAGGACGGGGACGCCTGGTGTTTAACAGAGGTAAACAGGAATATGTCCCGCGTCCTTCACTACCCAGAGGCGGCAACTCCCTGGAGCCGCACGAGGCCGTGCCGGGAGTTTATATAAGATTTAAGAAAGGTTTACAAGGCCATACGGGGGCAATCGTTTGACATAAGTTGGTGGGTTACGTATTTGAGGTGACATACAAAGTACATTACATAGTGAATAACACATAAAAATACAAAATAGAAAACAAATACATACACGAACACAACCAAGTAAACACATAACACACACTGCACACAGCACATATACACACACATAACACATAAAATGAAAACATAAGCACATAAAGACATATAATATAAAAGGAGGATTGAACGCCTAAGAATTACTATAGGACGTGGCACATATCGCAGGGATAAATACTTAAAGTTGTTTAGGTGCATAATGCGGGACTTAACGCATAGTACATAGATGTTTAGTCTATGGTTTGGCATGTTTAGTTAGAATGGTTTGGCAGGTGACAGGTGACGGAGGACGAGGACGCCTGATGTTTAACATAGGTAAACAGGCATATGCCCCGCGTCCTCCACTATCTAGTGGCAACAACTCCCTGGAGCCTCATCAGGCTGCCTCGGGAGTATATTTGAATCTTAATGAAAAAGTTACATGGCCAGTGCAAATATGGTATTAATGTATATACATGATGCAGAACAAATATAGAGCTAATTAAATGACATGGTGCTGAGTAGATGCAGTACAGGTGAAGAACGAGTAAATACACTTGGTACAAAGTAAATATGATGCCAATAAATATACATGGTGCAGAGCTGATATGATACTAATAGCAAAGCAGATATATTACGAATAAAACACATTGTGCAAATAAATATTAAGGTAGACAAAGATACATATGATAGTATATGAGTAATATACCAAACCAAATAGAATGGTTGGTATATTACTCATATACTATCATATCCTGCCAAACCAAATAGAATGGTTTGGCAGGAGACGGATGCACGTTGTGATAATGGTAGGTAGGTTTGAAAATGGCTTGCTGTGACGAACGGATCAACACGAATTAAACGAAGGGCCCAGGTTCGAATCTCGGGGAAATCATGGGTGCAAACTGTCTGTCCCTTTATGGTAAGTAACGGTGGCCGCCTATTAGATGCCTCCATAACAAAATTACCGCCGCTTCTGGCCTTAGGAGCCGCGTTTCTCTGCGTTTTTGTTTTTACTGAACAATAACTTGTTAATGAAAACAAATTTCTAACTGAGTCAATGTCTAAATTACTAACTTTCATTTTTGCAAATGGAAAGATCACCTTCAAGTATTGCAACACCCTTGCATATTTTTAATAATTAACCAATTAATTATTTCTTTCCCTTTTATTCTTCTACTTATTATCTACACCTGAAATTAACTAAATAACAAATATAGTATTAAAACAAAACAGTAGTTATGATTTAGTTACGTAAGGAACCATCTTTTTCTGCAAAAAACACAAAAAATTACCTTCATCAATTTGAAATGTACTATTATTTACTTTATTTTATTAATAAATAAACTATTATTTATTTATTACAACATAATAATGATATTAATAAACGAATTAGTATTTATTAACATTAGCATGCAAATTCTCACATACTAATAAAAGCATGGAAGTTAATTAATATTAGACTGAAGGATAAACATGCAAGTTTGAAAAACAGAGAAAATTTTGAAAAGTGTTCACAAAATATGTAATTCTGTCGTGAGCCCAAATGATTTTCAGCTTTCTTTATAGTACTGATGTGGTCACCAGTAAATTTTTCTCAAGCGTTTAGTGAAATTTTAAAAAGGCGAGGAAATCAATCATTTTAATCTATAGGAACTTCGATTGTTGTTTATAGATGAAAAATAACTGTAGTTTATTATAACAGCCTCATGAAAAATTCGTTATAACAAATAATTCCTCAAACGAAAATAGATTTAGTACTTTCACTTAAACTGGGAGCTTTTTTTATGGTTATTTGAGAATGGAAAAATACATAAGGCCTATTTGCAAGGACGTTTTTAACTGTTGTCGTTGTAATGAAACAGTCGAATAGTAATCTTTATAAAGCGCATCGACTGTATCGAACTTCGTAAACATCACCTTCATAATTTTCAATATTAACATTTTAAATTATAAAATTCTCCTAAAGAAATATTTTTTTGCAAAATTTAATGTCACTGTATTAAAATCTGATGTTAATATCTCTTGCGTAATACACTTCTCTTTGCTGCTTATTCCCTTGTTATTTTTAAAAACACCTTCTACGCAAATGACTTTTTATTACAAAAGCCAAATGACGTTTAACTTAGAGCATGCCTTTATATTCATTTAGTGTCTCACTGCTCAGCTTTTATCAAAGAAAACCCCAGCTCTTAATTAGGATTCTGGAACAAAACCAGACGGAAATTAGAATTGCTCCAAACATTCATCTTAATCGGAATACAAGTTTGTCGACAGCATCTAATGTTGCGATCCCAGTTTGTTGAACAGGAGGCCGGAATACTAATTCCGGAACAATTCCGATAAAGCCAAAACTATTCCCAAGTCAATGATATCACGTAGGTTTCCACTTAACCTGTTTGGAAGAAACGTGACAACCATGAAGACAGCACGCCACATTAAGTAGAAAGAGAGTATGTACTTCTAAAAGATTTTGGAACCATGGCCTTAAATTGAAAAACCCAATATTTTTATTACTGTGTAACATATTTTAGAGTCCCTAATGTATGTTTTAAAAGCAAACCTCTGTATTCCAAAATCATTTGTACATTGATAAAGCTTTTCGTAAAAGTTCTTGCCTTTCTTATTTTTGACCCTGAACTTTTGTGAAATGAGAACAGTTTGAGATCAAATGAAAAAAGCATCATGAAATAATTGTATTGAAACTATAAAAACGCTGTTAATTTTACAAAACAAATCGGCACATAAAATACCTTTAAAACGTATTTTCGTTTCAAGAATATTTTCCATTTTATTCTATTCAAGTCTTAATCAAAATAATTATTTCGTAGTGCCAATATTTTGTGACACTCTAGCTGTTGTAATGCTCATGAAATGCTTCATACTTAATAGTAAAATCGTATCAAATATTTCTTAGAACTAAAAATTACTAAACTAAAATTGCGTATTTTCTCACAGTTAATAAAATTAGAGCAATAATTAAAATTCCGGACATTCCATGGTAAATAAAATTTAAGTTTCAGCTAGCTAGCTGACTTTCCATTTTCAATAATAACTTGACTGATCATAAAATTAGTTTCATTAAAACTGAAAGAGTATTTCTTGTTTGCGGTTAGCGAAGTTTTAATTTAATGAAAGTAAAATTAAGGAAGCAACTGTAACAGCTTTTTGTAAAATAAAGTAAATCAACATCTAATCCTTCTAATGCATTAAGATATTTCTACCAACATTATCCTTCTTCTTAAATGGCTACAACTAAATCTAATAATATTTTCCTTCAAAAATAAAAAGATTTATAAGGTATTTCTCCCACTTCCCTAGCGTGCCTTCGTGGTGTAACTGTAGCACGCTGGGCTGGTATTTCAGAGGTCCGTGGTTCGATTCCCGGCGAAGGCGGTTGCTAATTTTTCATCTTGCCTTCTTCCAAAAAATACCTAATATCTCTACAGTGGCGCCCGAACTAAAAGGGTGGTGGATGATGATTTCTCCCCTCCCAGGATTTGGCAACTAGGTCCCCTAAAAGCCTAGTCGCCCTTTAAAAAGGGGAGTATATAAGGTATTTCTTCCACTTCCCTAGCGTGCCTTCGTGGTGTAACGGTAGCCTTCGTGGTGTAACGGGCCGGTATTCCAGAGATCCGTGGTTCGATTCCTGGCGAAGGCGGTTGTTAATTTTTCATCTCTCTGGCTTCCAGAATGTCCTAATGACTCTACAGATTCAGATATAAAATTTTATGTATATTGAAGAATATGGAAATATTTATAACTAAGGGAAAATTGTGAACCATACGGAATATTTATATATACAAGGTGATTAAAAAATATCTGCCACAAACGAAATGGCAGGTAGATGCAAGAAGCGTATTTTGCAATGGATTTTGTATTTTGCGTCTGCTGAGGCCGTCCTGTGTTTTGAGTTATCACTTTAATTGGTAATAACCTTTTAGTTCATAAAGCCGCTAATGTGAAGTAATAAAGAGTTATCTGATTGTTACTTTGTGCTGCAAGTTTGAGTGATAACTTGTCAATTCAGTCGATTAACTTGGTTGTTAGCCATTCTGTTTTAAGTTAATTTCGTACTACAGCAGTTACAAATCATCATAACAAGCCCCTACGTTACCATTTTAATCACGTATGCCAGCGGTGCCCAACCTTGTGCTCGCCGATCGTTTTGTATGTGCTAGGCAGCCCGATTAGGTACTACAAACAAAAAATATTTTAAAACTAACCATTCATTTATATTTCTTAATTGTTAAAATATGGTAAGCATTTATAGTCATAAGAGATATTGGACGATAAGAATTGGACAATAATAATTGGTTATCCGATCTTTTTTTTTCTCACGGATATAACAGCTAAACTGAACAAACTGAACGAAGATCTCCAGGGAAAAGAAAAAAACCATTTTTATTTGACTGGGACTGTAACTCCTTTTCAGATAAAGTTAAATTTGAGGATAAATCAGATGAAAGAAAAATATTTCCCCCATTTTTCAGAATTTATCAAGCCATTTTAATAACCACAAGGCAATTGAAACAGAGAAGTACTCGGAAAACCTAAATGCACTGAAAAATAATTTTGAACTCCGCTTCTCTGATTTCCATAAAGTTCAACCAATATTATTATTAATCTCAAACCCACTTGACGAAATTAATATTTCAGATGTATCATATAAGATTGGAAATATGTTTAACAAAAATAACAAATGTTGATGTTTTGGAAATGTGGTCGCAATAGACCAAAATGTGCTCGGGAGAGACCAAACGTTGGGCACCACTGACGTATGCCATCATATATACCATTCTGTAGCCATCATCTCTAAGACTAGATCACTCTCTAAGACACACTACTTCCTTAGTGGCACCAATAATTGAAGCTTCTAAGTACCAGGATCATGCTATTTGTTGTCATATTAAACATAAACAGGATACAAATATTAGGTATAAAATTATTTGAACAATAATATATATCCCTTCTTTTGTTGCAGTAGTTTATGCGATTTCATTAAAACCAAATACGTCCAATTTTATAGAGAGAAGATTTCAAAACAATAGTTTTAATTGTAATAATTTTTTTTTCACGGACGTAAGAATAAAACCGCAGTTTATAGTAAATATAATGTACTTGAATAAATTTTAAAAAATAAAGAGTTTTAACACTTAACATTTCCCGCAACGCTGTAATGCACTTTGTGTATTTGGATCCATAAGTCTGCAATATTTTAAAGTCTTAAATATTATTCTCTAAAATAAATAAAATTTTTGATATTTAGTTTCATTTTCAATGAGTGCGGGTATCAAATACACACTGCATTTGTATTGTTTTATTTTGAGTCAAAATTTTTCATTCTCTGCAAGTTCAGTATATATTTTCGTTTTTCGTTACAAAAAAGTTGAATAGATGGGGCACTGGACATTTTCCGACAGAATCCTCCTCATAATTTTACCGCATGTAAGGAAGTAAAAAAGGCGAGAATTGATTGAAATCGATCGAGCAGATTTTTATTTGGCAAACAAACAAAGGCGTACTCTCGGGATTTTGGAAAAAAATTCCAGATGCGAGAGCAACTAACATGAAAGAAAGAAACATGAAAAAACATCGGCCGAATGAAAATATTTTTCGTCGCTCTCGGGGGTTTGTTGTCGAAATTCTGTTTGTGTAGCTAGAATATATATAATAGAACTACGTTACAGGAATGAAAATATAGATTGAAATTGATTAATAGAGCAGCGTATCTAAAATGTATCAACTTGCGTTAAGCAAAGCAGGATGCTTTCATGTCTTCTAAATAAACATATATATATATATATATATATATATATATATATATATATATATTAATATATATATTATATTTATTAATTACACACACACACATATATATATGTGTGTGTGTGTTTTAAACGTGTTTTCTCTCTCTATATTTTTTTACTTTATTTTATTTTGAATTATTACCACCACTTGTTCCTGCTACCAGCGCACAATTGGATTAGATTTAAAGATATTTATTACTTTGTATTTATTAATTACACACACACACACACACACACACACATATATATATATATATATATATATATATATATATATGTGCGCTGGTAGCAGGAACAAGTGGTGGTAATAATTCAAAATAAAATAAAGTAAAAAAATATAGAGAGAGAAAACACGTTTAAAACATCTCAAAACATCTCATATTTAATTCGAAAAAACACATTCAAAAACCAAAAACTTAAAAGCAATCAAAATAATCTATGTCTTTGACAGTACAACCCCCTACAGGCCGAAGAAAGCAGTGCGAAAAATGCCAAATTATATCATGAAAAACATAAATAAATTGCAACAACCTTGAACCGTCATCAAAGGGTTGGTACTACGAAACAGTAAATAAATAAAACATCCTCTTTCTGAACCCACAAAGACACAAACTAAAGTTTGAATATTTAATTTTAAAAATAAGTTAGAAAGCAATCAAAGTAATCTGTATCTTTATCTTGTTTATGTTTAATATGACCACAAACACCCCTACAACATACCCCTGCAACCAAAGTAAGCAGTGCTGAAAATGCAAAATTATTACATACAAAATTTAGGCAAATTCAAAAATTTTTCGATATAATAGACAAACTAAAAAATATTTCAGTAGATCGAGTCCAAAAACAAAACTTGCAAAATTAATAATCTAATGCTTGAAAAAATAAAATCATATGTAAATATTTTAATCCAAAATTGTAAACAACAAAACGATATGCAAAGTTTTAAAACATACAGGCCGAGTTAAAAAAAATATAGCATAAATCATAAGCAAAACAGTTTTAAAATGTATTTAATTTTTTTCTCAACTGAATGGACCAGATAGATTTAAAACAGAAGTAATCCAGCACATGAAAATATAACAGAAATAAATGAAAATTTGATCAAAAAATATATAATAAAAACAGAAAATGGATGATTACGTTCTTAAAATCTGTAGCATAAGACCAACTAAATTTTGAAATAACGAATGCATTCATATGCGCCTGTATAACAGCAAAGCCTAACATGTGCTAAATGAATTTAGATAAATTACATATTTTAAATTGATTAAACAAAAAAAATTATAAAAACGCCTATTTTAACATAAGAACGCAGAAGTAAAAATGAAGAATTTGAAAACGCAAAAAGCATCAAATTACCTGGAAAATGAAATCTAGAAAGAAAGCCATTTTGAGTTCAACTGAAGTCTTAATTCTCTTCATCTTAACAAATGGAAAAGCTATAAAATTTAGTTCAACAAATGGAATACGTGGTAGTGTTTATTACCAAAATAATAATTTTATTTAGGAAAATGTAACGCATTGTGAAAGAACTTTTTTTAAATTAAAAAGTTGTGAAGAATAAATAAATTTTAAAAAATATAAATAAAATATGAAAGCTTTCTTTTTTTTTTTTTTTTTTTTTTTGTTTTTGTTTTACAGACGTATACACGCTCGAGAGCATCTGGGCTAACTCCATTATGCTAAAAATCTTTAAAACAGCATGTCTGTAGAATTTCCGATAGACAGTCTGATTAGTCGTTATTGAAGACGGGTAAGCCTAATCCTTGCATAATTCTCTGTTCTCTTGCGTTGTGGTCAAGCCTTGAATCATAGAACGCAATACCTTTTCGTAGGAGTTGGAGGCACTATAATATATGATTGCGTCATACTTGAGATGTAAAACTCTTCGAATAATAGATTTTGCATTCTAAGTTTGTTTTATTACAAAAACAATATTTAACATCTCTGATAACGAACAATATTTTAGAGTTTCACAAAGCGTTTAAGCGGGTAAAACCAACTGCTTTATTTAACCCTTTGACAATGAATTATTTTTATTACTCCGTTTTCCATCCAAGTGAATGAAATATGTTTAAATAAGGTAAATTTAGCATTTGGAATTTTTTTGACAAACGATTTTGAAACCAAAGTCTGAGAGACATATGTCCCAGCCATAGTTAATGGTGGGATACATACGACCCACAAGTAGCGATCGACTTACTGTAAGCACACCTATCTTTATGCATTTATATGAAATAGATTTTACATCGTATGGTACAGGTTAAAGCATTCTTTGAATAACCCAACTATGACTATGAAACTAATTTTATAACTATGAAAATTTTTAAAATCTCTAATGACTTTATTTAGCATTTCTTCCAATTAATGAATCAAACGTTCTGTTGTCCAGATGGCGAAATTTGTTTCAGACATTACATCAAATGTTGAAATTCACGACGAAATTTCCAGAATCCTGGACTTGTTGTACCGAAACGAATCACTGTCAACACAATCTTCAGAGACTATATGTACTACTATATGTACTATATGTACTGTTACTATATGTACTATATGTATGTTACTATATGTACAATCAAAACCTGCATAACTATTAAAAATTTTGGACAATTATCATTTAAAGAGTGAGTAATTCACAGTGACATTCTAAAATACCTACTATAAGATGTAGATAGAGGTAAACTTGGAAAAGGGAACTTTACAGGTTTTTTTCCCTCAGTTTAGTTTGAAACGAATGCAAACCCCAAGCATTGGAACAGAAAATAACGCAAAACGTTTTAAGCATAGAATGCATCAAGAATGCATTAAATTAGGTTCCCACCACCGTTATTTGTAATATCTCAAATTAGGAATTACCTTTCTGATCAAACAGAGGCAAATAAATTCGGAATTATTTCGGAAGGTTAATATATATATCTATGTAAATGTATACATGGTGCGTCAGAAAAATGTATACACAGTTTGAACTATCATAAAAAACTCAGTTTCAATCGATAAGGTTAAATTTCTGGGAAAAGTAGGAGTAGAGTCCAATATAAAAAGTAAAATACTTATTTTCTGGTCAAACTCATGTTTCAAATGGTGTTTAAGTAGATGTTCAAAATGATGGTCTTCAACATAGATACATTTTTAGTACTTCCGAACTTCACACCAAAGCATCCAATGGGATTTCTGCGCACACCCCTTGAATCTCATCCCAAAATGTGTCAAGGTTACGTGGTCTACGATGGTCCACTTCCTCTTTGACTCTACCGCATAACATAAACGAGCGGTTTAAGGTCTGGAAAGCGAGCAGGAAACGTGATTGGTCCCCTGCGTCCTGTCCGTTGGCTTGGTAAATTTTGATCCAGGTATTCTCGCACAACCCCATGATAGAGCGAAGAGGCTCCATCTTGTTGATAATAAAACATCGCTTTACCGTGCATTACAGGATATCAAGAAAAGTGGAGTGAGCAAGCATTGTTTGGTACTCTACTCCAATTACATAACATTCAAAACGGAAAGATCCACCAACGATTACCTAGGAGACAAATCGCACTACACTTTTGCACCAGCCAAATTCACAGCCTTTTTAACATAATGTAAGGATTATCTTCAATCAAGTACACACAATTGTGCCTACTGACAATCTCATCAAGTTTAAATTGCTCTTCATCCGGCGAAACAATGTTACCCATGAATCCCGGTTCACGTGTAACCCTCTCCTGAACCCATTCACAAAATTGGACCCGAAAGCCATTCGATTTTTTTTATGTGGCAAGTCAAAGAAGAGGTGTAGTGTCATAAAATACGTAACCCTGACACAGGTTGGGATGAAATTGAAGCGATGTGGACACTTTGGTGCAGAGTACGGAATCAATCCTTAATCATACTCAGAAATGTAACGATGCTGAAGATTACGGTTTGAACATTTACATTAAACCTCATTTAGAACATTCATTTTGACTAGAAAGTACACTTATTTTTCAAATTGGAGTATAAACTTACGATTCCGTGAAATTTAACCTTGTAGGTTGGAAAATAAATTTTCTATGAGAGTTCAAAGTTTGTATACATGTTTTGACGCACCCTGTATATATGGGGGTGGTATCTGTGTGTTTCTATATCATAATTTCATGTAGACAAAGGACGTTGATTTTCTTATTATCGTAAGATAATTTGGTTAGTTGAAAACCTAATTAGGTTTCAAGCTTAATTCTAATGCAATTCCTAAGAAGTTAGATATACAAAAAAATCAAAATATGAGAAATGATTAAAACATAAAAATCTTTAAAATTGTAGACCTTAAATAACTACTGAAATGTATTTTCATTTTATATATGTACTTTATATTAATTTTTGACATTTAAAAATCATTCCATTTCAACTTAATTAAAATAACTAGTAACATTTAAAATTAAATACAATTTTTCATAAACCAAGACTATTTCCTCAGAACTGAGTTTCGAGAAAGAAACTACTAAACTTTGAGAACGAAATTAGTTTTTTTCTGTTCACATAAGTAATTCCTAACTAATCTCTGCGTGAAATTATACGTCACGGATTAAAAAAAGGGCTTTTCGCCGTCTTTACTGCGTCCTTTCATCACGCAGGCTTCGTGGTGCAATTGTAGTAATTCGTGTAACTGGTGTAAATCGGGCTAGCATCGAGAGGTCTGGACTTCGAATATTGGCAAGGGCAGAATTATTCATTATATTATTATCACGCATAATCCATGTTTCCATTTCGATTCTACAAAATGAACGCAAAAATGCTTTGTATAAATGTTGTAAAATAAAAGAATTAATTTCATTATTACTAAAATACACCGTAAATATTCCTATATAACTATGTTGCCAACTTTACTAAATTTTAATTTCCGTTGAAATGCAGAATTAAAGACAACGACTTCTCCGAACGCTAGATGAGAACTAAAACTCTCTTTATTATCTTTACTCTCTCTATCTTTAACAAGATGAGAACTGAAATTATGTTTAATAATGTAAGAATGGTTTGTGTTTTGGTTCTGTGGTCATTAGCGCTTCAGAAGTCGGCTCATCCAGTGGGTGGTGAGATAACTTTGAGCATTTTATTTCCGGAAAGTGGACGATTCCATGAAAGAGATGATTAAAATGTATTTTATCCCGGTGAAGATAAGGCTAATAACATTAATTCATTACCACTAAATGGGAGCCAATTGTTCAAAGCCCATTTCCCGCTTCATGTGCGGTAACTCATTACATTTCCCAAACATCCCTCAGTAATAATTTAAAAGTTTAATAACACTTTAATAGCTCGAGAATGTAAAGTTGATGACGTCATATTTTCTAGAGGCTTTTTAGATTTTGAGATAGGGTTTCCGAGCTTTTGTGACTGTTAATGTTATGACATCACATATTTTAAAGGGTGTGTTCTCTCATCGAGCAGGTCTGCTGGGGTTTGTTGTGTAGTTTACCTTGATCTATGCAAGTTTATTATGGCGCTTTTAATCTGCTATGCTCCTCTATCAATAATCAATATCTAATGCGATACATAGCTTCTTTTATTAAACGCCAATACTATAAAATATTCTTCACTGTTTATTAGTATCAGTGAGTAATGTGAAAAAGATAACAAGGATTGTCGAATAACTATTATTAGCAATAATAATAATTCACAAGCATCTCGCCGTTCACATAATTTCCAATCCAATTAAAATAATATGTACAAATGTAATAGTACAAATATACCAGCAGTGAACTATTTAAGACATTCGTCAATTATAAATAAACTTTTAGACCATAAATTAAGGTAAATATAATAATTTAATCAATGTAAAATCTCTCATTTAACATAATTATCACATTATCTCGCAAATAAAATACTCATATTTCCATAGAAAATTAAATATTTTCTTTATTCATCGGTAGAGGATATATTGAATTCCTGAATGTTTCAGCAGCAGACGTATTAATTTTCTGATTAATTATTACACTGATATTTCAGTAGATAATGTATAAGGACGGAAAAGATAAATTTCTGTAGTTGTTGTATAAATTTCCATTAATTAATTGCTAAAATATGGCAAATTTATTCATTCATATAATTTTCATATTCAGTAAAACATTCAGTGAACTATATAATAAAATATTTCATGAACATTTTCCAGGTTCGAATAAGTTTTATTTTATGTGCAAGTTTTCTTTGGCGATTTTTTATTCAGAATTATAATTGCTACAATACTGGAAGTATGCACACAAAAACCATCATTTTCGTTATTTCAAGATCATTATTTTTTGTAATTATAAATTTCCATTATAACAAAATCTTTTTTATTTTCCGTATTATTCTAAATTATGCACATATTATTCAACCTGATTTCCTTAAGCACACGCTACATATCATGCTTTTTATTTACCTCCTAAGAGTAACACAAGTTCAGACTATTTCTGCACTCCAGGGTCTTTTAGGTATCGTTCCTTGTCCCATCAGTTTCATAAGCAAATGAAAATAACCAAATGAAACGAATCGTCTCATTCTTTAAAAGCTTCGAATGAAAAGAGATAAAAACTCAAAGGAAGTATTTTTAGTCTTTTATTTCCCATCTGCTATTTTGTCTCTCTCTGCAGCTTTAACATTTTCAACCGTTCCTTTCTTCTAATAACATAGATACATTTAAAGAGAATTTACTATAGGAATTGTCTGTCGTTTTCAAGTTTTCTTTACCTTCTCACCTTCCATTTCAAATCAGAAAATTTCCCTCTCAAAAGCAGAAAGTATGTTTCTGAATACACCAGCGATGACCATACCTAACATCATTGGATGAACTGAATTCCTAGAAAGCTAAATGTTTTCTTCTTGAATGTTAATATCCAGTTCAAGAGATTCACTAGCACTTTCATTATGCTTTTGCTCAACAGACTCAGTTGACTCTTCACCACGAAAAGGCAGGATGAGAATTACTAAGCTTACTGAATTAAATTTACACTATTTTATACTTGCTTAACTATTAGTTATACTTTAGTTTTCCAAGAAATTGGCTTATAATGTGTGGTTCCGTCTGCAATAGAACTGAATAAAGCTTGTAGGAAGATACATTAATAGGTAGTTTAGCTATCAAATCTTATAACTTAAATTAATTTGAAATACATGCTAGCAAGTTAGCATGTATTTCAAATTAATTTAGTCGGAAATCACTTGCCTCACTAACGAAATAAAATAATTCATGTTATGATCAAGTCATGGTCAAATTCGAGATTAAAAGAGCAATCGCTTCAAATGATTTCTTTTATCGTAGCTCTCATGGCGAGCCATGATCCTAAGTCGAATAATGATGCTCTTCCCGCCGGATAAATGCTTTTCCGATTAGAGTGCACCTACAGATGATGTTTTAGACACAGATACGATGACCGCTATGGAATATGGACTTCCTCATATTGATGACGGACCACCGCACTTAAAACATCAACTCAATCAAATGCAAATGCAAATTATGCTGACCTAAATTAAAATCGACAATGCCAAAGAGATGAAGCGGCAGTTAGATGCAAATCGACCTGTCTCTGCTCCTGACAAACATACAGAAATTATTGCGCAGAACATTCGGGATCTCAAGAAGGAATTGGAACTACTCAAAGGTAAGCGAGAATTTTTATTGTCTCAGTGTGCTAACACCCTCCCCTGCTAACCCTTCTAGTAAAGCTAATACTGATACTCAAAAAAGGAAATAACCTGATATTTTTTATTACTCAGATGATAACACCAATCATGATGATGGTTTCATTAAACCCATCTGCAGAGCCAAAATATAAAAAGAGGCCATGCTACCAAGGATGCAATTAGTGCAAAAAAATTTAGTCCGCTAAATCAAGTTAATTCTGATAATAATTCAGTTACCGAAAATAACGCAAACACTCTACCTGAATCTCTCGAGCAACAAATACCTCCACCACCAAAAGCAAAATGAGTTCCACCTATAATGTTAAAACCACCAGCTAAAATTAAACAAAATATTTACTTATAACATTTTTTTAATAAATCCTCAACAAAATTCTATAGTAAAGTCAGCGAAGAATTTCTAAAAATATTTCCAAACACGTCAGATGATCACAAAGCACTTACCATGTATCTCAAAGCAAACTCTATTGAACATTATCTTATCAATGCACAACATAAGAAACCAATCAAAGTAGTCATTCGTGGATTACCTAGAGATATGGACACCTCGGAAATAAGTGGAATTTTAACAGATTTAGGCTACACTGTACACAAGGTAGTTCGAATGACAAGAATACGCACCCGCCAACCCATGCCACTATTTCCAGTACAGTTTCTTCCCACACCAAACATTGAAAAAATCTATGATATCACACATTTCTCACTTTTCATTTGTACAAGTACAAAAATACACAAACAAAAATCTCATTCCACAGTGTCATAATTGCCAAAAATGGCACCACTTCTCAGAAAACTATTTCCTTATGCCACGCTGCGTGAAATGCGCTGGAGAACACGAAACTTCACTCTGTCCCCAAAAAAGATTCATAAAAAAACCCACTTTGCGTAAATTGTAATAATTCTCACCCGGGCCTCATACCGTGGATGTTTAAAATTTTTCAAACTCAGCACAAATAACCCACATACACCTAGAAATCTCTTTTCAGAAGTACTCACAAATAAACCTCAGGAACCAGACGCTCAGCAGACAGATACTAATCTATTAAATCAGCCTAACCAAACATCTATTACCCCCAAACCAAATAAGATTGAAACTCCTATAAATATCTCTAACTCAGGATTTCTAGAACTTTTCCAAGCAGTTAAAGAACTCGAATTTATTTTCGGCATACACCTTTCCAAATTAACTTACTTAATAAAGCAAAAATTAAACGAACTCAGAAATGTCAACACCATCATGGACAAAATGTACATTATTTTCTTAATGAATGATGAATTAAATAATTCTAGCAACAAATAATTCTTAAACTACTTCTTTATTAGTTCAAAATATCTCATTTAACTTAAATTAATTTCTAATACCTAATTTTGTTCTACCATTCTTAATAATAATTATCTTAATTACTTAAAGTTACCTTATTATAATTCAGCTAGAATACCCCTCCCTCTCCCTGCCCCCTTACTTTTGGCTACCCTTCTAAATTAGTATGGCAATGAAAACAACCCCCTTTCCCTAGCACACTGAGGATCTCTTGCAAACCAGTCATCTTTCTCTGCAGACAATACTCGTATTTAACTCCTCCTCCCTAATCTGAAGTCAAGACTCTGCTTCTACCGCCAGCTCGGCACTCAACTCCTGCTAACGCTTCGAGAGTTAATATCTTGTACAGCCTGTTTTCGTTTCTTCAACATCTTAGAACTTTTGCTTTAAACATCGACTAAATGCCATTGTTTATATCACGAACTTTTACGGAAATAATTCTTCACTATGGTAGACAAGATTCAAAAAGTGAAAAATGATGTTCTATTGGGATAGGGTTTTACTCGGGTTCCCACAACAACTGAATGTTTAGTTCAACGAGGAAATGATTTTCTAACTAGAATTTTGAGAACGTTTTTGCAAGTTTTGGTGGTACACTTGTAGCGTTCTCCAACTGAAACACAGATACCATCATTCCGAGCTCGTGTGCAAGTCGGTAACAAAAACAATGTAGCCTGACTCGAAAGCTTGCCTGACTAAGATTATGCTCCAAAAAAATACTAAAGATCGTATGGATCGTATCTATTAAAAAACTTTTACCTGAAGACCAATCAGATCAAGATAAAATCCTAAATCAAAAAATAAGTCGCTTAGATTGAATACTGGTACACTTTTATCAGAAGCGAACTTCTGGTTTATGTAGCACTGTAGTAATATGCCAAGTTGCTAAGGTGTATTATTGGATTGAAATTCAGTTGAACATTTAGTTTTATATAAAACAAAATTATTTACTTACAGATAGAATTTTTCTTCTAATTAAAAAAATGAAAATAAAAAATGTTTCTCTTGAACAATTTTCCTGCATTTCCTGTGTTAAAAAATAATAAGCTTAGAACAATCTTAAAGCAGTTTAAACATTTTCCTCAGAATTAGCTGAGATTTAAAGTAATTCTAATAAATAAACATACTGCTTAAAAATAAAACTAGATTATTAGAAATTTCTTCAGTTTTACATTATACCAACAAAAGACAGTTTTTAAGGCACAACAGACAATTTTCAGGCACTTTAAGAAAACATTTTTCTTTAATTTCATAAATTTTTGATGATCCTATTACATTTTTAATCATCACAAATACTGGTTTTCAAATTTATTTATCCAGTTAGATTTCCATAATTTTTGTCACCCAGTAAAAAGTCTGGAAAATGTTTCATGTTAAAATTATTTGATTAAGATCTCTCTATTAGATGAATTGCAATGGCAGAAAATATTTCTTGACAGATTATGTAGATATTTTTCATGTATTCTTGCATGTTAGTTTCAGTTATGCCTCAGAATTTTGCTATTGTCTGTAATTTTCAAACATGTCAATTGATAATATAAACGCTTTGTCTGAGATTGTATAACTATGGCTTAGATTAAGTACATACCCAGTATATGGTGTTTGCAAACTCATAAACTGTTGCTTTGGTATACTGAAATTTAGATTTCGAAAATCGTTTGTGAGAAGTTTTCATATTTTATTTCTGGTTTTATATTACAGTTTTGATCTTTAGTTGATTGTAACGCGAAAACCAGTTCTAGACCCTAATACAGGAAATAACATTCCAACATTACCATCAGCTACTTTGTCATTTGAAACAAACCGATGAAAATTAATTTTTGTTTTTTACAAAATATTTAGTATTGAAATTTATGCAATTGGAATATCCGTGGTACTATGAAGTAATTGTTATTCTTCTTGGACTTAATTGTAAGATACGAAATACGACAGTTTCGCTTGAGACAGCAAAAACATTGTATATCCTTACATCTCACAATGTGGTCGAAACCACCATTACTATCTTAGAAAATTTTAATATTTTCATTTAAGCATTTATGCATCCCATTATAGTTCTATGTTACATATTTAAGATAAAATTAAGACATTTTAAAAAATATATACAAATGTGTCACAATTCGCATAGTTGAGAAACATTTTTTTTAGATTTGTATGCATCTTTAAGAGGCAACAAATAAGAAACAACTTTTGGATCGGAAATTCATTCGGCATTTGGAAAGGGATGAATACATATGTCAACTACCGAAAACGTGTATGAATGACTATTGAAGTCACACGAAACTATGAGGAGCAATAAATACTTAGATATTCATATTTTGCAATATCTCTTATTTCTTTTCGTCCTATTCTCTAGGTTGGGAGCAATGTGCAATATGAATGTCTCCAGGAGAAAATATTTAATACAGAAAAATGATATCAAAGCATTTGAATTTTAGTATGTCTGTTGATTTCTAGAAAGTCCTGTAAGCTATTTATTTACTTTAATTAACCAGTTATTTTTATGTTCCGAAACTTCACTGTCACTTCTCTCTTTCTGTTTTCTGCCAGAATGCTAATTTTAGCTGGAGCGTATTTAAGCGAGGATTTGAAACTGCTTTAGTCACAGCGTGTTTTTTCTGTGGAAGGCCATGTTACTAGTTGATATTCTACAATAGCATTCCTGTCAACGGCGTTGCTTTAATATTGCAAATAGTGTTGTCATACCGGTATAGGTTTGAGCCAACTGAGGAATTAAATATTTCTGCGTAGCCTCTGGCTAACTGAAGATGTAAATTTAGTTTAAATTTTATTCCCTTCTTTTAATTTCTAGCGATAAATACTGGCTAGTTTGTAAGCACCGTGAATACCTTCTGTTCAACTTAGTTGAGTTCTCAATAAAAAAAGTTTTTTACATCTTTT
Organism: Stegodyphus dumicola; assembly: GCF_044657685.1. Taxonomy (NCBI): domain Eukaryota; kingdom Metazoa; phylum Arthropoda; class Arachnida; order Araneae; family Eresidae; genus Stegodyphus; species Stegodyphus dumicola. The sequence continues at coordinate 34,512,756 of NC_140777.1, read as the reverse complement.
TTAGATTTTCTTTTTGTTTAACTAGACATAGCGATAAGTCGCTTAATTCTGTTTAGAGTAGCCCAATTCTATTTCGTGTATGTTACTAAAACGACTGTGTAGCCTAAACACAGTTATTTCAGAGACCAAGTGTAACAGGAAATATAGCTCAGCTTGTAACAAGAATTTTTATACTTTTTTATACGCGCTCACAAATGTTAAGTATAATCCTATAATCTCTAACAGTATGTCGCAAAAAAACCTTGTATGATATTATACATATGATATTGTATAATTGTATATTTGAATTTAAGTGCAAAAATATTGTTTGGAAAATTTTTGTTTGTGTGATAAGAAGAGATAATAGGGGGACCGGAAAGTAATGTCGTCGACGACAACATGCTAAGGGCAGAAGTGGAAGCAAATCCACTTCTGCCCTTAGCATGTCAAACTCTCTTAACCAGCCTCGGTCGTCCATCCAAGAACATTTAAAGCAGAATGGAAAAATAAGCAAAGCAGGTGTTTGAATCCCCCATAATCTGTCCGAAAAGAACAAAGCCAACCTATCCATCACATGCAACGTATTGGCAACGGCACCATACAGAACCGTTTTTTGATCGTTTGATTAGTGGAGACAAAAACATAAGTCCTATATGATAATCCAAAACTCAAAAGGCAGTTTTAATAGGGGTTACAAAGGGTTTACCGAAAATGCGCTCTGGGTGTTTGATGAAGTATTAGCGGAATTGTTCATTTTGAATTGCTGAAACCTGAACAAACTGTTAATGCAGACCTTTATTGTGAACAATTGGATGGAGTGAACCAACCTTTAATCAAAAAATATCAATTGTCAACAGAAAAGGCGTCATTCTGCAACGCGACAATGCAAGACCGCACTGTGCAAGACTAACACTGGAAAAAATTAATGAATTGGGGTGGGAGGTACTGCCATACTCACCCACCATACTCGGCGATATCGCAGCATTGGATTTCCATTTATTCGGATCCCTACAACATTTTTTTAGTGGCAAAAAATTTGAAAATTTGGATAATGTCCAAAATATCCTCTCGAGATATTTTACTCAAAAACCACTTGATTTTCATCGGTTCGGGATTGAAAATCGGCACATTAGATGGCAAAAGGTTGTTGATAACGAGGATGATTATATTACTGATTAAAAATAAAACTTGTTAAAAATGTATTCGTTTGAATATAATGTAAAAAGGCGACATTACTTTCCGATTCCCCTGTTATAAATTAAATATTTTAAACCACTATAAAATGAAATGAAATTGGGGGGACATATTTTATATGACATTGCCTGAGACCTGCGTTACGATTTCTCAAAACAAATCTAATTCTCTTCAAATACAAAATACCTTTTAGAAATACCATGTGCTAAACACCACAGAGAGATCGTTTCTACAAATCTGGCATTTTACCGTCGTAAAGGAAAATTAGGGTGCTTGCATTATCTTGCGTTTTCGACGAAAATGAAATCTATTTCGCCTGCGATCTGAATTGGATAAAAGAGAAAATTCAAAAATAGCACAATGATGAAAAAAGACCTATGATTAGCGCTCGTAAATCCTATTCAGCTGTTCCATTCTGATTTCTCCATTACCTTTAATCGTATGAGGAAATAATGATCAGCTTGCCTTTATTTATTTAATAGAATTCCAAGCTGAATATAAAGTGAAATAATACTCTGTAAAAGCTTTCACCCTAAGATTGAAAAACTGCTTTTTATTTTTTTAACTAGATGAAAGTAAGATGCTATAGGGAAGTATGCGACAGCTATCAGCCTAAGGAGGAATGTCTTGAGGAGAGAATGCTGAAAGAAAGTGATTTGTATTTGCTTTACGACCCAAAGAAAGCCATGAAAGGACCCATAAAGCCAGCCTCCTCCGTCGGGAATCCAACCCGTGGAAGAGGGCTACACTATTGCTCAGGAGTCTTACTCAATAAACTGCTTGCTCCAACCAACAGTTTATTGCGTGAAACCACTCAGGCAGTTCTTTCAACAGAGAGCCACTGAGGAAATGCTTTTGATGGTTGCTTTCATATTCTTCTCTTCAAAAATAAATTCTACAATAGAAATCATCTTTAAATAGAAATCAGCAAGTATATTGAACAATTGAAGAGAAAAGTTATTTTTGTAAATGCATAGTTGGTATTTTTAGTATTCTATAAAATTAGCTAAAAAATACGATATAATATATTTTGATAAACATTCCCTAAAATGTAGTTCTACCTGAAAATGTTTCTAATATTCTTCACTAGCTATATGACCTTAAACGTTTTCATCATCTTTCGTTCAATGTAAAAAAGCTTAGTTTTTAAAACTGCGAAACACAGGTAACTTACTCTATTTTTTCAATCTTTCAGTTGCAGAGTGACAACATGGAGTCAATGTGGAATGTAGCCAATATCCTGTTTAAATATTTTCCACCCGTGCCTTCTATGTAGATAGTGCTCAATCGATTTGCCTGAGTTAAACAGGCAATTTTTATTTAATAAAGCTTGTTTCATCGATTATTTTAGTGTTTTGCTACAAAACAACTATACAGTTAAACTTTAAAAAAGATAATTCTTTAATTCCTTCAAAATAAGCTGATATGTATAAGGTCGTAACTTCAAGTTTTCCGTAACTAAAACGTTTCTTAAAAATTTAATATGCGAATTACAGCTTTCTTCTCTTTTAAAAAATAAGCATTTTATTATTATTGTCATAGGATTTTTTTCAATATTATTAAAAGTTAAAACTTACTGCATCCTTCATAGTTTTAATTACTCACATCTTGAAATGTTTGCTAAACGTAAAATCAATTTATTGTACTTTCTTAAAACTTAATAATAAATATAAAATTATCGCAAAACAGATAAGAGCCATCAGACTAATATTTGGCCTAATTTCTGTGCAATGATGGGAAAACTTTGAAACATTAGAAGAATACAAAAATTATAATAAACATTATAAAATGTGGTACCAATCGATTGATTGGATGAAGAACTAACACAAAACTTCATACACAGAAGAAAGGGCATTACCTGGAAAACACCGTAAAAGGGGCATATCCATTCATTAATCATTTTCTTAAGAATTTTCCTGTTTTTTGAAAATTTATAAGGTTTTCTTTCCCTTCTTCCAGCATGCCTTCCTGATGCAACGGTAGCAAAATCGAGGCGTATTCGAATGTTCCAGGTTCGAGTCCCGGTGAGGGCTCTAGACATTTTTCACGTCTCCTGCTTCAAGAAAATTGTAATGACTTTACAAATGGCGCTGGAACTAAAAGGTAGTGGGTAATAGTTCGTCCCCATCAGCATTTGGTGATTAGACCCCCTAATCCTCAGTCGCTGTTTAAAAGGGGGGTCTAAAAGGTATTTTTCTCTCCTTCCAGAACGCCTTCGTGGTGTAACGATAGCACATTCGACGCGTATTCGAGAGATCCAGGTTCGAGTCCAATGCACACTTTTCACGTCTCTTTCTTCAACGAAAACCTAATGACTCTACAAATTCTTTGCTATCAAAAGATAGTCCAGATTAATAGCGACTATATAATAAATATGTTTTTTAAATCAGGAAAAAAGAATAATTAACGTCCATTAAAACGGTGAGTATTATTGTATATTTCTGTAGCAGTATTTAGGTCAGCGAAAGAACCATTTTTTCAATAGACTAAAACAATATGTAATATTTCGTAAAAACGTTAATTCTTGCAAAAAAAAAAAATCTTTACGATTTATTGCAGAACTTATCACAAAATGGTACCATAAAGTCCAAACGTAGGGATTCTCGGAAGAGCGATTTTACCATATAAGATCTTGCTGTTAAACAAACCAGCAACAGAAAATAGCAGTATCTAACATATGCCTATGAAAAGGAATAAAGCTAATAACACCCAAAAAATTCTCATGAGGGAATCTGCTAAACAGCAGTTATGCAATAAGTCAGCCGTCTGTTTTATGATACAGAGAAAAGAGAACGAGACCCAGGGGGTGCCTTTAGCTTGGAGCATGGCCACTGCAGAGCGGAAAAGGTCATGGTAAAATGCTGGACTTTAGTGGTATTAGTTCTTAGGTAGAAGCTGAGCTGACGATGTAAGACACGTAGTTCAATCGGTGGGGGGTAGAAGGAGTTTGGTTAGATGGCTTTGGAGATAACATTTTCTTTTTCACTTTGCATATATATGTGTACGTGTATAAAATAAGAAATAATAAATAAGAATAATGAATAAAATAGTAAATTTAAATTCATATTCGATGGTATGAACAAAGTAGAACCAAAAAAAAAAAAGCAGAGCTAGTTAGTGAGTACAGCCGTTGCGTAAAAGTGAGAAAAATGACAAACCTATAAAATTCTTCACAAAAGAAAAAAGAAAAAAAAAGAAGAGTACCATAAAAATCATAAAGAGGTAATTTTAGTCAACAGTTTATTCGAACTCGTGGCTTTTATTTTTCTTTCATATACACACATGTAAAATTATATGCTGAGAAATCAATTCCTTATATTTATAAATAAATCTTTATATTACAGATGTCTAAAACTGAAAAATATGCTCCAAAATGGCAAGATGAAGCTTAAATCGGGTTAGTATATTACTTTCAAGCAAAAACATTTATTCCAAATAACTGAGCCTCTATTTTTTCGTATCATAATAAGAGTCTTCCTGAAATAAATCACAAGAAAACTGAAAAAACTTGAGAATGAATAAAATTGCGAAATTTATTCCAAACTAACACAGCGAAAAATACTGTAAGAAAGCATTTAAGAGTATTTCATAAAATATTTGAGCTATGCATCTTGAAGTGAATTGCAGAAACGTACTTAAATCATAACTTCTCGTCAGTTTGAATGAAATCATAAAATAAAGAATTAGGTTTCTTGAAGTCATTTCTAATGGCGATATATGTGTTCGCGTTCTAATGAATAAGAGAATGTTGAAAACAGTACACAGTGACAACATGGAGTCAATGTTGTCACTCTGTACTGTTTTCAGTACAGAAACTGAAAGTCTGGAGTCTTGTACAATAGAACTGAAGTCTTATAAAAAAACGTATTATAGTACAAGACCTCATAATAGTGCTGAAAAGAAAAACTAGACCATCTTCTTCATTCGTATATATCAGATTACCTATATTTTTTATTGTCTATATATCTAATAATATTTTAGATGGACATAGAATATTGTAACGGAAGCTGGTGCTAAAGGATGTAACTGGTAACATGTTTAATACTTCCAAATTTTTATCAATATATTTATATACAAGAAAGAGAAGCTGCGGACTACATGTAGCAGGACAAAGAAGCTGAAACGAATGAGTAGATTACAATATTGGAAGTTAGTGAAAATACAGTTGTATTTTACTTTTATCGGTAGATTAAAATATTAGTTCCCCAAATTTAGCATTGCTATTGGAAGACTGCTAAATTAATGCAAAATTTGAGCACTTCTCAATAATTACGTTAGTACTTTTCCCAAATATATATCAGTACATTTATGCAAGACAGAGAAGCTACGGATTGCATGTCATCAGAACAAAGAATCTGAAAAGAATGCGAATATTACAATATGGACGTTAGTGAAGTTATAATTATATTTTATATTTATTGGTAGATTAAAGTTTTGGTTCTCCAAATTTAGCATTATTATTGGAAGACATTTTCTATTGTATGGACTGGCCAGCCAGATATCCTGATCTTAACTTTAAAGAGCATGTCTGGAATGCTCTTGAGAGGTCAAATCATCTCGCCGTCCGCCTCCAACAACCATTCCGGAGCTGAAAATTTTCTGCAGGAGTAGGGTCGACTGCCGCACAAATTGACTTTTAAATGATACATTTCTTTCTTTGTTAGAAATGTACATTCCTACCAAATTTCATTAAATTCTGCCCAGTAGGTTTTCAGAAATCCTCTTAAATATGCACACGAGTGTATAAACTAGGATAATATCTGAATAATTTTTATAGGGCATGTATTTCAAACTATATTTAAACAAAGTATGTGCGGTGAAAATTTTCGAAATTTTTTTTATTTATTCATTTTATAGGCCATATATTTAGGTTTCCAAAAATGCTTTATTTTTGTGTTTACGATAAATAGAAGCAAAGTTATAGTATAAAAAGTAAACCGGAAGTGAATTTTTGGATGCCGGAAGTTGGGTTACAGCCGAAAACATCGCGGCAAAAACATCGCAGACGAAAACGTCGCGGAGAAAACAACGCAAGGCGAAAACGTCGTGCTACAAAACATCGTAGGAGAAAACATCGCGGTACAAAACATCGTCGTCGAAAATAAAGCGGTTCAAAAACTTCGCAGTTTAAAAACATCGTCGTCGAAAATATCGTGGTAAAAAATAAAGTATCTACAAATCATCGCATGACGTTAACATCGCAGACATGCTTTTTTCATACATGCTTTTCGCAAACATGCTTTAATAACTGTAAATGGATATTCCCATAATGATTTCTGAGCGCAAGATGGAAAGAAGGATAATTTTTACTTTCACATTTTTTATTAACTAATAAATTTTAGCTGAAAAAGTAAGAAGGAAACAAGCATAGCAAATTAATGCAACTTATAGCACTTAATAGAATTTTAAACCGACATAGTTAACTAACAAAGGCCATTAATAAATCATTTTTTATAAAGTTTTGACTGGTAATTTTTCATGAAAAGTATAATCTATAAGTTGCATTTAATTTTCTATGCTTAAGTTTCCTTCTTACTTTTTCAGCAAAAATTTATTAGTTAATAAAAAAGTGCGAAAGTAAAAATTATCCTTCTTTACATCTTGCGCTCACAAATCATTATGGGAATATCCATTTACAATTATTTAAACCTGAAAAAAGTATGCCTGCGATGTTATCGTCATGCGATGATTTGTAGATACTTTATTTTTTACCACGATATTTTCGACGACGATGTTTTTAAACTGCGAAGTTTTTGAACCGCTTTATTTTCGACGACGATATTTTGTACCGCGATGTTTTAGAACTGCGATGTTGTCTCTTTGCGATGTTTTCACCCACGATGTTTTGTACCACGACGTTTTCGCCTTGCGTTGTTTTCTCCGCGACGTTTTCGTCCGCGATGTTTTTGCCGCGATGTTATCGGCGGACACCCGGAAGTTGGCATTTAAATGGTCGTAAAAATATAAACAATAAGTTTAAACAACTATTTTCTAATTATTAAACAATATAAAAGCTGTAAAAACAACACATCTTTCACTGTGTAACACTTTGCTGATAAAATGCCTACATGGGAAGACTAAAAACAATAATGAGTATTTTAATAACCTTTTGAGGTATATTTTACCTAAAGAAACTTTTGTCCAACTGAAAACATTGCTTTTAGGTGCAGATATTGCTGTATTATTATTTAATTCAAGATATTCAGGCCTTTTACCTATTTTCAGGTATATAGAAATAGAAATTAATCCCATTATGCTTGAAAGCTACATGGGAATAGACAAACAGCGAATTCAGAAATAGAAACACCAATCTCTACAAGCAGCAAACTTAACCAGTAAAATGCTAAAAGAAAGTCAAAACTAGTTAAGAATGAAGTAAAAGAGGGCTTAACATACAAATACGGCAAGTTTTAAAGGTCTAAAGTGACTTCAAAATTTTTTGTGCTGTATTAAAATCTTTAAATGCATTTTCTGAGAAATTGTGTTCTTCGTTACTTTTGATTGCGATTACATTAATTTCTCAAAATGTATTTAGAATATTGAAATGAAATTTTTCCAAAATGTTTTAGTCATCTTTATTTGTGTTCTGTAGCAAAATCTGACCTCTTTGTATTTATTTATTGATTTTATTGATAGTATTTGAAAGAAAACAGGATTTTTTTTTTTTTTTTTTTTTTTTTGTTTGAATTGTAAAAGTATGGTAAAATAAATGTGGTGGTGTCTTAATGGTCGGCTATAAAGAGCATGAAAACTCATCATTCCCGAGTTTTCAAGTTTTTTTTTTCCAATTGTTTCCTAAATTCTTTCAGATATGAGCAGTTAACATGATGTAGCACTTCTCTATATTTCATAAAGGGCTGTTAAAACTAATTTTAAATGGCTCACAGATCTTCGGGTTTCTTCCCTTAATTCCACAATTAGCGACCTTAACATTTGAAAACATCAATGTCACGTCAAGATTTTTCAACTACTTTAATAAAAATTGCCTCAACTGAGTAAATGCCATGATTAACTTAACCTTGGTAGCATTCAATATTTAGTGCTTGTTGAATGGAACAATTACTACAATTGAATCATCCAGGTACGACGTCAAAAGTCGTAAAACATTTGCATAACCTTCAGTGTCTACTTTCTTCACTAAACCAGTAGAAACCTAAAATCAGTCAATGACCGTTTCGTATGCAATCACCCAGTATTTGTCTTAATACACTCATGTCCATAAATTAAGGATAATGCAAAATCAGGCAAAGGAAGAGTTAGAAGCAAAACAAATTTGACTTATTTGTAAAGCTTATTTATTAAACAAAAGGTAAAGAGCAAAAAAAGATGCTATATGTTTGATACTATTAAAAAAATTAGCGATTTCTTCTGCCTGGAGCAAATAACAAAAAAAGCCTATTTACAAAAAACCAATATTACATAATTGATATGATTGTTAATACATTGTATGTCTCCCAAACGATGCAATACAGTCCGTACAACGCCTAGGCATGCTGAGTATCAATTTATCGATCTGATCTTGGGGGATATTACACCACTGAAAACGCAATGCTCTCCGAAGTTCCGGTAGACATGTAGGAGGAGGTTGACAGGCTGCAACTCCTCGGCCAAGCATATCCCACACGTGCTCTATTGGATTCAAGTCCGGTGAGAATGCTGGCCAGTCCATACGGGTGATATCCTCCGATTGAAGGTATTCGCTTACGATGTTTGCACGGTGAGGACGGGCGTTGTCATCCATAAACACAAATAGTGCGCCCATGGCGCCCCGAAACAAACGTACATGTTGTTCCAGAATGACGTCCCGATAGATTTAGCTTGTCATGGTTCCAATTTGAACATGCAGGTCAGTTCAGAAACCCAGAATAATTCCACCCCAAACGAGCACTCCTGCACCACCGTAACAGTGTCGTTCAATGATGTTTTCTTGGTGCTACGGGTACCTGGAGCTCTTCATATGAAAGTCCGGCGAGAATCAGACTGCAAGCTAAACCTGGACTCGTCGAACAACATTACACAAGCCCACTGTTGCGGTGTCCACAATGCATGCTCTCTACTCCAGACTAACCGCATGCGACAGTGAGTTGCAGTAAGTGGAACGCATCTGACAGGTCTACGAGCATATAAACCAATCTGCCCTAAGCGTCTGTACAGGGTCTGCCTTGAAATTGTCGTACCAGTGGCTGAAGAGAGCTGACGAGACAGGTCTGAGGCTGTGCTCCGCCTGTTTCTTTTGGCAGTAACTGCCAAATACCGGTCCTTATTCGGCGTTGTAACTTTGGGGCAACCTGTGCTGTAACGTCTGCTCACATTACCATCATCTTGGAATCGTTGCCAAAGCCTGGAGATGACACTCTGGGCAATTCCAAGTTCGTCTGTTACTTCCAGTTGGGTACGCCCACATTTCAGACGGCCGATAATTCTACCACGTAAAAAATCATCCAAATGCGTCCTTTGTATCATAACTATTCGGTTATTGCACTGAAATGCTTATAAAGCTCCTGCGAACAATTTTACTTCTATGCCTGTATTCCTTATATATCACTCTCTTACACTCTCGTCATTGTGACGTACCATCGGTGTCATCTGCTTACTTCCTGAAATTTGCATATGATTCTTGAAGATGTGTGTAGCGATTTTACAGGTGATATATTTATTTTAGAGTTCGATTTCCGCGTGACTCCAAATTATCCTTATTTTATGGACATGAGTGTAGTTACTACTTAAAACTTCAGTTGCAAATTTGCGTTAGAATTTTAGAAAAATGAAAACTAATTTGATTTCAATAACACGAAAGTAGGTTTTTATTAAAAAAAAATAATGAACCACGGCAACCAGAGCACACTTGCTTGTGTGGATGGTTAAGTAAAGCAGAAATCCATGTGAGGGAGAATTGTTTCGAATTTTCGATTTTTTCAAATCAAGATTGGGAGCAAGACTTCCTTCATCTGAAGATACTATCAAGTTTATCGAAAAAACGAAACGCGAAGATAATAATTTGAACGACCTTCAAAAACATTTTTTACTCATCGAATATTTCGATTATAGCATCAAAGAAATGCGATTTATCAAGAAAGGTTACCATTAATTATTAATACGTTTCGTCCGGAGAGGAAATTCTGTTCAAATTTCCTTAAAGTGTCTAATAATCGAGTACTAATTGACAAATTTCTGCTTTACTTACTTTTTTTTCCTTATCTCCCTGTTAGTTTTATAAAAAACATTAAAAAAGAATTTTTTCACTGCATTTTAATTTCTTTGGATAAATCCTTATGACTCAATGGTTCGGAAACATTCTTATAATTAAAATACATTTTTAATTTTCATGCTGACAAATTCTTTAATATAAATACCACTTGTTTGGATTTATCGAATAATGTTGTTTCATAGTTTTTATTAAAAAATTCCTTTCAGTTGGAAAAAGAATTTTTTGATGTATTTTTCAGTCCCCAAAATTATTTTTCACATTTTTGAGGAGAAACTGCTATGATTAGAAAAACAGATTTTCAAATATTATTCAATGATGAGAGTAAAATACGATACGAAGTAAGAAATTTCAAATATTCTTCAGTAACTTTATTTAAATACAGTTTTGCATTAAAAATGTTCTATAAAAGGTGCCTTACAGGAAACATCCTCGAAACTTAGGATTTAAAACAATTCTTTCCCATTCATCCATCATTTTATAGATATGTTTTCACTTATCTATAAAATTTGCTCAGTTAAAAAAAAAAAAAAAAAAAAAAAAAAAAAAAAAAAAAAACAGGTCTTTGACATTTGACCGTAATTACGACAGTGTCTTCTTCACTCATTTTAATACATCTTTGTATTCTGTAAATCCAAATAATTTGGCAGTAACGTGTTTGTCATATTCCTCTTCGTTAATGATAAGCTTGATTTTTCTAGATGACATATGTTTGTTTTGGGAAATTAAATCCAGTCTAATTACTTTTAAACAATAGGAGTATAAAACATGAGTGTAAAATTTCAAATCAGGAGTCAAGTTATTTCTTTAATGAATACATTATAACTCCATTTATGTAGTCATATTTTTTTCCAATGGTGGGCACTTGCCTATAACGGCATTAGTTACTCCTAAGGTCAGAAGTGGTGGCATTTTATTCTGGAAGCATCTAATAGGCGGCTACCGTAACTCCTATGAAGAAACAGACAATTTTTCATCCATGCCTTCTCCAGGATTCGAGCCCGGACCCTTCAGTATGGCAGTCAGTCTCCCTTAACCCCCTATACCGTCTGGGCGGCGTCTAGTCATCAAATATTAGAAACTCCAAGTAATCCGATTCTCTGAAATTTTTCTTAGACCAAATTAGGTTAAACTATTTTAATTTTTTTACGTGGGTATCAATAACACAAAAAGACAAAATCTTTAGTTCTATTTTTATGAAACAGTGAAAGTGATTTTGATTAATGTATGTGACAAGTAAATCAATGTTACAATGCTCGATATCTATAGAGCCTACAAACGCTAATGGAAAAGAACACGAGCTGTTTATGGGCCTACTTTTTTTCTTTTATTTCGTGAGTCGATGCTAGCTATAAAAATAACTGTTTTCTAAGTGTAAAATAAATAAATACTGTGGAAGTTTCTCATTTTTCAACCTAAGTAAAGAATGTTTACTTTATTATTATGCAGAACGCCTTCAGTCTGCGTTAATTTTTTACGTATAGTAATACTTGCACATTTGTACAGTAATACGAATTTATACGATAGGTAGTACCGATAAAAAGCGTATATATTCCATCTAACTTCGCATATAAATACAAGTAAATCTTGATAAATATGCTAAGAACAAAAGAAATTAGATTAGAGGAAAAATATGTAACACAAAGTGCCAGTGCCAGTTTATACATATGAATTCAATATGCCCTTAATATAATTATACTGCGTAAGGAAAAGAGCTATTTCGATGCCGATGGCTTTATAAAATTTTAAAACTCGTCTGATGAAACAATGAATTTTATGATGTAAAATTTTTTCATATCAAACTAATAATTCCTTGCTCCTTGCCTTTCAGCTAGAATGCTTTCTACATTAGAATCACAGTTTCTACAATTTCCAAATCCTTTTTAACTTAACCAAGACCTTCAAGCATGACTGCAATCGTCATGCACGTTTTTGGAGGATCTAGGTTTCAGCAGTAGGCTTCTTCAGTAGCGTTCTTCAGCTATGCATCTCTGTAAGCTCTTGTATTATTAGTACGTGAGTCCAACAGCTCCCTGACGTCACTGCCGTGAACTTTTTAATCAAATTGCTTGGCAAGATTACCAACATTTTCTCTTTAAGTGAAGGACTTTTTAGTTACTAGAATTGTTTTCCTGCTACCTTTTGAAAAAACATTTTACCCATTTCCTCATGCAAACTGTTCAAGATTTTTTGAAAGATTTCATTCTAAAATCCTTTACCGATTCTTACGTAATCTAAAATACTGAATTCTGGCCAATGGTCTGCGGTTCTGCTAAGTCTAGAAGCTTATTTCAATGCCCTTTAGACCTACTAAACTTGGAAACAAGTTATCGCTGTAATCGAAAGTAAATGAGCAAGTCGTAAAGAAGTTAAAATAGCATATTTATTCAACTCTTAAATGAACGAAAGGTACAACTTGTGCGATAGATGAACCTCAGATACTTGTGCGTATTTATCATAACATAAGATGACGTTAATTTCAATACAGTTAACGTAGTCTGAGACTATGTACAAAACAACCTGCTTAAGCTGGCTCAAGATAATTAACGGCGCGTATTTTAAGCGTCGGCTAGAATGATGATAAAACCGGAATAATTTTGCCACAGCTAATGACTGTACGTAACTGCAAAGCCAGGCTGCCAAAAGCTCTCATTCTAAAACATTCAAACTCTCGACTTAAATACACAATACCTGATTTGTGCTATGGTGACGACTACGAAACGGCTCAAACCATAAAAACTATTTAATTTACATAAAATCATACTCTTCAGAACATAACATATAATCATACATACAGACACTGATTAAAATACGATTTAAAACAACTCGAAGATTCCATAGAGATCCATTGCTTTTCAGATGCCAGTCAGAGGGCGTACGGTACTATTGTCTACGTAAAACTGCGTAAGCAAGAAGAAATTTCTGTGAGTTTCGTCGCATCAAAATGTCGTGTTGCACATGTGAAAAGAATTACGTTACCTCGTCTTGAATTACTTGGTGCATTACTAGCAGCGCGTTTATGTTCTAGAGTGAAAAAATTGCTCGATCAAAGAAATCCTCGAGAATATTTTATTGGACTGATGCCAAAATATTGCTATGCTGGAAAAGATACCAGTACCAAATGGAAATCTTTCATCGCCAACAGAGTTAACGAGATTAGAAAGTTAACACAGCCGACAGAGTGGTTCTATTGTTCGACAAAAGAGAACCCAGCAGACGTTATGACGCGTGGTATTCAAATTGACTTTCTTGTGAACTATTCCAAATGGTGGTCATGCTGTGACTTTCTAACATGCTCAGAGATTTCTCATCAGGACTTATTATTTGAGGTAGTTGAAGAAATGTGTCCAAATGAACTTAAAAAGATTAATGAACTGCATAACGATTCTAACTTAGTTTTAATTGCATGTAATGAACCAAACCTCTTTAATGATATTCTTAATTTGTCTTCTAATTATACTAAACTTATTCGTATTGTAAGTTTCATTTTCAGTTTTATCCATAATCTTAAGAACCCTCAGGCAAGGAGGTACGGAGTACTTACTTTAGAAAAGATAAAGGATGCTGAGGTGTATATTTTATTAGAGACCCAAAAGAGTAAGTTTCGAGAAGAAAATCAATTGAAAAGAGGTAAGTGTGTAAACCTCAAAAGTACTAGTGTAGAACTCAAAAAATTGCAAAAGTTGGTTGAGTGTACAGATGAGAATTTAGCGAGTTTTTATACCACTGAAGGTATAGAGTGGAAATTTATTCCTCCAAAGTCGCCAAATTTCGTCAGAATTTGGGAGGCCGGGGTTAAATCATTTAAGAGTCATTGGTAATCAGTGTTTAACTTTAGAAGAATTTTTAACTGATTTAACTGAAATTGAAGGAGTATTGAACTCAAGACCTCTTACTCCAATTTCAGCTAATTACAATAATTTAGAAACTTTGACCCCAGGTCACTTTTTGGTTGGTAGACTTATCACAACTCTAGCTGAGCCAGATTTATCCAACATAAATGAAAACAGACTTTCTAAATGGCAAAGAATCACTAAGTATAGACAAAAAATTTGGAAATTATGGAAACGTGATTATCTTAATAATTTACAAGAACGTCACAAGTGGAAATTTTTAAAGGATGACGTTCAATTGGGAACTCTTGTATTAATAAAAGATGAAAATTTGCCTTATGGTTAGTGGTGAGAATAGCTGAGGTTTTTCATGGTAGGGATAACAAAATAAGAGTAGTAACTGTACGATTGCCTAATCAGCACATTTGCTTAAACGAAATGTTCGAGATATATGTATACTTCCTGTAGAATGATGGTTTATTTCTATTATAAACTGGTATTTGTTGTAATAATTTGAATGTATATTTTTCAATATTGTGATTTGTTATTGTGAAGTAATTTATTGTAGCGCCTTTATATTTACATTTATTGAAATAATAGTTTTGAAATTGTTAATTTCAACGCCGGGAGTGTTCTGTATTAGCTGAGAAATGCTTGGCGCCAGAGCGGAATCTTGGCTAATGGCGCATGCGCCACCGGAATTGGCACTGAAATGTGTTCTGTGAGAAACTTGATTTTGTGGTACATTCGAAATTGCGATTTATATGTTACGCTGTAAGTTGAAACTTAGAGCCAGAGAGTCGCTATGGAAAATAAATGTATTGAAACTGTGTAATGTGTGTGGTGTTATTTTATTATGATATATAACTATCGACGGGAAATAGAATAAGTCAATTCAGCTGATAACACAGCTCTCTGATCGACTCGACAGTTTAATATTTTATTTCATATAATCTCCTGCTATACACTATTATATGAACATTAGTTACGAAACTACAATGTATTTATTGTGAACACCTTAATGATTATACATCAATACATATGTCAATATTGGATTGTATCTGTGTCGCGCCTATGTGTAGAACCTATCTAAAATTAGTATAAAAATATATATTTTTGGTATAGTTTTAAAATATAAAGTATTTTCTCCCTCCTTCCAGCATGCCTTTGTGATGTAACGATACCACACTCAGCGCATATTTCAGAGGTGCAGGTTCGACTCTAAGCAACGGCATTGCTCATTTTTCACTTCTAAATCTTTAAAATAGCCTAATGACGCTAAAAATATTACTCAGAACAGCAGATATATCTTCACTCTTAAGTATTAAAAGGCACTTGCTTTTCTTGCCACTTTTAATACATTCACATACATTTAATAACACACGAGAATGTATATATTGAATTGCAAAGATTATATATAAAAATAGCATGCATGCATATACTGATAGCTTTAACTCAATAATTTCCTTGAATAAATTTTGAATGAACATTGTTAGTTTTTGGGCTAAAGACTTTTAAAATTTCTTGCATATAATAAAATCTAGAAATATAACATAAGACACGGAGTTACGCCTATTAAAGTGCTTTAAAAAATAAAAATTTTAAAGTATTTTCAAGCATCGTACTGAAAGGGCAAATAACGAAGGATTGTTTACACCGAAAACGTAACCCCAAGTGTAGTGACGTTATAAGGTATTTATTTCTCCATGAGGCTAAAAGCATTCACTTTTAATTATTCACCTGCTAAGCTGAATACGACTAGAAAGGGACAATGCATATGCTGTTCTTTCGGCTTAAAATGGAGCTTCAGAGTTCTCAGAATTTTCCAATTGTTCGAAACAGATACATTATAAGGTATTTCTCCCGCCTTCCTAGCATGCCTTCGTAGTGTAGTGGTCTTCACGCAGGGCGCGTATTCCAGAGGTCCGTGGTTCGATTCCCGGCAAGGGCGTTGCTCAGTTTTCATCACTCCTGCTTTAAAATTAACCTAATGTCTCTACAACGTCATCAGACAGTAGAATGGTCTTGATGCCACGCCTAAACGTTTGCGAAATTATCTGCGTAATGACTGGCAGACGAAGCGGAAGGGGGAGGCATGGTATTACTCACTTACAATGAGGCCTAAGCAAATAAAAATTATTTCGTGGGTTTATTTTGGGAAAATCGCATATATTGTGTTTTGTTTCAAAAGATGTTTGTAAAATTTAAAATACGGCAGACGAAAACAAACTATGTCTTCACTCCTACAACAGTAAATACTTATTTGAAAAAAAAAATGACACAAATACATCAGTTTTTCGGATATAAGTATGATCTGCGGTCGACGTTAGTTCCTATGATTGGAGCAGAAGCCCGCTGCAAATATATTTTTTAAAAATATCTTATGCGCTCTAATATCCTTCTGATTTATAAACCTAACTTGCACCAATCTTTGCAGGTTTTAAAAGCCTTGAAAAAAATTTTTCCGTGTGAGATCTTTATTTCTTTCCGCAGCATTTTCTCTTCCGCTACTTTATCTAAACTTATCTCTCTGGATATATTACCTCAAGATCTCAGTCCTCATAACCCAATCAATCATCGTACAGCTTTAGAACCCATTTTTATTCATACATAATATACACCGGGGATGAAGATAAACTTTTATATCGAAAAATCAAAAGGTATTTTTATTTGCTTTGTAATTGTAAAGCAATAGTTCGCTTCTTTGCATCGAAAAATTTAAAAGAAGTTTTTTGTGTTCTCTGTATTGTACAACACTCGCTATTTACTGGGAACCGATATTTTATCGCGTATTTACTATATCAGAAATTAAAGTGCCAAAAGTGAATACTCGTACATCTCAAATCTGCGACTCCTCGGCTTATTTCACAAACAACATTATAAATAATGAGGAACTGTGTCTTCTTGCAAGTTAGTAAAAAATGCTTACCATTGAGGCAGTCTCAAATCACGTACACGTGACATCTAACTATAAAATGTAAAAATTATAAGGTGCTATAAACTCTGTTCATGACAGTTTTGAAAGACTCTTTTTGCTTTGTACATCTATGTAAGATGATGAATTTCCGTTTCAATAAAATATTGTTATGGTTTTTGTATTTAGTTTGCTATTTTTAGTAAAATTGTAATTAAATTGTTTCATTTCCCCGTGCTGCGCGCGACGTATTTTAAGAGAAAGCTATGCCGAAAAATTAAAATACAGGAGCACGTGTATATTTAATAAATATATATATCGTATTTGTACTCTTTTGCTTTCCAGGAACCTCGAGAAAAGGCCAGAATGTTCTTGTGTATGATTAAAAAGTAAATAAAAGTCGGAGGAATACATCTCAATTCAGTTGTTTACTTAGTTCTTGTTGTTGATTGTAGCGAATTCGCGGTTAGATCGGATTAGCTTTCTCTGCTTTAAATTGTGTTTTTTTTTTTTAACGTTTCAACAGTTTAAACTATAACTACTAAGAGATATTTCATACCGTACGAATATCTCTAAGGAAATTTCAGCATTTTATTTTATCTCTTGTGATAAGAATAAATTTTATTCACTTTTTATCGACTTGCGCATTCAATCCATTACGAACCCGTATGCATGCAATAATATTTATCATATGCGCATTTATTTTGCACTTCATCCTTATTTCACACGGGTGCATAAATTTTTGCCTCGTCTAAAATTTGGCAGAATTTCACCTAAAAATCGGTAACATTTATAATTTCTCGCGCTATTTGAATGACAGATGCTCTGATAGTGTAACGCAGCCTAACAACATCCAAAACTTGCTATAGGGGAATACAATGTCAGAAATAGGTAGGTAGCTTAGCTTAGGTATAGGTAATTTAGCTTTACATGAATAAATATTTGCACTATAAAAATGACTGATAACGAATTTCCACTTCAAAGTATCTATATAAATCATTTGTAAGGATTTTTTTGAGCAAGTAAAATTTTAGTTGGTCTCGAGTTATGCAAATTAAATATTGCATAATTCGAGAAGGGAGAAATAGGAGAAGTTATCAACTTCTCAACTGCTTTTACTATGATAGACTGCTTAGCTTCTGAGGCTTCGTAATGTGATTTTCTTGCTGCGTTTCAATTTATTTTAAGTGCTGCTCTTTAAGCACCTGAATTTTATATTTACTTTCTTCAATTAGAAAAAGGAAGCAAGGAAAGCGTTTTCGGGCAAGGTTCTGATTAAGAAAATATTGTGTTACGTGTAATTCGTCACCTCACAGTCAATCAGTTACTTATTGAAAACAATTGTAGATTTCCAAACAGAATTGTAGATCACGTAACACAATATTATTTCGTAAATAATCCGCTATTCTATTTTTTTAAATTTTCATAATTTTTATAAGTTCAACAGTGCTGTATTAATTGCTACGTTTATGATCTTATTTCCATGCATTTATCTAGGAACATAGGACAATAGTTAACAACAAGTATATATTAAGGGCGATATCTCTTCAGAAATATTCAAACGTTGACTAACAATTAGTAGTCGTCAAATGTGTATTTCAAGCCATATTTTATGCCATCTTTCTTAATTTCCTGATTCTACTTATTAATATTCTCACTAGCAGATCATTTTAAAACAACATTACCGAACTTATTGTTTTTACCTTAGGTCTTCATTAATATTTCAGAATACTTTCAACAAGTTTAAATGTTATGAAAAATTTAATTTTGTAACAACGAAGCATTCACGTAGACAATCACTAAATTAATGTTCACTGCAAATAGGATTTAAATTATCGATCGTCCACCTAAATAATGAGTCTATTATAAGGCCAACAATGCTGTATTTGTAAACAGCATCCATGCTGGTCAGAACTAAAGAACTGACTGTTTTAAAGGGGATTAATAGATTTTCTAATAACTGGATATTTAATTTCCATATGAGATTATAATTATGAAGAGCCAGGAAAAGACAAAGCTAACCATAACTATTAGTAAAAACTAATAATTAATCTACTTTTATAACCCTATATAATATTATAAATTTTTTAATATACTTTCCATGGGCGAATGTTTTCCTCTATTCTCTTTCATTACATAAGTAATAGGAATTTGAATGAGTGGCTTCTAGTTTTGCCTATTTCGTAATTTCGATCGCAATTAGCTTAACTGACATCACTTACAAGTGTTATTGTTTATTTCCTTTGTGGCTGTGATATCGACTTCAAATTCCACTAATAGCTAAGTTTTAAACTCCGTTTAATAAGTTGTTAATTCATATCGCTAATATTTGCTCATGTTATGCAAATCTAATCATGCCTCAGACAATTAAATACAGTTGGAAGTTAACTGCAACGTATGAGGCGTTTGAGCAACAGCTTCTCTCGCACTGTTTCAGCTAGTTTGGCCGAGAGGTCAGTATGACTGGTCGAGTACCTTCTCCTGTATACGTAAAACCCTTTAGTGGCTTAGAAAGTTTTTGTCTAAATATCTTGAAAGACTTAAACATTTTAATTTTTCCAAATTATGAAATTCTGGTAGTCTGATATAAAAATTAAGTACCGACAAATACCATCTTTACTTTATTATTGTCTAAGTTTTAAACCCTGATTTAAGCTCTAAATATTTTTTTTCAATTTTATTTTAATCCACTGTTTGTGTAAATCTGTTTGGAAATCTACAATTGTTTTCAATAAGTAACTGATTGACTGTGAGGTGACTCGGAGCTTAGAAAAAGTCTGGTTTAGAACTAAGTTATAATGAAAATTTAATTTTTATTATGTCACATTTCCTGCAATTTTTGAATACTTCGCATTTTCTTTTCTTTCTCCTTGTTAAGCGTCTAGAAACGTCGTGATATATTACTATACATAGCTCGTGGGTTTTTAAGCTGTATCTAATCGAGATGCATCACAATTACAAGACGCGAAGCCTAAGGCATTTTCAAAAAGCGTTGTGATCGGTATTTTAATTCTGGAGCATAATGAGAAGAAAAAGGAACAAAAATGTAAGATAAGTGATTCTCGCTTCTATTTAATTGGGAAAGAATGTACTGTAATTGTCTTACTGATTCTTTTTTTTTTTTTCTTTTTCTCCCACCTCCATCCGTGCCTTTATTCCTATCTCAAAAAAAAAAAAAAAAGAAAGTTTGGAGCAAGTGGTTTGTTTCTGTTATAGTGCCATCGTTTGCAGTTATATTTTAATTTCTATCTTTCGTAAAAATAACTTATCTCGGCCATTTAGATATCAAAGTAGATACTTGTATTTAACAAAAATAAAATTTTGCTTCCTTTGTATTAGCTTTTTGATTTATGAACGGATGAATAATAAATGAGGTATAAGTATCTTCATTGGCAACTTCAGGTAAGAAGTTGAAGGACTTTAAATGTTCTACGTCAACGTTACTGCAGGTATAAGTAGCATTAATTTCTTCACTACTATACGAGTATGACGATACACTCAACTCAAAATTATGACAGAATCTTAAAAATCACGAAGAGCAGATATAACTTAAATTTATACAAACTTAAATTTAAAATAAAATATTTTTCAAGGAAACACAGTAAACGGAAATTCTGAAAGAGGTTTAAGGCAAAAATTAAATTTTTAACTATGTTACAATACCTAATAATAAAACTGGATGTTTAATCGAATGATATATTCGACTTGGCCGAATTAAGTTTAATTAATATTCTTTTCTTCTTACTGTGTTATTATTCAGAGGATATACAATGCATTTTGTTTGAAGTAATAACAAGATAGAAAGTTTGTCTTTTCTAAGTAAATTTATATTTGTGATGAATTTAGTATCTTTAAGAGGTTTTCAAAAAGATATACTCTCTTTATCAAACTGCCACGTTGTGTATGAACTTTCTCTTTTTCTAGCCCAGAAGGGTTTTAGTTTCAAAGCTGGATTTTGCGTTAAATCACAGTAAAAGTCTGAATCACTTTTCAAATTGCTGCCACCAAATATTATTGCCCTGTATTATATTTAAAAAAATTAAATAATGAGGAATTTGCACGAATGTATACATGTTATTTTCATTCTGGAAAGGTACTAGAGCCATCAAATTTTGAATAAAATAGTCCTCCAACCGAATGTGGACACCTGGAAGCCCGAATTTTGCATTACGAATTTGTTTTATTGTGTCTTTCAAACTTTTAACAAATTTTTGAATAACAAACTCAGTGATTTCAAAGAGAGCAATAGCAACACAGGGAAAAAGGGAAAAAACATTTTTGTTTCCAGCGTGCAAGACTATCTATCTAAATTATAAAGATAAGCTGCTTTTAAATATTTCTAGCCCAAAGGAAAATTACCCCAAATGCTCTCGAAACATGTATGTGTATGTACAAGAGAAAAACGCCCATTTGGAAGTAAAATGAAATATAGCTAATATTTTAAAGACAATTCTGTGAAATTCCATTACAATATTTGACATATTATTTAAACCTAGTATCAAATACTGGTATTTAATACTACGTTTGAGCTAAGCCATAAGTTCTCTGTATTAATCTGGTTACTTTCTATGCAAAATAATAATAAAGTGTTTTTTCAGAAACTGTGTTTTTTGTGAAATTTACCACATTTCAGTAAATTTTAGAAACACTGTAAAACATATAGCTGATAATACAGGTGAGTGCTGTAATAGCATACTATGTCTAGGAAATTAAAGTATATGCAGTTGAAAAAATATGGAATATTTAACAGGAGTATTAATTTTTTTCTAAACGTTTGCATATAATTGCCTGCTTTTCAAAAATGTGTGAAATACTTCTTAAACATTTACTCATTTTCATAATTTTATATCAAACTTTGATTAATTAAAGATATATTTAATCAGTACTCTACATTTTTTATGTGCGCCGAACGTAGGCAAAAAATTATATCTGTTCTTGAACAAGCTGCCAAAAAACATGTTAGGCGCAAAGCATGGCTTTTATTTAGGCTAACCATACTAAGATCATTTAAAATAATACTGTTTTATGCTATAGTCAGCCTAAATAAAAGTATTTTAACAACTTGCCATAACTTCTTAACAGACCTTCAAACTCAGAATGTCCTGCGGTTGTTGCATTCACAGTGTATGATTATATAGTATTAAGTAATTTTTAAAAACTAGACAGTGCTTCACAATCCCAAGTATTGAAATTTGACTGAAATTATAAATTGGTTATTTTCAGTACCTCTTCCGATTTCATATAATTTATCATTTCTTAGTTTTGGATATCGTAGAGATGGATTGTTTCTTTTTAGATATTTGTATATGCTTCACTAATTTGGTGTTTTACACATATCTATCAATGACTATAATCAGATTTATAGTGTATATAATTCTAAGGACAATTTATTATTTCCTGCGTCCACTAAGTCCGCAGCTCGAGAGAATAATTTCGTACTAGGTGTGCGCCGCTGTAAGCATTATCTAATATCTTAGACTAACTCACTCAAAAATTGTGTCTAGAGATTCAAGTATCCAGTATCCCAGAGAATGTATTCAGAAACCTGCAGGTGGTTAAAAGTCTAAAGAAGTTTCAAGGTTTAGAAAGAGAGATTTTGGCAGCGATAGTCTCCGCTGTAAGATTACCTCGCCCAGCTCTACAGTAGTTGTCTGACAATAGCCATTTTGCAAGTCGAAGCAGATAGCATAATTAATAATTTAAACTAATGCATAGTTAGTTTATTTGCATTTTCAATCTCTTGCATAGTTAATTTAAATTATAGGTTCAAATTTTTCTGAATTGATATCCGACAAATAGCAAGATTTAATCTGTATACGCAAATCGTGCGTTCATTTCATTTAAAGGTTTTTAAAAAAGGTTTCTATAAAACTTCCCAGGATTCACTTGCTATTTCATATGCAAAGCGATAACTGGCTTGTCTATGTAATAGGGTTGAAGAACTTTAGTTAATTTCCAAAGTATAACCCCACAATCTGTTCCCAACGTTCAAAACAAATACCGGGAGACTGAGCGGCTTTCAGTCTGTCTTCCCCTAAGATTCCAATTAGGTAAAATACCGGCAAGCCCTATGAAACGTTTTGACTGCAAATTAGATACCATGCGTAAACTCATGAAGCTATCTGCTTTGATGGAAAAAATTCTGTTTTAATCTATGTAGGAAGTCAAAAAGACACTTTCTACTGTACCCAGAGGGTTAAAAACAGAAGCTATCACTAGCACTGGTCAAGCTGAGAGGTCAAGCTCTAAGTTTGTTCAACAGCATCACGAAACATTCATCAGGAGAATCGTGTAATGAAACTTAACTAATTTGAACTTTTCTCGAAGTTAGAGACCAGGCTCGGCAGAATCATAATTACACAGGAGATTCAAAATGCATGGGTAAGAAATAACAGCCCATATTTCAAGGAAGGCCTGCATTCTAAATAACAGCCTATATTCAAGAAAGTTCCGGAAGTTAATGTATGGGAGAAAACCTGACATTGAAATCATAGAAATAACATTGCCAAGATTTCTGCCACATATTCAGTTCATTTTGAAGAAACCTTACAATGCAGTCATTTGAGTTGACGGGTAAATTTGAACGTCGGCGTGAGTCAGAAAATATGTCTAGAGCAATGGTTGATGAAAGGTTTATTGGGAGTTTCAGAAACCATGGAGTCAAGTAAGTGATAAAACTCACAGAAAGAAAAGCTTTGGAGGCAAGACGAATCTTTTGATAGGCGGTCTCCAAAATGAAAGGCCGTTTGATAAAAGAAAAACAGGTGAAGATAAAATGACTCTAACAATCTAAACTAAGAAAAGGTGCTGAGGATCAAGAGAGATCATTCACTCCAGAATTAAGAAAAAGCCTCTAATATTCAACTGAATACTGTACTACTCAAAAATATCGAATTATCTCATATGCAAGTAACGTTAAATGGCATCCCTCCGGTGACTTAGTCTGATACAGTGCCGCAAAGTAGCTCTTTTGCCGAGAAAATTCTTTAAGAAGCATTTTCAGAAATATAGGTTGTTTGATGTTGCATGAAAACAGTTATAACGGCAAGTAGAGAAGCATTGTGAATGTATTGGATTATAATTTTAAATCTGCAAAATAATGTGATTTGGGAACCAGCAGTTGGTGCTCAGATGTCAGTGCAATTCGAAACGAATAGTGTAAAGAAGTAGAACCGCCAGCCTTGGACATTAGTGGATTGCCCGGAAAGAAAAATATCAAAGAATTGATAAGAAATTTTTCTAGCATTACTTGACGAGACACCAGGGCTAATTCATATGTTTAATCACGATATAGACACGAGAGACTATCCTCTATCCAGAGCGAAGCCCTACCGGTACGGCAAGGTGAAAAAGGAACTAGCAGATAAGCGCATTGAGGAAATTTGAATAAAAAATGATAATCCTCATGAGTAGTTCCTATATTGGTCCTGTAGTGTTGCGTAGACTAAAGAATAATTTATGTCTCACCTATTTCATATCACGGCCTTTTGCTATCGATTATAGAAGATTAAAGTGTATTATAAAATATCTCGTTTGCCTTTTATCAACATCAGAGGAAGTAATAGCGAAAATAAAATCTACTAAATATACAAACATGCTAGACCTCATTTCTAGATATTTTAAGACATGCGTGAAATATGAAGACGTGCTCTAAACGACATTTATTACTAAATTTTGAGTACATACGTTTTAGAGGATGTCCTATGGCATACGTTGTGAGCTTACTAATAGTAATAGTAGTAGATGGCATACTAATTACTTATAACACGTTTGATGAGTACACTGCGAATCTGCGTGAACTTTTGGCGCTTTTAAATGAAGCGGGTATAAAGTGAATGCACAAGCAGCAAATTTGCGGCCAGTGAACTTTGGCACCTAGAATATTGACCATCTGAGAATGGGTTTGAAATGAAAGAACAAAATATTTATACAATTAAAATTTACAAGCTATCAAGCGCTAGAAAGAAATTAGGGCCATTTTTCGGTTTGCATAATATCATAGAACATAATTTAAGCTTTTGATCACATGCAGGAATTCTTGTTAAATGTTTTTAAAAAGATTTGCTTGTCGGAGGAGACGAATATAGCTTTTGAAAAAGACAAAGTGGTGTTGGTTCAAGATATAATCTTAAATTTTCTGATGTAGAGGACAAATAAAAAACTTCAGATGCATCTGATTTTGCGGTGGAGCTGTGCTTATGCGAGATGGTCAACCAGTAGCATATTTTAGTGAACTAGTTGACCTCTCTCGAAGGATTTAACTAAAAAAGAGAACTAGGGATCCAAAAACCTGAGAAATTTAGAATTAGTTAGATAAAGAACATGTGACTATATGTACAGATCATGCGTCAATAACTCTTTTATGTTCCAGGAAGATTTTGTCGCGAAGGCCGATAAGACGGGCATTTAAATTAAGAATATAATTTGAAAATTATACAATATCGAGGAAAAATATTTTATGATTGTTGTCCTATCAAGAATTAAGTTAGATGATAAAAACGTAAGATATGCCATGTTAACATAAAAAAAGTTAAACGCACGAGAGACAATAAGAGCAGTGTTACAGGCAGACTCAGAGTTAAAAAATATTAATGCTTATTTTATGCAGTCTGATAACTTTGAACATCATGACATCACTAGAATTAGGAATAGAGTCATATAACCTTCTGTTTTATTATTTATAACCTTCTGTTTTATTTAAAAGGGACAAGCAAAATCATGAAATAATGGCCGTTTATAACAGAGGGTTTAGGATAGAACATTTTACAACAACTGCATATTGGGTTTTTTTCATGCCATCTGGGAATTTAAGAAATTGTTCCAAGAGTAAGGGAATAATTTTTTTTCTGAATGGAACATTTCATCACCGTCGGACAGGAAAACTTATAAATCAGTAAAATCCATTTCATCACGCGTACAATACTCAGCTCCTAAGACCATTATATATATCCCTCTTGCCATAATCGTACTAACCCCTCACTTTTTCCGTTGTTTCTTTCTTTATCCTTCCAAACTCTCTCAGCCCTTCATAGTTTTCTCGTTTGTCTTTGCTCTTTTCGAACACCACCACTCCCCCTTTTTCGACAGTCTCATTTTCTCTTTAGCCCGTCACTTAATCATTAATTTCAAATGGACTTCTACACCACCACACACCTGCTTACCTTTGGTTAAAAGTCAGTCACCACTTTAATTTTAATTACAACAATGCAGACATTAAAATTATGCACCGCACTTTCCTTCAATTTTCTTGTGAGGAAAAAAAACTCACTCACGCAGTTAACTGTCAGCACTGCTTGAAAACCCGAAGACACGTCTCTTACAAATAATAGCCTACTCCACAGTCTGTCTGTCGTTTTCTTTACAAGTAAATAGCCATTTGAACAATAAACATGGCGCCAAGCTTCAAGTCACCGTTTTGGTTTTTCGAAGCTTCAAATGTGACTGACCTCTTACAACTAATTTTCTCACAATATTTCTCAACTGTCCCGTCTAGGCTTTTCAACAATGCACGCTCAAGTAAGTCTTTTCTTTCAAAGCAGTGTTCTTCCTCTCGGCAGTTATCTGCTGCTCCCTTTGCTCACTAAGGCAACATAAGTAATTCTCTCTCTTTGTAGCAGCAGAGAAGGCAAAATTATCCATTTATTCACAATCTTTTTGTCTTTCGACCGGTGTCTTCAATTAAACGCTGGCAGCCCAGTTGTGCCTCTATCCTATCAAGGAATAGAACAATAAGAAATAACCCTGAAAACATATCTGTACATAATAGAAGTGCTTCAGAATCCTTATAAAAGGAATGCTGGAAAGATTGAAAGCGTTATTAAAAGCGAAAATGCGCCATATTAAATATTTAAATGCATAAATATTGCTTAAAATATAGTTCGTTACAAAGCTGAGGATATCCTTAAATCTAGTCAATGTGTAATATATCATTCTTAATTAAATCAATATCTACTTTATAAAAATGTTTTTGAGAAATCCATAATAATTTGCACAAGACTGTATTTTCAATGTTTTAATGCATTTAATTTTTTAATTCATTTTAATTAAGAGTAAAGAATATAATAGAAAATAGATTAGAGTAAAGAATATAACAGGAAACAAAATCTAAATTTTCCAAGATCTTGTCTACTTTCTTGCCGCATTCGACAGAGAATATTAAAAACTGATACCTTAAATAGTTATAACATTATTTTCCTTTACCAGACCGTAATACTTACATATTTAACTTTCCTACAGCTGTTTTAATTAAAGCTCTTTATAAAGTATAGAAGAATGGCCAGTTTCTTTATGCACAGAGCATTATAATTAAAATTATCCTATTTAAACCTAGGTAGAGCCCATTATGGGCAGACCTGTTTCGTTGAAATCTAATATATACTTTACATGGATCATAGTTAAAAGAAATCTGTAATAAAAAACAATGGTTCAAATTTCGACAACCAGATGAGAAGAGAACACGTGAAGACCAAAACACACAAATAGGAAACGTAAAACTTTATCTAATCACATCATTTGTTCAGTGTGCTTTCCATTTGCATCAAATACACGTTCAGGAAATGTTATAGCGTGTTCAACAGTAGCATGAAGGTTTTCTTGATCAATTGTAGCAACATGATCTGTTATGCTTGCTTTCAGTTCAGACACAGACCGTACTTTTCCTCTACAGATACAATCTTTAAGGAATTCCCAGAGTCAGAAGTCACAGGGGTTCAGGACTGGAGAATGAAGAGGCCAGGCAGCCGGAAAACTTCCCGAAATTATCCGATCATCTCCAAAGTGGGCAGAAAACAACAGTAAAACCACACTATACGGTAATGCAATCAGGATGTAGAGACTGTTCATGCACAACTTCAGGACGTCCAGTAGCACTTATTCGAAAGGTTTGAGTATTAATTGCTCTGTGTAGGTGTGATTAAAATGTGATTCGCGCGACTACAAAATGATCCAGTGCCATGCTTTGTCACCGGCTGTTCAGATCAAAAGAAGGCTAGTAAAATCAGTGCATTTGTCTGCGTCTGTAGGATGTAGCTTTTGTAGAACTTAGATCTTCTATTAATACCTCCTTATAAAGGATCGCAGAATTTTCGAACTGCCGACCAAGGGAGATACAAATCATGTGACACCGCTCAATTACTTGTCGAAGAATATTGGAAAACGGATATTCTTTCGATCATGGCATAAGCGACTTCTTCGGCAATTTCATTTGAAATTCATTTCTTTCCTTTTCCTTGCAGCGCACACAAGTTCGAGGCCTCTTCAAGTTTAGTAATCATCTTTTTCAAACCCTGCCTCGACGTAGGTGCTTTTAATAAGCTTTCAAGCGCCGATATTCTCGCAGCACAATTTAAATATTATTGCCATTCTGATAAAACAACCTGGCCTTTTTAAAACGTTCTAAACTTGCATACTGCCTATACTGCATTGCATGGAAAGCGCTATCGGTTGGTCGAAATTCAAACTATTAATTTTAATTGCATATTCGTTTTTCCCATAGTTTATATAATATATTTATCAAGATTCAACGACATAGATCGACCGGAAGAGACTGTACCAGAAAGGGCTAGTTCTAAATAGCGTAACTAAAATTACTAAGTTCTAATTAATTAAAATTACTAAGTCAACTAAATAACTAAGTTTTATATAAGTTTGATGTAATATATCTACCAAGATTCAACAAAATAGATCTGCCGGAAAGGACTCTACCATAAAGGGCTAGTTCTAAATAAGATAACATTAACTATAACCACTCGGTATATTATGGATTATTTTATCAGAAATACATCGTGATAAACCTACAAAAATATTAAGATGTAGTAGGTTCAAACTTGAGTGTTCTATTGACAATCGTGAAAACCCAACATGGTATTGTATGTTGGTATAAACCAAAATGATATTTTATTAATAATAACATTTATTAACTGAGAATTATCCAGAGAAAATATACAAATCACATTTTATTTTGTTATCTTATTATTTAGAGATTTGCGTCTGCATGTGTCTAACTTCACATTTGTATAGCAATTCCATGTGCATTCAGACAAAGATAATGATAGTGAATGTATGGAAATTCTTAAGTAGGGAATGATATTTAGACTTCGTGAATTTTAAATATGAAAATATCGACTAACGTGATTTAGACTAGGTATATTCGCTACACTTTCGTAATATTTTGATGCTTTTTTGACTGATATATTTTAAAAATTCTTTCTCACATTTTCTGGCTTGTGATGTTAAAACAGTTTGTAGAGTTATAATTTCATTTTGTGACAGGTTTTTCTTTTCATTCCTTTCTTATTTCTAAATGCATTAAGAAAATTTTGAGTCAATACGTTTTACATTGAAGTCATTTTTAAAAGGAATAGATACTGCACAATAACTTTTTCAAAATTCTAAAATCTTACTTCAAAGTCTTTCAATCACTTTTCTTAATTTCAGCAGCATATTTTTCAATCTACCTTAAAATTATCATGGAAGAACTTATTCCTAATACAGAAATAATGGGTAGCCGTGATTATTCACAGAATTTTGTTTTGCTCCACCTGCTGTTTGTTAACATCTCTCTTTGAGGCTGCCGTTGAAGCAAGGGAGGCATAGGTCATGATGGGCTTGAAAATTGCAATATAGATTTGCCTCTTTTTGTCGAGATTTAAACCAAATTTCTGCCCAGAAGTACAGGGGTTGGACAAAAATATGGAAACACCTTTAAAAAAACATGTTTCTTTGCTTAATATGGTGTAGGAAACCCGTTGGCATCCAAAACAGCTTGCAGTCTTCTCGGAAGTGATAAATACAGTTCCTGTATGTTTGTCAAGGGAATATTATACCATTCTTCCTGCAAAACGGTGGCAAGTTCAGATAACGATGTTGGCGGTGGATAACGAGAACGCACTATCTGTTCCAATGTAGACCACAAAGGTTCGATAATATTCAGGTCTGGTGACCGTGGTGGCCAGGAGAGATGGGACAACTCATCCTCGTGCTCAGAAAACCAGTCCTGGACAATGTGAGCTGTGTGAACAGGGGCTTTGTCGTCTTGAAAGATACCATCACCATCGGGGAACAAAGTTTGTACCATGGGATGAACTTGATCGGCCAAAATGTTCACATAAGTCTTGGCAGTCATGTGCCCTGACACAGTTATCATAGGGCTAGCAGAGAACCACGATATGGCTGCCCAAACCATAACAGAACCCCCGTCATGTTTCACTCTTGGCAACAAGCAGTCTGTATTATAGGCTTGAGATGGCGTTCTCAAAATGTAAACTCGGCCAGAAGTGGAAAACAATGTGAAAGAAAACTCGTCAGACCATATTACTCGCTTCCACTGCTCTATAGTCCAGGCTTTATGACTTAAACACCACCTTTTCCTGTTACGGGCATTAGCATCACTGATGAGTGGCTTCTCAATTGCAGCACGGCCAGCAATTCCCTGTTTATGAAGCTCCCTTCTAATTGTTTTGGTACTCACAGGGTTCGGTAACACAACATTCATTTCAGCAGTAACTTTTGCAGCTGTGGTCTTCTTATTTTTCGTCACAATTGCCCTTAATGATCGTCTGTCACGATCACTCAGGACACACTTTCGTCCGCGCTGTGATTTAGCAGATGATGTTTTTCCACTTTTCAAATATGCGGAATAAATCTTCGATACAGTACCTCTTGAAACACTAAACACCTCGGCTACCTTGCTTACGGAAGCACCTACCATACGTGCTCCAACAATTTGCCCACATTCGAAGTCTGTTAACTCTGACATAATGCAATGACAACCTCACATAACAGTACTCTGACAACAACTGAACTGTTTAGCACATTTACGAAGTTGTATAGGTGGCGTCAGTAGTCAAAAACGCCAGCGCCACCTACATATTTCATTAAAATCACTATTTCTTTTCAAACGTGCATTTCACAAGGTGTTTCCATATTTTTGTCCATCCACGTATATACAATTGAGTAGCTGCAGACGTCGTCTTGTTGGCTACATAGCTGATGTGTATGTACCAGGTAAGCCGCTGATTAAGAAGAACCCCCAGATAGTTGACTTTATCTAATCTTGGTATTTGCTGTTCAAAATGATATAAGGGCGGAACAGTACCATTTTGAACTGTTTTACATCTAATCGAAAGAAGCTTTGACTTGGATGCGCTGATCGAGATCTTCACCTAGCACATCAATCGTCCATATTTAGTATATAGTCCGGAAGAATACAGATGTTTCTGTTGGATTGAACAGACTTAACTGTTACCGCGGTATCATTTGCGTAGCAAGCCATGATTGTTTTGTTAGTGAGACTGTTGCTGAGAAAATAAACGTCATAGAAAAGATAAAGTATTGTTCATAATCAAGGTCCTTGAGGAATTCAAGCATTGGCATAGTTGCAGGCAGAGTAACTTTTCCCGGTTATATGTAAAGACTGATTCTGTTGAAGGAGTACTAGTTCAAGAACACAAGCCATTTTTAACTTCTGTACAATTTATCCCTTTACGCTTATTAAGATCCTTCGTCCTTGCGACAGTTGAATTCCCCGCCGACTAATATCTCCTTAAACTGATTGTGTAACCTTCGCCTACTAGTTTATTTAAATTTAAATTTTTCAACTGACTTATAGTTAACTTATGTTGCTGCAAGTTGTAAGCACAAGATGTGACTTCTGTCCCTATTTAGCTTTAACAAACGTCTTTTACACCCTTACCAAGTTTCCCTTGTTACTTTAGACTTAGCGATAGTTTGTTAAAGTCTACTAACAATTTAGACGCTTTGGACGATTGATAAGAACGCTAAAATCCACAAAGAATTTTTTGAAACGTAATAAAATATTTTAACGGAGTTCCGAAAGGATAGCTGCATTTACAAGGAACGGAGGTGTTTGTAAGTACCTTTTCAACATCCCTTTAACCACTGGTGAATTAATGAATTAATACTTTAACTATTTAATGTGGATTTGCTCAACAGGTGGATATATTTGTATTAGAGCAAGATGTGGAGTCTTCCAATTTTGCGTAAAATGAGAAAATTAGAAATGACTTGAAACCATAATTTCAATAACATACTGTATTTATAATGTTAGAAAGTAGTTTTTAGTATGAAAATTAATATGAAATTTTGAAATTTGTTGCAGTTATTTAAAATAAGTAATACGTATTCTTATAATTGCGACACAGTGTGAAACGCTTTGAAAAACCTTCCCTGAACAAACATGATTATGCGGACTCTGAAACAAAAGGACGTTTGGAAAGAAACTTTGGTTGATCTTTACATTACGGTAACTTGGCGATTTTTTGGCGAAAATTTGGGGACCAACTCCCCTACAGCAACCCCCTATTTTTTTTTCCCCGCCGCCATTTTGTCTTCACGAAGTAAAGACATGTTTCTTTTCTTCTTATCTACTGAACACTTCTTCCAACAATCTACTAGCCGAATTACACTTATGCTAGAAATTTTATCAAACAAAACTGCTTAATCATGACAAATATTCACTGCAAAATTCGGAAAAAGTGCACAATACCATACACCTTATGCGTTTTTCAAAATAACACATACACATAAACCATGTACACGCCGACTTATTTTTACTTAAAAAAACATCCCAGAATTGCACAAAAATGGCATTGCGCACACTCTTCACTATATCCATGTACACTGCTTTTTTCTCATAAATTCGAAAAATTTCACGAAAATACATGACAATTTTCTCAATCTTTAAACCCGGTAAAAAGAACATATATGAAATTACCTGATCGCGAAAAAGTATTTACCCTTTACAAATATGAACATTTCCACATATAAAATAAATAAAATATCCAAAAACTTTTACCTCTAAATCATCTATTGCATTATACACGTCACCAACGAATTCATACATGAAGCATTACAAATATTTAGTATCAAATATTTAAATTATTTCCATGCACGTTTATTTCAACTTAAACGTAAACCAAATTCCTACAAGCATAAAATTCACAAAATAACTATCATTTCATTAAAATATCACTGAACCATGTACACGTCGACTTATTTTTACTTAAAAAAACATCCCAGAATTGCACAAAAATGGCATTGCGCACACTCTTCACTATATCCATGTACACTGCTTTTATCTCATAAATTAAAAAAATTTCACGAAAATACATGACAATTTTCTCAATCTTTAAACCCGGTAAAAAGAACATATATGAAATTACATGATCGCGAAAAAGTATTTACCCTTTACAAATATGAACATTTCCACATATAAAATAAATAAAATATCTAAAAACTTTTACCTCTAAATCATCTATTACATTATACACGTCACCAACGAATTCATACATGAAGCATTACAAATATTTATTATCAAATATTTAAATTATTTCCATGCACATTTATTTCAACTTAAACATACACCAAATTCCTACAAGTATAAAATTCACAAAATAACTATCATTTCATTAAAATATAATTAAATTCAAAAACACCACTTAAAATATACATGAGCACATACATTCAATTAATAAAAATTACCTTACAATCCTAATTACTTTAAACTAAATCATTGCTAATAACAATTTTCCCAATAATACCAAATTCCTTTCCACCTTACATTTCCAACAATGCATAAAAATAATTAAAAATACTAACTTACCTAATCTCCTTCAGAATCTTCATTACGTGGCGGATACACTTTTCTTCATTCTCTTTCAGAATCTTTAAAATCATACTTATCTTTCAAAGCAAGATACCAGGTAAAATAAATAACATAATAAAACATGTTTATTTCTCTCTCACACAACCTTAAAAAACATTTCTTATTATCCTTTTCAATACCACTAAATACCCATTTCGAATTCACTTTACTTACGGCCATGGGATCCAAAAATTCACAAACACTATTTCACACAACACAGAATAAAGCCAAATACAAAATTTCCAGATTTTTTCCCGATTTCCCCCCTTTTCCGATTAAAGAACCGTAATTCGTCCATTAATATCACATGACATATCCCATGATGTCTCATTTCCCCCACACAAAATAATGCGTAATCGGAACTCAGTACTGCTCACATTATTACCAAAGTCCCAGGTAGTAACCTTTATCCCCTCCAAAATGTCGCCAAACTACCAGTTACCGTAATGTAAAGATCAACCGAAACTTTTAATAGGACTTTAAAATATTATCAGTGTTTATATTTTGCAATTATTTAAGTGATTATTTCGATCAAAATTTTATGATTTGTATTTTACAAATTATGTTTCTCTCCATTTGATAATGCTTTAGCGAGTTATCTCTTAAAAAGGCTATTCTGTCTCAAAGCCCTTTTTAGGGTGGTATATGTAAAGATAAAAAAAAGTAAATCAAAATTATAATTTAAATTAGAAGAATTAATTAATGCTTTATTTTAATTTGAGTATTTGTCCTCTGTATTCTAAAAATAGCAGCAACTTTTTATGGATTGCGTCTTATTGCTTCTATATGACAGCCAATTTTCTTCTTCGTTCCAGATCTACTATGTACGCTTCAACACCTGTTTGCGTCATTCTCAGTTCATTACATATGTGTATATTCACTTATTTTTTGGTTATTATAATATCATTGCTTTACTAATTTGTAAACTAACTATCTAATAAGTCTTGTTATGTTTTAAAACTCAGTATTAAACATTATTATGCTGATGAATGAAAAATATCTGAAAATATAATGGCAAATAGCAAAGTGTTATTTTTATTAAATTTATTATTTTTATAGTATAATATAACGTTTTCATTAGTTTTTTTAAATTGAGTGAAAAATAATAATTTTCTATAAAGATGAATGCATATTTTCCCTTTCAAAAATGATCTGTATTTTTCTGTCTGAGAGGTAGTGGCATTTAACAAAGCATCTAATAAAAAAAGTTTCCCATCTGTTCCCCCCCCCGTAACTGACAAATATCCACGTATTTGAGAAGAAAGAATTCCTTCATGTCGCAAACTCTGAAGAATTAAACGTGTGGTTATAATTCTGAAACACCCTGTTCATAAATAATATAATTTTACCTCTGAACTGGTGAACTGAGAGGTACTTCAGCACCTACTCCTGAAAGAAGTCTAAGGATATTTTTTATAAAAATTGTGCCATAAATATTTACTTGTGCTTGAAAATTGAGTTGAGTCTTTGCGTTCCATTGCTTCAGTTTGGGAATAAGGGATGTCAAAGAAAATTACCATTTTATAAAAAAAAAATTTTTGCAGACGCATTTGAGTTAAGGTGTTATATTTGGATTTGGATCAATGTCGTTTATACCAAAACTCGTTTTGTCTCTATCAACAGGCTTGTAAATTCGGTTTACTTTCATATCAGAATAAAACTAGAATCACATTGCAAAATAAACACGAACATATTTGTCGTGAGTGTGCAATACCTCTTTGATTCTGAATATATTTTTGAGCATCATTGGTGCCCATTGAATATATTGTTGTGTGATGATAGGAATTCAGGGCTAGAAAATCCTCTTATATACAGCCTTTGAATATAAAACTTTCTTTGCAACTCTTTCTTCCGCTGGCTATATTATGTTTTTTATTATTATTCTTATTATTCTAGCGCTGCCATGTCTGCTGAAATCGAACTGCTAAAACAAAGAAAGCATCGTGTCTGGGATTACGATTTGTTGAATGACATTGTTATGTGCTTTGTTAGGATTTCGTTCTAAAATAGATCTATTTGTTTCCAAGAAACAGCAAAATATTTATTGATTATGATGTTTGCTTGCTATCAGTATGAGAGAAATACAAATTTCACTTTTCTTAAGAAAGTAAAGATTTAGTCAGTGGTCAGGTGTAGATTTTATTTCAATATTGAATTTTAAGATCGCACTATTCTTTTTTATCTTTAACAAATATTTGAACACTTCAACGTTTTTTCTTAATTGTTAATGAAAAACGATTTTTTTATATACCACTATATTTACATTACCGTTGTTATAAATAAAGTTTTG
The DNA here is from genome assembly GCF_044657685.1 of Stegodyphus dumicola. Lineage (NCBI taxonomy): Eukaryota > Metazoa > Arthropoda > Arachnida > Araneae > Eresidae > Stegodyphus > Stegodyphus dumicola. Next base: position 34,476,678 of record NC_140777.1, on the reverse strand, counting down.
GTTGGAATAAAATCTTAAAAAAAAAAAAGAAATTCTTAAACTGCAAACGTACATAAGAGGGATGTAAGGAAAATTATTCCAGGATGACTAATATCTTTTCATTATACAACGCCGTGATTTATTAGCTTTCCTAAGTTTTTTGGGGGCCGGGTAATAGCTTCTATGATGTGATATGATTAATTCCTTTTATAGCCCACTAAATCCAGCAGTTTTTCATACCTAACTGTAACTAACACTAGTAACTAAAATACAGTTTTCAATAATAAATCTAATACCTCAAAATAATGATTAGTTGTTGCCCATATTTTAACGAACTTTTGTGAATTATAATGAAATTTAAAATGAATAAATTTAGAAATACTATCGAAAGTATACAAATGTTCAATAAAACTTATTAATTCATTCTACAATTCTCTAATAAGTCTTTAAAATATGTATTTTTGTTATAAGCAAGTCCAGCAGGATACTGAAACAAAGCAGTAAAATATTTCTCATAATTTGAAGATATATTTTATATAATTTCAGTTAATATTACAGATTTTTTAGAGACTTTTCAGCGAAAATGAGGAAACTTTACCTGTATCAGTAATAGGCTTTATATAAGAGCAATAGCATTCTATCAGCATCCCAATTGAATTTGCGTTCTCGTTTACCCAGAAAAGTATCTGCCAACTAATACTCAGAAAGATATTTCGCCAAAGAAAAAGCAGAATTTGTTTTCTCTGAATGAAGCAAACGTATCAGAGAAAAAAAGGACAGCAGATCCAATATACGGAAAAGTAACCGCTAAACGGAAACTCAAGTATGCACATGAAAAATATCCCGAGGCTCTCAGATAATGCAATAATAAACGTTCCAGAGAATATTTGAGTCCTAACGACTTCATATCTAGACTTAGAATACGAAAAGCTGACAGACCTTTTTTTTTACAAGCCACATCTGGAATAACAGCAAACATTAATATTACGATCATTTATGGTTCAAACAATCGATGAAACCTCCTTTAAAACTTAATTTTCTGTTAAATGGGAGCGATTTCTCAAATGCTTGGCTTTAAAAATATAAGAAAGAAAGAGAGAAAATTTTCCTTCCTAAAACATGAAATATTTCATTAAATTCTCCACAGTTTGACGTTACCAGATCGATTTGACAGAGCAGTTAGTGGCTGGCCCCAAATGTTTAACGCAACTTTTTTTAAATAAGCTATAACAAAAATTGCTGTCAAATGAACTGATGGGGACTAACACTTATCAACGTCAAAGCCAACACGGCCATTGACCGAATCCCTCCCAATATAAGAAAAATTCTTTAATTTTTCGAAATAGGTCTTATTTTAATATTTAAAAATGACGGGCTTTTATCTTATGCTGTTTATTACTTTTCGGATTGTATTCGAAAATATGCCTAAATTCCTCAAATATTGTTTCTGCACATCATATTTCCAATAGCAACATCATATTTCCAATAGCAAAATTTCCGAAAACACGGTTTTTTAACTGTGCAGTTTGATTTGCGTTAGCAGACATAACGGCTAATATCGTATCGTCTGAATAATGTCCTAAAACGTAGTTGTTGTTTCTGTGAGGCCTGTAAAAATCTGCCACAAAGAATAAGTAGAGTATAGGGCAGACAAATGGAGCTCGTGGGACGCCTGAGTTTATGAGACGAAGATCAGAGTGTTCTTTACTCCTTTTAACAAAACATTTCCTATTCGTGATAAAGAACATAATGAGTTCAATGAGCTCTCTGCCGCAAGTCAGCTAAATGAGTTTATAAATTAGCCTGTCATACCAACACGGAATTATACTTTCAAAAGCTTTCGCCGCATCACTGACAAGCTGAGTAAGGCGATATTATTTCTGTCGCGCAAAAGCTGTGCCGATAAACTCAGTAAGCCTGAGTACCTGTTTTGTAGTCGAAAGGCTTATTCTGAACCCAAATTCAGGTGGGAGCAAATTCGTATAAAGTTATGGATTCTCTTCAGGATTATTCTTTCGTAGATTTCGTAGAAAATTATTGGCCTGTATCCATCTGCTCTGGTTGTGTCCTTTCCCAGTTTGGAAATTAGAATGATCTTCGCAACATTCCATTGTTTTGACAAATAAGAAAGATTGAAACATGGAAGGATTTCAGCGTACTTACTAACTATATTCTGCGGAAGATTCCCGATGACAAGATTTCTAATCTCGTCGAAACCTGGAGCTACTTTAAACTTACGTGATTTTATTTTTGTAATTCTTTACGATTCGATTTACTTCGCTGGTTGTGGTTAAATTAGAAATGTTCCTTACTGCGGGTGCGTTGGCCAATCTCAAATATTGTAGCATACATCATAAGCAAAATAAATATCCCGAGGTTGGTACTGGACTGAACTGATTTTCAGGATGGTCAGCTAAAGCCATCGACTTGTATTTGTCAGTGAACGCTGACAAAGTGTAAAGTAGTCGGTCGCACGTAAATTTGCGCTTATGATCCTTGGTGACTGACCAGAAGGAGCCACTCTAAACTAAAAACTGAGAATTTTTCTTCCCATTGGTCATTCTTAATTTTTTTAATCACATTAACGTTCTTGCTGCGCTTGTTGAGAAATTTCCTTAAACTTGGATCCCAGGTTAAGTGTCATAATTTTCTTGGTTAATTTTTTTACCAGATCTCTGAATTTTGCGGTGAGTCTGTCAGTGAGTTGTTTCTTAAGTACAGAGTGAGAAACGTCATTAATCACTAAGCTGATGCAAGTTAGTGATGTTTTCATTGCATCGTCGATATCAAGGCGAGTTTTGAGACTATTAAATTATTAATCTCTGTGGGTGCGTACGAAGTAAATTATGAAATAACATATAGTCTGTTATATTTTTGTGCATAGCTTCCTTAATTTTATTGGTGCAAAGGGTGGCTGAGATGGGCATATGATTTGAGAGGAGTGTTTTGTTTGACTTGAAGTCCCCATCGGAGTAGAAGTGTTAGTTAAGACAAGGTTGTTAATGTCTGCTTTCTTAGGACTATTCGGGCAATGTATTAAATCTTCCAGAGCATATCTAACACTCGGATATTTTAAGACATGGTTGTGGGACATGCCTCTGTTTTGTTGGAGCAACGTCTCCCCTAATCGGAATGCTTCACAATATACCTGCACGGTATGGCATGCGTTTCGGTATTAAATGCGGTATCAATGTCATACTTGGTATGGAGATTTTGATGTTCCGTGATTTTGTTTACAATTTTATGAGCATTCCAAATCATGAGACAAACAGGAGCCCTAGATTGATTGTGATTGACCATCGACAGTGTTAGGAGTATTTAGAAAATCTTGAGTTTGTTCTGATTTAATTGTTGTGAAATTTCGATACCTGAACTTTTAACGACAGCTACGAGCTCTGCCAGATCGGCAAATAATTTTAGCCTCACTAATGATCTGAGTGTTCAGTCCTGTGTTGAGTGCTTGTGCATAGGATTTATTTTCAATTGCACGGCTCGAATATAATTTTTAGTTTTATTTTTCCTTATTCATTTTCAGGTAACTTCTCACCCCTCTCAAATTCGAAGTGTGAGCCACAATACGCGCAAAGTGGTGAAATGCCTTGATTTTTTTTTTTTTTTTTTTTTTTTTGTTTTGTTTTGTTTTGTTTCCACATAAGTAGGAAAAGTGTTCTTCACTGCATCTTGCATGTTTTGTTTGCTAATTGTCTATTCTGTGTATGGTGGAATCGCTGACACCTACAATATTGTAAGGGTCTCACTCTGCAACTGTAACGTTCGATTTTAATACGTAAGTCACATAGGTAAATTATTTTGTATATTTCAGCAGCTTTCTTAGTTTTGAGAAGAGTAACAAGAAATAGAAGTAGCTTAATTATGGTATTCTGGCTTACACTTTTAATTTTGTGAATGTTACACATCTGTAATGTTCGATTTAATACGTAAGTCCCGTAGGTAATTTTTTTTTGTATATTTTAGCAGCTTTCTCAGTTTTGGGGAGAGTAACAAGAAATAGAGATAGCTTAATTATGGTCATCTGGCTTACACTTTTAATTTTGTAGACTTTTGCTTCGAGTTCCTCCGTCATTTCGTCAATCTCGATGTTGCAAGGTAAGCTGCGAGAAACAACTTTCAGATTTTTATCTTCTGGAGGCTATATGAGTGGTTCTCAGTTTCTAATTGTTCACCACCGTGAATAATGTGTCTATATGAATCTGCGTTAGCAGACGTGATTTTACTCCATTTGATATCATCTGACCGTGAGTGTAATGAACCTTCGCTTTTCAAAATTGTCCGGATTTTGCACAAAGAGTAAGTGCTAGTTTTGTCTATAAAGGGTGAAATTCTTTCTGAATTTTCGCTAGAATTCTCAGTATGTTGATTTTTGTCGTCGTTGTTAGGGTTTTGAGTCATTTCAACCTCTTTTCCATTTCAGTATTTTAATTATTTTGTGAGGGATTTAAATCGATCTTTTCCCAAACAAGATTTTGCATTTGTCTATCTGCATTGTTTTGTATGAGTAATGTACTTTTGGTTTATGTTTGTATGGCTAAACACGATTATTTCTAGTTCATACCGTTTCATCGCTTTTTCTTTTAGATCTGCATTCCACATCTCAAGTAACATCTTTATCTAGAATCATTTTCTCAAAATCTTGCATTTCTGCTTGCAGGTTTTGAGAATTAACATCAAATGTAGCTGTGTTTGCCTGTAAACATGAAGCTGACGCTGCATGTATATCATTAGTCGTGCCTTTGTATGACTCAACTGAGTTTACATAAATCGTATAAAACTGTAATCACATGTATCAACCTCGTACAGTGTACCATTCTAAAATCTAACTTGTTCCATTTCAGCAACTAATTGCTAAAAAAATATTTCTCGCCCTATCCATTAATCAAGAAGTCCAAGCCAAAGGAAAGTTAATTAAATCCAACCTGTAAAATTAGGAGTTCTGCACCCCTCTTAAAGCATTCGCTTGACGGCGTTCCCTATTGTAGGATCTGCGGACGAAACCCTCGCAAGGCCTGACAGGTACTCGAGGAACAAGCAGGTAGGATGGAAGTAACAATGCGAACTATACACCCAATTCAGAAATAGAGCAAAATAAATTTAAGTTAAAATAAAGTAATAATAAATTAAGTAATTATGCTAAAGGACAGCAATCGCAATACCATATGATAAAAATTGTAGCAAGCAATCAGCAGAATACGTCGCGAAGAAATTCGCAGCATGTGATACGGCGTTCATTCAGTCGAATAATTGAAAGCCGGACATAGTCAGATAGTAGGATAACGACGAAAACAAATTTCACGCTCCGTAGCTCTCTTCCGAATGTCATGTTTATCCTGCAGGTTCCGTTCAATTGTAAAAAAAAAATTATGGGGAGAAAACATAACACGTGCTTTTCTTCTATTGCAGAAGTGCTGTTAGCACCGGAGGACTTGGACTCGAAAGCTAACCTCCCTCGAAACTGATTGTTACGAAATACTGTATGCCCCGAAAATGAAACATTAGGTGACAATAAAATTTTATAGGTGATGACAAGCTGAAAACATTCTAAGTGTTCTTAAAGAACAAATTAATATTTACACAAACAAATGGAACAGTTTTAGGCAAAATTTACAATACATTTATACAGAAGTAATAAAATAAATACATAAATAAAAAGTGATACAAAACTTGTATGGCGCAGGGACGAAAATAGACAACCGTAATGAATTACTTACAAATTATTACTTAAAATGGCCAGTGGCGCTTCACGAGAACGAGAATTAACGATTAGTTAACGAGAATTGTAATCATAATTATACACTGCTCGCCATTAAAATTGCAACATCATGAAAGAAAGCAAATACCAAAAAAATATATTTATTGTATGTAAACAGTATGGCATGAAGATAAAATTATTAAATTTCTAAGAAGTTTGGGGGGGGGAGTTTGGTTTATATAGTTCTATATTTCTTAAGACGCCATTGACATACTAGTTTAAATTTTAAATCCTTTTTTGATATCCTATGGATTTAACAATTTGGGAATTGCCCATGACGAAAAGTCGGCAATAGAATTTTGGGTAAAGTGCAGAATCACCCATTGCTTGATGCGGTTTTAAGAATTGCACATACTCGGTATCCATGTGCACATTGACCTACTTTCACTTAAAAAAAATTCCTAGAATTGCACAAAAAGGGCACTGCGCACACCCTTGACTTCATCTCTGTACACATCGACCTATTTTCACTTAAAAAGTGAAAGAAAATTGACAAAAATTCAATTGTTTTTACCTTTGTAAAAAGCAGTAAACAAATAAGTGAGCGATTCTGCACTTTACCGAGAATATTTTCAAAGAATAGGCATCATTCATTATAGAAAATTACGTTTGAACTACCAACGAGATGAAATTATGCTTTAGCGATAAGTCGGTAGCGAAATAGCGATGCAGGCATCCATTCAGTTATGTTTAGCAATTTTTATATAAATTATAAAAATGATCTGAAATGGTTATTTACTCTTATGCTTCCATTCAGTCATGTTTAGCCTTTTTCATATAAATATGAAATTAACCTTTCATCTAAATTAAAACATCAATCTTAGACAGTTATTTACTATTATACTTCCTTTCTTGCAGCAATTATTAGGTTTCCGCAATTATTTTTGGCAGCATTGGCATCAACAATAGTTTGGCGATTTTTTACGGCCCTCGAAACCGAATAGTACCAATAAATGTTTCTAAATTCCGCAGTTGCTGGTAAAAGGTGATTTTGGAAAAAAAAAAAGAAAGGACAGCATGAATAAATTTTTAAAACATTTCAACTAAAGTATATATTTTCCGTAAATAAAGTATTTCATCTATTTAGCAAATATCGAACACATTTGGATTATGTTTTTGCTTTATATTTTCAAGAAGCGTGCATGCAAAAGTTATAAAGAAGTCTATAGTTATAATCCTTGCTGTCTATACAATAAAAGTTCAGGCAGGGATCACGAAGTGAAATATTTATTTTAAAATAAAGTAACTGACTCAGATTGGGTGTTTATTTTGGAAGTCTACAAAAAAAAATTTTTTGTTTTAAATTAAATTCTCCATTCAGCTTGTCAAATATTAAATACCCTTTATTGTCCTAGATAACAGATAACTTGTACAAATCTCAGTCTGAAATAAATTTTAGCTTGAAATTAAGTATTTAGGCGCTAGCAGAAATCGAAAAGTAGTCCTTCCTGTACGCTTACGGACTACTCACTTTCAAATTATCCATTCGCATCTGCTGAAAGAGAAAAAATGCTCCAGTCTGTATAAACTCTAATACTATCTGTGATACCTACTTTAGCTGACTGTCAAAATTTTAATTTTCTCAAGTAGAAACATTTTATTTCTTTCAACCCGACTATATTTGAATTAATTGTAATTAATTATCATTTTAATCTGTTTCACTTCAGAAAAGCTATAGGCCTTTTTACAATAAACACTTAAAATATTCTTATACACTTTTATCTAGAATAGTGTGTTTTTAATATTATAGAATTTTTAAATTACTAAAGATTGTTTCTAAATACTATGTAAATATTACTAGATCATTTAATTGCATTCTGTTTGTATTAAATTATTATTTTCAGAATATTTCGATTTCAATTTGATTTTCTTATTGTTCTGGTATATACCTTTTAATACTCTCACTATATATTTGGCTACTCTCACTATATGCTTGGCGCAAAATGACCATAAACACCACCGCTGACATAAACTGATAACTAATAATACTGAAAATGTTATTTTTGGTTCAAGATATTTTACTTAATTCCTAGCAAACATTTTCGCGAAATCTTTTGGGTGGTGTTCTCTGCTGAAACATATTATCTGAAATTATCAATTATCAAGATTAAATATTATCAAGATTCAATATTTCATTACAAATTTAATGATCGTAAAGACAATGCTAAGGAACAACTTCCTAAACTAAATTAAAAAGCGTTTTATTTTAGAAAGCGTTTACACTGTCTTAAAGATCCCATTTATAACCTTCTTATGCAAAATGCATGTTGTTTCAGGAACATGTTTAGTGTTGTTTATGTGCTCCACAGCATTACTCCCAGATAACTCATAAAGTATTTATAATCCAGAATTTGGTTAGCAGAATGTTTCCTTCTGGTGTCTTAAAATGCACGATGATTTTACATTTCGATTTTACTTTTGAATGCAACTACTTATAATATTTACTGAAATAAAAATTACGGCACTGGAGTGACGTGGTTAAGTTTTCCAAACCCTAAAAGTATAGCATCTTACGCTAAGTAAGAGCTATTAATTATTTTTTTCAAAGTAATTTAACCATCACACAAGGTGTGAACAAGCAGCAGTTCCTTGACAGTAAAAATACAGCCTATCAAAAGTTAACACCCTCTTGAGAGCAATTCAGAAGAGAGAAAAAAGTATGACCAGATCTCACACCCTAAATATCTCATAACGGCTTTCCTGTTAACAGGAATAAATATGAAATGCTCGTGTAACCACGGAAAGTTGGCACCATTTTTTTAACTTTCTTAATTACTGTTATCAGAATGAAAGGAAAAGTAAAACGAAAAAACTGCAAGCGAAATAAGCGGAGCACATTAATTTGATTACGTCATTCGCGTTGCATCTCTTACGTTGAACTCTACCGTGTAATATTACAACTCTTGAAGAAAGAAATTAAAAGACATGTAATGATTAATCGAGCGAAAGTTTTACGACTCTTGGTATTTCTTGGTCTCAGGAAGCGAACAGCCAAGATCTCAAATCAGAGGTGGCGTGATGAATGTAATATTCATTGCTTCTTATACATCTAAAGTGCATTTATGTTTTATGCACACAGCACATGCATTTAATAGAAATATAGCTGTATAACTCATGGTGATAAGATACTCATTTTATCACTAATTAAGTGGAAAAATTTCTGACAATGATTTATTGAAAACGTTATCTGAGTTTAGTTGAATGTGATCTAAGTGAAAGGATCTGAGTTTAAATCGATATCTTAATAAAACGCATGATCATTGTTCCAGATTGATGAATTTATTTATAAAGTCTATTAGGGAATAAAGCAAAAACTGATTAGGTTTAAAAAGAGTGAAGTTATCGTAATACAATTAGTAACTTAACGAGCAATCTGCGATTTATTAGAAGCCAGTAAATCGTAGTTTGTTCAATTCAGGTTATTCAGTTCCCAACTGTATATTTACATGCTAAGGATGTACATCTAATATTCCAGAGATTCTAAGATTTCATGGTTCATCAAAGATAAGCAGTGATATCTGGAAAGTATAAACCGAGGGTCACAATACAATATATTATTAATTTAGGATTGCAATATAAACTGTATTAAAATTAAGTCTAAATGAATTTCACCAACGTTTTGATCCAAAAATACGGTGTATCCATGAAAAAGAAGCCCAATCGCGCTATATGACAAAATAGAAAGCATCTTTCTGGTGTGGTATGGATGGGAGAAATAACGAGGATGCCAAACTAAAGCTGGACCACAACCTTACTTAGCGTCACCAGTTCGTTTGGGAGACGGACGCTTCATAGGACAGCGAACACTAAGCTACGGCTTCGTCTAAATGGCGTGGCATTGGTACTGAAGGTAGGCTACATTTTCATTGGTCACCTTGCGTTTTGAAATAAATTTGAATATAAAATATTTTATATGTATATTTATAACATATACTTTGAATAAAAATGTATCTCTGTCTGATTTAACGGATGTCGTAACAATTGCTAAGATTACCTTCAAGATTTTTATCTAGAGTTCGGGTTTTTAATTCTTCTCTATTATTCTTAACATTGAGAAAACGAATTTCACAAATATCATGAAAGGGTTTACGAAGTGCTAGATATTTTTCTTTAGAGAGCTACACCTGCTTAAAGACATTTTCTTAACGTAGCACAACTGATTGCAATTCAAAACGCTAATAAGTAATTGCAAGTTGATAGGTACTTTTGATAGCAAATAATGGGAGCCCAAGTACATTATATGTAGATCTAGCTATCAACGTACAGTGGATGGACAAAAATATGGAAACACCTTGTGAAATGCATGTTTGAAAAGAAAGATTAAGTTTAATGAAATATGTAGGTGGCGCTGGCGTTTTTGAATACTGACGCCACCTATACAACTTCGTAAATGTGCTAAACAGTTCAGTTGTTGTCGGAGTACTGTTATGTGAGATTGTCATTGCATTATGCCAGAGTTAACAGACTTCGAACGTGGGCAAATTGTTGGAACACGTATGGTAGGTGCTTCCGTAAGCAAGGTAGCCGAGGTGTTTAGTGTTTCAAGAGGTACTGTATCGAAGATTTATTCCGCATATTTGAAAAGCGGAAAAACACCATCCGCTAAATCACAGCGCGGACGAAAGTGTGTCCTGAGTGATCGTGACAGACGATCATTAAGGACAATTGTGACGAAAAATATCCGTTATATTGAAATAAAGAAAGGATTTTTACTATGTTACACTTGCTTAAAGTTTCCAAATCAAATAATTCCAAATAAATAGTCGAAAGCTTTCAATAAATGACAATTCTGTATCCTTCACAAAAAAAAATAAATAAATAAATAAAAAAATACAATATTTTGTATCCCCCTTGCTTAGGAATCTCGAGTATTTATGATTATTTCTTGTCAGTTAAAACGCAGATGTGATGTTCGTAAAAAAGGAATTTTCATAATTGCATTTTTAAGGAAACCCTTAAAGACAGACTACGAGGTCGAGATCAATATTATTCAGCTTTCCTTTCCGCAAGATTGGAAGATTTTTCAAAAACGTTTAGAAATCGCACATATTGTCATTTTTACATTGAAAAAAAACTTAAACTTTGCTAAGCGTATAGAATGCAGATAATTTATTCACTATTAAAACAAGTTGAGAAGTGTTGAAATATAAAGGGGACGTAATTTACAAAAGGAATGCTTCTTAATTTAGAATACGTATTCCACTATTTAAGGTTCGTTTACATCAAGGGAAAAGATTTTATCATAAAACACAGAAATTAAAATTTTAAACGATTTCAGAAGCATGTTTTGTATATAAAACAAATTACCCTGAAGGAAGCATGGAAATAACATGAAATTTACAAATATTATTATGCTTCAGAATTTTTCCTTCCCTTATTTTATACTAAACCTGAACTATAGCTGAGATTTAGAGGAATGCGTAATTTATGGCAATTACTGATATCTGATTGTTTATTCCGAAATATAGAATATATTATAATAGATTGTTTACTTTGAAATATAGAATAGATTATAATAAATTGTTTATTCCGAAAGCAATGAAGTTTTGTTATAGGTAAGTCGACCAAATAGCTGCAGATAGAGGATGGCGTGTAGGAAGATGCATATTCCTAAATATTATTTTTATGCTTATTTTCTTTTTCGCTAATGTAACATAGCCATATAATGCATATACTACATCCAGCATGAAGTTTACTTCATATTCTGCATCCAGAAACAAGATATATTTTGTGGGAAATAAATTACTTCCCATAGAATATATATTTATTCTTCTGGACACAGAAAAAGCTATTATCGTATCTAGTACTTCTACATCAGCTCTTTAATAAATTAGTTAACATTTTGCATATGTACGAAATATTCTGCATTTTCTTAACTGGATTATGAGATGCTTCAGGTAATGCAATAAAATTTAATGCTTTTGGAATAACTAGGCATTGTCCATTATATCAGAGAATATCATGTTGCTTAAACATTTGTAAAATCTATTTCAGATAACAGCTTTTTGTTTCCATGCTAATTTTTTTCCGAACCTTCTGTTTCTTCCATCAGTGGTCACCGAAATGCAAATGAGGTTGAACATAAATAACAAGGGAATTTTTAGCGAAAACAAGAGCACTATATCAGCCAGTAGTAAAGTTGTTTACATGAGACGCTAATCATTTGTGCATTTGAAGAGTTACTTTTGTATTTATTGGATACAGTTTTTAATTTAAGTTAGCTGGAGTTAGTTAACATTTTGCGAGTAAGCTTCTGTACTGAGTGTATTTAAACATTCCTATTATACGAATATATACAGAGAGAGAGAGGTAAACAGATAAGAATTTAGAAATAATAATAATAATAAATAATAAGCTTTTTAGAATAAAGTAGAAATACAAAAATTACTAAAAATTGATTGTTTCTTCGTCTTCTGAGTAAGATTTAAATTCATGTTCTCGGTTTATTATTTTTTGTATTTTAATTTCAATTTTTGTAATTTTTATATTTATGCTTTATTTCAATTTTAAATTCAGTAAATAGTGTCCAGTTCATTTCTTTTACTTAATTTGACATTAAAACTTTTACCCTACATCGGGAAGGACTTCAAAATTTTTTATATAAATTGTTATAATTAAATCCTTTAGAATAGTTCATCAGGTAAATTTGGATACAGAAATGCAGTGGTTTTGATGTGGAAGATGGATTGTAATTGAATCTGATATATCCTCCTGTTGATAATGTTATATCAGATTTGATTGAATTCGCCTTCTTTTACTTTTTATTTTTTCTGTTTTATTTTTAAATAATTTTTAGGTTCTAGTTTCACATTTATTTAATTCTTATTTTGCATATTTATATGTATGTATATATATAGTATGTGCAGATAGATAGTACTAAAAAATAATAATTAAATAAGTAATGGTGGCAAAATAATTATAAGAAAAAATATAAATAAAAATTGAAATAAAATAACAAATAGTTAAAAACTCTTTTTGGGGGGGGAGGGAAGAGCAGCAGGTAAATTTTCAACGCAGCATGCTGAGGAACTTTAACAATCAATAATCTTCATTTTGGAACTTCTAAAATTTTGATTAGATAAAACCTGTTCGAGTAGATTTTCACCAAAAAAATCTGTTGCAACAGGCTGAGTTAGTATTTTTTTTTCTCCAAAATCCTATTAGTTTCCTCTGATTTTTCTCCACTAGTAAATTCTAAAAATGCAAATAATAATTTTCATTAGTCTTGAGAGTACATATAGTAAACAATACAGTACAGCCGACTGGCAACCGGTTGTTTAAATATTTTATTATAATTCATGCTTATATATAAAACCACAATTGAATTATTATTATATGAAAAATATTATTGCAAGTTATTGTTATGTATTTCTCGAGAATTTTTTCTTTCTTTCTTCGCATTCTTCAACTCTGAAATGAAATTTGAAACGCCTTTGCCATTCGTTTATACACTACTCGACATTGAAACTACAAAACCAAGAAGGAGTTGCCAGAAAGTGATGAAACTCAGCAAACAGACAGAGACAGCAACGAACAGTAAGCGATCTTTATTTCGAAATGATATGCGTAATACCGAGCGAGAACAGCGTCGACTCAGTGGGTTGTAGGACCACCTTGAAGGGCGATACACGAAGCAACACATCTTAGTACAGAGCCCACGAGACTACGAATGGTGTCCTAAGGAATCGCTCTTCATTCCCTCTCAAACATATTCCACAGTTCGTCTTCTAAACGCGGCAATGGCAGGCTCTGCAAATGGCGTCCAATCAAATCCCAAATGTGTTCGATTGGTGAGAGATCAAGAGAGAACTGTTACGTAGAAAAAAAGAATTAAATTAAAATTACTTTTACACTCAACTTTTAAACAGACTTCTAAACTAACTTCCTGTTTGGTGCCGCAACATAAAAAAAAAAAAAAAATTTAAAACTAAATTAAGTACTTACTACTTAATTACTACTTTCAGAATCAAAATCTTAACCCTATATATCAAAGAATGTGAAAGATTCATCCCTGGTTTTTCAGTTAGAATCAAAGATTATTTATCAAAACAAAATGCAAAAATACATTTCCGTAACACGCTATCTCTCACTAAAATAAAAGTAATTCAGATCTCCAATCTGAAAACACATAATTTTCAATACAAAATCTAGAGATAGCCATAAACCCAATGCCTTTAATATACAGCACAGAAATCTTCAAAACACCAGAGAAGGATCTATCTATAAGTCTACTCATCAATTCTAAATAAATTAATTAAGCCGATCGTATAGTCGCAACTCTTAAAACTGATTTTTTCTACTACCAATATAGTTACCAAGTGCAATTGAATAACCATGTTCCGCAAGGATCACATGGGTGACCTACAGTAGACCACAATTAAAACATACAATAATTAAATTAATAATACATTTATTGAATATTTCCACACATTATAATTTAAAATAGCTGGCCAGACTACCCCTACAAAACATAATCTTAAAATTTATTCATTATTTCAATCTTATTGTTAACATTATTCACGTCATACAAAATCATAGTGAAACGCCTTATATATTAATCTTTTAAACATGTACTCAAAAATTTAAACTCATGACTAAGAAAAGAAACTAAAACTTTCTCAACTATTGATTACTCATAATACTTTCTCAACAATTAATTACTCATAACACTTTCTCAACTATTAATTGAGTAACAGTAAAATATTCGAATTTTAATCTACATAAAAATTATTAAAATTATTATAAGAAAAGGCAAAAATGAAAATAAAAATTTACTCTCACGAAATTCCGCATAACACAAGTCGGAGGGACTCGAGGAGCTGCGATCCAGTCATAAAGCGTTAAAACAATAACTGCCAAAACTTCATCACTGTCAGGAAAACCGATACTGAAGTCAGTTCAACGGGAAGCACAAAGGGAATTTTTTTCATAGTTTCAGGACTATCCTCCGTCTAGCAGCATTTTGACTCAAATAAAAAGTCAGCCTTTCCTTTTATTTCGAAGTTCCTCTGAAGATAACAGAAGGAGATGGACAACAGGAGACAACAGACCATGGTAGACATCAGGAGACGATGACTTCCCTCTTTCCATATTTCCAAAGTAAACTGAAACTTCAGCGCGAGCAATTCAGACTCAACCTCTTCCACAAGTGGGAAACGTCAGAAACATAATTCTCAATCGAAAGTTACCGATCAGGAGAAACGCTGGACCTAGCCCCAGATCTTCCGTCAATTTTGCCAGAAGTCTATGAGAAGGGAGCCCGCGCCGAGCTCGGACCGGTCTCCGCACCCGGTACCTCGAAGGTAAACAATATTAACCGTAACCGCGGTCGCCCACAAGGGGTGCCATCTCAAAAGTCGATCAAAACTGGACAAAATTTCACAAAAAGTAATCTCCCTCCTCCTACCGTGCAACGGCTTAAGAAAGCTCGGTAGACGCTCACAACGTAAACACCCCTAATTCACTATTGGCTCAAACATTACTAAAATTAAAATTTAGCCAATCTTAAGAAAAACTTGGACCCCTTCTAGCCAACTAGAACAGAGGCAATAAATAGCCTCTAGATAGATAGAATTCGAAGAAATTCAGAACTCTCTACAAGATGACAGACCCTTTCTTTACCACGCAAAAGAGGAATGTTTTCAATCATAATTCAGTTAAACTTGCGACATTCGTAGGTAATAAATACGTCACCCAGTTCTCTACTTCAGAAAGGCCGAAATACTTTCTCGCCACCACACCCTAAACATGTGGTCAACCCAGCGAAAAGAGGAAAATGCAGCTGGGCAGTCCGATCCATGACCCCTACAAGAAGCCGACTCGTGAGAAACGGAAATACACCCGCGCCCTTTTAATTAAAACACACCTTCAGCCAAACTTAAAAGAGCTTTGCCGTAATTGAACGAAAAGTTTAAACGATACTAAATATTATACATTAATTATTAAATATGAACATTACAAATTCGTTGTTCACAGTAAAATAATATAATTACTAAGAATACCTTATGCACAGTAAAATAATACGTAATAATTGTACACAACAAAATAATACATAACAATTTTCCATAACAGAACGATGGCCAGGGATCTGCACACCTTGCAGACTACGGTGACTGATGCGAGCAATGCACGGTAGGGGGCGTTATCCTGCTGATAAAGGGTATTGGATACTCCCTGTAGGTAGGGGACTGTCACAGGCCGCAGTACATCATTCACGTATCGTAGGGCCATCATAGTGCTCTAAATACAAACCAGAGGTAACCTGAATCGTACGCAATTGCGCCCGAAACCACGATGCCGCGATGTCGCATGGTGGGGCGCTTCACAATTGCTGCTAGATTGGACCTGTCTACTCACCGTCGCCACAGTTGTAGGCGGCAACTATCATTGGAGAAACAGGAGCGTGATTCACCTGAGAACACGACCCTGTGCCAATCGTCGTCTAAAAATAAAAAATAAAATTCTTGGAAAAATTGTTCTTCTGTACAAGCAGTAATTCTTGTTCACAAAGAAGATTTTTCAATATTTAATTTATTTAAATATAACACAGGGTAATAGCATTTAGTGCCAACAGAATAACAACACAGCTTCAAAACATCGGGTTAGCCATGTTGGCGCGTTTATTGTACATTGAAAAACAATCGCCAAGCAATGGACTAAACCGCATTTCAACCAAAAATCAATTTAATTTTGCATTTTTATTTGAAATAAAATTTTATTGTTTATGATATTTTATATAATTTTATGTTGTGATCGATGTAATCAATGACGTCACCTTGCTTTAAAGGTAATCGGTTTTAATATCTATAAATTTAATCTAATGTTTTAAACATTATTTATAGCTGTTAAATATTAAAATACAATTTAATTTTGCATTTTTTAAATGATTTTATTATGTATGATTATTTAAATAATTTTAATTCTATGCGTGATGTAATCAGCTCCCTGATTGGTTACAGAATATTTGTGCATTAATGAGCTGTAATCAGCTTCCTGAATGGTTATTGAATGTGCATTATCGCGCCATTTTAAAATTTTATTATTCATCTCTTCGAATTCCTTAGATTTCATAGGGAACGGATATGTGCCTTTCAAATATTAATGTTGTTATTGGTAAGTACCAAGAATTATTGGTATCGGAAACAAAAAGGATGAAAATGTGCTTTAGTCCACTGCTTGGCGATTTTCAGTAGTGGCGATTTTTTGAAAAACGCCAGTAAAATCTCAGAATACGTTGCGTAAACAAAGTTGCTAAGGCGGAGCTAAGTGACGTCCATAAAAGGGTGGGACTAAAATTGTAACGTCACAATGTATTCTCTCACAGCCAACTCTATAATGGCTTTGAAGAGCAAAAATCACGTGATTCAGATGGTCGATGTGTTTTTGTGGTAGTATGTGATTGCGAATCCGTGGTCGTCAATTTTTTGGATATATATTATGCCAATAGTGTTATGTAAGTGGATTATTTTGCTATTCTAAGTGATTTTAAATAACTTATTATGCAATGGTAAATTATAGTTTTATCTGTATTTCGGTTTATATCATTTTAATTTTTAGATTTGTTTGGGAAAATTTGTAGCTCTTCTCAAGCATATCCAAGTGTTTCGTTTTAGCATGGAATATATTTACTCTAGTTTTAATATTTTGAGTAGTATTAATTGCGATATTTGTTTGGTATACTACATTAGGAATTCTTTATTTTGATTACGTCTTTCTAATAACATATTTTAATACAGAATGCCTCGACACTGCAATGTATTTAGTTGCAAATCCAATTACGACAAAAACGAGAATGTCACTACTTACTCTTTACCTAAATCACCTAAAAAGCTGAATGGTTAAGGAAAATTCCGCGAGATTTAAGTAAATTAAAAAACCCGTAATTTGTATAAAGCATTTTTATGAATCACTGATAATTATTAGAAAGTGAGAAGAAGCTTTACGAGCCTTTTTATTTACCTCATATCATTTACCTCTTAGGTGGTTTGGAAAAAGTGATATAGCATGAAATTGGAGCTGGCACAAATAGAAGGATGTCCTTTTTTATGAATGTAATTAGCATTTAATTTTTCGAAATTTTCTTGAAAGATTTATTTATAGCATAACATGCATGTAAGTTTATACACAAATTTTCTAGCATTCTAGAAATTCTAGAAATTTTTAATTCATCTCCGTGTTTTCTTAGTGAATGAAGTGATGAGAGATGACTATGGATATTTGCCTTCTAAAAATTTATATAGCTGATGCGATGGTAGCGGCATGGGAAGCACTTCCGCAGGAACCCGGTAAATGTAAACATCGCCAACTTTGGCGATAATAGTTCAAACCTGGTAACCCAGCGGATTTATCCTATTCGCTTGTATTGCGTTTGTGACGACACACTCCCTTTCTGTGGCAACCCTAAAGAATTCGTCTGTCACGAGGATCACGTGCCCAGATGATGCATCATTACGTCTACGTCTGCTTTTCTGTTTGATAGTTAGTTGCACTTAAGATTTTGTAGAATTAGAAATGTCGTGAAAATAAATGTTGGTGTTTTTAAAAAGTGTCGGCTCAGATTTTCGAACCTATGATTTACTTGTTAAGCAACAAATTTGGCGAGCCTGCCAGGATGAATGTCACAGGGTGACATTATCGATTTCGACACTTGATAATTTACGAAAATAAGAGAAGTTCCTAGGTGCAAACATGGATGATTTAGAAACACTAAAACAGAAGCGGAAAGCAATTAGGAGTGTATTTACGAAAACAGCTAATAAGTTAGATGAACTGATACGATCAGATTCTCCGGATTTGGACGATTTAGAAATTTATTTAGATCAAATTTCAGAGAAGTATAAAACTTTACGAAATACGGATGACTCTTTTTTTGGAACTTCTACAGAAAAAAGGCTGTACTGAAGAAGAATACGAAAGAGAATTTAGTGCAGCTCAAGAATATTACGATAAATTATCTACGTTGAAAGTAAAAGCCAACAGGAAAAAGAATAAGTGTTCACAGCCTTCTACTGGGTCAACGAATAGCGGTTCTTCATCAGGAATAGTTACAGCCGCAAAACAAAAATTGCCAGAGATCGAACTGGTGAAGTTCGATGGAGACTCCCGAAAGTGGTTGACGTTTTGGACAAGGTTTAGTAAAATACATGAAGATACTCGCATCGACAAGAGAGACAAGTTTCATTATCTACTACAATCTACGAAACCTGAGACTGCGCCTAGAGCAATAGTGGAGAGTTTTCCTGCTACGGAAGAAAATTACGAAAAAGCCGTGGAGTATCTCAAAGAACGATTTGGAAACGAAAATGTTTTAATTCAAATTTATGTTAGAGAGCTATTAAAACTGGTAATCAATGTCAAACAAAAGATAGACTTATTAACTCTTTATGACAAGTTGCAAACTCAACTACGCGCATTGGAATCACTCGGTTTAACTAAAGATAAATTTGCAGTTGTTTTATTTCCTTTAGTGGAATCAGCACTTCCTGCTGATTTAATACAAATTTGGGAAAGACAACGAGGTATGTCTCCTGAAACAACAGGTAAGAGTGATTTAGAGTCATTAATTGATTTTCTAAAAAGGGA
Organism: Stegodyphus dumicola; assembly: GCF_044657685.1. Taxonomy (NCBI): domain Eukaryota; kingdom Metazoa; phylum Arthropoda; class Arachnida; order Araneae; family Eresidae; genus Stegodyphus; species Stegodyphus dumicola. The sequence goes on along the minus strand of NC_140777.1, from coordinate 34,457,351 downwards.
AGTAGAAACTGAATTTAGAGTTAAACTTACCCGTGATGTTTTGGGTTCTGATAAAGTAAGTAATAAGAAAAATAAGTTTTTTGACATAAAACCTGTTGTTCCAACTGCATGTGAACTAATTAATGCAAATAGTAGTAAGTGTAATGATAATTTTCAAAAGTATAAAAAGTCTGATACTTGTATTTTTTGTGAAAAATCCCATTTGTCTGAAAGTTGTAAAGATGCATCTTTAATGAGTTTAAAATATAAGAAAGATATTATTAAGGAAAAGAATATTTGTTTTGTGTGCCTTAAGAAAAACCATAGAGCAAATCAGTGCACAGCTAAACATAGGTGTACCTTATGTAAAAATCGACATTTTGTGATTATGTGCCCTGATTTGCCTTCTAACAAAAGAAAAAGTATCACAAAGTTAGGGAATGAAGAAAACAAAACAGGCATTCTTAATAACTATGTTAAGGTATCAGATGTATATCTTCAAACTTTAATTGTAAAAATTCAGAATGGTTCTAAAGAAATGTTTGTACGAGCAATTTATGATAGTGGTTCTATGAAATCATATTTATGTAATGATGTTGCTCAAAGGTTAAATTGTAAGTGTATTGGTGAATCAAAAATTAAGCAATTTCTTTTTGGTGGAGTTGAGACTTCAGAAAATGTATATAAAAACTATGTTATTGAAGTAAGCAATATGTATAGTAAATATAAGTGTAAATTAGAAGTACTTGGTCAAAAAATTTGTTCTGAAATTAAGCAACTCCCATCTGGTTCGTGGTTACGCGAACTTAAGTCACATGGTATCAAATTAAGTGATTTAGAAAATGGTACATTTAAGGTAGATAAAGAGATAAAATTACTAATTGGTGCGGATTTTGCTGCTAAGTTGCTAACTGGAAAAATTGTTCGCCTTACGTGCGGCGTCAGCGCGGTGCATACGCAATTAGGCTGGACTGTTATGGGTAAATTTACTGGCACTGAGCCAACTACGATAAATACTGCATCCCTCCTAATTTCTTCTCTGTTAGTGAAGGGTCAATGTATAAGTGATCTCTGGAAGTTAGATGTTTTGGGTATTGGTGAACCTTCCATAAGTAAAACCAAAACTCAGTTACAGGAGGATACGCAAAAATATTTTGAAGAGACTCTTACGGTAAATTCAGAGGGAAGGTACGAAGTAGCATTACCTTGGGTGTTGGATAGCTCGCTTTTACCCGAAAACAAAGTGATAGCAGAAAAATGTCTTGTAAGTACTAAAAGAAAATTAATGACTACGGTAAATTTTGAAGCTTACGGAGACGTTTTCCAGAACTGGTTAGCACTCGGGATAATTGAAAAAGTACCGGATAAGAATAAATATAAGGGTGTACATTATTTACCTCATAGAGCAGTTGTTAAAGAAAATAGTAGCACGAGTATAAGACCGGTGTTTAATGCAAGTTCTCATTCGCCTGGTTACCCATCATTGAATGATTGTTTATCTACTGGACCAAATTTAATAGAAATTATACCATCGATTCTTAATCGGTTTCGCAAGAATTACGTTGGTGTCACTTCAGATATAGAAAAAGCGTTCTTGCAAATATCTATAAGGGAAAAAGATCGAGACTTTTTGAGATTTATGTGGTTCAGTAGGGATAATCAAGAACAAGTTGAACTGTATCGGCATGGAAGGGTAGTTTTTGGTATTACGTGTAGTCCGTATTTATTGACCGCTACAATACAATATCATTTGAGTGTAGTTCCCGAAAGCTTAAGTCATACAGCGGAGATTTTGAAAACATCCTTTTACGTAGGTAACTGTGTGGCTAGTATGGATTCAGAAATAGAAATGAGAAAGTTTGTAAATGAATCACAAATAATTATGGCTTCGGGTCACTTTAATTTAAGATTCTGGAAATCCAATATAAGAAGTGTTGTGCCAGAGGAAGATTCCTCCACGGAAGGAGATGTGTCTGTTTTGGGCCTTGTATGGCATACAGTTACAGATACCTTATCTTGCAAAATAAGTCAAGATATAAAATTGGATGACCCAGTTACTAAAAGACTAGTTTTAGCAGTAGCTCATCAGGTGTTTGACGTTATAGGGTATACGGCTCCTGTAATGTTGACTCCAAAACTAATTTTACAGGAAACTTGGAATTTAAGGCTTAAATGGGACGATGTTCTTCCCGATGAATTAACCAAAAAGTTTAGGTTTTGGCTTAAAAAGTTGTACTTGCTATCCAGTATCCAAATACCTAGATGGGTAGGTCTCAAATCTATTAATGAAGCTGTGAGTATACATCTCTTTTGTGACAGCAGTAAAAGTGCGTATGGTGCATGCGTCTTTTTAAGAGTACAGACTGGCAAAAAGGTGAAGGCTAGTTTGATACACGCAAGATCGAGAGTAGCTCCTTTAAAACCTATTACGATTCCTCGATTAGAACTTCTTGCTTGTAATATTGGTTCTAGGTTATTGTCTTCAGTTATTAATGATATTGGCCTACATGAAGTTCGTATTCATTGTTGGACTGACTCCTCGACGGCTTTAAGTTGGATACAGCGAAATCAACGTTGGGGAGCATTCGTTTTTAATCGTGTACAGGAAATCAGGTCGTTGACCTCCCCCACTGTATGGCGACATGTCCCTGGTAGTCTCAATCCTGTTGACCTACTTTCTAGAGGTTGTTATGCAGATCAATTAATAGAACGAAAATGGTGGGAGGGACCTGATTGGTTACGGGAAGATGAGGCAAATTGGCCTAAATCTAATGATGAACCAGATGAGGATTTGGTTAATTCAGAAATACGTAAGACAGTTATTGTTACGTTGGCAAAGAGTGATAATTGTATTGGATGGTACTATAAGTATTTCTCATCATTTAAGAAAATTGTAAGAATGTTGTCATGGATATTCAGATTTTATAATAATGTACGTAAGAATAATAATAACAACCATTCTAAGGATTTGACTGTATCTGAAATAGAAAGGGGAGAAATAGCTTTAATGTTATTAATACAAAAAGAGTCGTTTAATGGTGAAACAGATGATAAGCTAAGACGACTCAGACCATTTGTCGATAGCCAGGGTCTAATAAGAGCTAAGTCTAATGTTGCTTATCGTGACGACTCTAGCAGCTTTAAGGTCCCCATCATATTACCTTCTGAGCATCCAGTAGTCAAATTATTGATATTAAGTGCACACAAAGATTTGTTGCATGCAGGTACTACATTATTGATGTCGCATTTAAGAGAAAGATACTGGATCTTAAAATCACGTAAAACTATAAGGAACTGTATAAGAAAATGTGTAACATGTCAGAGATTTAAGGCTAAAAGAGGTGAGACAGTCCCAGGCGTTTTACCAAATGATAGGGTTCGTGATTCAACCCTTTTTGAAATCGTAGGGTGTGATCTTGCCGGACCCTTGCATTTAAAGGATGGACGAAAATCGTATATTGTGCTCTTCATCTGTGCGGTTTATCGTGCTATCCATATGGAACTGGTTACCTCATTAACAACTGAATCATTTTTTCAAGCTTTAAGACGTTTTATCGCACGTCGTGGACGCCCTACCACCATATATTCCGATAATGGGAAAAATTTTGTGGGTGCAGAGAGAGTTCTGCAAACCATTGACTGGGACAGCCTCTGCTCTAAGGCTGCTGAAAAGAGAATACAATGGAAATTTAATCCTCCATCCGCCGCTTGGTGGGGTGGATGGTGGGAGCGTTTAATACAAATTGTAAAACAAATATTAAGAAAAATTTTAGGTCGTGCTTCTCTTGGTTATGAAGAGTTACTCACTGTCTTGTGTGATTGTGAAAGAATTGTCAACTCAAGACCACTTACGTACGTGTCTGACGATATCGAAGATCCCTTGCCTTTAACTCCAGAAAAATTTCTGCATGAAACTCCACAGTCGGGTGTACCTGATATTGACAATGTGGACAAAGAAAAAATGAATAGAAGTGCGAAGTATCTCCAGGGAATGAGAGAATTGTTAAGAGTGAGATTTCGCTCTGAGTATCTAGGGCAGTTAAGACAGCAGTCTACCAGAAATTACAAAAATAAACCTCTCTCTGTAGGAGAAATTGTCTTGCTGGAGGATCAAAATAAAAACCGTGCATATTGGAATTTAGCACGCGTTATTCGAGTGATCCCTGGTCGAAATGGCAACATAAGAGTTGCTCTTGTAAAAAGTAATAATTCAGAGTTCTTGAGACCAATACAGAGATTGTTTAGATTGGAAATGGATAATATAATAGATAATACTCAAAATGAGCAAGTTCCTTTCACCACCAGTAGTGGTAGAGTTGTAAAAACACGAATAATGTAATTTATGTCTTTGAGTTATTATGATTAATTTTTGTGCTATTATTGTTGTATTATTCCTCAGTATTAATTTTGTTTTCAAGTAATATGATTTAAGTATTAAGTAATTTTCTTTGTTATATAACCATCATTTATATTGATGTAAGTTTTATGTTTTGAGTGTATAGCCATCCACTCAAAAGGTGGGAGAATTGTGGCGACACACTGCCTTTCTGTGGCAACCCTAAAGAATTCATCTGTCACGAGGATCACGTGCCCAGATGATGCATCATTACGTCTACGTCTGCTTTTCTGTTTGATAGTTAGTTGCACTTAAGATTTTGTAGAATTAGAAATGTCGTGAAAATAAATGTTGGTGTTTTTAAAAAGTGTCGGCTCAGATTTTCGAACCTATGATTTACTTGTTAAGCAACAGCGTTCATTTTGTTGAATTATCACTGTCGTTGTTCGCATTTGCAGAATTATATTATTCTTCTCTTATTTATTATTATTCTTTCTGAATTTTTTAACAACGAATAGATAGAAATATTTTTGTAGGTAGATGCCGGTTCTCGGTTCGGGATGAAAGGAGGTGTGAATGCTAATTTGTAACACGGCTGTTCCAAAGCCGCCTGAAATTATCTTCAGGGGGCTTCTGCTGTTCACGTTGTGTTCTTAGTTATTAACAGCTCTAAGAACCATGAGGTTTCCAACCTCTAAAATAATTTGTTTCCGTAGGCCGCAAAAATGTACATGTGCATTTTAAATAATTAAGTAATGCTTTTATTTTTATTATTGGTATTGTCATCTAAAATTATGAGAATAAATCAATTTTTATGGCGTAAAATTTTAACAAGATAATGTATTGTTAATGCTTTTCTAACAATAACCTTTCAGAGAATGGCAGGTGTGACATAAATAGATGATTAAATTGAAATAAAAAATATTATTGATTATCTAAGATGACAGAATAGTTTGATGCATCACCATGGTCATCAAAATTAGCAAACCGCTGCTGGTGTAAGGAATATATTGTTTTCTATGTTAACTGGAATTTAAGACAAATTTTTTTCATTTAACCAGGTAATTTCAGTACATTAATACTAATTTATATTTTTTAAATGAATTTTTATTTCTGTTATAAATGTTTATATGTTGTCTTATGTTTAATATTTTTTTTTTTTTTTTTTTTTTTTTTTTTGTGCTAACTTGATCGTATATCACGTTAAACCCGTTAGTTTTACATCTACATGCTTATTATCTGTGAATTTTTACTACCATATGCTTAATATATTGTTTTATCTGCTAACTTGAATTTACATGCACTAAAAATCATGTTTACGGCTCGGCTCATCGTCGATGAACCGCGAGCTTGGCGAGTAAAAATGCAACGGCGCCAACGGGTTCTTTCCCGAAGCGCCAACGGGTTCTCTGCGGATGAAAACCCGCGGCATGGATTTTTACAAAATATTCTGCTCTTAATATTTATTTTAGTATTAAGAAAATCTAAATAAAATTTACATCCATAAATCTATTGAATTTTTCCCGTTTTGTGGATTTTATATTATTTTGGAAACAAATTTGATTTAGATTACATAAATGGATTCCATTTTTATTAAAATTGCAGAAATAAAATTAGTATGTGGTGATTCTCAATGATATTTTTAGTTACATAAACAAAGTATAATTGTTTTAAAATTATTGAAGATATGCATTTTACCACCTGTGAAAATATTACACTATGAAAAATTTAATGCAAGTCATGCGACCTACTCACGTTTATTAATTTTACTTATATTTATTTTAAGAGAAAACTACTATTTTTGACAAGTTAAACTTCGCGATCATACTGAAGAGAAAAAGATCGACTATTTTGATCATGTGACCTTCCGAAACTGATTTCGCTTCAAGGCCATGATAGAGTCGGCCATGGTATTCTCTATAGACATAGAAATAAGTATAATAAATTCTTTATATTTTAAGTTATAATAATGCAGTAAGTGAATTGTACCAGTTATTAAAACGGTAAACAACGTCGCAGTCTCTCATATTTGTATTTCATACAGCTTCAGTATTTTCAAAGATTTTAGAATTTATACAAATAAAAAAAGATTTTTATTATTAAATTTATTGCGTGTCTTTTAAATAAAATAGTATATACTCCAATTTACGTTAAATCTCTTAATATAAGGGCCTAATAAATTTCAAGACTTACCCTCCTTTGATGGTTTTTTTGATGCTGGATTATATTCCGGATAGCTATTAGAAAAGTACTAACTTCTTCTTCTTTTGTGAATGATTCAACGTAAAATAAATCATACACATGATTTTGATTTTTTTCGGGGGTTTATATTGACATAATATTATTTACATTTTTAGTTTAAAAGGATAATCGTTTAAAGAACAATATCCGATTACAGCTGATTCAAAAACTACCAAAAATCGAGTTCAAGTTCTTAAAAAAAAGTGCTAGTCTCTCTCTGTTGCCAATACGCTCGAATCAAAAACTATTTCCCTCTTTTTTTTTTTTTTTTTTTTTTTTTTTTGTTGTTGTTGTTGTTGTTTCTTTCTTTTACTGGAGTAGTTGCCAACAAATTTAAATTCAGATTATCGAACATTTTAATTTATCATTTTTACAAATTACCTTGTTGCTACGTAACGACACAATCCCTTAGGTAGTAAGTAAACAATCTTCATTATTTTCCAAACATTTTTAAATTTACATTAATAAAAAAATAATAAATACTTTTATTGCAGATCAACATCATACACAGCTTTAATATCACTGTTTCATAAATTCTTAAATCACGTCATATTCTATAGTCTTACTAGAATTCTTTACATTCTACAAATAAAAAAAAATCTAATTTCTCACAATGAAAGAAAATAAACACTACAAATTTGGAACACTAAGCAATGCTTCACAACCACTTACACAACATATTATCAATGAACTCATATTATCAAGTGCAACTGCAATAGCAAATACTACATATTAAAATAAAAAAAGTATAAGTTATTTTTAGGGTCAAATTTTGCTACTATTGAGTAGATTGTCGGATTATCGATATTTTTCGAAAAGAATTATCAGCATATCAAAACCAAACAATTAAAAATACAATAAAAAAGGTGTCTAAAGTATAACTTGCAATTAAAACAACAATGCAAATTTAAAATACACAAGCGACACATAAAACATTGCATATAAAATACGTTACATTACAGCTCGGTATAACATACAGTCTCGCTTTGTTCATGCGCACAACGATCTTTATTCGCTCGAAAAACTTCAAAAAATTGCAAAAACTTGGTGTCGATGTACACATCCATCTATTTTCACTGAAAAAAATCAGAGACTTGCACAAACTTGGCATTGCGCATTGCCTTGGCTTTGTCCATGTGCAAGCCTATCTAGTTTTACTTAGAGAACATTAGAGAATTCCACAAACTCGGCTTTGCGCACTTCATTGGCTTTTCCCATGTACACATTCATTTATTTTCACTCAAAATATCAGAGAATTACACAAACTTGGCATTGCGCACTGCCTTGGCTTTGTCCATCTGCAAGCCGATCTATTTTTACATACAGAGCATTAGAGAATTGCCCAAGCTTGGCATTGCGTGCTACATTGGCTTTGCCCATGTACACATCGATCTATTTTCACTTAAAAAAACATCAGAGAATTGCACAAATTCGGCATCGCGCACAACCTCGGCATTGGCTTTGTCCAAGTACACATCGATCTATTTTCACTTAAAAAACATTCCAGAGTTGCACAAACTCGGCATCGCGCACAACCTCGGCATTGCGCACCACATTGGCTTTGCCCATGTGCACATCGATCTATTTTCACTTAAAAAACATCCCAGAGTTGCACAAACTCGGCATCGCGCACAACCTCGGTATAGCGCACCACATTCGCTTTGCCCATGTGCACGTCGATCTATTTTCACTTAAAAAAATCCCACAATTGCACAAACTCGGCATTGCGCACTGCATTTGGCTTTGCCCATGTACACATCAACCTATTTTCACTTAAAAAAACATCAGAGAATTGCACAAACTCGGCATTGCGCACTGCATTGGCTTTGTCCATGTACCTATCGATCTATTTTCACTTAAAAAACATCAGAGAATATTACAACCTCAGCTTTTGCCATCTTCTAGGATCGAGCCAAAAAGAAATACAAAATATTAAAAATATGCAACACTAAAACGAACCATACAAGAAAATTTTTTCACTTACCCTCTTCAAGAAAAATGTAAAATCTTTTTGATGGGTTTTATATATGTATTTGAATTTATCTCAGGGGGAAACCCTTTTGGATCCTCCCTCATCTTTAAATTTACTAACGTTTTATACCCCGTTTCCGTAATATATGCAGAAAAAAAGCAAAAACTCACAGGGCAAAAATACTCGATTAAAAAAAGAACCACCACATAAGAACATTCAAACCGCAACAGAATTAACAAGTAAAAATTTTTTTAAATATTAAATCTTTCAGATTTTACATTACGCCCAAAGGAGCGTTTTTTTAACGTTTTGTGTGTTACCTTTCTTTATTAAATATAATTTGCTTTACACTTAAACCATAAAATTCAGTTCAACAGGAATATCGCAAAATAATTTTAAAATGAGCATATCTTTAGAATTTCCGATACACAGTTTGCGCTTTGCACGTAAAAATGTACTTTTTTTTTTTTTTTTTCACTTACTGTGTTGCCGTTGTTCGCTTTTAAATCTTTGAGTTTGTTAATCAAAAATTCGTTCCCGTTTTACAAAATATCAATCAGATAATAAAAAAAATTCAAAATTCCAAGTTTGGGCTCCTAGATGCCCATATTAGTTTAGAAACGTATGTTATTCAAAATTTGATTGCTCTAGGTACCGTTGTTTTATCACAATGCGAGAAACATTTATGCAGATTTTTAAATATTTAATTTATTTAAATATAACACAGGGCGATAACATCTAGGCAATAGAATAACAACACAGCTTCAAAACATCGGGTTAGGCATGTTGGCGCGTTTATTGCCCACTGAAAAACAATCGCCAAGCAGTGGGCTAAACCGCATTTCAACCTCAAGAAGTATCCTTTGAGACATTATTTAGGCTAACCTGGCTTTCTTAATCAAAGATTTATTTATAAATTGTTACAAGGGTCAGAGGAAATTTATTTTAAATTTTTGGAGGAAATCTCGCTAATTGCTTCTTTAATGAAGTACGAGAAATGTGGATTACAGATGAAGATCGTTAAAAGAGCCGATTCTAAAGACGGCCGTATATTGTATTGTGGTCAGGGTGAAAGAAATAACCGCTGTGACGGTAAAAAAAGTATTATACACCGCAGTAAACTTCTAATTGCTGCCGTTTTAGCTCTAGTGTACGGAGCGTTCTTATTTATTTATTTTAATGTATTAAAATTTAAGAAATATTTTAATTCTTTTAAACATTGGTATGATGGTTTTTAATTCGATATTCAATTTAAGCAATATTTTAATTCAATTAAACGTTGGCGCAATGTTTTTATAGCGGTGTTTTATTCTATTTCATTGCTATATGAAAGTAATAATTTAACCTTACTTTAGTACTTTATACTCGTAGTAAATGTATTTATTTACATTTGCTTGTCATCTTAAAAAAACAACGTTTTCAACAAAAAATTAATCCATTATTTTTTACGATATTTATTTTTTTAAAGTTTCGAATACTTTCCTATGCGCAAAATACGTAAAAACAGTGTTTTTCAAGATGGCTGACGATTGTAAAAAACGCGCCAAAAATTGCGCCAAAGTAAATCGCCAAAAATCCGTGCAACCGTCTACCAAAGTAACACCGGAAAAACTGTTCATTAAATATATCTAAAAAACATTCGAATATTTTCATGTGAAATTAATTTTTAAGAAGAAACTATTACATTTAATTATTCATTTTGTTAGGAAAAGTAGATAAAAGTATAGCTAACGAGAAAAACTATATAAAAACTGCTTATTTAGAACATGACTGCTACAGGTATAACTTTTCAATTTGACTTTTCAGCTTTTAAAATATCTAATCTTTTGTGCCTTCATTGTTTCAACTTTCATTTACTGCTTTTACTAACTACTTACATGTTTTCATTCTTTATCTTTAATAAAACATTTTAACTTTATTGATAAATTTTGCTCAACATTTTTGTGAAAGTTTACATTTTTACTTCCTTGTATGAAAAAAAAAAAAAAGTATTATAATCACAAAAACTTTTGGGCATCATACGTCAACAGAAATATCCATTCTGACCATTCCGGAATCCATTTGAATGTTTTTTTTTTTTTTTTTTTTTTTTTCCCCTCATGATATTTGCATGTACAGACAGAATAACGGACTTTTCCCCCCAAACAGATTGTAAAATGGATCTTTCTGTGATGTCTGATGATGTGAGGTACATAAGTATGTATGTATCTTGCATAACTCTATAACGATTAGCCATAAAATGTTGATATATGAAACTGCTATAACATCTAATTGTGCTACTCCTTTTCTTTATTTTTGCAGCAATTGCGCAAGTAGTAGAATAACTTGATTTCGCACTAAATGAATTTAAGATCATGATCTTAAATTTACTTAGTGCGAAATCAAGTTATTCTACTACTTATATATATATACCCACCACTCTTACCCGGCTTAAAAGTACCTTCCTGTTCTTTATTTTTGCAATCATTGCTCATAGTCATATACTTCCGATTACAGAAGTGTTTTAAAGGATGAAAATATTCATGTTTGGGGAGGATAATTAATTTTTGAAAAATAGTGCTAACTCCTAATGCAGTCTCGCAGTTGCTATACTTACATTTGAAAAAGTTTTATACTGAGGGTGTTCATTATGAGGAGGAAAAAAAAATAGACGTTTAACTGCTGTACGACAAAAATTCACCAGTACATCTTAATTTCAAAATTTGCAACTTTTGGTGTCATTTTCAACTTGCCTTCAAAGATCAGTCAATTTAGAATAATTCGAGGAAGCAAGTTTAAATGAAGTGCAGCAAAAAATGCAGATAATTTAATCAGTCACAGAAAGAAGTCACGAGGTGTCTACATAAGATTATTTTAATAAGGATGTTTACAGGATAATAAGGATATTACACTTTTATCCCAAACTAAATAAAAAAAATTAAAATGCTATATTATTTAAAAGCTATAACATACATAATGAACACCATTACACCCTTTTATTTTTTCTAGATTTTTATTATATTCCAAATGAAAGGATCAAGTATCCCTAGATATTGAAATATATAACACCCCCTCAAGAACTGAAACAGGTAGTGAACCACCATTGAAACACCTAATTATAAAATGTCATTCTTTGTCAAGAGAAACTCATTAGTAATTAATTTTATTGAAAATTTCTTTAAAATGTCCATTTCCAGCATACTAAATTTTAAAAATATACAAATGAAACACCACCCCCAGTCTACCCTAACTCTAAATCAGTACTACAAGAACGATCTGAAACATAACTTTTCAACCTATGATACAAAATGACCTTTATAATAAACAAATCTTCCAAAATATACTAGGAATAATTCTGATACATTAAAAGAAGAAAAGGTATACATTAAAGAAGGAAGGTAAAAGGCAACACATATATTCTCGTACTAAGAACCCTGTAGAAAGTAAAGACAATTATTACAGTACAATGTTCGAAATCTGGATGTCCCATATCCAGAATGATTTAGAATCCAGACCTCTAGATCACAGACAACCTTTCTATTTAAATTTTATATATATACATATATATGCTTAACCCTCTTGCTGCATAATTTTTTTAAATCAAAATAAGTTCCCAAATTGCGTAGTTTTTTATTACGTATTTCAAATCTACATATATTTTAGAGTTAAGTATAAAAAAAAAATTTTTTTAAATTTCAATCTAGAATTAGAACATTAAAAAAAGGTCGAAAAATTGAAGAATAATCATACAGAAGAAAAGTTTTGAAAATTATTCTTGGTGAAATTATAATTTATTTTATGTAATACAAAGGTGAAACATATATACTACTGAAAATATGCAAAATACTTACAAAATATTTATTAGTATGATAAACTTTGAAGGCAAAGTCCTATCTCGCAATCATTCACCAAATTCGTGGTTCTTTGCAAATTTTTTTACCAGTTTCAGTTTTTTTTTTTTTTTTTTTTTTTTTTTTAAAGCAACAACCAGCACACTGTCTACGAGGCTCTTTCTTGGTGGGATTCATAGTTGAACTACAACTGTCAGAGTAAACACTAGAATATCCTTCTGAATGCTTAGCTCAATAATTTGCAAACGGAACCCTAGGAGCATATTTCTCAATGGGTTTATACTTTTATAAAGGATACAAGCATTCTGCAGTGATTGCCAAGGAAATGAAATGAAGCAAGAGCTGATGGAATATTCTGCATATCAAATTTGCATCACTGTTGAATGTTTTGAATAGAACATAAATCTTCAGATTTGTCTCTCTCCACAGTGGAATCCAAGAAATTTTCAACACTTTCACTATAACTATCTTCAGTATACTTTAAATCAGGTTCAGAACTGCTTTTAGTGTCGGAAATATTGTCATGAATGTAGGTTATATCACTCCGAAATGCTTCCTGGCAGACATCTTTAAGATCTGAGCCAGCAGAATGGTGCAAAACATGCTTGCATAGTTCGCAGAAATATGGACAATGTTATCCATGCTAACGCCATCTGTTAACCTAGACCTGAATAAACAATTGAATATCTCATAAAAGCTGAAATGAAACCATGAACAGGGAAAGAGTGGGCTGCACAGCTAAAAAGACAGAATAAAATGCATTTCTGCAGAAATTGCAGGTTGTACAAATTTTGCTACTTCTACGTTGCTTGTGGAAATCGCAAGATTTGCAGCAAGAGGGTTAAAAGTTGCATATTTTGATATTTTTACGAAATAAAAATATATGCAGAGTACTGATTCTTAATTTCACTTTGGCATTATATAAAATATCTCCACACTGAAGAAACAATAATTTATTAGCATAAATCTGTATGATACTAACTTGACTTCGTAGCTGCATTTCTGGTTGACATACATCTCAGATTGTAGCATTCTACATCAAACAGTCGTTGATATTACACCTAACAAATAATTTAAATCCCTGACTCCAACATGGTGAATCATAATTCATTATTTTTGCTTTCGTCACCATGTGATCACCTACACATGACAGCTTGATAAATGACTCACGCAGCGCTGCGTAAGACAGTGAATTGAAACTGGTGGCTCGCAGGCTACATGCTGCCCATAAAACAGTTTTATGCGAGTACATTTTGGTTATGCATTTATTGTACGAGTAAATACAGTGCAGAAAGTCTGCATATGGATAAGGTTACTGAAATATTAACTAAAACATTAAATTTTACCCACAGATGAGCTCTGAATCATCGACGTTTTGCCCTCCTTAAAGAAATGGAAAATGAATGCAGACAAATTATTTAGCATAACATCAAGGAACTGTATTAAATTAGTATTTTGATTTAAAAAATGAAATCGAAATTATCATTAAACAAAAATAAATACACAAACAAAACTGTCGATGAGCATACTTGGATATTAGATATAGCATTTCTTGTTTATTTAACATGCCATTTCGATATTTTAAATAAAGAGCGGCAAAGAAAGAATAAACTGATCACTGATATGTTGGCTTATATTTCCCTTTGAAAGTTCAATTGTAATTATGAAAAACAGAATTTGAATCAAAATATTTTGCACATTTCCTATATCTTAAAACCTGTTCTGTTATTTCAAATGAAAAATCTCGAAAATTTGCAAGAAAAACAGCACTATTATGACAAAAATTTGAAGAAAGATGTATTCATTTTAACAGTTTGTAGTCCAGCCATACACAATTTTCATAACCATTAAAAGAAAATCTAAACCGAGCTAATTAATTTATGTTGGCAACCGCCGTTGATTCCCCTAGTGCATGCGCATGATAAGCAAGTTCTCTGCTGCGTAATACTTTTCTACACAGTTAGCAAAAGTCAATAGTGAGTATCGCATGTAAGCGAGAAGTGCTAAGCGCTGTGTAATATCATGTTTCTACTCTGCTGTTCAACGTCTTCATAGCTTAAATAAATGTTTGTCATGTATATGGAAGACGTCATTTTACATTTCATTGGTTATGGGCCCAGACAGCGTTTAACTGTGCTGTCCAACCACCATTGTTAAATTCTTTCGGCAAGCCAAGCTGAGTCGACTGAAATGAAAATGACGACGACTAATACGGTGTCCATTGAAAAGCTAAACAAGGACAACTTTGACACGTGGAAGTTGCAAGTGGAATCAATACTGATTAAAAATGATCATTGGGACTATGTAACTGGGAAAATTCCGAAACCAGAACCTGATGATGAAGAATTTGATAAATGGAAAACTACTGACCAAAAAGCACGAGCGGATATAATCCTATCCATTTTACCCAGTGCACTTCCACAAGTAAAGAATTGTGAAACGTCTCACGAACTGTGGAGTGAATTGCATTCTATTTACGAATCGAAGGGACCAGCTAGAAAGGCCACAATTCTAAAAAAATTGCTTTTAACAAAAATGAGTGATTATTAACAAATGACTGATCATCTAAATGATTTTTTCATTCTTGTTGACAAATTGAAAAAAATGGAAATAAACATTGCGGATGATTTACTTACAATATTGCTTTTTTATAGCATACGGGACTCTTATGAAAGCTTTCGAATAGCCATCGAATCTCGTGATGAACTACCTCCTCCAGAAATGCTGAAAATTAAACTGTTGGAAGAAGCTAGCGCTCGCAAAAATAAAGATTAATCGTTTTCTGAACCACAACATGCGTTCTATTCGAAAGATTGGAAGTATACTCAACGACCGGTTCCTAAACCAAAACCTAAACCAGCCCACCAGCGGCCGAGGGGTAAAGACGCTGAACACTGGTAGTTCAGCCTGAGGTTCGAATCCCGTGAACGGGCTGGCTGCATGGGCGTTTTCGTGGTTTCCCCATGTGTAACGTGTATACGAGCCAGTTTCCCTTAGAAAGTCCTCCACGAAAGGCATCCCTCCCTTTAGGCAGATAGCCCTCGTGTGCTTTACCATAACTGAATAATCCAAAATCCAACCTGAACCTAAACCAGGTTTTGGCTACTTTTGGATGAGCAGTAAACGGGACATATACGATGAGTAGTTAAACGGGTCATTTTGGTGTTGGCGATAATTTTCAAAATCGCGCCAAGGCTGCACCGTATACTAGGATTTTACCGATAATACCCATAATCAGGCTGAGTTCAATAATGATGATGTTATGATTGTTCAGGATTTTCATACACCCAATGGTAGTATTTCTGATGTTAATGCACAGGTTTTGACTTCTAAGCCTAAACGGCCGTCTGAAAATCGAGTAAGCGACCACTAATACAGAATACTGATTCTGAAGGCTTTACTCCGCCGAAGAAAACGGCCAGACCTTCTAAATTGTTAAAAAATAATGTTGAAATTCCCCTCTGTAACAAGTTTGATAAATTGACCAAAGATATTTCTGACAATACTGATGGTAATATGGATATTGAAAATGCTGATGAAAATGTTGTTAATGTTGTTCCCAAAGTTAAGTCCATAATGGCTAAACCATCCATTAAGTATTCGGACTTTATGAAATATTTAAAACAAGAAACTGGACTTTAATTTGCTGGCAAAATGTGGGGGGGGGATTTTTTGAAAATCTTCCTCAAATCTGTAAACGACCATAGAGGGATTACTAAATATTTGGATCAATATAAAATTGACTACTATCTTATTACTAAGAAATATGACAGACCGATTAAGATAGTGGCTAGAGGCCTTTCCATAGACTGCCCGGTAGATGATATTGAGAATGAGTTAGTATGGGTTTCAAAATTAGGAAAATTGCACGGATGCATAAACTAAAAACCAAGGCTCCCATGCCGCTTTTTCAGATACAGTTAGAAAACGTCCCAAGGGTTGAAAGAATATACGATATTAAGCATTTCCTTCTGTTTTATGTTGAATTTGTTGAGTACAAAGTTCATGCGAGTATCGTCCAATGCTACAATTGTCAGCATTTCCATCACAATTCGGAAAATTGCAAACTTCAAGCTCGCTGTGCCGTAGGGCACAAAACCTCTGACTGTTCTGCCAAAAGTCTTGACGATGTTAAGTGTTGTAATTGCTAAGAAATAGGACATACTTCGAATTTTAGAGGTGCCCTAAGTTTCCAAAAATTAGCAAAATAAATAGCAATTCTAAAGTAAATACTACTGCGAAACCTGTTGCTGTTAATAAGATACAAGATAAAAACGTGTTATCATATGCAGATGTTGCACAAAATAGAAAACACACTACCAGTTCACGTAACATTGAGAGTAATAATAACAGTACCAGCAACTTCAACTTAGGCTCCCTGGGCGAAGTGTTCAAACTAATCAAGGAGATAAGCAGCTTGTTCAGAGGTCTTTCAATTAAAATCATTCAGAAAATCACTTCTAAACTACCTGAAATACAGGCTACTGAAAATTCAATTGATAAGCTGTTTCTGATATTTAATTTGTTCGAAGAAATTTTTATGAATAATACTGCTGAGCAAAATATTAATATATAAGTGCATTATTTTGTGGCGGGATTATTTGATACCTCATGTAATAGTCTTTATTGGAATATTGCTATAGTATAATTTTTATATGTTTACCCTTGCTGAGCTTTAGTACGCCTGTTATGCAAATTTCAAATAACTCATTCTACCTGCAGGCTGTGTTGTAGAATTTCCTTTCCTAGTTGTTACCTTTTATCTCTTTGTTTCTTTTGTTAGTGTTTTATGGTTATTTTGCTCTAAATTACTTGCAATTCACCAAATGCTTACACTGAGCCTTGTTGCGCCTAACATGTTCTCTTGCAGTTATGTCACAAGCTTTCAGATGCTTGACACTTTCACCATCGAAACTTACTCACTCACTGCTTATGTTTTTTTGGCTTTTTTATGTATCTTTTTCAAAATTCAACCACCACTGACTCATTAGAAATCTACTTTTAACTTCTGCCTTGTCAACATTAAAAGATACACCAGAGTCGACCTGGGGTAGGGCCTTCGGCCCAGGCACCCTGGCGCTACCGCCGTTCCACCATGAGTTGAGTTGAGTTGGGAGAAAGTGCAGAATCGTAAACTGCTTGCCGCGTTTTTAAGAATTTATGAATTCCACATACATGGTATCCATGTACACGTCGACCTATTTTCACTTAAAAAGAACATCTCAGAATTGCACAAAAATGGCATTGCGCACACTCTTGACTTTATCTACACATCGACCTATTTTCACTTAAAAAGTCAAAGAACATTGACAAAAATCCAATTCTTCTTACTCTTGTAAAAAGCGCCAAACAAATAAGTGGGCGATTCTGCACTTTAGCAGCGAAATTGTTTCTAAGTGCTTATTAGCTAAAATCACGATCGGAATTTTCCGAAAAATGTCACATTACATGTCTCATGTTCTCTCATTTCTCTGAGACAAAATAATCCTGTGAT
This sequence comes from Stegodyphus dumicola, assembly GCF_044657685.1. Taxonomy (NCBI): domain Eukaryota; kingdom Metazoa; phylum Arthropoda; class Arachnida; order Araneae; family Eresidae; genus Stegodyphus; species Stegodyphus dumicola. The sequence continues at coordinate 34,439,499 of NC_140777.1, read as the reverse complement.
TCGAACTGTGTACTTCTCATATTAAAGTCCTAGCTAGTAACCTTTATCGCCTTACCAAAATGTCGCCAAACTACCTGTTATCATATTCTAAAGATTAGCCGCATATTCGCTAAATAAAAGGCCAAATTTGATATTCGATCTAAAGAATGTATTTTATTGGCTATTCTGATGAATCAAAAGCGTATAGACTTTAATATCCCGAGGCACGTAAAGTGATAATAAGTAGAGACGTAAAATTTATTAATGAGTTTGAAAACTGCTGTAGTTATGACTCAGAATAAGAAATAAATCTGCCTTTCGCTCCAAAGGAAAAAATTATAAATAAAGCATGTGATGAATCATCACTTCTGTACGGCAGCGAGTCGCCACTTGACTCTGAATCTGAAAAGGAAAGCGGAAGTGATTTAGATAGCGAATCAATGCTTCCTATCCTGATTAAAAGGGAGCCTGGTCGACCCATGAAAATAAAAACAGGTTAGCCAGGAAGGCCTAAAATGGAATATCACTATCCGCGATTCAATTCACCTATAGGTGGCGTTTTCACACATTAATGTGGCGGATAAAAACCGGTATCTTGATTTGTGATCTGACTTCGTACATTCAAAAATGGAGTTGCTTAGATTTTCCGAAATGTTTGATTTTGTTCAAGGAGGCGTAAATTCTCGCTGTGTTTTGAAGCAGAGAGAATTTTAAAAAGCGGATTATCTGGTAATGCACGAAATTTTACTTGAAAAATCCAATTTACACATTTTGGCTTCCTATTTAAGGATACGTTGTATAGCGTCCTGATCGCATGAAATCAAAGGACATTTCATTGTTAAAAAAAAAAGTAAAAATTTTTTTTAAAAAAAATTTCTTGTTCATGTAAAGAAGGAACTGCTGGCTGTTGTAGGAAATTGTGTCACTGTTTTGTTGTATTGCGACAGGTAGCTGATTTTAACGTTCACTGATTGTAAACAAATGATTTCATATGTATTTAACTTGGGATTTCCAGAAAATCTGTGCAGTCAAAAGTGTCTTTTTTTTTTTTCCATAAAAATGATATTGAATCATTATATACTAAAAATATGTTGATCTATTATATTCGTCTATTGTATTTATATCTATTATATACATAACAGCACTAATAATCAGATGCAATTTTGAGAATATCAACAAGCAAAGCACTTAAAAATGAAAAAAGACACTTGTAATAGAAATATTAGTATTCCATATGTATTATAGAAAATACATGCAACGAATAATACCATGACCAAACATTTCAAAAAAAAAAAAAAAAAAGAGCAGATTAAGTATTACCTAAACCTCAGTACTTGAGAAAGCAATTTGGCATATAATATGTAGTTAACTTTTGATTACATGATATTAAAAGCATTTTCTTTAGATTTGTCCTACAAGTGGTTACAACGACTGAACATAATATATAATGCCTACAACAATAAAAAATAAACGTTTAATTACTTTTCGATCACAACATGCTTCACAAACTACGTAGTATTGTCAAACGCAAATACCGATTTTTAATGTTTCCACCCTTTAGCCACTAGATGGCGTATCAGAGCGCTGAAATCGCGGATACAGTTGTAAATAAAAATGAACAAACTCAAAATGGTATTGAGGAAAGCATTAATCCTACACGGTGCAAGAAGCATTAAATGGACCATATGCTGAAAATTGGCATCATGTTATGCTGTTAGAATATAACTTACTTGTTCAAGTAAAGGCTTGGGAATTAGTAAAAAGACCTGAAAACAAGAAAGTTATTGGTAGTAAATGGGTTCTTAAATTAAAATATAATCACGACGGCACTATCGAAAAATACAAAGCTAGGCTAGTTGCTAAAGCGTGTGCTCAAATACCTGGTCTCGATTTCACTGAAAACTTTCCCCCTGTTGCTAGATTAAGTTCCATAAGAACAGTTTTAGCCTACGCAGTAGAACACAATCTCAAAGGTTACCAATTAGATTTTGTAATGGCCTATGTAAATGGAAATTTAGATGAAGAAATCTACATGGAAATTCCCGAAGGTGTTTGCGATGAAACTAATTCAGATAAAGTGTGTCTTTTAAAGAGATCATCATACGGTCTTAAACAGTCAGGTCGTCAGTGGTACAAAAAGTTGGATAAAAAATTAAAATCTATGAAATTTAAATCTCTTAATTCAGATAATTGTGTTTATATTGTTACGAATTTGGTATTTAAAAAGCTAATGTTAGTTCAATTATAAATTAAATGGTTTTATTTCCCGCACAGTGCAGCGCGTGACGAATATTAAAAGAAAGCTAAGCTGGAAAATTGAAAATACAAGAGCGCGTGCATTAAACATTTAATAAATATCTCTTTTTGATTTCGAGAAAGTACTAGAAAATTCTCGAGCGCGATTTTAAAATCTTATAAAAGGAGGAAAACCTCTCAGTTCGTGGTAGTTACTTAGTTTGTTGTTGTTTAGAAAACTGCTCTTGTTGACTGTAGCGAATTCGCAGATTAGCTTTCTTTAGCTGTTTTGAATTAAGTTCTATTGAAAGTTTGAGTAGTTAGAAGATAACTACTGTGATATATTGTGATACTGTACGATTATTTGAGGACATTTAATCATATTTGTTGTGATAATAATAAATTTTCTTCATTTTTCATCGGACTTGTGCATTCATTTCGTAACGAACCCGTACGCACTCAACAATATTAAAAAGACGTCTAACAGTGAAACTATTATAATCGTCTATGTAGACGATCTTTACCGTTTTTACAGATTCTAAGCAAAAGTATGAAACAATTCGCGATAGTTTAGCTTCTGCTTTCAAGATGAAAGACTTGGGGAAATTACATTATTGCTTAAAAATAGAATTTTACCAAAATGAGAATTCAATTAAAATTTCTCAAAAGAAATACATTGATGATATTTTAATTCGGTATAATATGCAAAATGCTAAAACGGTGTCTTCACCTATAATAGCAAAAAATTATCAAAAGAGATGAGTCCTAAAAACGAAATCGCTGAAAGAATGTTCCATTTAGAAATCTGATCGGATCACTAATGTACCTGTCCGGGCATATATTAATAAAGATCCTGCTACATTTCAAACAAAATCAGCAGATCTGCTACATTCAAACAAAATCAGAAAACAAATCAGCAGAACTAAATTGAAATAATGCAAGAGTTTTATTTTTTACACATGCACTGAGAGAGAGACAAACTCTCTCACAGTTCAAAGTTACAGTTGAACTCAGTTAAAAATACAGAGTGAAAAATTAATAAACAATTAGAAATTAGAAAACAATTAGAAAAGATACAAAAAAAAACACTTTACAAATTAGTTTGGAATGCTTACAATTAACCAGTATTTTTCCTTTACCATTAATCATTATTTTATAATTTATTATTAATTTGTTACAATTTCAAGCTAGCAGGCGAGCCATCTTCGAATAACTGCTTCCTGCATAGTGCAGCCATCTAGTGGTGAGATGATGAAGTGAAAGTTGTTCTAACATCACTTCCTCACCAGTAACTAAGTTACGATACATAAATTGTCATGACAGTAATAGCAGAACATGATCATTATACCTTATGATGAAATTTCACTTCACATAAAAACGTAAAGGAATCAATTACTAAACGTTGTATCAGGTTTCTCAAAGTAATGTAGCAAATCAAAGTACAAATTACATTTAAAATATCATGAATTTCAAAATGCTGGAAAACATTTGTATATACCACAATTAATAAATATATATACTTCACATATGGGCTTAAATGAACTATTCAATGTGTTACGCTTTCAGTGACATGAAATAGCTAACAGCAATGAAAATATGATCAGTATTATTAAAATATTCATATTGCATAGTAGACATATTAAATATTCAATGCACATTCTTATTCTATTCACTCATGACTTTGACTATCAATGCAAATATTTCTAGAAACACATATTTGAACTTTGTCTCAGAAAAAAAAAAGAAATATGTGTAAATTGATGATATAGGAATACAAAGTTGTTACTGGAATCTAAACAAACACAATACTAAATGCAAACTATTTCAAATATACATGTGTACCATATTAAATAATAAGTAATTAGTTACATACCCCTTTGGAAGAAATAAATCATTCCCATTCAATATACATATTAATAATTACTTCCAAAGATTATAAATATTTGATGCAGTTGATCACCAAGTTGAATAAGGCAATACTAAGCAGAAAATGAAATATATAGTACTCAATTATGTAGAATTACTAATAGCACATAACAATTTATACTTCGCTACAAAACTGAAATATAAACACGTCCTTGGGAGAGTATCCCATCATGTAGATTATCACCGCTAAACCTATGCAGTCACTCCATTTATTTATACCACATGCAATAATAGCAGAAATAATATAGATAAGAGTAATAAATAAAGGAATAGTATAACTCAGAGTCTGAATCTCACAGGAAGGTGTATTGCTCTCCCTGAACGAGATTTTGTCAGAGGCCTTGCCTCTTTACTTTGGGAGGTGGGTTTAATAACTGATGGTTTGTTATCAGCAATGCTTAGGTTAGAATCTGCAGGCATAGTCTCTGTATTTAAGGTATACGCAGGTTTAATTCTATTGACCGAAATTTTCACTGGTTTCCCTTTAATTGACAGAGAAAAATATTTTTCCTGCCTGTCCAGAACTGGAAATGGTCCCTCATAGACTGGTTCAAGTGGCTTCTTGATTCTGTCCACTGGAATAAACACTTGTGTACAAGTATCTAAATCTTTGTGCACAAACACTTTCAGTTGTGGTGCATTTTGCATTTTCACTGGTTTGAGGAGTGCCATATGTTTTTGTAATTTATTCACAAAGCCATAAGGCTCTATTTCACAAGTTGGAGGGTCAAAAAATTCACCTGGAATCCTTATGTTGGTTCCATACACCATTTGAGCAAGAGAATGGTTACCATCCTCTCTAACAGCTGCTCTGAGGCCAAGAAGCACTGTAGGTAGAACTTCAGTCCATTTGATTGAGTTGTGAGCTTTAATTGCAGATTTTAGGGTTCTGTGGAAATGCTCTATTTTCCCATTACATTGGGGATGATAGGGCGTGGTGTGGCAAATCTTTGCACCGCATATAACAGCCAAATTTTGAAACAGTTGTGATGTAAATTGTCTCCCTTGGTCTGTCACAATTCTGTTTGGAACTCCAAATTTGCATATCCAGTTTTCATAAAATGCTCTGCTAACTAATTCTGCTGTAATGTCTTCCAATGGAATCACCTCAACCCAAGAAGAAAATCTGTCGATACATGTAAGGCAGTAAATTTTTCCATTTGAGGGAGGCAATGGTCCTATTAAATCGATATGGACCACACTGAATCTGTAGTCTGCTTCTTCGTATTCTCCCAACTTTGACTTTGTGTGTCTGGTCACCTTGACTCGCTGACAACTAACACAACATCTGGCCCATTCACTTGAAGCTTTCTTGATATTTGGCCATACGAACCTGGAAGTCATCTGCTTAACTGTAGATTTGATGCCAGGGTGCGAAAGACCATGTTTATATGCTTGAATATCTTTCTTCGAGATGGTTTAGTTATGTAGGGACGAATCTTGTCTTGGGAAATATCACACCATAAGATGTGTCCAGAAGGGACCTTATAGCTTTTGAAAATCAATGAAGTCTCTCCATCCAATTAACTGTCTCAGCTCTTTATCCTGACCTTGTTGCAGTGCAATCTTTTCATAGTCGATAACAGCAATCTCTTCAACTCGAGACAAGGTATCTGCCACAATATTCTCTTTGCCTAGAATGTGCTGGATGTTAGTGGTAAACTGAGAGATGTACTGAAGCTGTCTCAACTGCCTTGGTGATGCTTTATCATTATTTTGCTTAAAAGCAAAAATAAGAGGTTTATGGTCAGTAAAGATTATAAACTCTCTACCTTCTAACAAATGCTTAAACTGTTTTATGGAGAGATAGATTGCTAATAACTCTCGGTCATACGTGCTGTATGCCCTCTGTGCTTCATTTAATTTCTTTGAGTAGAAAGCAATGGGTTTCCAGCTTCCTTCATCCAATTGTTGGAGCACTGAGCCTATTGCCCAGTTTGAGGCATCTGTACATAAGGATAATAGGCAATCAGGTTTGGGAAATCTTAACAAAGCAGTTGTTTTGCACAGGCACTACACTATAATTCAATAAACTCAGGAACAATGGACTGTATTATATCTCACTTTAATTCTCATTAATTTACATAGTTCATGGCCACTCGAAGCCACGAATTCTCTCACACGCTCTTAGCTCACAATCTCATGTCACAATCTTCAAGAGCTCAAGACGCATGCGCCGACGCTAGTAATGAAATGCGCGCGCAGGCGCAACATACCGCCCGCCTTTACATGATGTAATCATTCAAAATTAAATCTTACAATAAAAAATTACACAGAGTGACAATATGAAATACAGGTAAATAATTGTAAACATCAAATAATAACATCAACAAAGTCAAACTACTATAATAAGAAAATACAATAATTAATTACAAACATACTTTTTGTTTAACTTGCCATAGGCAAAAGACAAATTTTATTAATTGATCTTTTAAAAATACCTCCTTTCGTTTTCACTGAAACTACTCTAACCTTATTGTCTTTACCTAAGAATATCTCTACGATTCTGCCAAGAGGCCAGTTACATACAGGAACATTATCAGTCTTAAAAATTACCATAGTTCCAACCTTGACATTGTCTTTTTCAAAGAACCATTTAGTTCTTCCTTGCATTGTACTCAAATAGTTATTTCTCCAATACTTCCAAATTGTTTGTATTATTTTAGTCAATTTTTGCCAGCTCTTTAATCTATTATCGTTAACGTTTAAAATATTAGGTTCTGCAATAGCCGTGATAGGTCTGCCTATCAGGAAGTGGCCTGGTGTCAAGATATCAAAATCCTCTGGTTCGGATGATAAAGGTTGCAAGGGCCTAGAATTCAAAATGCCTTCAATTTGAGCAATTACTGTAAGAAACTCCTCATAGGTTAGTTTTAAATTGCCTACTACGCGTTTCAAATGAAACTTAACAGATTTGACACCTGCCTTCCAAAGACCTCCATGATTGGGAGCTCTAGGGGGAATGATCGACCAATCAATACTCTCACTCGATAAATAATTACCTAACTCATCATCTGGTTTGCTGACTAGCCTATTCAATTTCTTTAATTCTGCGTTACTACAACAAAATTGATTGCGTTATCTGAAAATATGCGTGCACACTTGCCTCTCCTGCTGAAAAAACGCTTTAAGGTTGCAATAAATGCTTGATTAGACAGGTCTGTTATCAACTCAAGATGGCAAGCTTTGGTAACGAAACAAACGAAAATGCACACATACACCTTGTTAAGGCGACCTTTTCCCTGATGTGGGTATTTTATAAAATAAGGACCAAAAAATTCAACTCCAACACAATTGAATGGAAAATTTGGGCTGACTCTTTCTTGAGGGAGTTGACCCATAAGTTGTTGACAGGGCACTGGTTTTGCTTTGAAACATACGACACACTCATGTACTATTTTTCTACAAGTGTTGCGCCCGTTTAAGGGCCAAAACCCTTGTCTAACAATAGACAGTAAGCCTTGTGGACCAATATGCATGTATTTCTTATGAAACATCACAATAATTAGATTAGTCAACTTATGATTCTTTTGTAAGATTATAGGAAATTTTCTATCAAAATTCAACTTACAATTAGCTAATCTGCCTCCAACTCTTAAAATTCCATATTGATCTAAAAATGGAAAAACACTTCTTACCTTGCTATCTGGAGGTACCTTACCCTCCTTTTCAAGGCTTGAGATTTCCTTTTTAAATTCACTATCTTGAATTAGCTTAATCAGTTTAAGTTCAACTAATTTTAATTCTGAGCTCTGAAGAGGACCTGAAACCTTATCCTTCCCCTTGCAGTTGTTTACAAACCTAAAAATAAAACTTAAAACACGAATAATTTTAGTGTAATTGTTACTTAAATTTAAGAAATCCTCAATGAAAGGGTTAGCTTTCACATTAAGAAAAATATTAGAGTCACTAAGGATTTTAAGTTCGTCTGGAAAGTCCTTCACAATGACTTCCACCGGAATCTCTCTATGTGGGTAGTCGTCGTATCTCAGGAACAGAGGGCCTTTCCAACACATATCATTTTGTAGAAGTTTACTGGAATCGAAGCCTCGGGATATAAGGTCACTCGGATTCTCCTTTGATGATACATGACGCCATTGATGACCATTAGTCAACTCTTGAATTGTTGCCACTCGATTTGCAACAAATGTCTTCAACTGGTAAGGCTCCTTTTGTATCCATGAAAGCACGATCATGGAATCACTCCACAGATAAACGTTGTTCACAGAAATCTCTAATGCAGATATTACTCTAACCATCAACCTTGCAAGTAGGACTGCCGCACAAAGCTCCAGTCTCGGAATAGTAACTCGTTTAATAGGCGAGACTCTGGATTTACTCGTCACTAGCCTTGTCTTCACTTCTCCATCTCTCGAACGGCACTTGCAATATATGGTTGCTCCGTATGCTACCTCAGAGGCATATGCAAATCCATGAAGTTCCACATAGTCTACTTCTGCAATAAGAATAAACCTTTCAATTTCTATTTTACTTAAAACTTCCAGTTCAGTAGAGAACTTCTTTCATTCATCAGCTTCATTTTTTGGTAGTGATTCATCCCAATTCAGCTTTAACAACCACAACCGTTGCAGGAATATTTTGGCTTTACTTATGATTGGCCCTAGTAAACCAATCGGGTCAAACAATCTTGCAATTGTGGACAATATCTGTCGTTTGGTAACTACTATGTCATTATCGAGTTTCACTCTAAAACAGAAACAGTCTCTTCTAGACCTCCATGACACTCCAAGTGTTGTAGATTCTGCTTCATTAGGAAAGGAATAGGAGTGATCTTCTTCCGCAAGTTCAGCATGATTACTGCACCACTTGTGCAGTGTCATTCCTGCACTCTTCAGTATTGCAGTTAACCGAGATTTAAGCTCTTTAGCTGTACTCAAAGATTCCGCTCCACTAAGCACATCATCCATATAAATGTTTTTAAGTAAGACTGGCGCAGCTAATGAAAATTTTGGACCTTCATCAATCGACAATTGTTTAAGAGTTCTCATAGCTAAGTATGGCGCACTAACTGTACCGTAAGTCACAGTATTAAGCTCGTAGATTTTCACAGGTGCATCATTTTCTTTTTTCCATAGGATTCGCTGCAAGCATCTCTGTTCAAGGTTAATTTTAATCATTCTATACATTCTTCTAATATCCGCCGTAAATGCGAATTGGTACTTTCTAAATCTAAGCATGATTGAAAAGAGATCATCTTGAATAACCCCTCCATTACGTTGTAAAGAATTTAGCGAAATTCCATTTGATGTTAAACATGACGCATTAAACACTGTTCTCAATTTAGTTGTTGTTTTTTTGAGGTCGGTATATCCCATGATGTGGCATATAGTACACTACTCTAGGCTCATTTTTCTCTTTAACCTCAGTCATATGCCCTAGCTCTTCATACTCTTTTAAAAAATCCTGATACAGACTCAAATATTCAGAGTCTTTAACTAATCTTTTCCTTAGGGAATTTAATCTCTCAAGGGCAAAATCTTTTGAAATTCCTAAGCAAATAGGATCTTCCTTTAGTGGCATTGTTACAATGTATCTCCCTTTTTCATTCCGCTTATGAGTTTGCACATAATGTTCTTCACATATTGCTGTTTCTTTATTTTTTGGAATGGCTGTTTCAACATTCTCTATTTCCCAAAATTTTCTCATTGTTGGTTCTAAGTCATTAGATGTTTTCATTAACCCACAATGTACGCGGCTCTGTTCTGATGTAACGCTTCCCGACACTATAAACCCGAACACGCTGTTTTGTAAAATAAGACTCGAGTTTTCATAGCGAATTTGTTCAGATTTTAATATCTCAAAGAAAACCTCAGCTCCTAAAAGCATCTCTATACGTTCTGGAACACTAAAATTCTCATCAGCTAATTTTATGTTACAAAAATCCTGCATTTTAATATAAATTTTCCTTGGAGGAATCAAATCTTGCGTAATTTTTGGTACTAGTAATAAGTCTAAATGTCTCATGTAACTTTTATCTTTATTGCTAATGCATGCCGAAACTCTTTTTCGAATTGTAAACAAGGAATCATTTAATCGGGAAATCGCAATGTTTACCTTCTCATAATCAAAGTTGAATTTATTCGCACAGTCTCTGCTTATAAACGATGAAGTACTGCCGCCATCAACTAATGTTTTGACTGGATGTAGCTTACCCATACTATCACTAATAAAGCAAACAGCCGTGCTCAGAAGAACACTTTTTCTGGATCTGTTTACACTAGTCGCTGTAAGTAGACTATTACCGCTGTTAGGCAGAAAGTCTGGCGCTAGGGGGGAAAGCACACTGGAACTACTCGCTGTTTCGTTTTTATTTTTTTCCTTCTCTTTCGATGATTTATTTTCTACTGGAAAATGCAATGTCATGTGGTGTCTTTTCCCACAAACGGAACACGAAAACTTTGATTTGCAGTTTTTGACGGAATGGTTTAATGCTAGGCAATTAAAGCATAATTTATGACTTTTGATGATTTCAACCCGATCATTCACCGGTTGTTTCAAGAAATTTGGGCATTTTGCCAAAAAATGATTTTCCTCACAAAGAACACACTTTAAACCTTTTGCATCGGCAAGGAATACCTTTGAAACATTTTTCGACGTTTTGCAATTGCTGCGAGATTTTTGAAAACTGTGCACACTTGCGGCAAGGGACTTTCCGCGAGATGTGAAAAATAAATCTGCTTCCTTAGCCATTTGTTGAGGCGGAAACCAACTTTCAGCTTGCCTTACAGAAATATGGGCTGACGTTTCTCGATCTAATGTTTCAAACAATTTGTCTGATATTATTAACTGCTTCAGAGTTTCAAAATCAGACACTTCCTCAATTTTAAGTAATATTCGAAATTTGTGGTTAATCGCGACACGAACTGCACATGGGACTCATTTAGGCGTTGAGCCTTTTTAAAATTTTCTAAAACAATTTGTGGTGTAGGTTCGAATTCTTTTAGAATAATAGCTTTTACTTTTTCATAGTCACTTAGCTCCTCATCTCTAATATACACGATAATGTTTGAAGCCCGTTCCCCTAACAAGTTTAACAATATTTCCGCTTTAGATTTCTCAGGCACATTTTTTTGTCGCGAAAGCTCTTTCTAAAGACGAGAAAAAATAACTCTAGTTTTCAGGTTTACTCGGAACCTTCAATGTTAGTGTTCTTATACTTTTAATAAGGGAATCTAAGGAATCGGAACTTTCTCCTTTAGTTTCGTTTTGAGCATTATTAACACTTTTGGTTTCAGCTCGCAATCGAGCAATTTCCAGTTCTGTTTTACATCTCTCTAATTTAATTTGTTCTAACTGTAATACTTTAGCTTCTTCAGATTTACGATGCTCTACTATGGAATTACCCAACTCTATTACCGAATTTAGATCGGATTTAACAGCTTCACTACTTTTAATCGCTAAATTTAAATCTGTAACAGTTATCTTTTCACTTAATTCTATATTCAGTTCTAAAGCCAATAGCTTTAAATCCTCTTTAAGTGCACCTTTTATCAACATTATACTCTTAATGAAATAATACAAGATAATAAGTAATTCTTCTCAATTACTTAAACACAGTATATAAATACTATAAATTTTCTCAAAACTCTTACACAGTATCTCAAAATAATAAAATGGCACTTTATTCTTAAATCGAAACTGCTGACTTACTTGTTACTTCTAAATAACTCACAATCCATAGATCTCTGGCCCATGACGGACCACGATGTTTTGCACAGGCACTACACTATAATTCAATAAACTCAGGAACAATGGACAGTATTATATCTCACTTTAATTCTCATTAATTTACATAGTTCATGGACACTCGAAGCCACGAATTCTCTCACACGCTCTTAGCTCACAATCTCATGTCACAAACTTCAAGAGCTCAAGACGCATGCGCCGACGTTAGTAATGAAATGCGCGCGCAGGCGCAACAGCAGTGTTAGCCAAATCTGTTTTGCACTTTTCGAACTGCAATTTTACTTCCTCTGTCCATGGGACTTTTCGTTTATCCTTTTTCTTAGCACCTTTGAGCATCTCGTGAAGAATGGCTTGTGTTTCTGCTGCATTTTTAAGATATCTGCGGTAGAAATTTACCATACCTAGGAAAGTACGTAAATCATGAATTGTTGTTGGCAATTGGTAACTCAAAATTGCTTGCACTTTTGCAGGGAGAGGTCTTGAACCTGCAGCATTTATGAGATATCCAAGAAATTCTATTTCTTCAACTCCAAACACAGAGTTGGATATATTGATGCATAAACCATATTTGTCTAATCTTTCAAACACTAGTTTTAGGTGTTTACTATGCTCCGCTTCTGATGATGAGGCTATTAATACATCATCCAAGTAAGGGAACACAAAATCAAGGCCTTGGAATACTTCATGCACAAAACGCTGAAACGTTGATGGTGCGTTCCTAAGTCCAAAACTCATGACATTAAACTCGAATAACCCAAATGGAGTAATGATAACTGTTTTGGGCTTATCCTCTTCTGCAATTGGGATTTGGTAATAAGCTTTTAGGAGATCTAATTTGGAGAAAATGGATTTCCCACTCAAAATGAGATGAAAATCTATCGTTGGTATGGGATACCTGTTTGGGATTGTCTGCGCATTTAGTAGTCTATAATCCCCACAAGGTCTCAGTGTTCCGTCTTTTTTGTTTACTAAATGTAAAGGACTGGCCCACTGGGATTTTGATGGTCTGATAATATCATTATCAAGCATAAACTGGAATTCTTGCTTTACCAGTTTGTTTTTTTGCATCTAGCTGTCGTGCACGAGCATATACAGGTTGGCCTTCTGTACAAATATAGTGTTTAACATTATGCTTTGTTTGTTTATTTAGTACATTAGGTTTAGTGATATTTGGGTACTGACGTAAGAATTCAGCAAATTTGAAAGAATTATTTAAGGTAGATATAACATGATCAACATCAATTGACATTATATCACTTGAGACTTTAAGTTGAGTAATGCCATCGATTAACTGTTTCTTTTTTATATCAATTAATAAATGAAATTGGTTCAAAAAATCTGCACCTAACATGCGTTTGCTTACCTTGGCAACGATGAACGACCATTGAAATGGGCGTCTCAGTCCTAAATCTAAAGTAAGCACCTTTATACCAAAAGTTGGTATTTCTGTCCCATTAGCAGCATACAATTTGTACTCACAAGATCCCTTTGTTGTAGAATTTGCTGGCAGCAATGATACATCTGCTCCAATGTCCACTAAGAACTTTAGTCCTGAATTTCTATCCGTTACAAATAACCGGAACTTACGGCTATTCATGTGTTTAGCAGCAGAGCTAGCCGCTGAATCTACTGCTGGCTGGAGTTTTCCGCCTGTTTCCAGCTGCATGGAGGTGTAAATTTTTCCGGAAAACACTTTTTGCCAAATTTAATGTGGAAATAGCACAGTTTGCCTTTGGGACTGTACCGTTTCTGAGATCTGCTGCGACTCCTATGCCTGTGACTGGGACTATGAGTTCGTGATCTCGAATGCTGTACACAGAGCGAAGCTATTTGTTGTTCCAAAGCAGATATTTTGGTGAGAAGTTCATTAACTGTTGGGGAACTATTACTTGCACTTGCAAGTTCCATGCGTGGACCCATTTCAGCAATTTTATCAGCCATTGTGGCTAATTTTTCGAGACTCTCATCATTGACTATAAGGATATTTTTGACTGCGTCAAGCAACTTTTCCATCCACAGAGTACGTAACACTTTACAGACACATCGTTATTATCACCAAGCGTTCTCATCTTTCGAAGTAGTTGACTTGGCTTCATATCGCCAAGTTCTAAACCAGTCAATAATCGTTTGATGCGCTTATTTTCACTCTCTTTAAATAAGTTTGTTAGCCTTTCTTCTGCTGCTGAATATTTAGTTGCAGTTTCATCTTTGATAATGTCCCATATGTTTTCAACAAACTTAGGATCCAGCTGAGCCACTAAGTAGTTAAACTTGGTTTCTTCTGACGTAATTCCTGCAATTTTAAATTGGGCTTCAACAGTATAGAACCACATCTCTGGTCCATCAATCCAGAATGGGGGAATCTTTACGCTCACTTTGCTTGCTTCCAGCTGCACATCACTGCCATGACTATTCGTATCAGGCATTTTTGTGCTTCACTTTCTTATATCCGAAAAAACATTCATAACACTCAAAAGAAAATCAATAATCACAAGATACTTGTTCTGGAATGTTTAACACATTGTCCGGAAACACTAAAATAGCAGAAAGTCTCTTCTACTCTGGAAATTATGTGGATGCATTAAGATTAAGCACATTGCAGTGTCCTGCACACTAGGGTCACCAAATGTTCGGGCATATATTAATAAAGATCCTGCTACATTAAAACAAATCAGCAGAACTAAATTGAAATAATGCAAGAGTTTTATTTTTACACATGCTCCACACGCACAGTCCAACACATGGCTCCTAACTGAGAGAGACAGACAAACTCTCTCACAGTTTAAAGTTACAGTTGAACTCAGTTAAAAATACAGAGTGAAAAATTAATAAACAATTAGAAAAGATACCAAAAAAAAATTACTTTACAAATTAGTTTGGAATGTTACAATTAACCAGGATTTTTCCTTTACCATTAATCATTATTTTATAATTTATTATTAATTTGTTACAATTTCAAGCTAGCAGGCGAGCCATCTTCGAATAACTGCTTCTTGCATAGTGCAGCCATCTAGTGGTGAGATGATGAAGTAAAAGTTGTTCTAACATACCTTTCAGTAGCTACTAAGCCAGATATCACATACGCCGTGAATTTCTTCAGTCAGTTTAACAACAATCCCGGAAAAGAACATTGGCATGCTGCGAAAAGAATATTTCAATATCTAAAGGGAACCCAAGATCAAGAACTAATTTATACGAAAACCGGAAAACCACTCATCGACTTTGTGGATACAGGATTAGGCATCAAATGTCGATGATCGAAAGTCCTACACAGGTTTTGTACATATATTAAGTGATTCAGTCATAACCTGGGAATCCTGAAAACAACGCAATGTAGCTCTATTTTCAATGGCGGCGGAGTATATGGCTCTGTCTGAAGCCGCCAAAGAAACAATCTACCTACGTTGTTTCCTGAAAGAGCTGGGTTATAACATAGAAAACCCAACAACAATATACTGCGACAATCAAGGAGCTCAGAAAATTACAAAGAACTCAGTGTTTCACTTCCGTACAAAGCACATAGACATTCGCAATCATTTTGTGCGTGAAGTATATGAACGCGGTGAATTGGATGTGCAGTACATACCTACCAGTGAAATGGGAGCTGATGTGTTAACCAAACCCCTGTCTCCTGTTAAACATCAAAAGGTTGTACAATTATAGGATTGTATTTTGTTTTACTTTTCAGGAATAGGAGAATCGACGTTGAAAGGGGGTATGTTGGCAACCGCCGTTGATTCCCCTAGCGCATGTGCATGATAAGCAAGTTCTCTGCTGCGTAATACTTTTCTACCCAGTTAGCCAAAGTCAATGGTGAGTATCGCATGTAAGTGAGAAGTGCTAAGCGCTGTGTAATATCATGTTTCTACTCTGCTGTTCAACGTCTTCATAGCTTAAATAAATGTTTGTCATGTATATGGAAGACGTCATTTTATTCTTCAGTTTAGCATGGTGATACAAATCTTATTCAAAGATATACATTTCATTAATTTATATTCATATTTGTCAAAAAATCTGTGAATTTTTGCAACAAGAGAATTATTACAGTTAAGAATTTTTGCAATCAGAATAATGACTGTTTGGGAATACATTGTTACGAAATGTAAAGGTGCGGTAAGATGGCTACCACGCAAAGCAGTTTTGGGGTTGCCATAAAATGGCAAGAAAAGGCAGTTTCCACATTTGGCGAGAAATCGCCCATTTGGCGACAAAATTGGCGATATACCATGGACGGTTGGAGAACCTTCTGGAACGAATTCTTGCCGGTTTAGCCCAAAATGTTCCCGAACACAAGTCGAAAGCTATATAAACCCTGCTGGTCCGCAGTTGGTGTGTGTGTCTCGTCTAGCGAGTCAATCCCTGCGGAGTCGATCGAGTTGACAGCTGGGCAGCGAGTGCCGAGTGTGTCGTCGAGTGCACCGAAGAAGTCTGTTAGTGTATTGTGGTTACTGCGTCATCGAGAGAGCGTGTTGAGTTCTGGGAACAACTGGACCGAAGAGTAGGGATATGTGCTCGTGTGTCGTCGAGTGCATCGCGAGTTGTAGCGTGGAGAGTCTCGAGAGTACGTGGAGTTCCGAGAACGACCAACCAAAGTTGGGAGCTGTACTCCGGAAAGCAGAGTCGAGTGCTTTGCAGGAAGCTGTCTCCCCCGTTATTACCTGACAGTGTGAAGGCTGTGTCGCTGATTGTTCCAGTGTGTTTATAGTAGATTTTTGACGACTGTAAATGTGTTTTGGAGCTGTCCTGATTAATATTGACAAATAAAATGTGTTTCGATACTTCATCAAGTGTCGTCGTTATTCACTCCAAATCCATACAAATCCCATACGAACGTGAAAGAAAAAAATAGCGCAACAACTGGTGTCAGAAGAAAGAAAAACGCAACAGGAGTTTCATTTGGGTTCGATTTTAGGTAAACGGTGCTCTCTGCGTGGCTGCGTGCATTTTTGATTTTCCTAAGTGTAATGTAGATACGAGTTAGTTTTTCTTAGAAAGTCTTCCAAGAAGGCACCCCTCCTCGTACTCAAAGAGCCCTCGAGAGCTTTGCCGTAATTTAATAAACTATAAACCAAACCAAACTTCCGGAAGTGTGTTCACAAAACGACTAGATATTTTGTGGAAAATATTCATTGAACCACATGCCATACATAGAATACAAAATTTTATTCATGAATTTTAAATAATAGTGATAGTTGAATAATTCAAAAAATTAGCAAAGCAGGTGCAAAATTTATATAACAAAAATTTAAAAAGTCTCCTTGAATGTGCTTAAAGAATGTGGCATAGAGCAACACAGTGAGGAATTTTTAACTGATTTGAACTCTAATTTTTTTTATAACAAGACAAAGCTACGGAAATAGCAAATAGAGAATTTAATAAAAATAGCTTTAATTTATTAGTTCCTCAATTTGTGGAAAATGATAGAGACATAATGATGAAGATAATAACTGCTACTTTTCAGTGGAATAAAAAAAATCTTTTCTGTTTAGGACTAAATTTTTGGCTAGTACATATTTAATATATATGTTAGCGCTAATGCATGAAATCATAAATTGCATAAAAAATCTAGTCAGTATTATTAAATGCCGAAAATTTGGCATCAAAATATGAAGCGATTAATATTTTGCATATTTCCTAGGCATCCGGTGCAATGCCAAAAGATAAACTGCCAAAGCAGTAAAATGCTGCCAATAATGATGTATATTAGCCAGAGATTTCGCAATTTGCGATTCAGTCGGCTAGGTTAGTTAGATGATTTGAATATGGCAAGACTATTTGCTTAAGAGGAGTGATGTATTCTTGGAGGACTTCCTGAGGAAAACAGGCTCAAATTTACGTTACACTTAAGAGTTCAGTCAGAAGTGAAGAAGTATGCTACTTTGCGTGGAGAGTCTCGAGAGTACGTTGAGTTCTGAGAATGACCAAGCAGAGTTGAACTCCGGAAAGCAGAGTCGGGTGCTTTGCAGGAAGCTGTCTCCACCGTTATTGCCTGACAGTGGGAAGGCTGTGTCGCTGATTGTGCCAGCCTGTTTATAGTAGATCTTCGACGACTGTAAAAAATGTTATTGGAGCTGTCCTGATTAATATTGGCTAAATAAAGTGTGTTTCAATACTTCATCAAGTGTCGTCGTTATTCACTCTACATCTACGAACCTCGTACGTAACGTGAAGAAGAAAGAAAATAACGCAACTGGTGTCAGAAGAAAAGAAAAACGCAACAATATATACGTGAACAGTGCTTTTAGCAGCTGAACATTAATATGTTGAGGGAAAAAAAGCCCAATTGGCAGATGAGCATCTAATATCCATGATGAAGTTAGTTTCCAGTATTTTTTTCTCCATGGCTACAAATTTTATCAAAATCTAAATGCTATCACGCGTCAAGTTGTAGTACGAAATAAAGAGCTTTATAATTATTTATATATAAATATATGCATTTTTCTATGTGCATGGTTAAGAAAAATTCAATAAATAAATAAAATATTTTCAGTATTTATTCTCAAATTGCAGTCACACTTCGAAAGTTTTCTCTGTAAATTTCAATGGTTTTTGTACAATCTATTTATTTTAAGTAGATTTAGTTAAAACAATATATTTGAATTATTTAAAATAAATCAGTTTGAAAATTTTAAATTCAGCTGGCAATACTCTTGGACTGCATAACGTAACTACGAGAAATTTCTTGCAGTAATCAAAATTTAGATTTCAGACAGAAAATAAACATTAATCTGAAAATTTTTTCTTGCATTTTCATTATTATAGTTTATGTATGTTTTGATGAATATCTGTAAGGGATTAGTTCTCAAAGAAAGCAGACAAAAGAATCACAAAATTTTAGCCAGGGAGAGGAGGAGAAGATTGCAAGTTTCACAAACAGAATGTAATTATAGAGGACTCGAAATTAAATTAAAAAAAATATATGCAATTTCCAAACATACACAATCACATATATATGCATTACATGTAACAACAGGTTAAAGGAGTGATATCAATGTACAGTGTAAACCAAAAATTCATTAAAACTTTAAAAATTCATAAGAAAGGAAGAAATTATGATAAAGAAGTGATGTTTGCAAGAAAGTGCTCAGAAGTCTGATTTTTTTTAGCAAGAAAAAAAAAATGTATTAAAATCATCACCGGTAAAGGGCACTAATGACTCAAAACGAAATGAACAGGACAACAGTATGCTCCATTCATTTACGCAATACAATATCAATTGTTCAACATGACCTCCAACGCAACTAAGGCGACTCACAATGCAAGTTACAGCTGAATGCATTATGTTAAAATGAATTGCAGAAACTTCATGACAGAGATAATCTTTAGAGTCTGGCCAATGTTAAAGGGGCTGAACAGTATACAAGTGATTCCAAATAGCCTCATCACCAGAAGTCGACCAGAGTGAAATTGCATGATCGTCAAGGCAATGCGATCTTGCAACCTTGACTGTATTCACCAAAGATACTCAATAGTGAATCGTTTTAATGGAGTGGCACCCTGTATACAGCTTATTACAGATAACACACCTCTTTGATTTAATGCAAATAGACTTTGTCACACAACAGAGTGAGATAATGCTCAGCAGTTACTGTGAATGTTTTCGAGCCAGTTATGGGACATGGTTCTTCAAAGAACAATGGTCCTACAATGAAAGATGAAATGAAGCCACACCCGACTGTAAACTTGGCTGGAGGCAACGACTTTGTCATGTATTCACCAGAACTCGATATTGCCCATATATGACTGTTCTGAGTTTTGACATTCCTCTGCAGTGTGAAGTGTATATCATCTTTCCAGAAAACGGTGGAACAACCACTGAAAGTCACTTTCAATTCTTTCCATAGTCCACTCAGTGAATGATTCCTTCATAGCTGTGTCTCTCAGTTGTAACCACGTCAAACAAATGAGTGAGGCACATGCAGTATACACTGGTGTGCAAAAATTAAGGACGAAGTAGAAAAATTAGCATATCAGCTGAACGAAGAGGCAGAGCGGACAGAAAGACCAATCAGGAGATTAAATAAGGTGATGTACGGTAGCACATGCGCAGATATGCAGGTAGACATAATGGGGGAGTGTCTGAGTAGTATAAAGCATGTTGTCGGTGTAAGATCAGTATTTCTGGCAAAGAGATTGCACGCCATATAGCAGTTAAAATCACACCGAGTTGCTGCCTCAGCGAGAAATGGCGAATAATCAATCTGTTAGACGACATCTGGATGCTTTTACCCAAGGTCGAATCATTGGGAAGTTGGAGGAAGGTCGCAGTGTGACAAGTGTGGCTGCAGAGTTTGGAATTGCTCACAGCATCGTTTCACGACTTTGGAGACAATTTCAAACTACAGGAACAGCTATCCGGGGGTTTAGTAGTGGTCGTCCACGAGGAACCACACCCGCAGATGACCGGTATATTGCCTTATAGGCCAAAAGAAACAGGCGGCAGACAGCGGGAGAAACCACTAGACACACGACTGGACGACCGATATCGCGTTTTACCGTGGCCAGAAGACTGCACGGTGGTGGTCTGTTTGCACGACGCCCTGTACGGTGTGTACCTCTAACACCTGCTCATCGGAGAAGGCGTTCTCTGTGGTGCCGGGAACACCGGAATTGGAGAGACAATGAATGGGGACGAGTACTCTTTACAGATGAGAGCAGATTCAGTCTGAGTAGCGATTCTCATCTGGAGAGAGCGCGGAAGCCGCAATCATCCCTCGAACATCATTGAAAGGGACAGGTATGGAGGTGGTGGTGTTCTCGTTTGGGGAGGCATCATGCTTGGTACTCGTACAGACCTTCACATCTTCGACGCAGGTTCAGTCAACGGGACACGTTATTGTAATGAGATTCTTCTTCCATGACGATGAGCTCCCCTAAATTTTAAAATGGATTCATCCACACAGTGATTGTTTTACCTTCGTAACAAAGACAAATCTTTGCAGAGTACCTAAAAAAGTCATGCAGAATTTTTCCCTTCTAACAGCTGAACTTTATGGCAGCCTAAAAAAAGGAACCGAACAATCATACGAAAGCAAAAATGAACTGAACAAAAATTTTGCTGAATCAGTTGAACATTCAGCTTCTCGATATATTTATGGATGATTTGAGACCTAAGAAGTAGCAGACACAACCACAAAAGCAGCGAGGATTGAAATTACAGGGAAGTATAAATGAAGATATCTTAGCAGGTACTGCAATGTAAATAACAGTATGTATACTTATTGGAAAGCAGGTTTCTTTCAAAGAAATAACATTGTGATAGTTATGCACACTTTGCATCGTACCAAATTTTCAATGCCATAATACACTCACTTCTAAAACATGTTTCTTGCTGTGTATTGCAATTGTATATATCCAAACTGTGATATACATAGTCATGGGTAAACCTTTCAATTTGCTATGTTCTTACTGGAACTATGTCCTTTGGAAATTAAATTACTCGCATAATTTTCCTATCTTGAATTCTAGATGATAAAATTAGCAAAGAAAGGGGGAAATGCGTGAGAAAATATGGTATATAGCTGGAAGATGGTGAGAAGTAAATTATTTCCTAAACTTTATTTTAGGCAAACCAACTGCAATTAAAACAACAACATTATACTACAACAAATGAGAAGATATTTGGATACAGAAATTCCGAAAACAAACTTTAGCATCACACATTTCATGTTGATATATGATAAAAACATATTTTCCTATTATGGTACATTTACTCTTGCTTATTCAGACAATATTTAGCTTAAATGTCTTTTATACAAAAATATAATAGTTGGCACAACATCTCATGCAGAAGATATCTATTGAGAGATGATATTTCAGAAGGAAAAAAAAGCTTTTGATCCAGTTCCTCATTTTCAATACGTGCTTTACTCAGTTTCATCATCTCTGACCTCTTAAAATTTTTTATTCATATGAAAATATTAAAATGATTTCATTATAAATTTCACAATGTTTATAATATTACTCTTTTGATAATATTTCTGTCATTTTTCTGTTTAGTATTCAGCCAATTCAAATTTCACACTTTTCTCTCCTGCTTGTAATGCACAGCAGGGTGAACTATATGAAATTTGTCTTACAATTTTATTCACCATACGTAAGTGTAATTTGCCTCAAGTTCTAAATAACAAGGACATTTTATTGTAAATATTTTACTAAAATACTCACTTTCACTTCTTTTATTAAATACATATTAAGATATGCAACAACAAATCAGTTTTAGAGAAAAATATTTCATGTTACTCAATCATTGCTTGGATTAATTAAAGTATTGTCATAAACAGTTAAGAAATGTACGAGTAAACATTTAGAAAAATATTTTGTATTTTGTGTCTAAAAGCATGGTTTCATACCTCTATCTTGCAAGCATGGTTTCATACCTCTATCCATTCACACTGCTTTTAGAAATACAAATTAACTTTATATTATCACATGAATTTAGCATCATAAATTATGAAGGTTATTAAGCACTTTAGGAAAAGCTAGTGCCTTTATTCAAACAATGATTTCAGCACAGCAAGAGTGGTTACTATAATTAACGTAATGCAATACAAGATAATGTTTCTGCCTGGCGTATTTCTTGCAACCACCAAGAATTGAAATGCCAGCAGATGGAAGAAGGGATATGGCTCTCTGAAGGTGTAAGCTGAGTAAAAGAGAAAAAGATGCAGTTTTCTCTGCTAAAATGCTAGAAATTTTTCATAAATTTGTATACAATTGTAAAATGCATAAACATACAGTCTGCATAGTATTAAATGTTACAACCAAATGAAGTAGAGTCACTGAGGAGATCCAAATGCATGGTTTCCTGTTTGAATCTCTCATCTGGACTCAGAAATTTAGTAATAAGCAGTTTTAAGCAGGGCTATGAAGTTGGTAGGGAAAATGACCGACACTAACTCCTGGAATTTTAAAGACTCTGATTCCCTCATAAATATATGTAAGCATATACACATGTGTTACAGCTTACTTTTTTTTAAAATAGAAAAGAAGTAATATATGCTACAAAAAAAATTATGGCATAGCAGATTATTTACATTAATTGGCCATTTATTATGAAATAGAAAAACTGGTATTAGTAATTTTTAAGAAACAGTATAGTTTCGGCAAGATCTTTTTGGATAAAGGACCATAGATCCAATTTGATAAACTTCAGAGCTGAGAATAGACTTTCCATACTAACTTCAGTAGGAGAAAGAGCTGTTACTCTTAGGGATACTTCTTTTAACTTTTCAGAATAGATTTGTACAAGTTCTAAAAGACGTATCTTGCAAAAGCAATCATATTTCTCTATTTTTTCAACGCATACCTGCCAACCTCTAAAGATAAAAATTCAGAAGATTTCTCCAAAATTCAGAAGAACACGAAGAATTAATATCATGCTTTGATATTTAAAAAAAAAAAAAAAAAAAACAATTTATACAAATAGAAAAAAGAAAATTGTACTTACATTAGTAAATCTCAATTAAGTAGTAACTAAAAAATTTATTAGGAAACATAAAACAAGAACTTAATGTTACACAAAAAAATTATTGCAATGAATTTAGAGAGCATTTTTTGGCTTTAGCCAAAAATTCTTTGGAAACAATTAGTTTTCTCATAACATTTAGCAATTAAAATGTTTTCTAGAGTTTTTGGTGAAATTGAAGAACAAAAAATAGTTTTGTTTTTCTTCACAACACTGAAGACTCTCTCGCACTCAGCATTACCGTGTGGAATTACGAGAATAGCACATAAAACTCTTGCTAGTCTATCATATTTTGGTGTTCCATCAGCTCTTTTTATTCTTTTTAAGGTACCAACGAGGACATCAAGTCTATCTTCTCCAGAACTGGCAAAGTCTTCAAACTGTGCAGCAGAAAATTGGTTCTGTAGTTCATCTAAAGCATCATTATATCATTCATTTTCTTTAATTGTTAACAAAAATGGAAATTTATCAATAAAAAACGAATCTTTTCAAAAGATGAATTTTCAATTTGTTTCAAATTTGCCACTTCAGCATTTAAAAGAACTTCATTTTGAAAAGAAAACTTCCTTACAATGTAATCACAGGCTGAGAAAAAGTACTTTCTGACACATTGAAAAAATTATTTTTTCTCATGATCTTTCAAAGAATTTACAAGTTCTCTGGTTTGATATTTCTGAGCAATCTTGGAGTCGGGAAACATCCGTCTGAAAAGTTGACCGGCGCAGCGCTTAGCGGCACGTTGTGTTCGATGAGGAATGCAGTAAACAAACACTCTGCCAAAATGACATCGGCATCCGAATTCGTAGCCAAAGTTGAAAAAAAAAATCATCCACTTTCTTTGACGTTGTCAAAGCCGAAGCATTAACTTCATGCTTTTTAGACTTAACATGCTTCACAATGTCGCTTCTTCCACCGTGACTTATTATGAAGTCACATACGCACACATTGCAAAATGCAGTTATTTCCTTTGAAGGCTTCTTTAATTGTTCGGCTTTGTAGGCAGCCGAAAATATTGAGAATACGTTTTTTTTTAAATCATTTCGTAACAACGACGTATTAAGAAAATTTGTAGCACGTGGGAAAAAAAAAAAAAATAAAAAACAGAATGCGACAATCCACGCTCGCTGAATCCGAGCTGAGTAATTCCACAAGTTCAGCGCATTGGATTGGCTGGTTTAGCGGCGAGGTAGGGAGAAACCGCAGGTTACTGGATTCGAAGTAGTCGGTAGTTGGAGGTAAAACACGATGCAATTGGCGAAAAATTCTAAAATTTCGACAAAAATCACTAAAAATACTTGAAAAAGGAAAAAATCGTAAAAAATGGATTACGATCGTAAAATCGTAAAGACAAACGCATTTTCGTAAAAATTACGAAAAATTCGTAAAAGTTGGCAGGTATGCTTCAACGGCTATGTCAAAATCTTGTTTGTATTTTTTTCATGTTTACATCTAAAATCTCTTGGTTCTTTATTTTCATTCGCTTTGCCTTAACCTTTTCAATATTATTCAAATATTTTTTCAAAATCTTATTCATCAATTGAAGAGGATGATGCAAGACTCTGTTGCAATGTCTGCAGTCTATCTGTCTTGATTTGAATACTCCAGTTGTTCTAAGAATAATTTTATCCTTGGTGGAAGTTCACACATGGCTTAGATGACTTTGCCTTTTAATATGTTCATCATCGAACAAAATTTGGTGCTTTGTATCTACATATACTGAACCCAGCAAGAACTCATTGTCTAGCAAATTATTTTCTCTTTTCTTCATTGAGGAAATGGTTCCTTCTGCAAAAAGCAGTCCCATTTTAGAAAGAACAAACATCACATTTTTCTCTTTTTTGCAGAAAAGCCTCCTTTTAATTCTTCAGATTGTAGCTTTTTTGTGGCTACATACGGTGTAGAAAGAAGTTTCCAGTTCTGCAACATCATTCCACAGTCTTTCTGTTAGTGAAACATCTAGATCTTCTAAAAAAACAGTTATCTAGATCTTCTAAAAAAGTTTTTGATTCTAACAACCTCTTTATCATCAACTATGTACTTCTCCATCGTGTTGCTTGATCAATAATTGCACCTTTTTTAACTCGCCTCCTAAGAATGGCATCACTTTTAGGAGTCCTTACTGCTATTTCTGCTTGCTTAAATTTAACAATGAGATTTGCAGCATTTGATGCTTTTTGCAGCCATGGGCTCCTATTTCTTGTTGGGAATTATGCTACAATAATGCTGAAGAAGTAACTAAATAAATCATTTTAATGAATAATGGTAAATATCACATTTATCTTCCTCCCTTATATTTATTTATTAGTATGTCAATCAAATAGGAAACAACTAAATATTATTAATGTATATAGTCCATAAATAAAAATAGTAACTCAGTTTGTCATTAATTTTTTTTAATTCACTTTAATTTCATTTCAAATTGACAACAAAAAAAATTGCAGTGAGTCGATGTAATTTTAGGGACTCCAGCTCTGATTCCTTTTACCCCAAAATCTGCCTAACTCTGATTGCAACTCCACAGCCCTCGTTTTAAGACAAATATAATTCAATGATTTCATTAGGCAATTACACACAGATAATAGCCAACAAAATCTGAGCAGTCCCTTAAGTGAAGTTTTAAATCAAATGATTGGAGAGCAACTTAGATGGATATCTTTCCTAGGAATGCTAAAAGTCTCCCTTACAAATAAACTAAAGAAGTTTTCATTAATTTCTTATAACAGGGTTGTCACTCAAACAGAAGAATGAAATTCCCTGACTTTCCCAGGTGTGTTTTAAGAAAATTCCAGTCTATCCGCATAATGCATGTTGGCTGTGCTAAGAGGTAAATTAATTATGGTATTACTTGAAAATGCAAAAATTTGCCAATTACATATGACATATATATATATATATATATATATATATATAATCCCCAAAGCATTACTATTGTAACTGTAATAGGAGTTGTTTTCTTCACTGCAGATTGAGATTAGAATCTGCCCAATCTGGATTAAAAAATGTCTTCTTTTGCAGACATTTTTGCAACTAAATGAAAGAAAGAAATCTATTTAATGATACTTTTAAATAAATTCAGGTATTTTATATTTATTTAGCAGCATACATAAGCAAAAAATATGTGCATTTAAATTTCGTGACAGTATGTTATCATATTGCTATCAGGATTATGCCAGAGAAAATGTCCTGAAATTTGGAAGTATTATTTACTAATAATAAATAAGTTTAAAGGGAAGAAGCAACATTAAATGATACGAATAACATAAAAATAAAGATAATTACTTAAAAATTGAACAACGTTATTTTAACGAATATATTATATTAAATGGTTAGCCTAGATGACCGATTACTATTTTTTTTTTTTTTTTTTATTTTACTGCAAAATGACAAATAAGGCATTTATTAAAAAGAAAATAAAAAAAAAAAGGTTTAAAAGATTTTGTGGTGAAATTCTGGTATACGGTAAAGGCATTGGCACGATTTTGAAAATTGTTGCTAACACCAAAGTGACCCGTTTACTGCTCATCATAATATCGCCATAGACATGCTATTATGCCAGTAAAAAGTGGAGGGAAAACTCGCCAAGGTATTTGGCGACGGAACTTGGCGGCCAGAATTTCCGTCTCCGCAATGTGTATAGGAAATTGAGGAACTCGTATTAAGAAACGTTCTTTGATAAAACGCTTCTTAGATTTTTCGCAATAATTTAAACACGGATTTTCGTAGTCAGTTTTTTTTTTGGGGGGGGGGGGTACTATTCCGTTTTGAGGATCGTAAAAAAATTGCAGCGAAAATGAATGTGCAAAAGCGCCAAATCTAGCAAACGCATTCATTTAACAGAGCGTCAAATCTAGCGTATGCGCTGAATTCAGATTTTTAAATCCATTTTTGATATCCTATGGATTTAACAATTTGGGAATTGCTCATGACGAAAAGTCTGCAATAGAATTTTGGGTAAACTGCTTGACGCGTTTTTAAGAATTGCACATACTCGGTATCCACGTGCACATCGACCTATTTTCACTTAAAAAGTAAAAGAAAATTAACAAAAATCCAATTGTTTTTTCCTTTGTGAAAAGCGGCAAACAAATAAGCGGGAGATTCTGCACTTTACAGAGAATATTTTTAAAGAAAAGGCATCATTCATTATAGAACATTATGTTTGAACAACCAATGAGATGAAAGTATGTTTTAGCTATAACTCGGTAGCGAAATAGCGATGCAGGTATCCATTCAGTTATGCTTAGCAATTTTTATATAAATTATAATAATGATCTGAAATAGTTATTTACTCTTATACTTTCATTCAGTCATTTTTAGCTTTTTTATATAAATTATAATAATAAAAAAGTATTACACAAAATTAACCTTTCATCTAAATTAAAACATCAATCTTAGATAGTTATTTACTATTATACTTCCTTTCTTGCGTTAGGTTTGCCGCAATTATTTTTAGCAGCACTGGCATCAACAATAGTTTGGCGATTTTTTACGGCCCTCAAAACCGAATAGTACCTTAAGGGCCTAAAAAATTCGTCAATGCTGCCAAAAATAATTATGGTAACTCTACGGAAGAAAGGTAACATAACAGTGAATAACTATTTAAGACTATTGTTTTAGTTTAGATGAAATGTTAATTTCATGTAAATACATATTTTTGTTATTATAATTTATAAATAAACGACTAAACATAACTAAAATTAAATGGGAGATATAAAATTTTTTTATGTCTTCTAACATAGCAGAGAAGATTGCAGTTTCTTTGTGCAAGCGTCTGTACATAAACTCGGACAAAAAATAATCGAAATGCTATTAAACAGTGCGACTTTTATTACGCCATTTAGCACTGCCCCAGAGCCGCTCTACTGTTTGTCTATATGATACTCACTTTAGGGGTCCACAAAATTGTAGTTGTGATTGACTGTAAAATGTTCAAAATCAGCATTTTGCAGTTCATCCGACTTGCATGATTTCCAGCAGTCAGTATAAATTTTTTAAGGCTTCCTTCTGCGATATTTTCTTATGACGTTCAAGTTTTCGCCGATCGTTCTGGAATTGTTCTCGAACAGCGATTAAGAAGAAATATTCATTCGGTTCTATGCACAATCCGCTGAAAACACATTGTGGTGGAAGAACCCGGCCAACGTTATTCTTTGTTCTACTGAAAAGGCTTTCGTCTACTTCAATGAATTTTACCTCATCCGCCGATTTTTAAGTTAGGCCCAGTAAATAAAGTTGCGGCACACACCTCACGGTTGTAACTGTTCCAGTCTAGAGTTGTATTGTGGTTCATCTTCAGCTGGAGTTCACAAAATTGAACAGATGACATCTCCTGACACCAAAAATAGATGAACCTAACAGTTGTAAGGAAGGTGATTTTCGATCCTTCGAACCAATTTTGACTTCTTAATCCTTTCTTTTCAATACAGGTTTCTTTCCTGCACCGTCATTTCGCCGCTAAAGCATAATTTCATCTCGTGGTTGTTCGAACATAATTTTCTATCATGAATAATGCCTGTTCTTTGAAAAAATTTTATTGCAGACGTTTCATCATTGGGCAATTTCCAAATTGTTAAATCCATAGCGTTATTAGAAAAGAATTAAAAAAATTAAACTAGTATTTTAATGGCAACTTATAAGAAATATCTAAATCTACGCACTTCGGCACGTTCGCTAAATTTGGCATGCGGTTAAAGGGGCAAATTTGCTATATTTGACGGTTTTGCGCTATATTTTCGCTGCAATTTTTTATGATCCCTAAAACGCAATAGTATCATATTATTTTTTCTTTAAAGTTTAAAGAAATTTTAAACGATATTCATTTTATGAACTCTTGATAACGTGACCTTCGATACTGATTTCGAGCTTTGGCGACAGATATTTCGTGCATGAGCAGCTGTTTCCCTCTATGTTGGAAAAGAACCACTCCTGTTGCAGAGATGTTTTCCTTTTTAACAATACATATTCTTTGATTCTAACCTCCGTAGTACCGTATACTAGGATTAAACCGATTTTGTTTTATACGAGAATAAATATTTTGTTTTTGCCTTTCTAAGAGACAATCTAATTGGTGCAGCAAAAATTGACTCTACGCCAGCTGCCCAAATGAGGCTCACGCGATACACAATTCGCCAAGAAAGTGATCACTTCCAACGTCAGCACAAAACTCGTTTTTTGGGGGGGAGGGAATCGCCGTATGAAATTTCCTGACTGCACCAGATTTTGACAAAAATATTTAAAGTCCCTGACTTTTTCCGGAATTTTTTGGTCAGTTTTCGAATTCCTTGACTTTTTCCAGTTTTTCAGATACCATGGCAACCCTGGTATAAGTGTTTTGCAGCAAAAGAATAATATTATTCATACTTCTAAATCCCCTCTTTATGTATATCTAACAATTGGGAGTGGCACTTTTAATTTCATTAACCTAACGTTTCAAATGTGAAAAACATTTGTAACTTTTAAGAACAATTTAAAAACATATGGAGAGCGAATATGAGCATTTGATTTTCATATAAATACAGTACAGTCAATACACAAGGCTAGAAAATTGCATAGTAAAGCTGATTACTAAAAACTTATATAATTATTTACAGCGTATATTTTTTATATTAACATTTGAAATTTCAGTACGGCCAAATAGACGAACAAAATTAACAAAACAGAACAATATACAGAAAAGCACATAAAAGCTTCAGAAATTTGTTAGTTTAATAAGCAGATTATATGCTGTCAGAGTTCAATACTATTTGTTCCATCAATATGAAATGACAATATTAATATCTGGATTCAACATCTTTTAGAAACTCTAACACAGAAAAGAAGAAATAAAAATTAACTGGTCTTTTTATCCTCCACCCACAAACTATTTATTGTTTACTGCGAGAAAAATGATCTCCACAATAACTATCATAAACTGTAAATGATACAGAACCATAGCACAAACTTAAAAAGTAGATTAAAATGGTTCCTTTTCTCAAACTTTAGATAAACAGACAAATTGGCATAAATACAACAATATTTATATAAAATATGTTACCCAGTTCAGATAAGTAAAAAGCTGGAAATAATCTAAAATTTATTGCACACTGGCACTACACAATCACAAGGGGCATTTCAGACAGCAATGGCATTTGTTATTGTGCTCATCTTTCAAATATGTCAGATTAATTATAGTTTTAAATTATCCCTATGAAAAAAAAAAAAAAAATTCCAAAGATTATATTATTTTACAGACTGCTGTTTCATAGTTTTTTAAAATGGATCAGAATTTACTATCATTTCATAGCTCATTTCAAATGTTTTAATGACTTAATTATATGACAAGTTCTAATTATAAAAACAGATTTGATTTCTGACTTATTCTCCATCTGAACAAATATGTAATCTGATCAGTATTCCAAGTCCAGGATAATTTACATCAATATTTACTCTCCTTAATTTCATTTTAATCACAATTAAGGTTCCTTTTTCACATCATCTCTTTTGCATTTCTGATATTTAGATTGCTGGCCACCGTAAATGCAACACCCTGAAGGAAGCATGCAAATAACATGCATTAGCGGAGATGAGATATGCAAATGATTAGAATTTCAGCGCAGACGCACATTACGCGCGCCTATGGCGCCGTTTCAAAGCACTATTTAAGGCTTGGAGTTTTCAACAATTGTGTTTTTTCAAAAAAAAAAAAAAAAAAAAAGATCAATTATGCCTCATAGTAAACAACGATCATCGTTTAATCAAGTATCCAAGTTCAACAGAGGAAGGATAGTGGCCTACCAAGAGTGTGGATTATCTTTCAGGGAAATCGGTAGTCATGCTGGACGAAACCAAACAACTGTAATGCGGATATGTGACCGTTGGATGCAGGAGGGTAAGACGGGCCAACATGTTCGATCCACCTCAGTGCATTTCTTCACGTGATCACAGGAACATTGTGCGCATGGCAGTGACGGATCGCTCAGTCACATCATGAACCACAGCACATTCAGTCTGTAACGCATCATCTAGTGTCTGTGTGTACCATTCGACGCCGTTTACAGCAGAGTGGTCTGTCCGCAAGACATCCATTGCTTCGTCTACCCTTGACACAGAACCACAGACATCTCCGCCATCAATGGTGCAATGAAAGAAGGATGTGGACAGTAGAATGGAATGAAATTGTCTTTACTGGCGATTCACACTTCTGCCTGCAACACCATGATCGTCGGATTTGAGTCTGGAGACACCATGGAGAGAGGATGCTGAACAGCTGCGTTATGCACCGCCCCACTGGTCCTGTACCGGGTATTATGGTATGGGGCGGTATTGGATATCACTCTCGCACTCCTCTAATATGTATTGCTGGTACTTAAAACAGCCAGCACTACGTCTCCGAGATGTTGAAGCAAGCTGCCCTTCCTTACCTTCAGGGCTTGCCCACAGCCATATTTCAACAGAATAATGTGCGACCAGACGTGGCACACATTGTCCAAGGGTTCTTCGTCAATCGCCAGATTGAATTGCTTCCCTGGCTGGCTCACTCTCCGGATCTTTTGCCGATAGAAAACATGTGGTCATGGTTACTGAACGATTGACCCAGATTACATCTCAAGCTGCCACACCAGATCAACTTTGACAACATGTGGAAGCTGCTTGGTCTGCTGTACCCCAAGAACACATCCAAAGTCTCTTTGAATCAATGCCCAGGCATGTGGCAGCGGTGATCTCCAACAATGAACGGCTACTCTGGCTACTGATTCTGGAAGGAACCACACTTCACAGAAGTCTATAAATTTAATCATTTGATACTTATTCAACATGTTATCTACTAAATAAATTTTGTTGCGATATCTCTTGTCTTTTTTGGTGTTGCAATTTGGGTGGCCAGCAGTGTATTTTATTCCTTCTTTTTAACATTCACTGCCATGGTAGATAATCAAAAATTCATCATAAGCCGACTGACATGAAAACAAATTGTAAACATAAGTCTCACCATATGCAGGTACATGATTCACTAATAATAATACCACATCATGCACCTATGCATGACTCCTAGCAAACGTATAATATAGACTTTTATTTTATGACTTGACCCTGATGTTCAGATAATCCATGTGTACCTTGCTCTTTAATTGGCAAACATTAGAATATCTTGCATAGATATGTTTTGAAGATACTGAATAAAAATGTCCCCTCTTAGTTTACAGTCTGGGTTAAAATGATCTCCTTTTCAAAATAAACTGCACTCACTTCTCTACTTGTTTAACTAGACATTGTAAAATATTGCAATAACAATAAATCTTAGATATTTAAAAATATTTGCAATACACACTTGAGTGCAAAATTATGACTATTTTTAAGAAAAGTACTTAATCAATGCACTCACTTCTCTGTTTGTTTAAATAGACACTGTAAAATATTGCAATAACAATAAATCTTAGATATTTAAAAATATTTGCAAGACACACTTGAGTGCAAAATGAAGAGAATTTGCAAATTATGACTATTTTTAAGAAAAGTACTTAATCAAAGTTAGTAATAATGGAATTATGCAACTATTCAGACTTGAATACGTGAGTATCTGTGAAGCAGTGTGTAGAGCAGGAATGGGCATTAAGTCGGTTGTGATCAATCAGTAGACCATCAAGACATTTTGTGGTGACCGCCTTTACTAAGACCCAAGACTTAAAGAAACATGTTTATCAGCTAGACTAGAGAAATAGCTTTTCACAATCGATGAGACTGTGTTTACTTATGCAAATAATTCGATGAACATGTACCTTCATCGGAAGCGCAGGATGCCACTTAAGTACATACGCGAGTTACAGATTTATCAGTCGGTTACAGATTCATTGTATGTTCGCTGCATTGAATACATTCTTAGTTGCACATCTAACAGTCACTAAAGTTCTTGAAGCATTCAACTTGATAATTTTGTGTTACTTGTGTTTTTGTAGTACAAAGAGTAATCTGTCATATTTTGAAAGAGGGGTACTATGTCGAAAACAAGTGTTAAGAAAAGGAAAAAAAAAAAAAACAATTTTATTACAGAATGGGAAGAACAGTTTTACTTTACAACAGTGAATGCAAAATGTGTGTGCTACATAGGGCATGCAAGTGTGGTACTTCCAAAAAATGGAAACTTTGAGAGGTATTTCAAAAGTATGCATGAAAGTTTTGATACAGAGTTTACGTTAAAAAGCAAATTGCGTAAACAAAAGTTAAACGAATTTAAATCACTATTAATCATACAACAATCATATATTATTAAACCCAATTTTATATCTAAGGCTGCAACAGTTGCACTTTTTCATGTGAGTCATGTGTTAGAAAACATAAGAAACCTTTCGCAAATGGAGAAATGATAAAAAAAGCATTTCTGGAAACCAGCGATTCATTATTTGATTCATTCAAGAACAAAAATTGTTTCTAAAATTAAAGACATACGACTTTTGTGTAGAACTGTCAAGTGCCTTACAGAAATGATTTCTGATCTAGTTGATCAGCTAACCGAAGACATCACAAACTGTATTTTTTTCCCCTTGCAGTTTGATGAATCTACGGGCATGGCTGATAATTTCTCAACTCTGCATTTTTATAAGAATTAGGATATGAGTGTAAAAGAAGGATTATTAAAAATATTACCTCTAAAGAAGGAAACACAAGGTGATGATGTTTACTGCACCTTAAAAAAATACACAGAGTAGAAACATAATTTCCAGTTTATAAAGTTCTATAAATGACAACTGATAGAGCCCCATCAATGACCGGTATATTCAATGGACTTTTAACTATATGTCTCAGAGACAATGACTTACCATATTTCCTTTCTTATCATTGCATGATTCACCAACAGGTCATCTGTTCTAAATATGCATTATGCTATAGGAATCTACCTGAAAATTGTGAACTCAATTCGAGGAAAAAGTTATCAGAGAAGAATGTTTTCAAGTCTAACTAGAAAAAACACGACACTGATTACGGGGAATTATTATATCATGCAAATGTTCATTGGTTAAGTCAGAGTATAATTTTGCAGAGATTCAAAGACCTACTATAAGAGGTTAGTTTGGAAAGAGGGTAGGTTTGAACACCTAGCAAGCACCAGACCATCTACTAGAAGGAGGTAAAAGATTTTTTTGAATCAAGTACTAAAGCATACGTTGAACTTAGTGATGAACTGCCCAGACAGTATAGTAGTTAAGGGAGCCTCACTGCTGTACTGAAGGGCCCGGGTTCGAATCCCGGAGGATGGATGTAAAAATTGTCTGTTCCTTCATAGGAGTAGCTGTGACTGCCTATTAGGTGCCTCCACAACTTAATGATTACTTTTGGCTGATGGATATAACTTTTGTTATTGATAATAACAAGTCATCTTAATGAATTGAATTTACAATTGCAAGGTTAAAATCAAACAGTAGTAGAATTGATTGGATTTGTTATACTTTCAAAAGCAAGTTAAAGCTAATATCTTTCCAGTTTATAAAGAATGAAATAAAAAAGAAATTAAAAATATTTCTGATGAATTGTTTAAAAACAAAGGCACATTAAACAAAGAGAAATATAATGATGACATAATACTCATAAAACTTCACTGCCAATTTGAGAGACATTTTCAAGAATTCACTATATTAGAACCAATTATTACATTCATGAGTTACCCATTTGGCAATGTTGATGTGGAAGAAATAACTGAAAATATAAATGATATATTCTCTTTATCTCCTTCAAAATAACATAATTTTAAAAGCATGTAGTTCAGAACCTAAGTATATCTCATCTTTTCGAATCTAATGGACGAAGAAAAGTAAAAAAAAAAAAAAAAAAAAGCTGCATTTCATTTAACAACCTTCTTTGGCTCAACCTACCTTGTGAATCTGCATTCTCAATGATGAACATAATTAAGACAACACATTGTTCCTGTCTGACAGACGACCACTTAGAATTCAGTGTAAGCTTCACAGTTAGTAATTATATACTGAGATATTTAAGACTGGCGGACAGTATGCAGACAAAATCTTCTACAAACTATAACTACATGAACTAACTTTAGATGAAAATAATTTATTTTTTAATGTATTTTGAATTGTTTGATAAGAAATGCATCATTTGAAATTATTATATTTGTGACTATTATTACTATGTTTGTATTGTGCATTTTGCTTTAAACGTTTTCTTTTAAAAGAGTAAGTTTTTTTTTTAGGTACAGTTAGGTAGGTAAGTACATATTCCATATTTATCATGCCACTGGGTGGACGGCAACACCTTGAAAAAACTAGAAGTAGCCGTACCCTGGAAAAATCTGCCCACCCCTGGTGTAAAGGATATAAGCAAATGAGGGATTTTCGGCAATTTGTGTGCTCATACTCTCCATCATTACATCTGGCTGTTTCTCACAAAAGTGGGCAAATTTTATAAAGTATCAGGTAAAATGAGTAGCCACGTACGTATGGATGACCTAATGAGATGAAGAATTGTCGGTAGATTGGATGCACACCAATCACAAGAACAGGTGGTTACAGAATTCAATGTAATGCCCAGTGTTGTCTGTAATTTGTAGAAACAGTTTCAGGACACTGGATCTATATCGAGAAGATGTGGCCAAGGTGAATCAAGATAAACAACGACGAATCAAGAAGATCATTATTTGGCACATTGAGCATGACGACACGGGACTGCTATAGCTTCACAACTCTCATGCGAGTAGTAAGCTGTCACTGGAACCCACGTTTCACAGTCTACAGTTCCCCAAAGGCTTCATGAGATAGAGCTGCATGCCAGAAAATCCACAGTTTGTATTCCACTCACTGCAGCATACAAGAATTTAGCATGGTGTAGACAATATGTGCCTTGAACCAGACTTCAGTGGAGCACTGTGCTTTTTACAAATGAGTCAGAATTCAGCCTGGACATTGATTCTCGGCATACCTGTATCGGGAGAAAGTCTGAAACAGGATACCATCTCTCCCTCATTAGGGAAAAGGATAATTATAGTGGTGAAGGTGTAATGGGTTGGACAGGCATTAATTATGCTGGGTGGCCACACACCTCTGCATGTGTTTGACAAAGGCTCCCTGACTACTGTGAGGTACAGAGAGGAGATCTTCCTAAATTCCCCAAGTTCCACTTCCCAGGAGCACAGCTGATTCTGGATTCCTGTTAATGGACAACAATGCTTGCCTACACAGGGTTTAACTGGAAAGTGAAGATATTTCCCAGAAGGATTGATTAGCCAGATCTCCTGATCTTAACCCAACAGAGCATGTCTGGGATGCTCTTTGGAGGGCAATTTCACCTTGCCATCCCTCTCCGAGGACCACACCAGAGTTGAAAACTGCTCAACAGTAGAATAAGGATTGACTGCTTCAGGAACTCAACTGCCTCCTGTTCTGTATTTTGCTATGCTGCCCGACCTGTCTCACCATGTGAGGGGGGCCACACCCCATATTAGACTCACTTTCAGTTCAATACCATAATGTGGATTTTGGATATTCCTGCACTTTGAACTTTACTGATAATCATGCATACATAAAACGACTTTTAAGTGGTACATTTTTTTCTATGTTGTAAATGTATATTCAAACCAAAATTCATTAGAATCAGTCCATTAGTTTTTCAGAAATTTGACATAATATGTTAATTCTCTTACCTTTGCACATGAGTGTATTTCAAAGCAGATCAGTTTATAAATGATAGTACTAAATTTATTGGTTACAGGAAAAACTATATTATACAATATTTACAGTATTATTATATTTTACAAAAATTTAAAAAAATGTTTGCATAGTTTGTTTTGTGGTTTATAACTGAAAACACACCTAGAATATATTTTGCTAAATGTTTTCACCTCACACAAAATTAATATCAGCTTTATAAAGTACATTTAACTCTATAAGTAAAATGAAAATAGTGATCGTCATTCAAGGACATAAGTCACTATTTGTCACATAACCTAAAATTCTCTCAGGCACTCTTGGTTGGGAAACCCTGACCTAACTTATTTCTATAAAATAAAAAAATTTACGAAGTCTGATTGATTTATTCAATTTTACTTCATTCTTATAAAAAAATAAATAAAACCATGAAATATATAAAAATGGAAATTATAAATTTGTAAACAAAGTCTGAGTTTGTACCTGGAAAAGCATTGAAATTAACATATACAATATAAAATTTTACATATTACTTTGACCAGAAAATTTTTTTCTATGTCACCTCTAAAACCACAATTTTCCTATACAGTTTGAAATAGCTCATATATTAAATGTATGCATATGCAAATATCTTAATAACATTTTAGAATTTCATTTCTTCAATCTATCTGAACATCTGAATGAATCTTAATAAATATAAAATATATAAATATGTTACATTCAGAGCTCAAACAGGGTTCGTAGCCACAGTTTAGTTAAAAAAATAAACACCTATAAGCACTTTTCAAGCACATTTTAAGGAAAAAAATTAGCACCTGTCTAATTACATTATATACAACTGCATAACCTTAAAAGAAAAATTAGACTTGTAATTTAAAATATGAGCAGTGCAATATTTATTAAGAGAATGAACATTGAAATTTCAGTTCAAAATATAGAAAATAAATAATAATAAGCCATATTAATTGTATTCATTCGGCACCTAATAATAAACACAATTTATTTTCCCACTCATATTAATATTTAAATAATTTAACTTAAATCAAAATTCTGAACATTTTATAAATTTTCATTGCATAACAGTTTTCTCTTAACATATATTCCAAGCAAAGTAAATTAAATAAAAAAGAGGCACATTTCTGAAATCAGAAGACGGGAAATTGCTTCATGCAGTCATCCTTTAACAGTAAAAGCTTAACTAACCCGCATATTCGGAAATTGCCTAATATTCCGGATAGTAACTGGAAAAAGAGGAGTGAAGGAGATTGTAGCCGTTCTTTAGATTTCTTGGCTAAATAAATGATTTTGACATTTCGATATGTGCATCATATAAAAATAGACCAACGAAACTGAGAAATATTCTGCTTAGAAAGCACAGTAAAACTCTTTTAAGTGTTCATAAACAAATCTTGGACTGAACATCAAAATTAATTATCTCTGCAAAATACCAAAAACTTTATTGCGCAATACGTGCGGCATAATTCCTCCACATGTGATATTACGCAATCGGAATCAACAGCTGCTGGTATTTGGAGAATAAAGAACTGAATAAAGGAAAAGAAAGAGACTTAGTAATCTGGGGTGTTTCGGATTATAATTTTCAACAGACTGCATTAAATTTCTGGAATAGAATCAATCTTTGCTTAGGCTGGATAGACCGCAAAAACTTTTAGTCCTATTCAATCCAGATTGAGCAGTGACGAAAAAAAAAAAAAAAAGAAAGAAAGAAAGACCGCTGTTTCAATATTAGAGATTTTGCGGAGAAAGGGGAGAAACTCCCAACCTCCGTACTGTATAATGTATTGGGGAAAAAAAAATATTTTGACTATTCAACTACTTTCCTTTTATTTAAGCCATTCCGAATATTATTCCTTAGAAAGCTAATCTGCACAACACACTCATTTTTGGAAGTTTATCTATACTTCAGCAGTTACTGCAACTATATTATTATAAATATTCATTCATATGCTCATAATATACGCATAACGATCATAATAAACACAAATATAAACTGACCACGCGGAGCGCGCACCATAGGTTACGTTAATGCAGAGAAAGGGGGGGAAAGCAATTTCCGGGAGTATGATTCACCATCTGACGTTGCATATAAGGAAGAAAAGTTGTTTATTTAGTTTCGGCTTTGGTACGGGAAAAAATGCGCGTTCATTAAAAAAAAAAAAAAAGCACTAAAAGCAAAAAATAAGCACTAAAAATAAAAAAATAAGGGCTTTAAAGAAAAAGTAAGCACCTATAAGGGCCTTTATATTTTATTTTCAAATATAAGGACTTATAAGCACTTGTAAGGACCGCTACGAACCCTGTCAAACCTTAAGCACTTACTTCATAATTTATTCTCACATTAAAAAAAGCCATAAAGGAATATCGTACATTTAAACCTCAATTTTACAAGATATAGAGTAATTTAATAATTTTATAATTGTTTATGCAAAGTACAACTTTTCTAATTTTGAATACCAAGTTAATAAACCTAAATGATTAATATCCAATAATATAAAACAGCGGTCCTCAACCTTTTGACTACCACGTACTATCTAAACAAAAATCGAAAACCTTTAGTACCACCACCACTCTTGAACGAAACTTAAATCGCATAAATTTACGAAAGTAACAGAAAAAACTCAATAAGGGTGTTGGGGTTTTAATTTTTGAATTTTATAGTTAAAAATACTTCACTTCTTTGCATACCACCTATTTTTCTCTTGCGTACCACCGGTTGAGAACCTCTGATATAAAATTATCACATAATTTAACACATTCGCTGCCAAAGCTGATATGGTGCATGCAATCACATGTGCCAAGATTTCTAACTGCACTTTTATGCTTTTAAATTATGTTTTATTATTTAAATATAGACATAACAGATTTACTTTTACAATAAATAAATTCACATGAATATACTTGTAGTTAGCATATGGAATATACCCCCTACCAATTACAAAATAACTCGGAATTAGATAAACAAATCTCGCCCATTCTGCACATTCACACTACACTCCAGCGCATGCAATTTTTCATTAGTCTCGTATGAGTCACTGAACAAGAATTTCAGGAGTCTGTTTATAACATTTTCCGAACTGAACAAACAGATCGGGAAAAATGATTTTACATTCTAAACATTTAGTTACTGTATCTACATTAAAAGAAGTAAGTTATCTATTTCAGTGTACTAAGTGTATTAGCCCCTTTCTGTAAGGCAAATACCTAAGCAGTTCATGCATCTGCTATGGTAGTACTTATACTCAGTAATTTAGGTAAGCATATCAATAATGAGTTACCTCACAAATGGCAAATAAAATCAGACTGCCAATTATAAGAATTCTAGTAGATGGCAGCAAACGTGTTGTTAATCATATTAAGTTTATCAGTAAAAAATAATTAAATACAAAATCATTTGGAAATGTAAATAATTTATTAATAACAGTAAAAGTTGAATATCACTGATCCCGTATATTGAAAGTGCAGTAAATGAATCTAT
The DNA here is from genome assembly GCF_044657685.1 of Stegodyphus dumicola. Classification (NCBI taxonomy): domain Eukaryota; kingdom Metazoa; phylum Arthropoda; class Arachnida; order Araneae; family Eresidae; genus Stegodyphus; species Stegodyphus dumicola. The sequence continues at coordinate 34,399,061 of NC_140777.1, read as the reverse complement.
TTAATAGTTTTTAAGGAGTTAAGAAACATTAAGAACATGAAAGTAAAGTCACTTGTGGTATAATTACTTTGATTTAAAGAGTCATTATACATAAATTAATATATAGCATCAAGCTTTTAAATGCCCAAAGAATGCTTCAGTGCTTGAATACATATTTCACATAGAAATTTCAACACCTCAAAATAAGTTAATTTTTTATTATGGGCATTAAATTAACTTTTCAATTAATACAAAAGTGAAAAATTCAACAAAGAGAAAAACAGAATATTTAAGAAACTATATTATTACAAAATTCTTTTCTGTATAGGTTAAAACATTTCATGCCATCATTAAAATTCTTGAAATTCATATTTACAAGTTTCAAACTCATAATTAATTATTCAGATCTTTCACATCAACTCCTTAGTAATCATTAGATCATTTACATTAAAAATAATTTCAACAAACAGTTTCTTGGTCAATGTTAATATTTTTATGTAGTACTCACGCGCATATGGAAATGAAAAATTATTTACTTGCTGCAGTATCTGTTTCTTGATGAGTATACATAATGCTAACTGGGTCACTGTATGGACCCATTCGTAAATAAATATCTACTGCACGAACAGTAAAATAATATCGATGACCTTCAACAAATTGTGTTAAAGTACATGCCATAGGCAATGGCAGGGCTTTAACATCTCCTACTTTCTTCCACAAGCTTGAAGTCACAGGACCACTGGTTTCCTGGTATGCAAAAAGCTGATAATTACCAATTTCTGCATGAGAATTAAATAAATTCATATTCCAGGACAATATGATACCTATGTAAGAAGATAAGAAGAAATACGTTTCTATGTATGCAAAAAATAAATTTGAATATTTATCATAACTACAAACAAAACATTTGTTTTTTAAACATCATTGAAAAATTACCTAACTGTGATGATCAAAGAATATGATGATACAACTGAGTACAATAAACAAAACAGAGTACAGGGTGAAGTCAAATAAACATTTAAAGAATTTGTATTTCACAGTGTATGCTTTATGCAGTTAGCACAGAAACAAAAATACAAGCATGTACTTTTATGAAATTTTATTATGGACTGCAGCAGAATGTAAAATATTTGTATTCAATGTTGAAAAGGAAGCCATCATTACCAAACAATGCCGTAAGACCAATTTAACCCCTTCCCTTATTTAATTTCCAAATGTGCAGGCCAAAAGCGACACCATAGTCGGTCGTGTGCAGGAACATAAACAACTTTGCTCGGCGTTCGAAACTGTACAAATCGCAAACTTCCTATGATTTGTATATACACATGCGCGGTACAATTAATTTTGCAAGATACTTGACAAATAATTACGGTTGGTTGATTATTAAACAAAAAACAAAAAAAGATTTATTGTTGCAAATTATATAATCCATTAATAATAACATTTTTGTTTTAATACAAAACTTTAGTAATCTTTGACAGTATATCTCTCAAAACATGTTGGTACATGTAATGAAATTTTACACTTTTTGCATTCCCACGTTGTCTCTCTGCGTTGTTTATGCTTTGTGCAAACTACACATCTTTGTTTTGGGTGTTGGTTCGACGGCATTGGATCTATATGTTTGGGAAAATGACTCCACTGTTGAGCCTGCAATCTTAGTGGTACATCTCCATTTGACAACTGTCCTTTACGGTTGTAGTTCAGTAATGGTGTATTTTCCAATAATAATTCGGCTATTTTAACCTTATATTCTGCACATCCCTGTCTTTTTTCAATATTTATCTTGTTATGCAAAATGAAAGAGTTAAATAATGCCATGTCAAACAGGTAAAAGAAAATTTTCCAATACCCCTTCATACACTTTCTCATAAGAGGGAAGCACGCTAGCATTTGATCTTGTCGATCAACTCCTATTATCCCTTTGATGTATTCGACAATACACTTTGGTTTCCAAGTAGGATTGTGTTGCTTTTTGATTTGCTCAGTCATTGCTACTGTTGTATGTTTTGTAGATAGAATAAAAATGTCTCGTTTATCTTTCCATTTTATTGCCAGTAATCCATTGCAGCTTCTCATTTCATATTCTCCTGTTTTTAATTTTGTTTTCAAGAAATCTTTTGGCATATTTTTCCTGTTTGCGTGCCCTGTTCCAATGAAATTAGTTTTACTGTTGAGTAATTACAAAAAGATTTGGTGAAGAATACCAATTGTCCAAATATAATGTATATACTTTGTGTAAAATTGGCTTTGATAGTTCTTTGACTACAGTTTCAGATGCATTTTCCGTAGTATGTATTTTGTCGTGGCCAGTGTATATTTTTAAATTATAGCAGTAACCTGTACTGGACTCACATAATTTATAAACTTTTACACCAAATCTCGCTCTTTTTGATGAATTGTAGTGTTTATAGGATAAACATCCTTTAAATTTTACTAATGATTCGTCAATTGCAATGTCCTCTTGCATACTTTATATTTCTTGGAATTGTTGGTTAAAATAATTTATTACGGGCTTTATTTTACTTAATTTATCACTTTTATTGGCCACCTCATTATTTGCAAAATGCAAAAATCTACTTATTTGTAAAATTCTTTTGTACGGCATCATTTCTCTAAATATTGGAGTTGCGATAACGGCCCTCTTAGACCAATACATTTGAATTGCGGGTTTCTTCACTTCAGCCGCAATTATACATAGGGCAATATATATTTTTAGTTCATCACAGTCAATAGGAAACCAGGCTTCATCAATTTTTCTTCTTTTATTTTCATTATTTATCACTTGTTCTGCATATAGATTTGTCTCTGTCACAAGATTTTCCCAAAATATACTATTAAACATTATATTAAAAACCTCCATTTCCTCTTTGCTTGTACTCAACTGATCTAATGTTGCAGCTTTTATTCCGGGAATTTCCATATATTGCCATATTTTTGGTTGGTTCTTGTTTTTTTTCCAGATCCACAACTCAGGTGGTTGATAATAATTTTCATTATCGGATTATTCGCTAATCACCACCAGTTGCTTAGTAGCTTTTCATGCAAAACGTACAATGCCACTACCACTGTCACTACTACTGGTAGCAAAGTCATTTTTCTTTTTGAAGACATTATAATGGGTGATTTTGTAATACTTCTTACGATGTAATGTCGAATGCGAACGAGAAATAACTGAACTCGCACCTCTGGAATGTCTCTCATGGGGCAGAGGCCCCATCAAGTTTCTGAAATGTTTCGTTTATGTTTCGCCCGGTAGAGTTACGACGACTCTGAGGCATCTTATTCATGGTTGGTCCAATAACCTTGCAACGGCTCTGAAACATCATTGTAAGCTAAGGGATTAAGAAGTTACAGGCAACAAGTTATGCAAAATTTTGGGGATTCAATACCAAATGACTTCTATATATTCTAGATTTCAAGAGTAAGATAATCAAAAATAAGAAGACTAGACAAGTAATATAGAATGATGCTATATCTTATCTTAAACATATGTCAAAATCCCCCAATGGCAAGAAATGTTGTTTCAACAGATCTGCAACAATGTTAAAATGTAACAATGATGGTTTAAACATTAACAAGAAATAAAATGAACATAAAATTTTGGTAAAATACCATAACAGCACACACTTAAATGCCGCATTTTACAAAAAAAAAAAAAAAAAAAAAAAAAAAACTTACTGTAGCTTTTTCTTTAAAAACTAATTTTAGAAGTTTACATCTGATGAAAATTCAGAATTTCAGAATTTTATAATGCTGTGTAAAGAATGTCTGTAATAATGTAATAATAATAAAAACTGCCTTTCCCCCCTTTCCCTTACTACATTTCCCATACACTGCAAATTCATTAAAATACAAAATTTTTAAATATTCACTTGCATTTTGGTGCCTTAGTAGATTATCAAGTACAACATGATTACATTTTGATTACTGTGATTAAATTAATTACATTAAATTTGCTACACAACAACATGTTTTACATTCATATTTAGCTTATGAAAGTACAATGATCATTTTATTAAATGGGCTTTTAGCTCTAAGGTTACTGTACAAAATTTAAATTTCCTACTTATAAAAGCATTCTACGCACAATGCTGGAACTGTTTTCATAAGACTATGAACAGTTCTCTTGGTGGAAGGGAGTAAAGTTTTGTAACTGAAAGTACATGTCTAGGATCACTATTTAAGGAAGGGGCTTTCAAACACGCTGTATAACATTATCAAAGCATAAAAAGAATAACAGAGCAAAAAATTCACTAAGTACACTGCATTCAGCTAAAAGAATGAAAACACACATATGTATGCTACAGAATATTAGGCCTGAGAACTTAGAAAGCAGAATCAAGGTTTAGAAGACAATTTCATAGAAAGTAGTAGAAATGAATGCTGCATGTTACATAAAATGACTGAATAGAAGGTAATAAAACAAAACTAAGCACAAATACTCTAAATAAAAAAAAAAAACTGAATAACAAAGTTGTGTTTAAATATTTCTTCACCTCAGGCAAGTGGGTAATGTATGTTTGTTGCTGATTTTGTGCCTCTTTCCTTGCTGTTCATCCTAAGACAAGTATCTCACTCTTCTCTCACCCCAGTGCCACACCAATAAAAAACGAAATGCCACCTTTGATCAGTATAGTGGTTAGCAATGGTACATAGTGTGTTGTTGGGCCTGAGTTCAAATCCCAGAGAAGACTTGGATGTTTATAAATATGTAGTGCCTTTGTAGCACGGGGCACCTACAATACATGATGAGCCGAGAGTTCCCTCAAATGGTTTGGTGCTAGAAAAAGAAGGACAGAAGATCCTTGCATCCCCCCTTGAGATTCTCCTTTGATTGGGATGGAACTGGGCAAACTCATATTGTGACCTGTAAGGTGCTCAAGGTGCACACAAGCAACTGATGTAAAGCTGCTCTAATTGTCACAATAAAATCTGTGACTTGTTCTTACAGAACAATCAGACAAGTGAGAAGTCACAACAATATGAATTGATGTAACAAAATAGTTCATACCATTTGGAGCTTTAGAACCTTTTAATGATGGCTGTGGTGGTGGAGCTTTTAATTTTGCATTAGGAGGATATGAAGGAACTGGAGGAAATGGAGCAGGATGCTACAAAAGAATAAAATTATATATGTTACTCAAAATATGAAACAAATTTATTTAAAAAAATTTGCATTGTGAAAACACTGTATATAAAATTAAAAATTCATAAATCTATACAACTAATAACAAGATATACGTGTAAAAAATTAAAATTTAAGTATCTTCTCAAAATACCATAAAAAAAAATATATAACACAAATCAGATACAATAAATTTTTTTAAACTTAAATTTCAATAAAGTTATAAATAAGTACATAAATAAATCAGTAAACAAAATTTACAGTGAATGAATTCTGTGACACAGAATGTTTGTATCATTTGCAAAACACACATTTCTTAACTTGTAATTTAAAATGCATATGCATACTACAAAAGGACACATAATGAAAGTCAAATAAGAAAACCCTGCAAATAATTTTACAGTTTAGTATGGAAAATATTACCTTTGTAGTACGTGAAATGAGAATCAATCCAGATGATGGCTGTGGACTAGATATGCTTGATGATGGTAATGGTGACACAGCCATTTTTGGAGAACTATTTACAGGAGTATTTATAGAAGCAGCAGTTGCTATTTAAGAAAAAAAAAAAAAAAAGTTTAGTATATTAGCAAATTAATCTTTTAATCTTTTTTTTCCAAACTTTACTCTTATAAAAACACATAATTTAAAGAATGATATCAGAATATTATACAATAAAACTCTGTGTAACATGAATTCTTACAATATGATTTCACAGTAGCAAGATTGCAGAATGGAGAACACCTGATATAACAAGTACTTATATATTATCTTTTTGACCATGAAAGTTGGCAGAGATCCCACCAAATTTCCATTAAGTAAAGATTCTCATTAAATTCTCAAGGAAACAATGCTTCGTTATTTAACAAACAATCAATATCCCATTAACTTTACTTTTGCCACTTTTTACTATTTTCTTAGAAGCTTTGTTTAGAACACTATGAGTTCACACTTTCCATATACTGTAAAGCCATTCTATTATTATTTTGACAGCCATGTTTAGGTGACCATATTGCATCCAATCATATACACTGTTTTTAATGGTAAGATCACATAACTTACCATAATATTATAACAGGAACAGTAGATAAAAATAATCTACTGTTCCTGTTATAATAATCCATTGTAGAAGATAAGTCCTAAATTGTAACCATTTCTTTTCTTTCAAAATGCAAGAAAAAATGGTACTTATGTATCAGCCCATCAACCGACCAAGTAAGCATTATTTAGCACCAATTATGGATGTTCACTTCTTATAGAATTCCGCAATAACGGCTAGTGACCATTGTTGAAATTCCTACCTACTGTCAATAGGATAATACTGAAGTACAACAAATAAATAAATAAATAAATAAATAAATAAATAAAATAAAATATATATATATATATATATATATATATATATATATATATATATATATATAGCATCCAAAGTAAAAAAGAAAAAATAGCAATCATCAAATAATGAAAGTACCAGAGCTGTGACGTCATTCATGTTTATCCATAATTGGTGCTAAATGGTAGTGCTTGGTGATGCTTTCACTGTCTATAGGATAACACGTAAGGACCCAACATTCCTACAGTACAATTTTATTTGAACACAGTTGGAAGATAGGGACTACATGCTTAATATTTTAAGATAATACAAATCAACTAATTTGAAAATATGACTACACAGTAAACGACATAACAAATTAATTAATTTGAATAACATTTAACAAAAATAAATGCACAGTAAATTAATGAAGAAATTCAATGTACAAATTAACCCAAATAAGCAAAATATCATTAACTGAAATTTCATAGAAGCTCAGGCAAGTTTAGTACAATATAGCTGTTCTAGTGTACACAGTAGAAGTTGAAATCCTTCAAGTGAAAGTTACAAGTACTTAGTCAAAAGACAAAATATGAGTCTCAGAAACAGGTTTCCCCATGCGTCCAATAGGAATGAAATGGGAGCTTATCATTGACAACTCTCAGAAATTCCCAAAATCTTTCCACATAGTAATCGAATGCTTTTACACTGCCACTATTAAATTTTAATTATTTTTAAAAAATACTTATTAAAATAGACTATTAAAATCACATTCTAATAATATTTCACATTTTAAAACACATGTAATTTATGACATTGATTTTTAAAAGATATTAAGAAGCTACAAGACACACAAATATTTATAAATCTTTTTAATTTGAAAACTTCCCAGATATTCTAGCGAATTCATATCGATTGCCTTCTCTTTCAGCATCTTTTCTAACAATAGAAAATTTGTTTCAGTAACCAAACCAATGATGCCACTAGTTTATGCTTCATCTTCTAACTTGTCAATGTCTCAAAAATACAACCTATGAGGTTTTACTTCATTTTGTACAAGTTATAGTCCCAAAAGACCTAACAGATATGAAGCAAATTATTGCCATGTCTGAAAGTAACTACAGCCAGATAAATGTTTAAAACAAACATTTTTTTTTTTTTTTTTTAACAGAACTTAGAACATAAATGCACATTCATACGCCAACAAAATCAACTACAGCTCATAGTGATGGGCAGTCAAATTCAAACTAGAAATGTAGGCTAGTAGTCTAAGACTACACATAATCTAAGCTGACTCAGTAATTCTATCATAGTAACAAATTCAAATGTCAGCAGTGATAATGCAAAGCCGACTAATAACAAATTAGCAGAGCTGGCAGGAACTAATGCAGCATGCAAGCAGAGGCCAGAAACACAGCCTCACAATCCAAAAACCTCAGTTTAAATACTATCTACGATTTGCATTCTGGTGAGGAAACAGAAAAAAGTTATGGTAAAGGCTGAAATATAAACAACTGGTTAATTTGCATAATAATAATGGTACACATCTTTGAAGAATAATTTTCCTTATCTTTACGTATTCAGCCCCCCCCCAATAAGTTTCCTCATCAGTTTCAAATATATTTGAATTTAAATCAAGATATTTTTATTCTGAAAAACTACACGTATTTAGAATTATAGAAGAAGCTCCTAATTTTATTTCTTTAGTAATAAGAACATTGAAAATAAATATGATCACGGCAGGTTACAGAACCAGTATGAATGAATTTTCCGAATTTAGTGATGCACGGAACAACAAAATCTAGAAATGGCAAAACTTTTAGAATTTAAAACCCACAGAGATTGCATCAGATGGCAAAATGCCTAATGCCAGCCCCATGTATGATGCATTGAGGTGTATAAGATGAATCTTTTAAATTGTCAGGTTTCAATTTCTTTATTAGCATCAAATTCCTTTCTATACATGCCTGCCCATGTGACAAGATTAAAAGCACATTTGTGTCTAGTGAAAAGAAAAGGATATAAAGGGAAGATAAACATGTTAACAGAAAGCCTTCTAAAGAAAAACAACTCAAAAAGTGAGAAATTCATGACAAACTTCATGTAAAATACATATTTTATGTGTTAATACCATGAAAAAACTTTTCTGGAATCTTCAAGAATAGTAGGTCTAAAAATCTTGCCTTCAAATTGTTGTAAACTTTTCAAGGTGGTCTAAAAACCAGAAGAAAAACACCGAAGTAAAATCTATGTGCTACTCTTCTGAAAATTTAGCACGTGACTCATCCAAAAAAGAAGCATTTATGACATCTCTATCAACTCTTCTGCTAGTGCCAACCTCATTCATTAGATACATTTCTGTCATCATGAAAGCCATGCAATACTCTGTCAAGTGTGAAGTACATGTTGCGAATGTTACAGGTTTAATGCTAGAAAAAACAAAGGGTTAATACAGCAAAGGAAAAATTTGTAAATAAAGAAAACAATCCTTTAGCATCTATACACAATAGCTGAAAATAGACATACTTTAAAAACTGTATTTCTTTTGATGATCTTTGCCACCATCTCTAGTGTGGATTAGAAAGGTAGTTTTAATTATAAGGAAAATCCATTACGTAGTGTGCATTAAAACTTGACCAGAAAATATTACCAATCCAAGAACACTAATACACCTGATCGATAAAATACAATAAAATTGGAAAGCTCCAAATAAGCATTTTACAACCACTATTTTAGATTTCGTTATAATACAGCTTAATGTTTAAAAGGAGTTCAAAATTAATATTTTTTAACACAAAATATTTTATTCCAATAGGTAAAGTACATATAAATATGTGCTTGTACATATGCATATATATATATATATATTTGAGAAAAAAAAATTTAGGACAGTTTATTTAATTAATTAAAAAATTACCATTTTCCACTTTTTAATATTTAATATATTTTTTAACTTGTTCCATCGATTAGTATTTTACTGTGTTTTATAATTTACATTTTATTCTGCATGTAGCCTAATATATCACCTCATTCAATTTAATTAGTTTTTTTAAAACTGTGTTAAAATTTCTGAAATTACTTAACATATAGTTTTTTTTATTCGAACTTGTAAAAACTAGTGAATATGCATATGTTGGATTTCTCTTAGAGCCACAGCTTTTGGTAACTTTTTGGCGAGCTAACTACAATTTCTCTTCCCATTTCCTTAATTTTGCAGCACATTGCGCAAAATATTTTTGACCAAAATTGGTCTTTTTTGTATAGTTCTTACAACTTTGCTTATAATAATATGTATGTAGTGTATTCGGAAACTAAGTACCATTTCATTCAAACGCCGTCGCAGCGCTATGGTAGGTGTCCCACGCATGCGCACTAGTCTTTCTTGTTCACTGACTTTCAATTGTCGCCATTTTGGTTGCTCTATGTTGTTTTCAGTTTGCTGTGCACATTAAAAATATTTAAGACAATTAGTTCACCCGCTGACTGAGATTCGTGCCGTGATTAAAGTTTTGAACGCGAGGAATGTTAAACCGGCCGAAATTTATCGCCAAGTGACAGAAGTTTACGGTGAATACGCGATAAGTGATGGAATGGTGAGAAAGTGGGTAAGAATGTTTAATGCAGGTCGAACAAATGTCCACGCCGAGGCTCAGAGTGGTCGGCCTTCTGATGTCACCGATGATTTGGTAAGGAAAGTTGATGAAGCAATTCATGAGAACAGACGCTTCACAATGACAACTCTTTCAGAGGCATTTCCACAAATTTCACGTACTATCTTGTTCGAATTTGTGTCTGACTGCTTGAATTATCGCAAACTGTGTTCCCGATGGGTTCCGAAAATGCTCACCGATGTTCACAAAACAAAGCGACTTGGTAGTGCCCTGACATTTCTCACGCGGTACAGTGATGAGGAAGAAAACTTTTTTAACCAAATAGTGACAAGTTCGCAAATAGAGCAGTTCGATCACCCGCCGTACAGCCCGGACTTTGCGCCATCCGACTATCACTTGTTCCTGCACATGAAGCGCGAGCTTGGTGGCAAGTGCTTTGGATCTGACGATGACACGAAAAATGCTGTGGAGTCGTGGTTATCGAAACTGGCGGGAAGTTTCTTTGACGATGGTATACAAAAACTGGTCACCCGTTATGACAAGTGTTTGATCATTGGTGAAAACTATGCTGAAAAATAGTTTAAGACATGTATTTTCATTTACAAATAAAATTGGATTCGAAAAAATTCTTTTACTATTTTTTTTTTCTCAAAACGGTACTTAGTTTCCGAATACGCCTCGTATATACATATATATTTCGTCTAATTACCAGTTCGCTTTACATTTTCTTTTTCAATTAATATATATATATATAATGGTGGCAAAAATTGTGAACACTTTTGAAAATTTTTATGTTTTTGAACTTTGTATGCTTATAGAAAATGTTACGTTTCACAAAATGCAAACTTGTATATATCATTTTAAAGAGAATTTATTACTGAATTCAATACAAAACACAAAATTCAATTATTTGCAACACAAAAAAAGTTTAACAATAATAGTTATCGATATACATTAGATAGTGATGATTGCAGTGAGTTATCAGTACTTAGTAGAGTACCCTTTATTTTTTATCACAGCTTCACATCGAAGTTTCATTGAGCTCACAAGAGTTTTAAGCTCTTCTTTCGTTATTACATGATGGCAGGAAACAATTATAGCCTCAATTAGCTCCCTTTTATTTGATGGGTGCCTCATTCGGACAATAGTTTTCAAACGGTGCCACAAATTTTTGATAGGATTGGGATCAGGACTTTTTCCTGGCCATGACAACAATTTAATGCTCTTTGTACAAAACCACTCTTTCGATATTTTGGTCGTGTGGCAAGGAGCAGAATCCTGCTGAAAAATAAACGAAGCATTGTTGGGAAAGAGATCTCTGATGGAAGGTAGTTTTGGTTCTAGAATAGTGTCAATGTATTCAGTGTCCCATCGATGACATGAAGGCGACCAATACCATCTGCTGACATGCATGACCAAATCATAACACTAACTGGGTTCTTCACAGTTGCTTGAATGCAGTCAGGATGTAACTCTTCTCCTATTCTACGTCTTACATATTTTTGCCCATCACTACCAAATAACGATATCTTAGTTTCATCACACCATATAACTTGTGACCACTGATCATCTGTCCAATTAATGTGTTCCTTTGCGCACTGCAGTCTTTTTTTATCGTTGCTGAAAATTAAGATAAGGCTTTTTTCGTGGAATTCTACATCTCAGTCCAACATGTGTTAATAATCTCCTGATTGTTCTTGAACTGACAGAAACACCAGCATCATTCAGATCACTTGTGATGGTCGCTGATGACATTTTTATATCTTGGAGACATAGCCTTTTTATTCTTCTGTCATCAATAGATATGGTGCACCTTTTCGGCCTTTCCCTTCTTTGTTTTTTATTGAATTTGTCTCCTGATATCATAAACAAAACTTTCGGAATCCAGATGTAGTCACTGAAACACCCACCTGTTTTGCAATTTCAGCATAGGAAAGACCACTTTCTCGTAACACAATAATATTACATCTCTTTCTAGGTGTCCAATCTACTCTTTTATTTGATGTCATTGCTTCTTGACTAAATATTAAAAATTTTTACAAAAATTCCTACTTGTAATTGCAGTGTATAAGAAACAGGTCCTCCTTCTACAGAACAAAGCAAAATAATGAATTGCTTCAAGTGTAAACATGATGTCAGCTTCTACTGCCAGTTACTAACATTTGATTTGTTCTCAGAACAAGAACAGTGATTGGCCAGGAAAGCTAGACATTACAAACCACTTCATAACTGTGTTTTTTATTTATATTAAAGTACATATAACTTTTTTTGTATTGCAAATAATTGAATTTTGTGTTTTGTAATGAATTCAGTAGTAAATTCTCTTTAAAATGATATATACAAGTTTGCATTTTGCGAAACGTAACATTTTCTATAAGCATACAAAGTTCAAAAACATAAAAATTTCCAAAAAGTGTCCACAATTTTGGCCACCACTGTATATATATAATGCTTTTTAAAAAAGTCACAGCTACAATATTTTATAACAGTGTGATTCTTGTTATTTTCTCTCTTTAAGTTTCATTTTACAGTCAATCCAAATGAGGAAAAAATAAGATACAAGAGTCAGTTCACAGAATGAATTTTTATACATATTTTCAGTCTATTCACAGGACATTTACCTGGATTAGTAACACGTAAAAAATAAGTTGGCAAACGTTGGTTAAAAGACTGCACTGGAATGTTGCGTGGCCCTACATTCAACTGCACTGCTACAGCACGTTGTCCAATGAGACCTGATTGCAAAGGTGGGATGAAACTTTGTCGTGTCATCTGCATAGGATTATTCAGAGACGTCTGTGAAATACTTTGTGAAGGTGGAATTATCTGAAGAAAATTGCTGATGGGCACTAATAAGTTTGAGTTATTTGCCAAGGAAGGAAGATGATTGACTTTTGAGACAGTAGATGGTACAGCTGGCATAGAAGCAACTGTAGGGAGAGAAATAATAAGTATATAAAATTTTAAATTAAATGCATTTACAGAAAGATATATTCTAATTACATAACTAAATATTACCCACTTTTTGATCAAAATTAGACAACGTATCTATACTTATGAACTCTATTTTCAGCATATTATTATACAAAGAATATTCTATAATAAACACAAGTTGATACTCCTGTTTAGTTCACATAAAAAAGGGGAAGGAATGCAACTTATAGCACTCATATGTGACTTATAGCAATCAACTATTAATGAACAATTTATATACCCTTTCGTACATCTTTAAAGCATACTCTATATATACTAAATAAAAAAAAAATTATATATATATTACTCAAAATAAGATTTCATTTAAATTCAATGTCGTCACAATCATGCTATTACACTTGTTTAAAAAAATGTCATAAAATTTACAAACCATTGAATCAAAATTTTTGCAAACTGATCTTTAAATTATCAAAATATTGATAAATCACCAAACATAGCAATGCACAACAAAAAGGAGGAAGTTGTTTTTAATGCAATAGGTAGAATGAGTTTAAATAGTAATGTGTCCAAATATACCAAATCAAAATCAAATGTTACAGCAAAATGTAGTAACCAAATGCATGCTAAATGTACACACTTTAAATGCAAACTATTGACCAAATAAACAAAGTGACACTACTTTTAGGGCTTTTATAAAAAATTGCAAATTTCATATAAAGAAAATAATTTCACACAAAAGATCTAAAAGTTAAAGCAGTTTTTGTAAAAATCATGGGGGGGAAAAAAAAAAAAAAAATCATAAAAGTTGGCAGACATACATTAATCCTGGATTTACTTTGACAGAATCCTTTTCTGACAAAAAATTTTTCTTAAATAGCCAACTACTACCAAACCTTTTATTTTATATTTATTGATATATTTTTGCTCAACTTTTCTTTTTTTTTTTTTTTTTTTTCAAAGGAAAGCTCTAAATGTTCCAGGTTTCTTAATGGCATTTGAGCAGATCCAATCAAGGCAGGACCATAAGGTCAAGCTGAAGTAAAAGAATTCCGCTCCCCTACAGCGTTAATAGTAGTTGACAACACGTTTTTAAAAGTTAGGTAAAATCACACATCCCAAACTTTTAACCTGGAATAGCTGTTTCTTGTTGTTTACAACATCAAATTGCAATGGCTCTATTAAAAGCAGCAAGATTTTAGTTCAATATTCATGCAAAATATTAATTCACACTCAGAATGGTAAACAAAGAAGGTGGATGGATGGATCATTTCCAAAATTCTAGGAAATTTTAAGGACTATTCAAATATTATATGCTCCAAAATAATGTGGAAAAGAGAGTATTGGCTAACCTCCTCCATACACACACAGATCCTTTATCTGAATCAAGGAAACAAAAGTACTCTTACTTAATACATGCTTTGTGACCGCAACACTTAAGCATCGCTGTTGATAATCAGGAGTTAATTGTAAACACGACAGTATACAATGACACTGAAGTCTAGCCTTTGCCATTTCTTGTTGCAAGTGATACTACATATCCAGGACATGCAGGGAAATTATTCTGAATGGCTTGTAGTGAAGTTGTCAGTGTACTTACTACAGTTTCCACTATCACACAATCCTTCTGTCATCAAAGGCATGGCTGAATAGCTAACAATGAAGTTATCAGTATACTAATTACAGCCCTCATCAGAGTACAATTTTTATGTAGCAGAAGAAAGAAATGAGAAGCTTAGTACTTCTCCAGCATTTAGCGAGTGGTATTACTAAATGAAGCTGTCATTAAAGTTATTGTCTTCATGGTTGATTACAGATACTCTACTGGAATTACTGGTAACATCAACATCTGACTGTCTCATAATGGGAAAAGCAATCCATTTCCCTGAAGGCAATGACATAACTTCTCTCACACTTGCATGATTAGCTGTACGGTCAGTAGGTGCAATTAGAAGGCATTCTTACTTTCTTATTTGAACAACTCTACCATACAAACAATACAAATCGATGCAGCAACCTTGTTCTCTGCACACACTGGCTCAGCATTTTCTATAATTTTCATGTCTAGCTAAAAAATATTCATTCACATGTCAAATTTTGAGACTCAGTTTTCTAGGTATGCTGTATTTTTAGGTGAAGGGGGAACACACAAAATGTGCGTTTAAAAGTACATACTTTAAACAGTATTAAAGATCTGTACAAACTGAATTCTCTCTTGTTCTTAGCATTTACTGCAATGCAAGTAAAAAAATTTTATTTCTTTACTTACCACATTTTATTTCAACAAAGATTATATAGTCACAGCATTGATATAGAGAAAAACACAACTTTTTCAAGAAAATTAAACAATGAATTCTTTTTTCACTTCCCTACATAACGTAACCTATTTTTGCTTCAACTATGAAAAACTGAGAAAACGAAACTTTTTTATTCACATAATTCCTGAAACTAAACATATATCATTCATTTATATAGCACTAAAATTAAAGAGAAAAAAGCAGTTTATATTTGATTATATGATATTATATTGAAACAAAATGCATAGTCTATTCTATTTAATTAAAATTAAATTATTAATTCTTATTGTTATCATATAATTTATAATAATTAATTTTCACATTTACACATTACAATAAATTTGTAATTCTAATGCACTAAACCAACTAACTTATAATTCTAATATTAATCTGGAAAATATGCACTTTAACATTTTTACACTGATTAAATCAATTCAAAGATAAAAATAACAACAAATTTTATCATTCTTGACTGCAGGGGAAAAAGAAGTCTGTTAATTGCAGTTCTAGATATCTGAAATCCAGCCAAGTGAGGTTCTTTAATTTATGATATATTTATCAGAATATGTTCTATACAAAACATAAAAGGTTTTCTTTAGATCCCACACTTGTTTGTTGGTTTGATACAATATAAGCTGATAGTATTTACTTTCTTCATTTCTCTTCTCTAATTTTTTTAAATTGCATTTTCAGAGGTCATCATTTGATTTTTGAAACCCATAATTTTTTTTAAATTTATATTGTAATGCAAATATTAATTTAAAAATTGTTTCCTTTCATTACACTAAATCATCAATACTTAGCAATTAATCTAGTCAAAGTTAAACAGCACTTACAAAGTTCAAAACTGAAAACAGGCACATTTGTTGAAAGTGGATGTGCTGGCTGAATCATCTAACTGAGACAATTTTTTTGTACTTCTAAAAAAATAGGAAATTCTCCCCCCCCCCAAAAGAAAATTTCATGTCACAAATTACAGCAGTTTTCATAAAAATCATAAAAGCTGGCAAATTTGCACTTTTCTCAGTGTTTTAGTACACAGCTGTAGCAGATAAAACTCTTTGCATAAATAAGATGCCCCTTTGCAGTTTTAAACTGTTCTAACAACCAAATATTTAAAAAAATTTTCAAGAGTCCTATTCATGTTTTTTATCAGTATTTTTGAAGAATTTCCAAAGAGCATAGAACAGTGTTAAACAGAGCTGAATACAATTATTAACTGATTAAACATTGGCTTAATCATCATGTTCTACAAATGTCTACAGTAAATTAAGATATTTCAAATTTAAAAAAAAAAAAAAAAAAAAGTGGGGGACAAATGAAAAATCAAAAAATCTGAAAGGTTTTAGTTTCTAAATTATGTCCAAATGGGCTTTAACGTTTTGTGTGTCACCATTATTTATTAAATATCATATTTTTCACACTGAAACCATAAAATTCAGTTCAACAGCAGTATTGCAAATTAATTTTTAAATCAGCATATCATTAGAATTTCCGATACAGAGTTTCGCACGATAGAGATATAATTTCTGCCCCCCCCCTGTACAGCGTTGCCATTGCTCATTTTTAAATCATTTAGTTTCTTAATCAAAATTTCGTTGAAGAGTTACAAAATCTGAAATAGATAATAAAACAAATTTCAAATTCAAATTAGGGTTTCCACATGCCCATATTCTATGGAAAATTACGTTATTCAAATGTTGATGGCTCTAGGTACTGTTGTTTGATCACAATGCGAGAAACGTACATCAAGTTATGCAGATTCTTCATTATTTAATTTCTTTTACTATAAGACAGAGCGATAATATATGGTGGCAACAATTTAAAAAGTGATACAGCCTTTTAAAGTTTTCAACGTGAAATGCCAAAACAAAATTAATAATCCTTTAGGGCATATTGCCCCTTTGGACTAAAAATAGGAAAAATTATGCTGAAAAAGTCACTAAAGGTAGGAGAAAATAATCAGTACAATTTAAGTTTCATAAATTCAATAAATTTCATTTATTTCTGGGAAACAGCTTCCTTAATAAAGGCTAAAATTTAAAAACCAAGAGACTCAATGATCTACTCTGAAATTAGGAGACCTGATGGAAAAAATGGAGTCTCTCGGTGAAATTTGAAGAGCAGGCAGGTATAAAAATGCACAAAGGTATATTTTTCATAACTTAAAAATAAATACAAAAGTATAATACAGTTTACTGTACATAAAGAAAAACTTAATCCTAGATTGGATCCTACAATGGATGAAGTTTGTTGGTTCATTTGATTGAGAGAAAGCACACAGAAACTATCTGGCCAAGAGGGGATGCCTCTGTGAAGGATTTTCTACAGGAAACTAGCTCTAAATATGTTATGCATGGGAAAAAACCACAAAAACTATACATACAATATATACTAGAATTAGAAAATGAGTCTAACTAAAAGTGTTCAGCACTTTTAAACAACTGGTCACTGGTGGGCAGATGTAGGCTGATATACATAATAAAATATTACCAGCAAAGCATTTTGAAGCAACAAATGAACAGACAGTTAAAAAGGGAGTTTGCATCATAACATATTTTATTTAAATGGTCTAATTACAAAATCCACTACTGTCGAAAGCATTTCAGATTTTGGAATATTTTGGAAAGTTGTCATTAAAATATTTTGGAAAATAGTTGCAGACTGAACCGGTTTATTAAAAAAAATATAGCTCTATATATTTCCAAACATGCAATAATCTGAGAGAGCACATAACCAGCAAACATGTTTAATAAACACAATTAAAAAATGAAGCTTTGAATATTTTAATTCACAATTTTGTATCTTCAGAGAATCTCAACTGTTTTAAAAACAACTTGATTTCATTAAAATAAATCTATGCTTAAAATTACATTAAATGAATAATTTTAGCATGTCTTCTTCCCTCTGATCTGAATCAGGTCTGATTCATAAGTTCATTTGCCTTCATATCTTCCAATACCAAATTATATCTCTTCAGCAGATTTTCATGCACCCAGGCAAACACAAGTTGATGTTGCACAGCAGATTCTTTGTTTTTACATTTGACACAAGTTGGAAAAATTTTTTTTACCACAGGAATATCTGAGGGTCCTTAAATTGTCCTGAAGTCAAGCGAGCCAAAGCCGTTTGGTCCTTCCTATCGTCCATGAAACCAATAGCAGCACCAGGACTTGTACTATGATGCTTGAGTGTATTGGTAGCTGTCTCCAGGAATCATTAAAGAACTTCGTCTGCAGTACAGTTCAAGTTAGGTCAAAGGTTCAGCATAAACCTGAGGCTTGGAAGTACCCTCTTTTGCTAGTCTATTAGCTATATTATTATATTTTAGATTTATTTTTTAGCATGTACAAACATAAAGAGAAAGGAATTTCCTAATTATTGAGAAATTAAATTATTTCTCCCAGCTTTAACCTTATCAGTACTTCTACAGTGTTTACCATTGTAATAACTTACTTACATCTTCTATTATCGGTGGTTCTTGTGTTCTATTGGCCAAACAAAGACACTTTCCTTTAACTAAATCTATTTAATGAAGAGAAGACTAAGTACAAATATTATATAGCACAGATTACAGGATAACTGGTTTATACTTCTTTTAACCACTCTCATCTACCTCTCAACCCTCTCTGCTGAAAACTCTTAATTAGCTAAACATACGGACGGCGCAGCGCCCTCTATCTCTTTTTTATATAACCATAAAATATCATAAAAATATCACAAAAAAATTAAAAATTTCTGTATGCTAACTTTCCAACTGAAAACGTAAACAGCCACAAAAACTTTAAACTGAATTAATTTATAAGAAAAATTATTCTCCTAATGACACAAAATTACATAAGCCACTAATAAAATCATGATGTTAAAATGATAACTAAATATAATTACCAGTACTGGAAACAGATGCTGATTTCTGAGCTGATGCTGAAGATTCCTCCCTAGTTAAGTCAATACACTGATTAGAATTAGTGACTGATTTGGGTTTATTAGTAGAGAAAACAACTACAGGTTGTGAGAAACCAGAAGACTGCAAAGGATTTGATGTATTCACCACCGGTACTAGTTTATTTCCAGTCTAGATTGTGATACAGTAAAATATAAACACTCAGTTAGCACAGCACTAAAAAATAAATAAAATGTTAACACACAAAATATAAAGGTAAATAATTATAAAATAAAATATCTTCAAATACATAACAAAAGTAATTACTTTAGAAAAACGTTGGGTAACCTCTGTAATGTTTGACTCAGTATCTTTGATCCAAAAATGCAAAGCTGAGTTCTGACGAACATAGAGGTCCATTTAATTTTGAAGAATCAGATTTAGAGTTGTGCACAAACCTTCAAATAATCCATACTATAACATGCAGTAGTCCACTACTTCACTGAAGTCATTAATGTCCAATAACGACAGATGTGAATTTCTAGCACCTGGACCAGTTACCATTGAATTAATCACTGCAGTCCATCACTCGTTCAGTATAATAACTTCATCACAGTATCCTGTCATAATAGCCCTACACTAAACAGCCCCAAAGTGATAGCTAAACCTAGTTACATAATTACATAAAATTAATAATATTAAAATACATTTGTAAATATTAGTAAAGAAATTAATTTTGACAGTTGAAAATATTTATTAAAAAATGCATTTTAAAAATTATATGGACATACCAATAGAAATTCTAAATGTCATTTGGTAATTCTCTACAAGACTTTAAGGTTTCTGTTCCTTACCATATTCTTTACAAAAATTACATTTCAAGGTTATGTGAAATACTAAGAAGCAAGTCTACATGTTCCATTATTTGCATAATTTTCCACTAATGCTTGCAGATATCAATTTAGTTGCACATACTTAGTTTTGCTAGTGCCTATGTTGTGAATACTTGCAGCTAGTTGTGTTAACCGGGTTTCCACCATATCCTGCTTCTTTCGGAAATGATCAACGAGTTTGTAAACAGATTAATGATGGCAATCTACAGTGCTAGAATGCCTTATGCCTCCCTTCTACCGAATTATTTGTCCTCAGAAGACCACTGATGACATGCTCATGAACATTCCCCATATTTATTGCAAACTGTGGTTGTGCTTGCTGGTTGCATCATATTCGTCCTACATTTGTATTTTCCCAGTAATTGATTATGGGGTCAAGTTCATTTGGGCAAATTTCAATTAATTTTTCAAATACTCTGATAACATCAGGCACTTGTACAAAACTCAACAATAACATTTTTACAAAAACATACACATTTGCATTATTTACATAAGCTTCCGCCAAATTCAGTTCTTGCACTTCTTGCCATAAGCACTGTCCCAAATCAAACAAACACATGAAATGTAATTTTGTACGTAGAGAATTGCCAAACTGCATTTAGAATTTCTATTAATATGTTCATATACAATTTTTAAAATGTGTTGTATAGTAAATATAGTCAACTGTCAAGATTCATTTTTTACTAATATTTACAAATATATTTTAATATAATTAATTTTATATAATTATATAACTAGGCTTAGCTATTGCTTTGGGGCTATTTTGTTGAGGTTATCTGGTAAAGGCCATTTAGTTTGTAGTTATTTTGTCAGAGCAAATTTGTTGGGGCTGTTTAGTCATGGGCTATTTTGAGGGGCCATGCTTGAACAGGCGACAACTAAAGTGATCTAGATAACCAGGCAGGGCCTGACCACCTTAGGGAACTGGTCAGAATCCTCTTACCAAATTCTCCTCTTATAGCAAAGTCCACAGGTTTGTCGGAGCCACTGCAATGGTTCCAAAACTCCAGTAGAATCAGTTACTGTACTTGAGCTACTCCGTTGGCTACAAATGGTTTGAATCGTTTAGATGGTCCTATTAACCAA
Organism: Stegodyphus dumicola; assembly: GCF_044657685.1. Lineage (NCBI taxonomy): Eukaryota > Metazoa > Arthropoda > Arachnida > Araneae > Eresidae > Stegodyphus > Stegodyphus dumicola. The sequence continues at coordinate 34,377,938 of NC_140777.1, read as the reverse complement.
AGAAGGAAGATTAGAGAGTTGCTCCATAAGAAAATTTGTTTCGTAAAATCAGAGAAGAGACCTTGTAATTAATTTCCTAAACGTGCAGCAAGGGGGGAGCACCATCCCCTTCGTGACGGGTGTATCATATATGCATTAGCACTTAACCCTCTTATGCTATGACATGCTGCTTAGCATCTCGTAGAGCAACTCACCCTGAAGATGGTGTGTTGTTGCAGTAGTACAACCTCACAAGACAATGTATTTTGCATCACTAACTTAAACGTTTTTTTAATCAATTGTTTTGATTATTTCTGTAATAGTATCTAACAATAATATAATCATTAATATAGAATATCAAGAGATTCTGAGAAAAATTTAATTAAAATCTAAATGTAAATAACATATTTTTATCTTGATGAAATGTGGTAAAACTTATGTAAATCTATATCTAAACATACGTAAAAATAATAAAATATATGATTAAATATTATATTATAAATGATTCAGAAAGGAAACAGTGTGTGATAATTTAGCCGCTATCATTTCATGAGTTACACATCTTCAGTTAGAACTTTTTAATTATTCCCAGCGAAATAATTAATCCTAAGAATCCCCTCATTTTAGGCACATCTTTTCACTTACCTTTTGTTCATTGAAATTAATTATTAGTTTCTTCAACTATTACATTCATTAGATTATAAAAAAAAAAAAATGGTGAAAAAAATCAGTTTCATTCACATAACTTTGAATTCAGTTTACTTCTGCAATTCCCATCACAAGGTTCAAAATTCCCATCACAAAGTCACAAGGTTTCAATTACTTAACAGATCGAGTTCATGATGAAGTAGCCACTGTACTGCTGGATTATGAGGTGAAAGCAAAACAAACTTCTAATTCGGTCTCTGACAAAATTTTGGTATCAAAATTTTTATTCTAAAAATCTAGAATCTTCGGTGTCAAAATATACACTCATAAGATTTACAATTTGAATATACTCTTTTTCTGTTGAAACTTACATCTTCTATCTAAAGCAGATGCAAAGTGAATACAAACTATTTATACAACACTGCTATACTCCCAAACTTCCCATATATATATATATGTAAGATAAAACAAAATATGACAGCTGTTTCAAAAAAATATTTGGCGACCTCAAAATTAACATTCTAAATTTGGTAATCTACCCCTAAATTCATCTCTTCTCACAGGTTCCAGATTTTTATATCTTACATAATGTTTTAATGCAGATACCACTTGTCCAATCAAATTAATTGTACACCAAAACTCTGAACTGAAACTTCTCTGACTCCCACCCTTCTTCCTCTGAAGTTCTATGATACTTTCCCCTTTTCCACCTAAGCTCCCCTGCCAGCAAGATGCTTTTTATGTATGCTGCTGCTGCTTACTTGCTTAAAACGACGTCGTACTTCAAAATGCAACTTCTGTATTCAAACATAATTAGGAAACATCTTGTCTGAAAAAAGGATGATTTGATATACGTAACAAAAAAAAAAAAAAAAAAAGATTGTGATTTTTCAAGATATACTGTGCTAAATTGTGTCATCATTCTCTTTCCACTCTGCCGCCTTCCAGCCACTACGGTCTTCTCGGTCATCTACACAGTATCGTAAGCTGTTAAAGTTCCAGTGTCATCATCTATGCATTTTAAAATAATAACTGTGATGATACGGTAGGCATTTCTGTAGCAAAGTGGTAAGGCTGAATCCAATGATGACACAAAAATTATTTATCATTTAATTACACATCTTTATTCCATTCGAATGGCAGATTTCAGATTAACTTCTCCAAATTACGTATTCCATAATGATCTAACCTAAGTACGATGAAATTTATGCTTTCTGCGTTATCAATATTTCTAACAAAGGAAAGATGGCATAAGCAGCAGCGAGGTGCATAGCGCAATTGGAGAGGGAGCTTCTTCTGCTATCTTTCCTTTGTTAGAAATATTGATGATGCAGAAAGCATAAAATTTCATCGTACTTAGTTTAAATCATTATGGAATATATAATTTGGAGAAGTTAATCTCAAATCTGCCATTCGAATGGAATAAAGATGTGCAATTAAAAGATAAATCATTTTTGTGTCATCATTGGATTCAGTCTTACTACTCTGCTACAGAAATGCCTGCTGTATCATTATATATATACAAAAGCATCAGAAACTCTTTACTGTTTATATCATGTGAAACTCCAAGTGTTGGTCAGCTGGGTTTTATTTACATAATATCATCTGCTTGTACATCTAAACAAATCACCACATTTAGAAAGTACTTCATGGACACAGCATGTGTTCAAATAAGCTAATTGTAGTGGACATGCGGCAACACCTAGCGATTTAAAAAAATACTAAAAGAACATGTACATTTAAAAGTGCATATATGACACACCCATCTAGAAGATCAATGCAAGTGCCAATGCACCAGTGCATCACCTGGCTGAAAAAAGTTTTCAGTCGAGCAACATGTCATTGTGAAGGGGTTAACTCTAATCCTGAAAGAGTCAATGTTTTTAAAGGAGTAACCTTGCTTTTGGATATAGTAAAGCTCACTTCAATTTGGCCATTGCAATTCATTTACCTTAGGAAAGCAACAGCCCCATATGCTGTTACGTTCCTAAGGTAAACTTCATTTTCAAAAAGTTTTCTTTTAAGAGATACTAATTCAAGTTCACAAAGTTCAGAACACCAAGCTCTCCATTTATTCTGTAAGTCACCGGGCAAATCTTCGTCCAATTTTAGACCATATTCCCACATCTATCAAAGGCAGAATTTTCACTGTGATTACAACAAAGGGGACTAATCATTCCGCATGGATCATATATCTTTGAAATACCAGGTAACCAAGAAAGTTTGTATGGTTTTTAGAACAGTTACTTTTGGTGTGTTAGTGTGGTCAAATTGACTCTGATGACACCATATGTTTACACTCCTTTCAAACCTTATTCAGTAGAAAGTTGTTTAGTGCATTGCATGTTTCGCTATTGGTTTTGTAGGAAATGCTTCAAACAGCATATTATTGGAAAAGGTGATTTTGAGGCCTGTTTTGCTTTACTTGTACAAATTAGGAAAGAAAGCTACAGATTCTGTTTAAAAACATGCTCCATGCTTGGAGAGACATCAGTGAGTGAACAGACTGCTCAAAAGTGGTTCAGCCTATTTTCTTCTTGAAATGAGAGCCTTGAAGACAAGCCTCATGTTAATTTTAATTGTCCATCCACCCTTGACAAAATCCAGCTGGAGGAGGAAATCAAGCAGAATCCTCATCAAACCTGGCAGGAGCTTACACACAAGTTTGAAGTATCTGATGAAACCATTCAATCCCATCTTCACAACCTTGGGATGATATGGAAACTAAACAAATGGGCTGTTCGCATCCTGTCCAAGGAGAACCAGCTCCAATGGTTGAACATCTGCTTGTCTTTGCTATTGTGCCATAATACAGTCTTGCTCCAGGGCCAAATCTTGACATGTGATGAAAAATGGATCATGTATGAATAATCTTAAAATGAAACATCATTGGCAGACTTCTGGTTCGGTCTCATTGCCTGCTAAACCAGGCGTTCATTAAAAGAAAGCAATACTGTGTGCTTGGTGGATTAGTCCTGGATTCTGCCTCCACCACCCTACTCCTCATCACCCCATCTGAATATTACCTTGTTTGGGTCATGGAACAGCTGGAACCTGTAGGACCTGTGGGAACAACAGTTACGAAAACACAATGATGTTAGAAAAGCTGTATCACAATTTTTTTACTCCAGAAAAAAAGGACTTTTTTCAAAATGGACATTTATAAGCTTGTGTCTCATTGGGAACAAGCTGTAACTGAAGCTAATGGTGAAATGGGTGTTTTAAGATTTTCGTGGCCTAATTTTGGGAGTGCCAAAAAGTGCACACACTTTCTTGGTTACTCGATAACTCTTAAAATGTGTCGCTTGGTGATTCTAGCATAAATGGAATCCCCAACATATCTCAAATCTAATTTCATTTTATTATCAATTTTAAGAAAGAGACTGTTTGGAGGTGGTCCTGGTATGCTTATATGGGGAGGAATTATGTTGCATGAATGGACAAAGCTGTACATTTTTCATAAGAGGATCATTTACTAAAGATCATTAAGGTGATGAAGTTATCCTTCCTCATGTGCAACTTTTTTGGGATGCTATTGTCCTGAAATTGCTTTTGTAGATGACAATGGATGCCCACACAGCAGTCATGCTGTTAAGGAGCAATCTAAAGTGAAGATGTACATAGAACGGATTTGCCAATATGCTAACCTGATTTAAATCTCATTGAACATGAATGGCATACCTTCGGAACAACATCAGACAACTGAAACAGATGCTGCTTGAAGAATGGGAATTCTTATCCCAAGAACTGTTAAATAATCTAATGTTAGGTATCAGCAGATGGTGCAATGCAACGACTGCAGTTAGGAGAGATCAGATCCCTTACTAAGGCACTTTGGTTTTAAGTGAAATGACACATTGTTTACCTTATATTTCGATTGTACGAGGGCTATCCAGAAAGTAGATTACGTTTTGGAATAAAAAAATAAACAAAGTATAGGAAACAAATTTTATTATATACAGATGAAAGCCACACTCAAATACTACTTTTCTACATAGTCACCATACAAATTAAGGCATTTATCGTAGCGATGTACGAGCTTGGAAATTCCTTCGTCGAAAAATTCGGCCGCCTGCGCCTTCAACCACTTCGTTACCTCTTCTTGCAGCTGTGCGTCGTCATCAAAACGCTGCATAGCCAGCCACTTCTTCATTGCTGGGAATAGGTGGAAGTCGCTCGGTGCCAGGTCGGGACTGTACGGCGGATGAGGAAACAACTCCCACTTAAAAGATTCAAGAACTTTACGAGTGACATTTGCCGTGTGGGGCCGGGCGTTGTCGTGAATCAACAAGATCTTAGAGCTCAACATTCCTCTGCGCTTGTTTTGAATTGCTCTTCTGAGTTTTTGGAGAGTTTGGCAATACCTTTGAGAGTTTATTGTAGTGCCTCTTTCCAGGAAGTCCACTAAAATTACACCTTTTCTGTCCCAAAAAACAGTCGCCATCATCTTCCTTGCCGACATTGTTTGCATGCATTTCTTGGGTTTTTGGGGAGAACTTGCGTGCCCCCACTGCATTGATTGCAATTTCGTTTCACAGTTCACATGTTTCACCCATGTTTCGTCACCAGTAACGATGCGATCGAGTAAAGAGTCACCATCCTTATGGTAAGCGTCCAAAAAGTTCAACGCTGCAGCCATTCGCTGATTTTTGTGGTCCTCTGTCAAGATTTTTGGAATCCATCTTGCACAAAACTTGTGGTAACCAAGCTTTTCGCTGATGATTTCGTGCAACAAACTTCGCGAAATTTGTGGAAAACTCAAAGAAAGTTCCGTTATTGTGAAATTTCGATTTTCACGGACTTTAGCATCGACTTTTTCGAGAAGTTCGGCGGTCACTATGCTGGGTCTCCCACTTCGATCTTCGTCGTGAACATTGGTTCGGCCATTTTGAAATCTTATGACCCACTGACGCACTCCACCTTCAGTGATAATGTTGTCCCCATACACTTCACGAAGCTGCCGATAGATTTCTATCGGTTTACAATTTTTTGCAGTCAGAAACCTTATTACTGAGCGCACCTCGAAGCTCGCGGGATTTTCAATTAATGCAGACATTTCAAACCGTCACAGTATCTGAATGGAGCACAGCACGAACCTCTCACTAGCACGGCTAGATGCAGACTGAGCTGCGCAACGCTCTGACCCCAAGATGGCCGCGCTAGCCCCGCCCCTAGCGGACACAGACAGAAACGTAATCTACTTCCTGGATGGCCCTCGTATGAACCAAATTATGCCAAAATGCCAAATTTTGTAATAATCACATAAGTAGTTTATAAAAAATTAGCTGTCAAAATTTCAACTCCTCAATGTTAATTGAATTTGATATATACTTATTAAAATCTCTTTTCTTATTAAACTTATCTGATTCCTTCTTTTGCAGTTCAAAATTTAGGTTAAATCAAAAATAAATTTGCAGACATTTTCTCACTTTTTTAATTTGTATTTTTCAGTAATTTTAATAAATTATTCAAAAAATTTTTAATTATAACCTATAAAATTTATACCATCACCTTAAAAGAGATGTATTTGCATACCTGCCAAAAAAATTCGCGTTTTTTATTTAAAATTTCCCAAGATATACATGAATTCATACACTGGTGCACTTTTAATTTATACACTGGAGGATTTTGAAATTTGGCATATTTGTTACAAGTGATAATTATGAAAATAAGGTTTATAGCTTTGTTAAAATTATTTGAAAGAAAGAGCAATGAACCTTTTAATAAACTTTATAATAAACACAGCTCCTTCAGTTTCATCATTACATCCAATTCAATTAAAACACATATTTGTTCATTATTTGTTATTAGAAACTTTATTATTCCTTTTAGAAAAAAATTTCAATTTCATTTTATTAACTAGAGTGCACTGTAGTGCAGAAATATGCCTAAATTACAATATAATTATTTTCAACTAATAATTGTATCGCCATTAGCAAAAATTATGCATTACTATCAACATAGGTTTAAACCAAATACTTAATTGCCTATTGAAGCTTCAAAACGTATTTCCGAACTTCACTTTTTCTCGGCGTTACCGAATTTGCCCTTGGCGACCTAGAGTCGAAATGGAGCCAACAGATTTCCCGCAAAATCGATAACAGACCCTCTGCAGAAATAAACTCATAATCCCGATATCACATACATATATGCAAAAGAGAATAAACTCTGCAGAAGGTGATAAAAAATTAATTTATGGCTTAATTGAAACAAACACAGAAATTGAGCTAAGCAAAACCGTGTAGAAACAAATTGAAATGATAACAAAACTTAATTTTCATGTGAATTTTCAGCGCTGACTCTCCCATTCTAGAGATTTCAATTTGTTTCAGACAAAGACCACATTTAAGGATTGCCATCCATCAATACCCAGTCTTTGTAGTCAGCTTGATGAAGCCACAGTTTATTGAAAATGCACTTTCCAGGCATCTCATTCCTATTGGCGTCGGAAGGGTTGTGGCCTTCCAGGTTGGAATTGCTCTAATTTTGGCAAATATTTTCAGAATCCCCCCTTTTTTTTTCTCGAGCACCTTCATCATCACTTTCGCCTCTTAAAGAACTTCCGGTTTCACACTTTCGTCACAATCTGCCTAAATTTATGGATAACACCTGTTTCAAAAGATTGGGTGAATAGCCAATCAGACACCGATACTTTCGTTCGGGTAGCTAATTTTTTTTTTTTTTTTTTTATCGTTTGCAACGCAAATCCGCCAACAGATTGGTTAAGAGCCATGTAATTTTAATTCCATATTCATGAGAAATCGTAACTCACACTTAGAATGGCAATCATTACAAATGATAAGAAATGTCAAATGAGCAAAATTAAGGACCGTTTATTCATTTTGGCCAAAATTAAGGACTTTTAAGGACCAAAAACCATTTTTGAAAAAATTAAGGACTTTTAAGGACCGTACGAACCCTGGAAAATATGTAAATTCATGTATATCTTAGAAAATTTTGAATAAAAAAGTCTAATTTTTTGCAGGTATTCTTAGAAATACACCTACTTAAAGATTTTTTGTAAAAATTTTATAGATTATAATTTAAACTTTTTTTTGAAAATTTTATAAAAATTATTTAAAAATAGAAATTAAAAAAATAAAACACAAAAAATGGGTAAATTTTATTTGGAATGAACCTAAATTTTGAAATGTGAAAGGAAAAATCAAAAAAGTTTAATAAAAAAGAGATATTAATTATTACTTGCCAAATTCAATTAACAAATATAGGAGCTAAAATTTTGAGAGCTAATATTTTAAAAACTACTCGTATGATTTTTACAAAACTCGGCATTGTGCCATAATTTGAGTCGTAGAATGGAAAAACATTGGTATGTTATTTCAGAAAAAGTCTGATTTTGTGTCAAAATACCTATGTTAGAATAGTGCTATATATAAATCTAATATATATCCTAAACCGCACTTTCGTGATATGAAAAATGCAATTTGAATTTTGTCAATCGGCCCAGTAGAACGGGAGATATAGCACTGCTGCCCCTTTTTTTTTATCAGTGTACATTATGGCAATTCACAAATCCATCATCACTTTCAAGAGTATTATAAAAACACACTTTCTGTTGATGGAAAACAGGCCTCCTTAGCCAACAGGACAGCAGTAGCACTTCCTATGATCTATGCCACAGAGAATGGTTAAATTCACATAACATGTAGAGAAAAAACGTGATGTAGTAGAAGAAAACTAACTACAGTTTTGAAATCAGCAGCCTATTAAACTATAAAACAACTCAAAAATCGAACTCAACAGAAATTATGTTACAAATTGCTCCCCAGTATTATATAACTAAAGAAATATTTTTAATATTGTGAAATATATAATTATTAAAAAAAAAACAAATTCCTAAGCAAAACTCTATATATTAACCCCTTTATAAGTTCACCCTTATGATTACTTTCTGAAAAATATTTCAGAAAATTCACTCTTCTTACTTAAAGAATTTCATATATCACACCACTGAATAATTGGAAGTATAAAACATAATATATTTTCAGCACTAAAAAAAGAGAAAAAAAAAATAATAAATGAGATTTACTTACAATACTAACATTTGGTAAAACAGAAACATATCTTTGAGGAACAGATACAGGAGCTAAAGGTCTATTAGTCTGACTAATTATCCTGGGTGACCTCTTAGACAATGCCTAAAAAATAAATTTAGCCATAATGAGCATACTATTCCTAAAAGTACTAAAGTAAGAAAAATTATTTAAAGAAATGAGATGTAAATTAGAATTTATTAAAATAAGTGAGATACAGGTCATTTTAATCTTTCCTAATTCACAAAGAATATTTCTTATTTAAAATAATCAGTGTTTCAGAGCACATATACCAACAATCAGAAAATATGTCAAAAATTAAAAGAAAAAATGAGTAAATTATTCGAGAAAAATACTATGGACAAAAAGAATTTGATAACTATGTGCCTTATGAAATAATAAAAAATAAAAATATTCTGTATATATGAAAGTTCTACTGATTTTGTTCATGCAAGTTCAATATGATTCACATCACAGAAAAAAGGAGTGATGACAGAAATTTTTTCGAATAAAATGTGAAATAATATTTATAAAAGCATTCAGTTCCTCTAAATAAAACATAGAATTTACGAAAACATAAAAGTGATCAGAAAGAGCTCCAGTCTTCCAACAAATCTTTCTTTAATATGATGTATGACAGAAATACAAACCTCAATGCAGAATTTACCACACTGTAGATCAAGTCTTGTGAAATTGCATGACATTCTTTAGGAACTGCCCTTTTCAAATACTGGAGTGCCTAGGAAGACATTTGGCAAACTACAATTTAGTGGCATATGGCATGCTAGATTGTGTTCAAATGTGGTGAGTAAGCGAGCCAATCTATTCAAGTGATATCTTTTGTTTCTGATCCTTCTAACACTGAGATGCAGTATCTGATGATTGTTTTGCAATGAACAAAGCGCGCTTGTCACATTTTGCCTCTTCTCTCAAAAAGGTTGATATATTTATAGAAGTTGAATATTTAGCCACAGAGGAGCAAGGTGCTTGATTATTGTATGTTGTAGGAGTGATGTACTGCACCAACTAAAATTGTATGTCTTATGTTATTTTAATAAATATTTTGTTTCGTCTTGTCGAACGGTACCTTCTTAACCACGAAGACATTACAGGGTTCGTACACATTTCCTTACATGAAAATTAAGGACTTTTAAGGACCATCAAAGAAAAAATTAAGGACCTATCAGCAAACAAAAAAATGAATAGAATAAAGCAATTATCCATACAACCGACTTCATGCTTGTAATTTCACTTTAAGAAACTAACAGAAGTGTGTATTATGCACTATTATTAAATTCAATTTAATACTTACCATAAAACAATTTTGAAAATTAAACTAACTCCCTACAAGTTATGAAGTAGATAATATTAAATTAGGAACATAATTTCTTGAAAAACATGTATAAGTGTATTTTACACTAACAACAGTCACTATTTTAGAGATTTACATGATTATTATTTAACTTACTTGATATTTATTTAAACACAGTCAACTACTATTATAATCACAATGTAAGAATATTTTGCAGATTAAAATATCTGATTTGTAAACATACAATTTATTTCCTTGGTTTTTTGAAAGATATTAGAATAATAAACTGTACAATAAAAGATACAAAACATCTGTGCTTCTTTTAAATCTGAAATCTTTTCAGATATTTTAACATCTAATTTATTTATGTCTATTTCCTTTTCTTTAACTATTCTTCTAAGTTCATTTGCTTTGATAAACAAATCAATGTTCCTGCTGGTCTCAGCTTCATCTGCTAAAGCATCTACTTCTTCATTAATATCTTAAATGTCCCTTTGAAGAAATTTTTTCTTCTGCTTCATATAATCAATTTCTTCCTCAATAATATTTCTTTTCCTCTTTGAATTTTCAGATTTAGTTAAAGATTTTTGTTCTTCTACATATTGAACTTCTAAATAACGAACTCCACTTCTTGCAGAAGCTGCTGCTGATCTCATTTCTTTATTAATTTCGATATTAAGAACACCTCCAGAAAATCTTATGTAATCAAATACTGTGCGTTGAAAAATGTATGATGAGTCACTTAAATTTTCAATTTCAATTGCTTTACAGAGAAGCTACTTTCCACAGAGGCCTGTTCATTTGACAAGACAAGAATACTTGTCACAGTGAATACTTGAATAGTGAAAATATACATTTTTTACTATATATATAATTTATTTCCTAAACAATATTGATTAATTGATTATATTATCTTTTAAGTTTAATTAAAGTAGAATTATTTTAAAAGAGTGAATCCATACTGGCAAGTTATATTTTGAACATATATATATACAGTACAAAGTCCGAGATCCGGACATCCAATATCTGGAATGATCTAAAATCTGGACCTCAAAGCCACCACCAACCAATTTTTTAGGGCTTTTTTAAAGGGAAGGGGTATGCTTTACGCACGAGCATTAGTTTTTTTCCTCATCATAAAAAAACATGTCGGAAATCCCAATTCTTAATCTCAGTTTGGCGCTAAATAAAATATCTTATTACTGAAGAAATAATTATTTTAGCATAAATGTGTGATTAGTAACTTGACTCCATAGCTGCGTATCTGCTTGGCATAATCTCAAACCGAAACATTTGTTAATTTTACACCAACTAATATTTTATATCCTTGATGCCGAAATCGTGAATCATTATTTATTGTATTTTGCTTTCATCACCGCACGTTAATCAACGGATGACAACTTGAGTGATGAATCATGCAGCGATGCCAAATAACAGAGTATTATCCGATTACAGATTTAAGTTTAATGCGCTAAAATGTTGACAAGGGGAGATTTAGTAGAGATTTCTTTCCTTATGCTAAAAATAGACTTTGTTAATGATACTCATAGGACAAACGATTATATTTAGTGCTATTTGAATTAAGAATAACTGATTTGTTATTCACATAAAGCCAGAACCAGCGCCAGAGCTCGCATGGCCGCACCAGGCGGCAGAATTTAGCGAAGTTAAACAGAATTTTTTCATTGCGATGACAATGCCCAATCATCAATCAATTAACGGAGGACGAAATCTGTAGTATGGTTCTAAATCCAGAAAATACAGCTACCGATAGTGAAGAAAGTAACAGAGAGGTTACTGAACGAGAAAAAATTTTGATTGACAAGTTATTCGGAATTCTCGACACATACACGACTTGAACAATGGAACTTAATAACTGAACAAGAAATTATATGTCTATAGTATTAGTCTAAAGTATTAGCAGAGAAAACAAATCAAACAACTCACATTGAAAGAAATGTTTAATAAAGTAAATATATAAATATTAAGCTCTTTTCTTTGGTAAATTTTGATACCCTTTAAATCATAAATGCTTCATTATTTCATAAATCACGATTTCATATTTTCAATTTTATAATTTCTACGTGCCATCTTAGTAGATTTAAAATGATCTAATATCCGGAAAAATCTCAAATCTGGGATCACCGAAGTCCCGACGAGTCCAGACCTCGGACTTTGTACTGTATAAATATATATATATATAATACAGAATGTATATTTTCAGTTAAACTTCTTCCCAATAACTTTAGTAATTCACGAAAGTTAATTTTGCATCTAGTTAATTCAGGAAAATTAGTTTCAATTAGTTGTTTTCAGCTTTAAAAATATTAAAAAATTTTAATTAGTTAGTTATTTTCAACTAATAATTGTATCGCCATTAGCAAAAATTATGCATTACTATCAACAACATGGGTTTAAACCAAATACTTAATTGTCTATTGAAGCTTCAAAACATATTTTCGAACTTCACTTTTTCTCGGCTAGCGTTACCGAATTTGCCCTTGGCGACCTAAAATCAAAATGGAGCCAACAGATTTCATGCGAAATCGATAACAGACCCTGTGCAGAAATAAACTCATAATCCCGATATCCCATACATATAGTATGTGCAAAAGAGAATAAACTCCGTAGAAGGTGATAAAAAATTAATTTATGGCTTAATTGAAACAAACACAGAAATTAAGCTAAGCAAAACAGTGTAAAAACAAATTGAAATGATAAAACAAAACTTAATTTTCATGTGAATTTTCAGCACTGAGAATTCAATTTGAAATTCTCCCATTCTAGAAATTTCAATTTGTTTCAGTCAAAGACCACATTTAAGGATTGCCATCCATCAATATCCAGTCTTTGTAGTCAGCTTGATGAAGCCACAGTTTATTGAAAATGCACTTTCCAGGTATCTCTTTCCTATTGGCATCGGAAGGGTTGTGGCCTTCCAGGTTGGGATTGCTCTAATTTTGGCAAATCCCCCCCCTTTTTTTTCTCTCGAGCACATTCATCATCACTTTCGCCTCTTAAAGAACTTCCGGCTTCACGCTTTCGTCACAATCTGCCTAAATTTATGTATAACACCTGTTTCGAAAGATTGGGTGAATAGCCAATCAGACACCGAAACTTTCGTTCGGGTAGCTAATTGTTTTTTTTTTATCGTTTGCAACACAAATCCGCCAACAGATTGGTTAAGAGCCGTGTAATTTTAATTTCATATTCATGAGAAATCATAATTCACACTTAGAATGGCAATCATTAGAAATGATAAGAAATGTCAAATGAGCAAAATTAAGGACCGTTTATACATTTTGGCCAAAATTAAGGACTTTTAAGGACCAAAAATCATTTTTGAAAAAATTAAGGACTTTTAAGGACCATACGAACCCTGCATTACATTGCTTGATGCAGACAAGCATTGTCATCTATCAGTAAAACATCTGATTCAAAAACCTCTTAATCAGCCTTACATAACATACTAAGACCTCGCCCACACATCTGTGGCCAATTACACAGCCTCCATCAAAGATATGATGCTCAGTGCTCCATTTTCTGTGATTCTATCACAAAACTATGAAAATGTTTCCATCCAAATCTGCATCTTTCATAAATTTTAAAAAAAAAATTAAGTTGCATGCTTTTTCACTCCCTTCATATCAAAATAGGTTTAGAATCAGTAAATGGTACACAGGATTCCACTAAACATGATACTAACACAACTTTAACCCCTTCTTGGTTGGATTTTTTTTTAATTCCTAAAAATTAATATATGTTATACACTGAATTTGGAAATGCAAAACATTTTTGTCAATAAGGTGTTTTTTTTGCTTGATCTACTGGTGTCTTGCATGTAATATGATCACAAGTTTTCCTGTCAATCAACCCAAATTTTAAATTTAAAAAATACTCTCTGCTACTGTATATATAGTATATATATATATATATATATACAGTCAAAAGTCTTTAATCCGGACTCGCCGGGACTTCGGCGATTCCGGATTATCGATTTTTCCGGATTATAGATCATCAGTTTAAATCTGGTAAGATGGCATGCAGAAATTATAAAATTAAAAATATGAAACCATAATTTATAAAATAATGAGCAATTATGATCTAAAGGGTATCAAAATTTACCAAAAAAGAAGCCTAATATTTATTTGTTTACTTTATTAAACATTTCTTTTAACGCGCAGATGCGTAAAGCATACCTTACGCATAGCCGAAATTAGAAAATTGCAACCAGAAAACTATTTGATTTGTATTCGTGATATTTATAATGACGAGGAATCTGATTTAACTCATATCGAAGACGGAGTACATCGAAATTAAATACTACATTTAGTAAGGAATTATAAGCCGAATAAAATAAAAACATCTGCCATGAAGATAACGATAGTGTTGACAGATCAACTTCCAGTTCATTGCGCGTTCTTTAATTACATGAATATACATGAAACAAAATATAAACATGCGTAGTATAGTATATATATATACTATACTAGGCATGTTTACATTTTGTTTTCAAAAGTATTGTTTCATAATTATATATATATATACAGTACAAAGTCCCAGATCCGGACTTGTCAGGACTTAAGCGATTCCAGATTTGGAATTTTTCCATGTATTAGATCATTAGTTTAAATCTAGTAAGATGGCATGTAGAAATAATAAAATTAAAAATATGAAAATTTTTATCTAAAAGGTATAAAAATTTACAAAAAAAAAAAAAAAAAAAAAAAAAAACTTAATATCCCCCATAGCACAAACATCCTCAGGATGTCCTATTTAAGTCGCAATATCCCGGGATATACGTAGGATGTCCTAAGGATGTTGATTCTCAGATGTCCTGAGGAGATCATAATTTAACATCCTAAGGATGTCTTATTTAAGTCGCTATGTCCCGGGATATGACAGGATGTCCTGAAGATGTTGATTCTCAGATGTCCTGAGGAGTTCACCAATTTCACATCCTGAGGACATTCATTCTGCATTGTCCGGAGGACTTTCGTTGTCAAACATTTTGAGGATATTTGTTCTCAAATTTACCAGTTTTAATTTTTTGACATTGCACATCTGAAACTTGTACATTATTTTATTTTTCATATGTATTTTACTAAGTTGTTTCTAAATGCTGTACATTAAAAATATTGATATGATTGATGATTTATTCTTGTTATTTTGTTATTAATTTTAACTGCTATTTTTTCTGACATTTTTAAAAATTTATTTAGTCATAGAAAAGATTTTTTTCAATGGATTAGCATTTTCTAGAATATTTGCAAAATTCTAAATAACATATATTTTTTTTTATAAAAAATGCATAAATTACATGTGTAATTACTTACAGATTACAAACCCTACTACAAATATAGGTAAAATTAGATATAGATATATTTAATTACGGAAACGAATTTTTTTTTTAATTTGGGTATAGAGACATTAGGTATTTTTTTGGAAGCAGGAAACATGAAAAATTAGCAACTGGCTTCGCCGGGAATCGAAGGACGGACCTCTGGAATACCGGCCCAGTGTGCAGAACCACTACTAAGGGGAGAGATGTCTTCGTGGAGGACTTTCTAAGGGAAACTGGCTCGTATACACGTTACGCGTGGGGAAAACTACGAAAACACCCATGCAGCCAGCCCGTTCACGGGATTCGAACCTCGGATCGCACTACCAGGGTTCAGCGACTTTACCGCTCGGCCGCTGGTGGGCCGAAGACACGCTAGGAAAGCGGGAGAAATACCTCATATTACTTCTCTTTTTAAAGGCCGACTTTTTTTTTAAGGGGATCCAATCACTAAATCCTGGGCGTGGATATACCTCATCCAACACCTTTTTAGTTCGGGCGCCACTGTAGAGACATTAGGATTTTTTTGGGAAGCCGTAGAGATGAAAAATTAGCAACCGCATTCGCCGTGAATCGAACCACGGACCTCTGAAATACCGGCCCAGCGTGCAGAACTATTACACCACGAAGGCACGCTAGGCAAGCGGGAGAAATACCTCATAAGGAAAATATTTTTCCTCTAATTACAGGACAGAAAATGTTTTTCAATCGCGCAATCTGTTATTGATATTGAATTACAGTCGTGCGATAATTTCGCAGTAAAGATACATCTCTGATGACTATCCAAGATTCTAGAAACTTTGGTCTTATATAGAGATGGTCGTCTTACAGAAATAATGCTTAATATCAATATTTATTTATAATCTCAGAACTATTGGTCACTTTCAGAAGTGGTCGTTTGAGAGGCGATATTCTATATATTTATTTACTGATACTCTCAGATTCCAAAATTTGTTTACATTCTCAGAAATATTGGACGGAAGGTGGTTGTCCCATACATACAAAATTTTACATTTCATTAAAAATGAATTCGGCATTACTTAACTATGTCCCTATTAATTAATTAATTAGATAAAGAAAAAATTAGGAAATAGTACTGTTTATTACGGAATAATGTAGGAAGTTCTACAGAACCATATTCTTTCGCGTCATTGCACATTGTATCCGGCAAACTACTAGTTCCTCGTATTCTTCCGCAAATCCGTAAACATCTGTCTGATTTGAAACGAAATCCAAAATGGCTGAGCCATGAGGTTAACTTGTATGGATATTTTTTGTTGCATGAAAGGTAAGTTCAGTTGCAATACTTGTATGTTTACTTTTTTTGCTTTTCGAATTTATGTCATTTTGACAGTTAAATGTTTCACAGCTTTATGAATTGTTACCATTCTGTCGTGAATTACGTGTATCTCAATGGCTGGCTGTCTTTTCAAATATCTAATTTGCCCTGCTATCCAAATGTTTATGACTGAATTTTTTTTAGTCTAGTTTATGCATTCAGTTTCAAAATAATATGTGTGATCAGATTGCTTATTATTTTATTGCAGCAATACATTTATGTTAAATAGTTTGAACAATTGTATAAAAATAAGAGTTTGCATTGTTTTGTCCAAAATATGTATGGTTGAAACATTATCTTAATCTAGTTTGTAATTCAAGTTTTTTTGGGGGGTACTGTTCTGTTATTGGGACCAGAATCGGAAATGTATGAACCTGTGTTCGTAAGTATGTGCATAGATGTGTATATGTAGACACACAAACATACAAGCATACATAAATACAATTCTGAACCCGGTCCTGATAACAGAACAGTACCTTTTTTTAATCTTTTTTGAATATTTTATAAAAGGATTGAGCATTTTTCAAACTGCATATCATTTTAAGATTCGACTTGCAGGAAGACAAAATATGGTCATTCAATCAAATGCTTATGATTGCTTTTAACATTTTCTCATAAATATTGTTTGCATTCTTATTGTATTTTAGATACTTTAGTTATGTAAAGTGAACATGAGAATATTAGTAAAGCTGAAGAATATGAATAGCTACCATAATACATGTATTTTTTCATCGAGCCCATTGTTTTAGAAACCAATGCACCATTATTATATGCTGGCTTATTTTATAGTTATATGCAGTTTAATTTTATGTTCATGTTACTATAGTATTGTCATTATAATAAAAGTATTGATAATTTTTGTTGAATCTTGCAAGTTGCCTAACATTCAGAATTATTACTACCGAATTTTACAGATAGGTTTTTTTGAGTTGACATAATCTGTCTGATAAATAAAATAAACTGGTGTTTAAATTATATACATTTCTCTTAATGTTTCATTGAAAGTGAGATGGAAATATAAATGCTATCCAGAAAAGTGAATTCTTTTTGCCTGAAATAACAAACTGTACTAAATGATTAATGTTTATATCATTTTAGAAATGTCAATATTAAAGTTTCTCCCCCTTCTCTTCTTTGATTTTGAAATAATTTATAATAAAATAATATATGCATAAGTGTAATTAATGTAAAGTGTCATTCAATAATATAATTTATTTTTACTGATATTTTTATATTTCTTATCTGGGTTTTCTTTTGGTATTAGAAGGAGGAAAAGACTGTAATGTTTTAATTAAGGAAATAATTAAAACATTACAGTCATGTTTTAATTAAGGAAATAATTAAAACATTACAGTCTTTTAAATAACACAGTTACAGTAATGTTTATTGAAGCAATCAGTACTGTGTGATTGCCAGTGACTGAATAATGTTAAAATGCATTGTTCATAAGGAAATTTGCTTAGATTTGTGTTAAAGATTTTATTTTGACACAAGCTGAAATTTGAATTATTGGAAGCACTTTGAAAACCCGAATTATTTCCTGAATCATTAATCAGGCCAATATATAACATACAAATTTTCATACAAAATTATTTCTTTGAGCATATTATAAAGAGCTCATTTAATTTTATTATTTGTACAAATTTTAGACAAAAGTAGCATGTAACAGTTAAAGATTTATTGAAGCCTACTTGTTACTTGTGGTAACAAAGAAGTGTGAAAGATATTGCCACATTAGCGAACATGACGATCATTGATGCTTAGTTTAGTAATTTAATAATATATTGAGAAATGCTGGGAACTTTCAGAAGTAGACATTTCGGAAATGATGGGCTTGATAAGAAATTTACATGGTTTTATTATTTATTCTTTAGTTAAGAATGGATTTTAGATGTTCATGTGAAAGAATTCTGTTTAAGTATATGTGAAAGAATTGTTAAAGTTAAGCATTTAAAAAAATGAATTAATAATATGCAATTATCTTTTTATTATACATATATTACTATATATTTCTAATGCGCTATGTAAATGTCAGTGCTAAACAATTGAGATACTATTGTCAGGGCAATCTTTTCTTATACATGAAAAATTCTGATACTTTCTTATCATCTGCCCTCACAGCTTCAACTTATGCTAAAACAGCAAGAGTATGCACACGATAATAGCAAACTATGAATATGCATACCACACACATGTATTTACATGCTTTATATTTAATCTTTATTTCTGAATAGTATTCCATTGGATGAAAAATATGTGAATATTGACCCAATGTATATATTTTTGTGTGTGTGCATCCTAAAATTTCTTGTTTCTTATAAAGTGCTTATTTGAATTACTACTTGTGAACAGAGCAGTAGATATGAACCATAAACTAACCATTTTGCCAATTTTCACAGCTTTGCAGATAGTCAGAAAGCACCAAAATTTGTAATAATGTTAAGTTTAAATGATGTTCTATACTTTTGTGTTAATTTTTCTATTCTATTAATTCTATTACTGTGTTATCAAACTTTCTGCAGGAATTTCAACTGGTTAAGATGTTATTACCATGTGGAGAAGAATTTGGTTTTCAAGCTAGAAAAAATTGCAGCTGAAGGATTTTGTAGAAGGTCAGTCAAACTGGTTTTAGTTAATTATAATTTAATTTTGGGTGAAGAATTCTCAAATTTATTTATCATAAGTGTCTAAAGGTCTTCTAAATTAAATTCTGCTTGTTTTTGAAATTTTTCATGACATTCATTCTTTGATTATTATTATTATTTTTTTTAATTTACTAACTTACATCCAGGCATATAATTGCATTTAATGCCATACCTTAAATATTGTAAAATGTTAAAATAATACATTTCACTTAAAAATGTGGTTGTGACAGTAAATTTTCTGTTACATTTAATCATATCTATAAACATTGGTATACATCATTTTTCAATAATCTGTATATTATTTTGTGCATTTCTTTTACATCCAAGATCTGGCATATGACTTGCTTTTCAAACTGATAACATGGTGTAATAATGTAATCTAATGGTTAAAGTTTACTATGGAACAGGCCAAATTTAATAAATTATTCTTTGATAGAAATTTATTCATTTGTTCAGTGTGTCTCATCTCTTTAAATTGCTAAAGTAAATTTTATGTACTTGCATTTAGGAATTTTGACTGTATCAGAGTAATTTTGTTTCAGTTATTATAACATGCAAGGGAAAAAATTCATTCATAGCTCTGTATTTAAAATTAGTTAATTAAAGTCCTTAATAAAGAGGGACGTTTTGTTGTTTTTAATGTCGATAGTTTAATTCAAAAATATGCCACATTAAGGGTCACTTTTTAACCTAATTTAAAATTTTCATTACTTTAACATGTCCAATAATTGTTATTTTAACTCCGATATTGTAATAATATCAGAATTCCTTACTTTTTGATAGGTAATCCAAATGTAAAACAAGAAAAGAAAAAATTAAAATCTAGAAGTATATTTATTTCATACCTCTAACAAATAAAAACAACACAAGCACTTTTTACTGTCTATCTGCATAGTGTGGCATGTCCCGTAAGACTGAGATTTGTATGGTCAAATCCATGTTTCAGTTAAAGGAAAATGCATGCACAGTCTTCTGATTTTCCCTTCGATTAAGGATTCTGTATATACTAGCATAAGAAGTATATTAGTTAATGCAGTGTTATACATCAACATTTATAGACAATTATTGTGGCTATCTTTATTATAATTTTGTTCACTGTAATGGCTGGAGTGCCTAAACCATCATGCTGTGTAAACAAAACTCAAATCTTCATCTCTGCATACTGGTCCACTAGTGTTTAAACCACTGAAATGGTGATTATGGTAGAACATCTTTGGTAAAAATTTACTCTACTGTAACCCTTGGTGAATCGTTTCTTTTTTTTATATCAAGATCGTCACCTGAGAGGATCGGCACCAATTTCAAGGTGGCCGCTACACAAAAACAAAATAAGAAGTCAAAGACATACACAAACTCTGTGTCCATGTACACATCGACCTATTAAAACAGAGAACTGCACAAACTGGGCATTGAGCACTGCCTTAACTTTGTCCATGTACACATTGATCTATTTTCACTTTAAGAAAATCAGAAAGTTAAAAATATCATAGTTACCAGAAAAAATTCACCACTGTCTTAACACACAGACAACCAAAAATACACAGAGAGGAATAAATTACCAAAAATACATATTTCCTAACATAAAAACATTAAACAACAAATCTTCTAACAAAAATTAACACACGGAGACAAAAAAATAAATGAAACGTCATTTTTTTTTAACATACCTTTTTTTTCACATGTATATGTTTAGGCTTCCCACCACCATCTTCCAGGTAAGCAATTCAATTAAATTTTTCGTCTGTTAGTCACTTCAGACATACTCAAACGATGGTACCCACACCAAAATAATAAATAGTATGTTCAAAATACAAGACCATACCACTTCCGTGCAACCAAACACAGCAATTGAAAAGAATGGTAAGAACCAAAAACCTGGGACCGTACAAAAGGTTTACTATTAAAAAAAGTAGCCCAAAACTAAATTTATCACAGCACGTTGGCAATATTTGCAGAAATAACTCCTTTTTATTGACAAAAAAAAGTTTTTTTTTTTTTTCCCAAAGGCTACTTTCGCCAACATTATCAACATTAGGGTTACCGAAAAACTTATTTGACGCAATGGGCTTCCACATTTCACAAACAACCAATACCACTTTGTGATTTTTTTTCAGACAGAAACCAAGGTGTACCATACAGTAAAGATTAGCCATATCTTCATTTACTACTGTTACAAGTACTTCTTTGGTAAATTTCTGCGGTTAAATTCAAAAGTTATTGAAATTGCATTAACATGATCAGATTCAGAGTCATAGCTAGGGTTTTCAGCACTCAGGGACAACTGAAGATTTTGCACCCCCTACTGCTAGCCAAGGATGGAAAACATTTAATTCTAAAATGTTCTAACATCAGTTTGGCGCCCCTTGGATTCTGCACCCGGGGACAGATGCCCCCCTTCCCCCCCTCTAGCTACACCCCTGATCAGATTTTATTTTCTGCACGTAGCTAACAATTACTTATGTGTTGTCAGATAAATGTTACCAGATGCAGTTAATTATTTTTTACTTGCCAATCTCATGAGACAAGTTTTTTTTGCTCCTGCAAGACTTTACTTTGTGTTGCAAAATAAATTCATTCTCACTCTTTTTGGACTTGCCTACACATTAAATTTAAAATAGTTTTATGAATAGGTAAGATGTGATTATCATAATTTTGTTTCTCTCTTTATCTTGGAAACTTTATATGTTGATTCAGTATCCAGGTTACCTACCAGTGGCTGATTGATAAAACTGCTCATATGTTCAGCTGGTGGTTTGAGTTTATTTTCTGACATAAAAAATTTTAAAAGGCATCCCCCATGTTTATTTTACTATAATCGAAAAATCAAATAATTGCTACTCTGTTTATAGGTACTAAATGTTAAAATATTTTAAATGCTTCCTTTAATTTGCATTCTAATAGTCATTTGTTTAAATTTAATTATGAATTATATTGACATATAGTAATTGTGAGTGTTTTCTTATTTCAGGTGCTGTGAAAGGCAATGACAGAGATCCAATTTATCAAGAGTTCTTATATGCATAAGAATACATGGATATAAGATTGTTTTTCATGAATTCAAATAAAATGTGATAAATTGGATTAATAAAAACTATTTTGAATTTTGAAAAGTGTTTTTCCTCTGTTAATCATAATATAGTGCCATAAATTTCTGAATGTGTTTATTTTTCATCCAAATAAATAGCTTTACAAAAATTTGTCATATTAATAGATATTGCATAATTTAGCATTATTATAAATATTTATTATAGCAGATTTAGCTGAACTACTTTTTTAGTCTCTTTGCAGATGAAGTCACAAAGGTAAGTGGTTAGATATTTTTCTGTATTCCCCATTAAGTAATTTTATCTGGTAAATTACCATTACTTATATACTAAAGGTGAAAGAATAAGCTTTCCTTGAAGATACAAAAATTTGCAGATATTTCAAAAAATTGGTATACGTAAAAAAGTTCTTAAATTGTCACATATGCGAAACTGAAAATGTTATATATGAAATAGTTCAGAAATATAAATATTTTCACTATTTTTTAACTATAATTCACTGCATTTGTTATATATAATCACAGTTTAAGGTAGCAGTGCTTTTCTCACTGTGATTTCTCATGTATTTTGATTCATAAATACACGTACATAAATCCATGTATTTTGATTTCTCTTTTGAGACCGAATAAAAAATGAATTAAACATTCTCGTTGACATTGAGAGTTGAATAAAAGCTCACCTCAAAATAAAATGAATTAATAAATTTATGGAAAATTTTACATTGCATATATTGAGCAGAAAGAGTAAACAGAATATACTTAATGAAATTAATAACTGGTAAAGTTGATAGCAGAATAAAATGCCTTAATTGCATGGTAAACAGTAGATCTTTTGAAGTTTTCTATGTTGCGTAAAATGCAGATTTAAATTTTTGATATTGATTGTCATATAAATGGCAATTACTGTTTTATTTTGCTCTGAAATGAATGTAATAAAATTCTGGATGAGACAACCTTTAACATGCGCTAGAATTTACAAAGTTTAATTTGGTGCTGATTTCAACGGGTAAATTTCATTTTACCGAATTTTGCGTAAAATAATACTAATGAACCATTGCAAATTATTTTCAGAACTTACTTTTTTTTTTTTTTTTAAATCTAAAAGGGCTATTAGTTTTGAAATGTGACTTCATATCGTCAGTCGTAAACTTGTTTCGCTTTTCATTCAAGTCTTGCCATTTGGCAAAATTTAACATATTTACCTTTAAAATCTAATATATTATTGACTAACAAGCCAAGCTAATTAAAAGCATTACACACAGTTCTTAACAATGCTTTTTTTAATTTTTAATCTGATTGATTTAAAATGCATTTAATTCATATATCTAATTGAAAACATTTTAATATTTCTACATAATTACATGATATATTTCTTCACTTTTCAAATATATAGAAGATATAAACTTTCTGGTGTCAGTATCTTATAAAATGTTTTGCTATCTCCACTGCCCCATCTGTATTGATAATCTATGCATTCATAAACTTTTAGCCTCTTTGAGTGACTGCTAAAATCTGAGGCCTTTCAGATTTTTTTTTTTTTAATTGTGTGAGCAGAAAGACAGAATTTTAGAAGAGCTTCTTGAGTTACCTTTTGAATGATATAAAGAATTGTTAACATAATGTCAAATTTTTACAACTAAATATTAAATATATAAAAAAGCCTGCAGCATTCTCATGTTACGAAAACATATTTATTTATTCTGAGGCTAGGAATTGATTTAGTTTTAAAAATACAATTTATTCCTTTTAACAATTTCCCAACAGTGTCATCAAAACACTATAAATTCCTTACATGTTTTAAAGAAAGATGATTCATTTATGTAAAGATTATTAAATGGGTAATTTTATTATTCAATTTTTAATACAAATTAACTGAAATTAGAAACTGATTTTGTAAAATAATTTAATTATGAATAATTCAATTTGGGGGCTATTGGATGTTTAAAAATGATCAAAAGATTTTTAATATCTTAAAAATAAAAGCAAAATTTTCAGTTTTAATATTTTGTATTAATAATTCATTTTAATTTCCTTGCTCAGTTTTAATATATTCACAAATTCAGATTTAAAAACAAAATAAGTTGTATAAATATTTTCAACATTTCTGATTTTTCCATAGTAACCATAAGAGAACGATTTGAGACTATCTGTGTAAAAAAAAGTAGGTTTTAGATCATCACACCTTCACATACTTTCACTGGAATTTTCCTCTGTATATATACTGGGATGTGACACTAAGCAGTTGAGAGTATGTATTTAAGAGGTTAAAGGGATATTGTAACTAGTGTTTCAAATCCTGATAACATCCCATACGCTGTCGGTGGGACGTAGATAGGATGTCCTAAGGATATACTGGGATGTGACATTAAGCGCTCAGGAGGATGAGTTTAGGAGGAAATTGGGATATTACGGGATGTCCTGAGGATGTAGTAAGTAGGACTTTAAATCCTAATAACATCCCATATGCTGTCGATGGGACATAGATGGGATGTTTTTAGGATATAATGGGATGTGCTTAGGAGGTTTGTGGGATATCCCGGGATGTCCTGAGGATAAGGTAAGTAGGAGTTCATAACCTAATAACATCCCGCACGCTGTCGATAGGACTTGGTTAGGATGTCCTGAGGATATCCCGGGATGTGACATTAAGCACTCGGGAGGAGGTGTTTAGGAGGTTCGCGGGATATTCCAGGATGTCCTGAGGATGTGCGCATATCCCACGAGCAACATCCTTGGGATATCCCAAGGATGTTTTTGTGCTATGTGGGATTTCTCTTTTTACTTTATAAACACTTCTTTCAAGTTGTTTAAGTTGCTTCGTCTTTTCTGCTAATATTTTCTCTTTAATTCTATAGACAGACATAATTTTTTATTCAATTACAAAGTTCCATTGTTGAAGTCCTGTAATTGCTATGTCTAGAATTCCGAATGCTATGTCAATCGAAATTTTTTGTCTCTCTCTGTCACTCTGTCTGTAGCGATATTTTCTGAATCTAGAATCATACTACAGAATTTGCCATCCAGTAATTGATTGATGATTGAGGAGCATTATCATCACAGTGAAAAATTTCTTCTATATCCTTTTCATTTATTACTACTTCTCCGCATTTCTTTACAAAATCTGTTAATTGGAAAATTTCACCTTTGGTTTGCGATATCCGAAAACTTTCAGATTTGTGGCTATCATAAAATTTAGCTACCGTTCACTATACATATTTGGCAAGGTATCATGAGATTGGCGACTAGTGACGTGTTTTTCCGCTAAATTTTATCTTGCTTCTATCATGCACTGAGACAATTAAACCTGATTTGTATTTTTTTATTTGTTTAGTTATTTATTATACTTACACCTATTTCTTGCACATGCTTAACGCTTATCTGAGTCCTGAATAAATAAATACCCACATATACCTGAGGCTTATTGAGGGCTGGTGCCTGATGCAGTCTCTATGGCTACTAAATTCTCCTATCAAGTGCTTCCCTTTGTCTTCCCCGAATTCTGCCATCCCAGTGCAGCCATATGACCTCTGGCACTGGCTCTGGGTTTATGTGAATAACAAATCTATTTTTAATTCGTATAGCACAAAATGTAATTTTTTGGCCCATGAGTATCAATAACAAAATCTACTTTAAGATATGGAAAAAACTTTCTGTTAAATTTTTCCTGTCGACATTTCTTAGCATATTCAACTTAAATCTGTAATCAATGCCAAGCATAATGTCAACATAGAAGGTTACCATGCTGTTTGTCAGTTACTAATATTAAAACAATTATTTAGATATTACTGCATGCCATTACTCAAGTTGTCATGTGTCGATAAACATGCGATGATGAAAGCAAAATATAATAAATAATCATTCGCCAGGTTAGGGTCAGGGGTATAAAATATTAGTAGGTGTAAAATAATCAACGATGTATCTGTAGAATGTTTCGGTTTGAGATGTACGAGTGGCAGCTACGGAGCCAAATTACTGATCATACAAATTTATGCTATAATGATTTATTTCATAACAAGGTATTTTATTAGTAAGTGAAATTAAGAATCGGGACTCTCCATGTGTTTTATTATGATAGTGGGAAGGAAGGAGTAATCAAATGTGCATGCATACAGCACACACAAAAACAAAAATATATATATATATATATATATATATATATAATAATAATAATAAAAATTTTTAAAAAGTTGGTAGTGGCTTTCGAGCTCCTGATTTTAGATCATTCTGATCTCGAACTTTGTACCATATATGTATATATATATATAATCTATTGCTTTAAGCAAAGAACTATTAAAACTATTAAAAATATGTATAAAAAGTTTTGGAAAATAGTTTTACAACATTACCTTAATAACTGCTTTACAATCTTTTTTGTTTATCAGACAAAACCACACTGAAATCATTTACTGCAAATTATTTTATTGCTTACTTTGTCAAAAAAAGAAATCTTGGCTATTTAATTCACTTCCTTCAGACACTCATTCTGAATCCATTATAAAAGCTATTTTGGCCCACAAAAATAAGTAAAGAAAGTGAAAATTACAGAAAATACAAAATGGTTAGGTTTTCCATTCAGGGTGAGAAATTTCACTGTAAAAAATGTAAAGAAAGTTAGACTAGCAGTGCCAATGCTTAGCAATGTTCTGAAATACAAAAAACAACTGTGAAATATAATGAAATATGTAAGT
The DNA here is from genome assembly GCF_044657685.1 of Stegodyphus dumicola. Taxonomy (NCBI): domain Eukaryota; kingdom Metazoa; phylum Arthropoda; class Arachnida; order Araneae; family Eresidae; genus Stegodyphus; species Stegodyphus dumicola. The sequence goes on along the minus strand of NC_140777.1, from coordinate 34,350,889 downwards.
AGCGATAAATTCAACAATGTAATTTCATTCTTCGGCGCATGATATGGGACACCGACCATACAGGCTAAGAGCCAAACACGTGACATGCAACATTGACCAAGAAGGGGTTAAACAGATCCCTTTGGGAGAAGAGCTGAGTGGGATGGAAACCAATAGTTTTCTCACTAAAAGTGAAATTTTATGAAGCCTTCATACAGCAACAAAATGACTGTTCCAAGTTCCTGTAACAGACTGAAGCACCATTTACGAACTCTTTTGCAACTATTTCACTGTTTCTTCTACCCATCAATGACAGAAACTGGTCTTCAGATTCAGTTGTTACTCTTGGCTAGCTATCTACTAACTGATTCACTGCTTAAAATGCAGTTCCAAGCTTTTGATATGATACTCCAGGAGATAATGGATATTGGGTGATCTTCATTTGAGTTCCTGCTGCTAGAATTTTTATCATTTAACTGCCACATGTATGCTTCACTTAAATTAGGGATTCCCAACTAGGGGTGTAGGTAGAATTCTATGGGGGCTACAAAATTTTCATTTTTAGTTTAAAAATTATATGCATGATATTGATGCATGTGCAAAACATATTGTCATCAACATATTTGTCACACATATTATTAATGTTAATAAAATTTTGCAATGTAATGTATGCTAATTAATTCTGAGTGTATTCTGTTGTGATTCTACATTCATGACCTGCTCTTTCTCTTCTGCCTCTAATAAACAGTGATGAAAGAACTACACTGGTTATCATAAATTAAGGGAAAATCACAAAAATAGCATTAACTCCCTCAAAAATAAGCCAAACCATGTAAAATTTGAATATGTTGCCAAGTAAGAGTAGCAGAGTAATATTGCAATATGCAAATAGTGGCTCTGCACTTGGAATACGTTATCTGTGAAGAGCATAAAAGTCCATGTTTGAGAGCAAGCCCACATATTTCACAGTGATAGTGACATCAGAAATCTGAGATAGCCAATTCGTTACTATGACCTCCAGGCATCATTTGCCTGCAGAACTACGATGGAGAGCCATTGGGAGAGGCAGGACAAAGTCAAACAAAGGTGGCCAGATGGCTAAATGCAAGTCCTTCTGTGGTTCATAGACTTTGGAGGCAATTTTAAACCACAGTTTCGGTATCTAAGAGGTTCAGCCACAGACGGCCAACTGCTACAACGAGCATCGATGACCAATATTTAACATTATGTGCATGCAGGAATAGAACTGCTACTCCGATTTTTCTTAGATCCTCCCTTGCTGCAGCCACCGAAAGGTTGGTAACTACGCGTAGAAGGCGTCATGAAGGTGGTCTGTATGCGAGGCAACCAGCCATTTGCGTGCCTTTCACGTCATGCCATAGGAGGGAGTGTTTTCAGTGGGCACAACATGTCCACTGGACGCTTAATCAATGGAGGGCTGTTCTCTTTATGGGCGAGTCCAGGTTTAGTCTAGAAAGCAATAGTAAGCGTTATTTGATATGGAGAGAACCTGGAACCTGTTATCATCCGTCAAACATTCGTGAAAGAGATGCAAACGGAAGAGGTAGTGTCTGTGTTTGGGGTGACATCTCTTTGGGTAGACGCACAGACCTCCATGTCTTTCCAAGGGGAACAGTGAATGCTCAGGTTTATAGAGATGACATCATTAATGTTTATGTGTTCCCATATGCCGGGGCAATAGGTGATGCTTTCCTCTTACAGGACGACAATGCAAAACCACACAGGGCTCGCATCGTAGATGATTATCTTCAACAGGAAACAATTATACGCATAGAATGGCCAGCTCGATCCCCTGACTTGAAGCCTATCGAGCACTGTATTTTGCCCGAGCTTGAACTGGCACTGTATTTTGAGACCTTAAGCCTTTTGCTTGCAAGTGCATAACCTTCCCAGAAATTATACGGCATCCTTCGGCTTCTCTCAAAGTACTTCATGATTGTCTTGTCATGGCAGCTTTTGAGAGGTTCTATTTGCACCTAGCATTGCAGATTATTATCCATAGAGATTTATTTTGAGTGGAGTCTAGTTTATTTTCTATGGCTTCATTAGCTGTGGAAAAGGCTTTACATCCTTTTCCTTCGTATTTCATCAGTGGCCTGATGTATGCATAATATGTGGTCACAAGAATGTCTTGCATTACACCCCATTTGGTCCCTGCCAGTCCTTTTAGTACGCATGTCTTCTTGGTAGCTCTGCTTGCTATATCATCAATGTGTTGAGACTAATTCATCCTAGAGTCCAATTCTTTTCCCAGCTACACAGCTGTAGGCTCTGTAGCTATTAGCATCATACTGAATGTCTATCTGATATTTCTTTTTCTTCTTGTTGAAAATGAATAGCTGTGGCATGGTCTTTTGTCTTTGCTCACAATCACATTTTTTTCTATGCACCATAATTTAAGGTACTCAAGTGCGAGGTTTAGCATTTGCTCAGGGCAGGTACATTTTGCTGGTAACCCAGATTATTACATTGTCAGCGAAGCACAAAATTTAGATACCCAGGATCTTTTTTTGTACAGTTATCAAATCATTTACCCCTTACTTGTTGCGCTTATCTCTCAAATGTGCAGCCAATGCAAATAAATTTGGTCACACCTGTATCTCACATAGGCCCTGCTTTTGCATTAAAAAGTCAAGGGAATACCAAATTTTATCGCACACGTATCAATTTGATTTACACAGACGGTTCCCAGATGGCAGCACAGTAGTTGTTAGTTGATTATATATCAGTAGTATGTAGATTCAGAATATTTTTTCCATTAGAACATGTTTTGAAAGGATTCAATGCTCATCACTTTTCGATGTTTCATTTTTATAAAATGAAGTGAAAAAGAGGAATTAAATCTTGGAGAATCGGGAAGTGATTCAAAAGTCTGATTTTGATTCTGAAGTATTGGATTTTGAAGAGTGATGATCCAGCTCAACTGTTACCAGGACACAAATGGAACCAAATTATGCCAAATGTCCCAGATATTTGTCCTCCACATTTTCAGTTCAAATTGTTGCCTGAAGCTAATATTTCATTTCAAACCAGTTCAGGTGTTTTACAATATTATAAGCATTTTATTAATGATGAAATAGTGGGTATAACTGCAAAAGAAACTAATCATTATGCTGAGCAATCAGGTTGTTGGGAAAAAGAAACTGAAAGGCAGTAGAGAATGAAAACCATATCAGGTTTACAAGGTATTATTTAAAAAAAAAAAAAAAAAAAAAAAAAAAAAAGGAAGAGAGCATGTGGACTAGGAAAACATCAGTAGAAACTTTTTTCCGTAAGATTATGTCATATTACTGTGAAATAAAAAATACAGTACAATGTCCGAGATCCGGATGTCCAATAACCAGAATGATCTTAAATCTGGACCTCAAAGCCACCACCAACATTTTTGTTGTTGTTTTTGTAGGCTTAACGCATGCACATTTAATTTTAATTTCCTCCCTCTGTGCATAATGAAACATGTGGAAGAGTCCCGATTCTTAATTTCACTTTGGCACTAAATAAAATATCTTGTTACTGAAGAAACAATCTGTTAAGTTCCTTCCCCTAGCGGATGACTTTTCCGAAACTTTTTCTCCTCAAGGCTAAAAGACAATTAAAGGAAGGCTAAAAGACAATATCTAACTGGAAAAACCAGTCGAGTCAGACTGGTGGGGTGACGAGGAGACTTGGGAACTCTTGGAGTGGACCGGCAAGCATGCCGTTTGAAAGGAGATAACTAAAACATGTTTTTGCGCGCTTTGTATTGTATATAGTATTTTTTTTCTTATGGATAACAGTGATTTCGTTTTGTGGAATATTGTGTACCGTTATGTGTAATAAATTAGTGGACAAAGTTTCAAAGCTGATGACGATTATTTTCCTGTTATGGTGAATGCACGAAAAGAACCCGCCTCGTGTCTGAACGAACGCAAGGTGTGACAAATGGCGCCGCGGCTTGGATCGTGCGAAAAAGGAAATCACCAAATAGTGAAAATACTAGATGAATATGGTGAAAAAAAAGATAGTTAAAGGAAGATAAATTGAGATCTAGTGATATTTCGCGAAGAGATAACCAATGCAAAAAGATGTCCATGAAGGGAGAAAATGGCACGCTTTAGGCCACGCGTGGAAAGAAGGTTTATGAAATCTCGCCGTGTTATAAAGTGATCAGCCAGTGTGTGGTCAAAAGTGTTCATCAGTATTACTGTGTTGTGTGTTGGCGCAACGTGTTGGTGATTATATTTTACAGTGTGGAGTTAGAGCATTATTCGACATTTTCGACTATCGGGATCAAAGGTAAGTCTCTCTTAATTTCTTGGGAAGCACAATATGTAAATAAAGAGAGCTCCCTCCCTATAATTACTATAGTAACTGAGAAAAATTTAAATTGTGTTAAAGTCGGTTAATAACATGATTAGATTGCCAGGCATCAAAGCCAACAGACACTTAGAAAGTATATTTGATATGCAAATAAGGGATTATGATTCTTTTTGTTATTAAAGAGATATTATATGCTAAATGAATGTTAAAATAGTTCAGAAATATATCAGAAGTAGTTTTGGAACATTTAATTGTGTGCTCATGTTACTAATTAAGGTCGAAATGATTACTGTTTTTGTTGTTGCTGTATTTTGACAAAATGTTTTAATCATTAAAGTTAATAGGTTGATTAAAAATTAATTGGTTTAATGATTTGAGAACAATAAGTAAATGTTTGTGTCATTGCCAGAATACGTAAAGTATTACGGCATAAGGCCAAAGTATTCAGAACTATTTTTGTACTAATTCAAAAGCTAATATAATTTTTAATATTTATGTGTTAACAATATATGGTGAAATATATGTTAATAGTGTAATACAAGAAAGGTATTATTCATGATTGTGTTCCCTAATGATAATGTTTGCTAAATGAATAATGGTAGTATTCAGTAGTAATGAAATATGTAAGTTTGCCTGTAAAATTAAGTGTTATTTATGTGTCGTATGTGTAAAGCTGTAAAACAAAATATCAGATGTTAATATGGGTCCTAAAAGGAGAAATAAGCCGTCAGAAGAATCTGATGAAATTATTAAGAACATGCAGGCTCAAATTAAGTTAAAGGAATGGAGCTGCAGCTAGAAAAGTGTAAGTTAGAGGCAGATGAGCCTAAAGACCGATTAAATTAGATGGAATTTCGGGAAAGACAATTAGAGAGAGAACATGAGATAAAAATTAAAGAACTAGAAATTCATAGGAGGAAAATAGATAAAGGAGGAAGTAAATCGGGCTCAGAGGATGAAGAAGTTTCAGATGCTGAAAGCAAGGAAAATGATTTTTTGAAACATTTAAAAATAATGAAAGGAGTTATGATTGACCCGCCATCTAAAGCTGAGGAATGGCCGTTCTTTTTCCATTATGCGGAAATGATGTTTAATCTCTATAAAATTCCTGACGAACATAAGGGGGAAATTATTTTGCAGAGTTTAAAAACCAAAGTTAAAAACTTGATCGCAACTCTGAGTGAAAGGGATTTGATATTCTCAGTATATTAGGATTAAAGACACAGTATTGAAAGAATTCCAGATTACCCCATTACAACATAAAAAGAATTTAGAAAAATGTGTAAAAATGTATGAGGAAACGTATACTCAACACATAGCGAGGATTGAGGCAGCACTTGATTTCTACTTAGAATCCAGAAAATTAAGACTTTTGATAAATTAAGAAAACTATTCATTGTCGATCAAGTAAAAGATCAATTACCCGCAAATGTTAAGGCGCATATACTGTTAAAAAGAGGTAGAAAACTGGTTACCTCTGTCAGAGCTTGCAAATAATTTGGATGATTACGTTGCAGCAATGCCCCAGGAATTATAATACGAGTGCTCAGGAAGTAAATAAAATGGGACCAAAACAAGAATTTGTAAGACAAGGGGGAAAATTAGGGTGACCAAATAAGAGTAAGGGAAATTTTAGTTCTGATTACAGGGTCGATAAAGAGACGTATAAGGGAATAAAGACTTGGAATCTCGAGGAATGGTGCAGGCAAATAAGAAAATTCTAAAATGTTTTCAGTGTCAGGGGGAAATGAAACGTTTTTGTCCAGTGATAAACCAAATAGCAAAACCCAAGAGAAGAAGCAAAAAAGAGGATACGGATGAGGTGGAAGCAAAGGGATTAAATAAAATATGCATAGGGTTGAAGTTAGCTAACTATGCAGAAGAAATTCCATTAACTAGGGCAAGTGAGGAATTACCTAGGATAGATCTACAAATAGGCAACGCTAGGTTCAAAGGAGTGATTGATAGCGGAGCACAGGTTACTGTAATCTGGAAAACGGTAGTTCCACAGAAATATTTGGAGCCTGGAGGGAAGATATGGTTACAACCCACCATAGGACCCCAGGTAGAAGCCCAATTAGTTACAGTACCTATCAGTATCTGGTCAGGAGAAGAGGATGTACAGCCTTATGTAAATGTTCATGCAGCAGTAGTGCATAATTTGAACGAGGAAGCGCTAGTGACGCCTCGAGATTTTATACTTCTCAGGGAACAAAGAGATCTATACTGGGGAGAAAATAAGGATAAGAAACTAGTATTGGGAGTTGGTCAGGTATCGAATAACTTGGATGGAAAGGAATCGAATGACCCAGAAAAAGTCCATTACGAGGTCGAAGGTGAAACGGAAATATCTCGAACTACACCATTGGTAAGAAGTAAAGATGAGGGGGAAGTAGAATTGGGAGGCAAGTGTCAACTGATAATCCACCCCTATCGCAAACTCAATGTTTTAGACAGGAGCAAGCGGGATGTGGTTCGCTGAAAAGCGCATTCATGGATGCACCTAATAACAAGAATGGGTATTGGCTAGAGTCAGGAATTTTGTACAATATAGGAAGTATCAATGGGCAGCGATGTAGTCAATTAGTTGTTCCTCAAAGCCGTAGGAAAGAAATCATGAAGTTGGCTCACAAAAGCTTACAAGGGGGGCACTTCACAGCAAAGAAGAAGGCGGAAAGGACTAAAATGTCGTTTTGGTGGGAAGGTTTGTCAAAGGAGGTGCAGAAGTGGTGTGAAGCTTGCAAGGAATGCCAGTTACGAAGGAAAGTGAAGGATAGGGGCTCCAATTACAGCCATAGGGAGGCCAGAACTTCCACTCCAAGTGGTAAATGTGGACATTTTAGGGCCGATTGAACCGAAATCTTCTAGAGGGCACCAATATGTGTTATGTGTTGTTGATCAACATAGCAGATGACTGGAGGCAATTCCACTAAAGGCAGTGACAGCAAAGGCTACCTACCTGTGATGCTTTCATTGACATTTTCATGCGAACAAGAGTTCCGAGAATGATCGCCATAGATAACGGAACAAACTTTAAGGCTAAGCTAACACAAGAGTTTTTAAGTAGATTAGGGGCCTCACCAAAATTTTCTACGCCAGGTTATCCGCAGTCAAACGGGCTAGTGGAAAGGTGGATTGGAACAACGAAGTCAATGTTACATCATGCGATAAATACTCAAGGAAGAAACTCGGATAAGCAGTTACCATATTTGTTATGGGCTTATAGGGAGATACCGAATTCAACTACCGGAGTCTCACCATTTTTGCTAATATATGGTCGTGTGCCAGTTGGACCACTGGCGATACTTAAATCGAGTTGGGTAGATGAGACGGTATTACCACAAGGAGTTGGGGAATCCGTTACTGAATATTTAATTTCTCTTCGAAATAGGTTCCAGGATGCGGAGAAATTTGCTAAAGAAAATTCGGAAGCTAAGCAGCAGAAATATGCTCATCATCATAATTTGAGGTCTAAGGAAAGGGAATTCAAGATAGGAGATGAGGTAGTAGTAATCATACAAACGTCAACAAATAAACTTTGCTCAAAATGGACAGGACCTGGAGAAATAATTGAGAAAAAGTCTCCACATTCATATTTGGTAAAATTGCCGGATGAATCTGTTAGATATTTGCATCAAAATAAGTTGCGGAAATACATACAACCGATAAATGCAGTCGGGATAATCTATGAGGCTGACACAGAATTTGAAGAGGTGCAGCATGTGCCTATTCAAAGAAACCCGGAAGTAGAAAAACTTTTAGATAGGATTTGTGTTTCAGATGAATGGAAACATTTAGATAGGGTCACAAAGGGGTCAGTTGAGCAAATTGATCAAATCTTTCCATGTAGTGTTTGACGGGAAGATTAAATGTACTAAGGTAGGATCCCACAGTATCAGGTTAACCCTTTGATGGTTATGAACGAGTTCAGCTCGCAATCGAATCGTGCTTCATAATGCGCGCAAACGAGTTCCGCTCGGGAGCAAGATTTTGACCGAAATGGTTAGTAACGAGCACTACTCGCGTAGTGAAATTTTTCCCCAATGCACGCTGGCGAGCTGACTTCGTTCGCCATTATTATTCTGCACTGATTGTGTTTCAAACGAATGCTACTCACGAAATTTAGTTAGTTTTACCATCTACAGATGGCAGTACGAGTTCCATGAATTTCTTTGCATAATGAAGGTGGATTTTTTTTTTGACCTTGTTCATTTTATACGTATTTTGGTGCGGTTTTTAGGGTGTTTGTACATTAAAATGGCTCAAAAGCGAAAGTTAGATAGCTATGAGGATGATTATGATTGTGATACAGAAAGCTTATCAAGTTTTGAATCTGATGAAGACTTTGTTCACAGTATTTCAAGCTCAAAAGATGATTCAAGCGATGAGGAAGATTTTTCGAGTGTTCGACAGTGGTGTATAATTGATTCAAGTTCTCACGCTCCTAGCCAATTTAGTTTTACTGGTGATGTAGGCATGAAAGCTTGCATGACAAATATTTCTGAAAATCTCTATTATTTTTTTTTTTTTGTGTGTGTGTGTGTGTGTGTGTTTGTTATTGTAACACCAGAAAAGATATGTTCAATGCTAATATGTCAAAGAGTACATGGATATTGTAACGTTTATTTATTTATTTATTGTATTATTCTGGTTACTCTAGAATAGGTAATATCACTACTAATACGTCATTATTGTTTTACTGTGTTATTATGGTAGCTCTAGTAAAAGAATTATTCATTACAGAAGTGTCAGAGAGTTGTTTTGATATTGCAATGTTTTGTTTGTATTGCTATAGAAATTTGGACATGTGCAGTTTTTATGTTTATTTATTTATTTATTTATTGTGTGTGGGGGGGGTTGTTTATAACGGTAGCATGACTTTTTTTTTCCCCTCTCTCTCTCTATTTTGTTCCACTGTGTTTACTTGTGCTGTGCCCAGGGAAAGAGGGATTACCTGGTAAGGTTCGAACTAATGATGGTTTCAAATTTTTCGACTAAGTCAGAAATATTTATAAACCAGAGGGGAGGTGTGAAGTTCCTTCCCTTAGCAGAAGACTTTTTTGAAACTTTTTCTCCTCTACGCTGAAAGACAATTAAAGGAAGTGACGTAGCTAACTGGAAAAACCGGTCGACTCAGACTGGTGGAGTGACGAGGAGACCTTGGGAACTTTTGGAGTGGACCCGGCAAGCATGCCGTTTGAAAGGAGATAACTAAAACATGTTTTTGTGTGCTTTATATCGTATATAGTATTTTTTTTTTCTTATGGATAACAGTGATTTTGTTTTGTGGAATATTGTGTACCGTTATGTGTAATAAATTAGTGGATAAAGTTTCAAAGCTGATGAAGATTATTTTCCTGTTATGGTGAATGCACGAAAAGAACCCGCCTCGTGTCTGAACGGGTGCGAGGTCTGACACAATCCTTTTAGCATAAATTTGTATGATCAATAATTTGGCTCTGTTACTGCATATCTGCTTGGCATACATCTCAAACGAAACATTCAAAATACATACACCATTGATTTTACACCTGCTAATATTTTATATCCCTGACGGCAACCTGACGAATCATTATTTGTTATATTTTACGTTTATCAACAAATGACAACTTGAGTAATGACTCATGTAGTGATGCCTAAATAATTTCTTTTTTTATGTTAGTAACTGAATAATAAAAAGTATGGTAACCTTTTATGTTGACATTACACTTGGCGAAGATTAGAGATTTAACTTAAATGCTCTAAGAAATGTTGACGAGGAAAACTTTAATAAAAATTTCTTTCCATATGCTAAAAATAGAATTTGTTACTGAAAGATTACATTTAGTGCTATTTGTATTAAGCATAACTGATTTCTTATTTACAAAAACACAGAACAAGCATCGTATGGACGCACTGGGCGGCAGAATTTAGGGAAAGCAAAGGGAGGCGCTTGGTAGCAGAATTTAGGACCCACAGAGAATGCATCAAGTAGCAAGAAACCTAGCGCTGGCCCTCAATAAGCCTTAAGTATAAGTGAGAATTTATTTATTCAGGACTCAGATAAGCCTTAAACATGTGTAAGAAATAAACATAAGTATAATAAATAACTAAACTAATACAATAAATTTTATGATGACAGCCACAAATTTTAAAGGTTTTCAGATATCGCAAACCAAAGGTGAAATTTTCCAATTAATGGATTTTGTAAAGAAACGTGGAGAAGCAGTAATAAATGAAGATGATATAAAAGAAGTTTTTCATTGTGATAACAATGCTCCTCAATCATCATTCAATTAATGGATGGCGAAATCTGTAGTATGGTTCTAAATCCAGAAAATACCGCTTCTGATAGTGAAGAAAGAGGACACAGAGGTTACTGAAAACAAATTCGACACAGCAATTACAGAACTTCAACAGTGTAACTAAACAAGAAATTATATCTGTCTACAGAATTTAAGAGAAAGTATTAGCACAAAAAACAAAGCAACTTACATTGAAAGAAATGTTTACTAAAGTAAACAAATAAATATAAAGCTTCCTTTTTGTACGTGTGTGTGTGTGTGTAAATTTTGATACCCTTTAGATTATAAATGCTTCATGATTTCACAAATCACATGTTCATATCTTTAATTTTATAATTTCTACATGCCATCTTACTAGATTTAAACTGATGATCTAATATCCGGAAAAATTCCAAATCCGGAATCGCGGAAGTCCCGACGAGTCCAGATCTCGGACTTTGTACTGTACTTGCATATTGTGAATAATTATTCTTATAACCCAGAAAATCATCCTAAACCGAAACTCTGCAAAATGTAACTTATCTGTGAGCATCTGAATAAAGTATATAAAAAAAACAATTACTTCAGAAAGCGATATTACCATAGATGAAATGCTGATGCTGATGCTGTAATGCTGAGCTGAAGGTTTTAGAACATTTATTCTGTGCCAATAAAACCCTTGAAAAAAAGCAAAATTTGGTATCAACATATATATGCTAAGCGAATCTAAATCTAGTTCAGGTTATATATGGTCATTTATTACACATACTGGGAAAGGTACTTCATTTCATGCTAAATTCCTATCTCTATCGGTACCTTCATAAATTGTTATGACTCTGATGATACCATTATTGAAACAAGGCTTGTGCATCACCTTAGATAATTAGTATACTTCAACAGAATTATGCGATATCCTTTTGACTTACCAAACAGATGCGTCAAATGGAAGGGCAAAAATGAAGTAACAATGTTATTATCATTTCATGATTCTAAAACTGTTGAAGTTATGACAAAATAGAAAACTGAAAACAAAACCAAAGGTAGTAATTGACTACAATAAAAAATGGGAAGTGTGAATCTTGTAGATCAATACCTTTCTAGTTATCAAGTAGCAAGAAAGAGTGGGGGGAAAATATTACAAAAAATATTCTTACTTTTTTAGACCAAGCCGTTTTCAACGCTCTTCTCTAATTCAATTTTTTTTTTTTTTTTTTTTTTTTTCTTTACTCCAAATTTCACCCCTGGTGTGGCCATATAAGCTCTGGTGTAAGTTTTGGGTTTCTGTGAATAACAAATCAGTTATTCTTTATTCAAATAACACTAAATGTAATCTTTTGGCCTATGAGTATCAGTAACTAAATCTATTTTTAGCACATGGAAAGAAATGTTTGTTAAATTTTTCTTAGTCAACATTTCTTAGAGCACTTAACTTAAATCTGTAATCATCCCCAAGAAAAATGTCAACAGAAAAAATTACCATACTCTTAGTTATTCAATTACTAATACATATAAAAAAATTTATTGTTTAGGCATCCCTGCATGAGTCATTCATTACACAAGTTGTTCTGCTGATAAACATATGGAGATGAAAGCCAAATATAATAAATAATGATTCACCATGTTAGGGTCAAGGATATAAAATATTAAGTGCTGTCAAGGAAGTTTCTATGTAGAATGTTTTGTTTTGAGATGTATGCCAAGTAGATATGCAGATAAGGAGTCAAATTATTGGTCACATAAATTTATGCTAAAATGATTTTTTTTAATAAATAGGTATTTTATTTAATGCCAAAGTGAAATTAAGAATGTCTTATGGGGGGGAATCAAATGTGCATGGGTAAAGCATAGGATTTAAAAAAAAAAAAAAAAAAAAAATGTTGGTGGTGGCTTTGAGGTAATCCAGATATTGGACATCCAGATCTCGGACTTTGTACTGTATTTCCCATACTATTACTAAAATCAACTAAACTTTAAAAAATAATTTATGTATACAAATGTAAAGGAGAGAAAAAAAATCTCTTAAATCATTTTAGAAAATTATTAAACTATTAAAAGATATACATTCTGATGATCTCCAACTATTTGTGATATTATAATACAAAGTGATTGATTAAAATTCATATATTATGCCATTATTAAAAATGCTCTGAATTGGACCCACAACAAATAAAATATTCAACAAAAGCTAGCTTTCATGAAGAAGAAGGTTAGCTTCCATGGCACTCTGTAAATGAAGATATGTCCTGGTATTAGTGATTTCCTTTCAAGCAATAGGATAATTGATAAGACAGCAATACTAAGGACTTATAAATGTCAGTTACTGCCTTCAGTACTAAGATCCAACTTTATCATGTACAGTCTAATTCCACCTTTCTTCAATACAATTGCATCTAAGCTCTGGATTTATTAAGTTCCAGAATTCATAAAATAGCCAGTAACAATCATCTAGTACTCAAAATGCACTGTTGAAAGTATAAGTCTTTTATATTTATTAATTATTAGGGGCAGTGCTCCATACTTTTTATTACTCACAATATAAAATTGTAGACAAATTTTAAGAAAATTTTTTGTTCATAAACCTTTTTTTTTTTTTTTTTAAATAACACTTATTTAATAAAAACTTTTTTTTAAAACTTGCAGTATCTTAAAAACACAGGATTCACTGAATTTTTAAAGTTATAAAGAGTTTTAACCTGAGATAGGAATTGCTGACTTGGCCCAGGTGGTAGTACTACGGTATTTGGATTCATCGGTTGCATGGCTCCCTGAAATTATGGTACATCATGCTTTAGCGGAAAAAAGTATATATACATTTGCTATACATAAAAACTAATCTTGCTTTTAGTTCTAATTACAACATGATACATTTTTCCAGTAATTACAAAAGTTTATTTTACACCACTTTGCTTTTACAAAAGATACACATTAGTATTTCTTTCAGTTTATAAAATAAGTTCGAAGAAATTATTTCAAAAAAAAAAAAAAAATGAAAAGCAAAAAAGTTGTGCATTTTTACTTTACATAATGAAAAAAAAATAATAATACTTTTTTTTAAAACAGCATGCAGATTTCATTGATGTTTTGACTGTTTACAAAGAACTGTTAGTGTTACAAAGAACTTAAAAAAAGTGCTAGTCTAAGAAGCCAAATATAACATCAGACATTTAGCCTTTCACAACCACAGCAGACAGCAAAGCTTGACACTCTGCAGTACGACATACAGACAAACTGTATGCATAAAACAGCCTGCAAGATTCTATACTAGATCATTTTCCTTCTGTAGCTTAAACTTTTCCATCTCCCATTACCTAATATCCAATAATTAAGTTTAATGTGCTATCACAGATTTAACCCTACTATGTTGTCTTTCCAAATTCAAAATGTTCAACTATGCCACAAATTATTTCAAAAAAAAAAAAAAAAATGAAAAGCAAAAAAGTTGTGCATTTTTACTTTACATAATGAAAAAAAAATAATAATAATACTTCTTTTTAAAACAGCATGCAGATTTCATTGATGTTTTGACTGCTTACAAAGAACTGTTAGTGTTACAAAGAACTTAAAAAAAGTGCTAGTCTAACAAGCCAAATATACCATCACACATTTAGCCTTTCACAACCACAGCAGACAGCAAAGCTTGACACTCTGCAGTACGACATACAGACAAACTGTATGCATAAAACAGCCTGCAAGATTCTATACTAGAACATTTTCCTTCTGTAGCTTAAACTTTTCCATCTCCCATTACCTAATATCCAATAATTAAGTTTAATGTGCTATCACAGATTTAACCCTACTATGTTGTCTTTCCAAATTCAAAATGTTCAACTATGCCACAAACTTTATTTTTAGATATTTGGGCTATATACTTATCATATTGCACTTGTTTTATTATTTAGAACTTATGCAATATTTGGTATAATGAATAAATCCTAAACTGGTAAATGCATAAAGTCATTTTTTGAAGCCTGGGGGCGGGCATGTTTCTGATGTAAATTAATAATATTTTGCTCTTCAGTTCATAAAACTTTAACTCGTGAAAAGTTTCTGAGCAATGGTCTAGTCTCTTAAAGCAGGGAAAGCTTCACATAGCATTTCTTGAACTTATTATTTTTACACTGCAATTAAAATAAAAAATAAGATTACATATAAACAGAGGAAAATAAGATTTTTTTTTTTTAATTGCACAAGGGCTTTTTCTCAAATGTGATTTATAGTTTAAAGTAGCTTTTTTTTTATTTTTAAATTTATTATTATTATTATTATTACTATTATTATTATTATTATTATTATTCCCACTCTTACTTGTAATATTTGTTGGCTTGAGACTGCTGGTATAGTTGATATAGATGAATTGCTAACTGGTTGAGCAAACTGAAAGAGATTTTTACATTATCTTATTATGCACATCTCACAAATAAATAAGTAAATGATAATGCCATAATTGACCATAAATGATAATGACCATAATTAATATAATCTGAGCTAAAAACAAGGGTTATTAAAAAGTACCAATAGTAAATAAACATAAAGAAGTTGTAAACTCTGTTTGATATAAAGATAATAAAAAACAATAATCATATTTATTAAGGATTTAAATAATTAAATTAAGGATTACATTGTACCTTTTTTTAAAACAGTCTTTGCATTGCTGATAGAATTAGTCTTCTGATATAATCTGTCTTATTCAAAGTGGATTCCACATAAAAAATACAAGCTCAGAAACTAATGCAGTCTGTTTACCAGTACATTTCAGCATTTCTTAATTTTGGAAGGTGAAACTACATGGCATGCATTATTTCTATTTTTTTAAGCTGCATATTTATTCTAGCATTCTTAATTTTAGTTTTAATTTAGCATTTATATACTACTTTGTATGATTTAATGTTTTTTCCAGCAGCCTGTTTCCAGTTTCCTCATAGCATGCATCATCTTACAAATTTTCCCTGTACACTTATGCTATTTTCCAACTATCTTGTGCTATATACAATCTCTATAAACAGCAATAGGTCTTTCCCAGATTTTTAAAATTCACTTTCAATACACAGATTCTCAGCTACCATTTAGTATTTACTTATCCTCATTTTTTTAATACAGAATTTTCAGCTCTGCAATGCCAAACACTGCATCTGATTTTCAGAACCTGCTTTATTGTTATCACGAAAAATTTTAGATATCATATTTCAAACAAAAACATCCATTAATACCGCTCTTGAATTCATCTGATTGATGTTTTTCACGACATCTGTATGTACGGAAAGAATAAAGGACTCTTTTTCCCAAAACGAATTGTAAAATGGATTTAAAACGGATTCAGAAGAGGTTTTTTTCGTGATGTCTGTACATACATTATGTATCTCACATAACTAAAAAATGAGTAGCCTCAGTACATAGGACTGCTATAAGATGTAATTGTGGACCTCTCCTTTTGGTTGCAATCGGCAACACCAAAAGTATACATATATATACCCACTCAGTTGCCTAGCTCGGTGAGGTCAGTTTTTTTACTATTATATGTTGTAAATTGTACATTTTTTTGCTTTAATAGTGATTGAATTATGTTGTTCCTATGTTCTGGTTAAGGTTCTGGTAAGGTATGTTGTTCTTGTAGTCCCGTGCCTTTAGTTAATCTGCATGCAAAGGTGTAGAATTATCAACAATTTAAAAGTTCTTTAATTGTGATTAAGCCTAATAAAGCCACCATTTGTTTACATTTGAAACTGTTGGTAGAATTGTGAATTAAATCATTTCTCCACCAATTTTAGGGTCTTTTTCCCAAGTGGAACCAAAAGTAAACTTTCAGTGAAAAATCTACTTTCTTGCCCGCTAGCCGAATGACTTGTTTTTGTACTGAAACTGTAATTTTAAGTGTGATATTTATTTATTTATTTATTTTTACTTTTCTAACTGTGTTTAGTGTTTTATGTTTTTCTGTATTTTACAATTTTTAAGGAAGATGTTTTGAGCTTGAATACATTTTTGAATTGTGAAGTGAGAAATGAATTAATTGAATGAGAAATATATCTCTAATAAAATTCGAAGAAATAAGTTTAAATGAAATTTTCAGCTAAAATATGTAAAATTCAATTGGCCATACAAGGAAGTCATGTGATGCCTACATTACAATTTTTTTACTCTATAACAGGAGTGTCACCAGCTCTAAAACATCATCATAACTTACTGAAGGAATACTCTGCATGTTTTGATTTCCACCTCATTAAATAAAAATGCACTGTTTGTAGAAAGTCCCATGTAAAGAAATGTTTCAGAGTATAATAACAATTACATTCCGAAGATTCTTACTATGTGAAAGAGAAATTTATCCCATGATGCAAAGGAAGAAAATGAATAAATAATCAACAATGGCTCTCGTAATTAATGAGAAAGGAAACTGATAAAATAATATCAGTAAGTACAATTTCCTTAATAATTATTATTGTTTGCCACATAATTTAGTACAAAAGTGATTTTTATTGACAGGTACTATTTAAAAATTAAATTATGAAGAGATCCTAATCGAATAAAAAAATAATCTTTGTATAGCCACACAATGCTTTGTTCATATCAGCAGCACATTAACAAGTTCACCATAGTTTTAAAAAAAGCAAATAAAATTAAAGACGCTATTAAACATAAATTATTACATGAAATGTCATATTTATAAATGTACAGAATACATCCCTAAGGATAGTTCCATCATGAAACCTTACCCTGAAATCACAAATCTCAGATACAATACTAACTTTTAAAAAATAAAGTTACCTTCCTTGCCAACATAAAAATAATATGATTTAAGCATCCTTTAAAACTGCAACTAGTGCTTTAAGTTTAGAAGCAAAAATTGTTTGCTACTGAAGAAAAGGGACCTAAATCATATCACCTTCAAAATCAACAGTTAAATCAACAGTGAAGCAGTTAAATGATTAAAGTGCTGGTTGATAATGGCCTTTAATTACGTCAAATACATTTAAAAAAAGTGTGGCATTGAGGAATTCATTAGGATAGCATCAATGGTATCCTAATTGAAAATTTGAGGAACAGCTTTGAAAGCAGCACTTATTTCCTCCATCTACATATTTTTTATTAGTTACTATAAAAAGAAATATATATATATGTAAAATTTTCAATGGGTCTGGGTAGTGCCATTTCATGGGGTCAGCTGGTAGTTAATAACAGAGATAAAGAACTGCCTTTATTGCCTAGATTAAGAAAAAGATTTATATCAAATTTGAAATAAAAATTAAATATTTTAATCTTCACCAAATGGCAAACAGCCGGTCTGTGGAAGATAAAAAAATTTTATACCAGACAAAATCAAGTCAAAATATGTCCCGCAGTTCTCCTGCATTCTTGCAAGAATTGCTTAGCAGTTCTAATAATTTTGTACATCTCCAAATCAGATGATGGTGGTTCAGTGGGTTTACTAATTTTAACACTTTTTCATTTTTGACAATATTTTAATTACTATATACAGAGCGTATTCTTAGGCCGCCGCCTTCAACATGAACAAACTTTATTCTCTTACAACTAAGCGAGCAACAGCGCCCTCTAGCCTTTTTCTTCAAATTACACAACAGCAGTCAAATGGTTAAATCAGATGTCATCAGATGACACGTAGAAATTATAAAATTAAAAATATGAAATAATGACATCTGAAATTATGAAGCATTTATGAACTTAAAAGGATCAAAATTTATAAAACAAAAAAGCTGAATATTTATTTGCTCAATTCATTAACTATTTCTTTCAATGTATGTTGCTACTTTGCTTTGTTTTTGTGCTAATACTTTCTCATTAAGTTTATAGACAGACAACATGATGCACAAGCATCACAATGAAAAAATCTGTTATATCATCTTCATTTATTACAACTTTTCCATATTTCTTTACAAATTCCATTTACTAGAAAATTTTTTCGTTTTTCATGTGAAAACCTTCAAATTCGTAACTATAATCATAAAGCTTGCCTAACTGCTATACACAACTGACGTATCCTGGAGACTGGCAACTAAAGACATGTTATTCTGTCTTCAGTCGGCTCAGTAGGCTTAACATCACATGCTGATGCTAAGTCCTGAATAATACTAGCTTATTTAATTATTATATTTATGAATATTCCCGTACATACTTAAGGCTTATCCAGAGAGGTGGTTAGGCATTTTGCAGATTGATGCAGTCTCTTCAAGTTTAAATTCTGCTAACAATCACCTCCCGAAGTTCTAAAACTTTTGCTTCCCAGTGCCTTCTCTTTATTTTGTTGCTCGGTGCTTCTTCAAATTCTAAAAATTTTGCTTTACCCTAGATTTTGGTGCCCAATGCAGCCACACCAGGTTTGGCACAGTTCCTGAGCTTAACTGAACAAATTAGTTATTGTCAATTCAAACAGCATCAAATGTAATCTGGCCTACATATGAAAGAAATTTCTTTTTGTCAACACACTCAACATTTCACAGCAGAAGTCTATTATATCATCATTAAGCATAATGTGAACATAAAAGGTTTCGATGCTCTTTAATATCCAATTAATTAAAAAAAATTTAATGTTCAGACATTACAGTGCAAGTCATTTCTTAGCTGCAGTGTGTTGATAGTCATGCAGTGGATGAAAATAAATAATTATTCAGTACAATGGTATCAGTGCCAAATTGGAAATTAATAATCGGCACTCTCCACAAGTTCTATTATGAAAAAATATATATAAAATGTGCAAGTATAATGCGTAAAAAAAGGTCACTGGAGATCTAGAGGTTTGGATTTTATATCATTCTGGATATTGGATGCCCAGCTTTCGGACTTTGTACTGTAATAATTTTTCTGGACTTAGACTTAAGTCCAGAAAAGGTGCTTAGCTATCTAAATCAGTGGATATTCCATTCTTAAAAATCCTTTAATCAATCGTTAAATATGCACTGCTGTGTTGCACATGCTGCTGTATTGCCTATATTTGTATGTACCGATTTCTAACCATTCATATGTATAAGCTGCACCTCTAACTTTCATTTGCTTTCTTTAAAAAAAAAAAAATTCTGGCTTATGTTGAAGAGAATATGGTGTTTTGATAAGATTTCTCACATTCAGATCAAACTGCATCTTTATTTTGCCTTCAAATTTGCTTTGAAGTCATTTTGGTTAAATGAGTACAATCTACAAAAATTCCTCTTCCTGAAAGGATCACATTTTTAAATGGAGGATTTTCTTTTTCAGCTGCTCAAGTTTACCCATTTTGCTCTTCCCAAAGAAATTGACAAATTCATTACCTAACACCAATAATATAATATAAATTTGCTGCAAATTTATGAATATTATGCTGAGCCTTAGCTCCTCCATTTATACTTCACTTAATTTTAGACTCAGCAGCAGAGTGGTCAAATCGCTGAACACTGATAGCTCAATTTAGGTCAAAATCCCAATGAATGACCTGGTTATATCGCCGTTATTGTGCTTTCCCTTATATGTAACATGGATATGAGCCAGTCTCCCTTAGACAGTCTTCTACAAATGTCTCCCTCCCCATATCCATTCACATGCTTTGCCCTTATCCTTCAAAACTAAACACCTTAATTTTATGATTTAATGCATTATCATATCAAATTTTGAAAGCAACTTAGAAATAAACCAATCTTAACTAAAATATATAGTACAAAGTAAATCCCAAAGCAGAACACTTGCCTTTACCTTACCTAAGAAATAATAATAAACCACACCAAATTCAATAATAAACAATAAAATCTTCCTTTCAGTAGCATTCACATTTTTTGCATAACTTCCCTTTGCCCATGTAAAATATTTCAAGAACTGATGCTGTAAATGGAAAGCTTGCAAAGTTGATGGCAGAAAGAAAGAAGACACGACAGCATGCATTTTGTTTTGTTTAAAATTTCTGATTCCAAATCAAATTCACGATTCATTACATGCTGTATAATTAAAATAGTAAGGCAATGTTTGTTAAACAATTTAGGCAAAAAGTAAAACATTTTCACAATTCTAAATTTAGAGGCATGCACCACATGCACCATATATATGGATATGCTCATGTATGTGGTGCATAATACTTCCATAACAACATATACATAACATGTATATATTTAATGTAAATTTTGTTCTTAACTGAGCAACACAAAAATAATGTTATGCGTTAAGTAACTTTTATAAAAGTACCTTTTCAACTGAATTGCCTAGAATTCTATCCTTGGAAACAGGCAACAGCTTGTTTGGACTTGTTAATTGATTCTGTAACTGAATAAATATGGCATAAAATAAAATACAATCACTACAAACAAACCAAAAAATATATATGTTTACAAAAAATAATAAAAAATACTCAAAAATTTTAAAAAATCATTTTGAAAAAATACTGATGGAAAATGAAATCCCAACACCAAGGAGGAGATGTGCTAGATAAAACAAAGTTTGAAAAGCATGTTTGCACATAAGACAGATGACATTAATTCAGATTTTTCACAAGACAAATATATGTGGTGTTAGAAATGCCACTATGAACATGGAAATCATGTTTGTACTGAAATCATATTTTAGACAGATGCTGCCTACAGTTCCTTTCTATACACTGATTTCTTCTTGGTGTTGGGATTTATTTTCCAGCAGCACACACATAATTATAACTGGTATTCAAAATTTATGGCAGTGCAACTCCATAAAAATGTAAATGACATATATACCATCCATTCAGACTTTCTAGGATTTTTATCCACCTTGTGACCCCACTATAAATTTTCATGACCCCAGATATGGCAGCTTGAATATTACAAATTATGTAATGAAAGATAAATATATATATGTATATATATATGAAAAGTACATACCACTCTACTGTTTCCACAAATGCTGCTATTCTGCATCTAAAATAAAAAGTTTTATCAAAAATTTTTACAGAAATTATAAACACAAATTTCTGATGTTACCATATGAAAGTAGATGCTAATGTTTTAACTGCATCAAGAAATCCAAAAATTCTATCTAGTTTATATAGCATTCTCAACTTATGTATGATAACAGCTAAAAATAGCAGCTTTTTTACAGCTGACTGATTATTATTATTATAGAGATGTTTTCAAAATTCCACGATATAAAGCATATATTTTTTTATTTTGTCAATTTTCATCATTATTATAATGCAATTTTTTAACATAAGCCTCATTTAACTAAAAACACTTATCTCAACTAATTTTTTCAAAAAAACTAATTTTTTCAAGTCATCCTCAAAGAAATTTTTCAGTGTCCCCTTAATCCAGCCATTTATGGCATTGTTAAGTTCTCAAATTGAACATTCAGTAAAGGTTTTTTCAAATGTGGAAACAGAAAATTCTTCACAGATATTGAGCAATTTCTTAAAGTTGCTCTTCACATTTCCACGGATGTAAAAGCAGTGTTGCAAAAGCATGCGTGCATCAGTCAGACAACTGAGTTAGACTAAACAATACTGCACGGTACAGCTGAATAAACATGGTTAAGTTTTAATTTCAAAAGTTATTCATCACATATATGATTTCTATCATAAACGATAAAAAATAGCAATAATTAAACTGCATATATAAAAAAACCCCTCTATATATATGGCATTTGCTTTGTGGTTTCAGAGCGCCACTACTGCACCACTACAGTATTGCGTCACAAGGCTCTAGAGGCTCGGTGGTCGCACCTTGAAACCACTGCTCTTCACAATGGCGTTTGCTTGCTTCTCAAATAGGAATGTTTATTTTTACCCCTGATATAGATAAGGGGTTTTGAAATTACAGAGTTATTTTATTATTAAACAATACATGCACCTGCCCAGTAAAAAGGTCTTTCTTTTCCAGAGAGTTTTCTCTGACCTCAACACACTTGCTCCCCAAGCTAGTATTGTGTTTTATAAATTATTTCCTGTGGTTTAAATTTAATGTAAATATATTTTACTATAATAAAAATAGAAATTGCCTACAGTTTTGTTTAAATTAAAAATATTTTCCGAATATTTTGGGACGAAATACGAATAAAATAAGTATGAATGGGAAATGAATGATCCGTACCAAAGACAAAAAGACCAAGCCCCCCCCCCATTAACATAAAAAACCACACAGTTCATGTGCCAGATGAGAAGAACCTAATAATGCTGGACATATACGAGTGAAATTAGATCCAGGCTGCGTACATTTTGTAGCACAAGAAAGAAACCTCATAGAAGATACATGTGCGAAATGTGCAATGTAGGTCTATGCATGTACCAAAAAGACAAAACACGCTTTGAACAGTGTCACAGAAAATTTGCTCTTTGAAATAAAAAAAAAACACTCTGTCTTTTTTACTTCCTTGTACAAAGTAAAAAGGAAGTATTGTAATCGCGAAAAGTTTCAGGCAGCATATTTAAATGAAAATATCCATTTTGACGCTATCGAATGCAATTTAACGATGTTTTTGCGTCATATCTGTACGTAAGGACAGAACAAAATACTCTTTTCCTTCAAAAAAAAAAAAAAATATATAAAACTGCTTTAAATTAATTCTGAAGAGAATTTTTCGTGGCATCTGTACGAACTTATGTACGTACATTCGTGCGTACGTACGTATCTCGCATAGCTAAAAAACGAGTAGCCTCAGAACGTTGAAATTTTGTATATAGGACTGCTATAACATGTAGATGTGCACCTCGTATTTTGGTTGCAATCGGCCGCACCAAACATATATAAATATATTTATATACATATCCACTCTATTACCCGGCTCAGTGATCTCAGTTTCTTTACTCTTATATGTTTGTAAATTGTACATTTTTTGCTTTAAAAATGATTGAATTATGTTATTTTTATCTTCCGGTTAAGGATTTTATGCCTTTAGTAAATCTGTGCGCAATATTTTTAGAATTATCAGCAATTTTAAAGTTGTTTAATTGCCGCTAAGCCTGTTTTTAATGCCGGCCATTGACGTTTACATTTGAAACAGGAGACTAGTGGATTTGTTGCCAATCTAGAGAAACTTAGCTTCGCAACAACAAAGATAATGCATTCATTTATTATTGCCAAAATTAAATCATGCTTAATTTTTTGTGGAATTTTTTCGTGGAAATAAGCGTTTGAGATTTACTTCGCAATTATTAATATATTTTGAGTTTTTATGTATTTTTGCCTTCTCGCGAAGTGAGAACTGAATTAATTAAATGAGAAATACTCAATCATCTGTGAAAAACCGTTTCTGTTTTGTTTTGTTTGCTTAATTTCTTTTATACATAGTTCTAGCTTTATTATAGTATTTGAATAGAACATGTGGCAACGATTAGATAATTCTTTAAATGATATACATTTTGTGCATTCTGAGTTATAATATGAATGAAATATAATACTGTTAAGTAAACCTAGCACCAGAGTGTCGCTATGGTAACAAAGTGAATTTTAAAGAATGCATTTATTCTATTGTGGTTTATGCGCTGTCGGCGAAGTAGGTTTAATTCAATCTAATAAGTTTAAATAAAATGCAAGAAAAAATGCATATAATTTGATATTCCGTACGAGGAAGTCATGTGGTGTACACATCAGATTTTTTATCCTTATTTTACTGAGTGTTTTAATCCATTTAGCCAAATGACCTTATTATGCAGGTACTTATATTTTCACTGCTATAGAAAAATTAAATAAATGTTTATTTTTTAATTTTTCTGACGATTTACTTTGTAAAATAATGCAAAAAATTATATATAATGCATTTCTTACATACATTTTTTTAAAAATTCATAAATTTCGTAATTTGTCGGAAACGCACACGGAGAAAGGTAAGTTTTTTTCCCCTACTACTTCAGTAAGTTTCAAAGTCCTAGACGCGCAATGGTTTCACAGTGCGACCACCACCCACAGAACAATGGGCAAAAGTAGATTTTTTTTAAATTCATATATTATTTGTCTCTAGGATCATAATATTCAATTTCTAGAGTTTTTAGTTAAAAAAATTATAAAAATAATATCGCACGCGTCAAAGGGTTAAGGGCAATTGCCTGCAAGTTCTAGTAATTAAACCAGAGCACAGTTCCTAGAGCTTAAAACCCTTAGTATATTAACTAATATATAGCATATAACTACTAACTCACGTTCACATAATATCTATGAATAGAAATTGCAGCTTTTCCCCTTATCATAATCAGCTCTACTTACACAATTAAGTATATCATTGTTAAAAAAATCAGTTTCAATTTTTTACAACATGTTTCACTGCAAAGATAAAAGTAAGTTAACCACAATTTCAGCAAACAAATTTTATTTTAATAATACTAACTTCTGAATTCAGACTTCTTTCCTTCAGACACAAACCTTGGACAGAGGTTGTAACTTCTGAGGGAAAAAAAGCCTCCAACCCATATGTTTCCAGGTGTTACACGCTCAAAACTAACAAATCAAACTATGAATTTTTTTTTTTTAAATCAGGATTTATTAAAAGCACAGTGCACAACTCTCAACACTTAGAGATTAAATTGCAAGGGGCTATTAATCTGTGCATTTTACTCAGAATTCTAATTTGTGCATTTCACTGACAAGTCCACTTCACTCTGAACTTTCGAAGCATTTGTATTACAAAGAACTAAAGTCTGAAAGCATGGCAATCTATAAGCCAAAGAAAACTGCAGACTGAGGCAGAAGCTAACAGTTTTAAATACTGCATTTTCAATTCAGAAACATTTGATAATTTTAATCCATATGGATACACAGCATTTTAATTCTCCGGGAAATTATTTTGCATAAGATTTATGAGCACCAAAAATGAAAGATGAAAAAGCATAAATAAATCAATCCCATTTTACATTCTGCTCATGTTTAAAAGACATAATTGTCACATTAAACATGCTTATTAATAACCAGACATTTCATAATTATTTTGTAAAACAGTAAATGCATTCCAGAATTAAAATTAAAAATTACACAATAACAACCCTCATATTTCTACTACTTTAAAAGCTTATTAATATTGAACATATCGTAATTATTTCATAAAAAGTAAATATTCTCACAATTAAAATTAAAATTTATATAACAGTAACCCTAAAAAATGTACAGTTGCCAACTCAAAAGAAACTTATGTTTAGAAATTTTCATTAAGACTGACAACTGCACAAATTCATTTTTTGAGACCAACCATGAAGATTTTAATTGATAGACATTGGAATATATTTGCTAACTACTTTAAAGTACATCTATTAAAACTTTTTAATTAGCATTCCATATGATGGAATGCATTCATATATGTAGTACAAATATATACATTTCAACATCAAAGTTGCTGAAGTTAATTTATAAAGCACGAAAATTCCCATGTACAGTCAAAAGTCATTAATTCGGACACCCATAATCCGGAATGATCTATAATCCAGACTTCAAAGCTACAAACTTCCGTGCATGCATCCCGTTGAGGCATGCGCGTTAAGACCTTTACGGCTGCGAATATCGTGTGCGCATGCACAAAATACGTTTACGCATGCGCATTTAATGTATAACGGACGGTATAAGCTAAGCTAAAATTATCTAATTCAGTTAATGTTGCAGATTGCATTGTTCCTTAATCTTCAAATTGGATCCGGCTTATTATTTTTTGCACACTGTTAGAGCAATTTTATAAAAGTAAGCTTGAACTTTCGATTATGTCAAATAGAATTTCTGATATATATTTACTAATATGTAAAGGATCTACAAAGCGAAAGTATGTTTCGAAGTCCATTAAACAAAAGTGGCATTGCTGCAAAATATGACCTAACCATTCCGAAATCTGTTTATCAATTTCACGCTGCTCTGCGGCGGGGTCTGGCAGCACTATCCTTACCTTCAGGGCAGATGCTTTCATTTTATTTGGCTTATAATTCCTTACTAAATGTAGTATTTCATCTCAATGTATTCCGTCTTTGATATGATTTAAATCAAATTCTTCATCATTATAATTTGTTTTGGATAGTGAAGAAAGTGACGCAGAGGTTATTGAAAACGAAAAAATTTCGATTGACAAATTAGTCGGTATTCTCGACACAGCAATTATAGGACTTGAACAGCGGAACTTTGTAACTGAACAAGAAATTATGTCTGTTTATAGAATTAAAGAGAAAGTATTATCAAAGAAAACGAAGCAACTTAAACAACTTACATTGAAAGAAATGTTTAATAAAGTAAACAAATAAATATTAAGCTTTTTTTTTTTTTGTAAATTATGACACCCTTTAGATCATAATTGTTCTTTATTTCATAAATTACGGTTTCATATTTTTAATTTTATAATTTCTGCATGCCATCTTACCAGATTTAAACTGATGATCTATAATCCGGAATCACCGAAGTTCCGACGAGTCCGGATTAATGACTTTTGACTGTATAGCCAAAAAGATGGTCATGTGAAAGGCAAAGAACTGAGCAATACTTTTTAATAAAAATCTTTTTTCTTTAATTGAAGAGGAAAAATTCTTATTACCATAGCATTATATGACTGAATCTGCTCAGGAGTTGAAGCACTGACTATATCACATTCCTATGAAAAGAAAGATGATTATTTTTTTAATCAAGACTTTCATGCATTTAATATTCGAAATACTACTTATAATTTAACATTTATTAATTAAAATACTATATATGATAGACACTAAAATGCAAGAAAAATTAGATTCAGATAATGTATCAGTCCAAATGGTGACAAATAATTTCAGCCATATGTTATTCCTTACAGTAACACTGAATGAGTGATGGTAGTAAGCTAAGCTAAGCTTAAAATGCACTAAGTGTGTACAGCTTAAAATGCACCGGAGTCCAGTGCAGCCTGATTTTGATGCTTCTTGATTTTTGAGATAAATCATAATTTTAGCTGAAGCGCACCACAGACTTAAATAAAAGAGCTCCAGCAGTTCTTTTATGTAAGTTAACCACAATTTCAGCATTGTTTCAGCATATAAGCATTGTTCCTGCTAAATCCAACACATTATAGAAAACATACACAGGCCATCTAGATGAAGCAACTGGAACGGAATATTTACACATCATCTGGTCATTGATAGCAACTCCACTTTGTAGTAAAATTCTACTGTTTCTTTAAGTTTCTTCTTATTTTGTGAGTCTAAATTTACATTTAGATGTAAGGTACTTAGTAACTGCACATTTTTATTCCTTTTACTCTGATATACCATCAGTGTAGTTCCACTACTGTTTAGCAAAACTGTTTTAAATAGCCAGGCTTTTGACTTCCTTGCTTCATGCGGAATTTCTTTTCGATGTGTTCTTACTATGTCCTCAAAACTTATATTCTTTATTTGAAGTCTTTTATGTAATTATAATGAGAAAAAACAACTGTCCCTGGTCAAATTTGTACCTGAATTGAGATGATGGTTTAGAAGACGCATTACTACATTTCGAGGAAGATTTTCATATATTATATATTAACTTATACCTGGCTTTGGATGGAAATAACTACTCATCCGCAACAAGATTTTCTTCTGGCTTATAGGAAATAACAAACACCTGTATAAATTTAATCCAAATATCTCACACATACAAACTTTTCTAAATCTGAGCCCTAACTGTTTTCAAGTCAAACCTTAGATACAAGGTAACCAATCAAGTTCTTGCCATTTCTGATAATGACATTGGAAGAGTGAACCCCAACATAAAAATAGTCGCTAAACCTGCCGATGAAGTGGTTAGGATGGGGGTTTGGACATTAATTAAGAGTATAAAAGTGCGTTGCATCAGTACTTCAAACATAACTCGCACAGCGACTGATTGAAATGGATGCGTCAAAGGCACTTGTTTGGAGTTGTTCCCTGTATGATTTTAAAGTGGGCCTATCAGCAGCAGAATCAAGTCACTGAATTTGCCAGGCCTTGTGGATGATGCTGTAACGAACGAACTGCTAAGCAATGGTTTCAGGTTAGGGGATATGTCTGTTAGTGATGCACCACACAGCGGTCGGCCACAAGCCATGGACGATGAGGCCCTGAGAGCAGCATAGAGAGTGACAGTAGCCAAACTTGTGAGCTTGTTGCATACTTCCAGATATTTGATGAAACAATCAGACTCCAATTGCACAGTGCAAATCCAAAGGCAAATGTACCTGAACACAAAGATCATTGAATTCTTTTGAGTATAGAACCTTACAGCAGATGCCTCCAATGTGCCTTTGTTAATTCATAACAACAGTGGAACTCCGAGCATTGTGACTAGAACCATGCTACAAGGAAAAGTTTTGCTTAACCAGAAGAATCAGTTTTTTTTTTTTTTTAAACTATTATGTTGACTACCATATCAAGGTACACCATTTTCCAGATGAAAAGGTGATTAGCACATATACTATGGAATATAAAAGGGCTAACGGTGGAGATGTTATGCTTTACAGGGTATTTTTAAAGATGTTGCTTAGAATCCAAGATTGCAATAGAGCACATTATAACAGCAAAATATAGGAATTCCGATGCTAACCAATTACACTCTTTTATTGCCTCTATCTTCTCTACCAGAAATCCATTTTTTTCATCAGGACAATGCTCCTCGACACAAGGCCAGAATTGTGCTACAGTGGTGTGAGGAACATGCTGACAAATTCCAATTCATATTTTAATCTCCTAACTCACATAGTAATTATTTTATAGAGTACATCCAAGATGTTATGGAGTGCCATCTTAAGGTGATTAATCATTTTCTCACAATCTAAGGGAATTGTCTTTTAAATGACATAAACATTCAGAGCCTTGATAAAGCATGGGTTTACCTAAATGAATGTTAACAAAAAATGGTCCATTTATTATCGAAAACAAAGAAGGAAAAAAATACAAATCTGATTCTGTCAACCAATAGAAAGTTTCAGCAAAGGTTTTGTGACTATCAAAAGATTCTCTTTCCATGGGAAATTAATAAACTGAAGAAAAAAATGTAAAACCAACTCAATGTACTATTAAGAGAAAATTTTATACATCCAATATTTACAGGGGGAAATTCCCCTTTTTGATCCCAATGACTTTCACAGAGTTGTCTTCATTTGTCAGTACTGTATTTGATATACTGCCATATTTTTAAAGTCCCCTTTAGCTTATGTAAATATTTCTGTAAAGTTAATTACAAAATCTTTTAATCTGTACTTATTACTAACTGATGTAATGCAGTTATCAATATAAAAAGACTTAAAAAGTTTTTGTGCAGATTTTAATTTCTTTGAGACTTTGGAAAGATAGTAGTTTACTATTTCCAGTAGGAAAAGACTACATGTAACCACCCAAATCCATTCTTCTGTGTCCAAAAACTTGGATATTTAAATTCGATTCTTGCCATAAGTAGTCATGATCTTCTTTCAACTCTTTTTGGAAGGGGGAAGAGTCGTACATCTGAAATTACTTCAATAGGCCTTGCTTTGAATTTTAATATAAATGTTGATATCTGCTCCATGATGTTTTAACAAGACAATTGTTAAATGAAGTATTTTATATGAATAAGACCATGAGGTCTTACCTCAGTAATACTATCAGATTTGTCGGATTTGTTAGCTCAGTGGTATAGATGCTAATAAATATCCTTTTGAATTTGAATCTTCCATTAGCACATTTTCTGCAATTCCTTCTTTTTCACCTCCTTAAAGATGTTATGATATTCTCAATATTTATTACTTTCTTGTTCCATATTAAGAGCTGTCTTTCCACTATACCTCAGTTGGAAGGACTATCTGGGTGCCCCTAAACCAGTGAAGACCAATGTAATAGCAGCTATCCTTACCTCTGCTGTCTTCAAAAAATGCTCTTGAGCCTCTTCTTCTTCTATTGCTGCTTCAGTGCGACATTCTCCACGATCTTTATTGCTAACTGTTTTTAACCATCAAAGCTCAGAAACTTCCAGATCTCTTACAACCATACTAGCAAAAATCGCCAACGAAATACCAACTTCACTTTCATCAGAGGTTGGCTCACAAACGGCCCCACCTAATTCAGTTTCAATGGTATTCAGCCTAATTTCTTCTCAAGTGTTTCATTTTCCCTGTTAACAGTCTCTCATATAAATCGCTTCCAATAAGCAAGTGAATCTTTTAACACCCTGGACTCGGGGATGTGATGAGATTGTGTTTTTGATCGAAGAAAAATTAAGAATTAAAAGAAAGTGCATAATTTAGTAGTCTTGCTTTATTTTTTTCTCTTGAGTTTATTTGTTCTGTGCAAAATAAATCAATGACATAGCTGGCAATTTTGTGAGCGCAAAAAAAAATTTTTTTCTGAAAAAGCACAAATTAAGCAAGAAATTATTATATGTCAGGGGAAAAAAAAGAATCAATTAGGTATGGCACTTATCATAAAAAATGAAAATTTCTTTTAACATATTTACAGTTCTCCCTTTTTTTTTTTTTTTTTTTTCCTTTTATAAATTTCACAACCAAAATATTCAAAAAATTACCAAATATGAAAGCTAAAGAATTTAAAACAATGAGAGAAGGAAATAAAAAGTTATATTTTTGTGTTACCCTCCACCAAAAAATAATGTAATTTCAAAAAAGTATCATTATTTGAAAGATTCTTTGTTAATATGTTTGCTAATGGAAAAAAAAAAAGAAACAGAAAAAGAAAAAAAAATTATGAAATTTGAAAATCATCAATTTTTATAGCCAAACTGTTGAAAAGAAATCATCAAAATTTTGTAATTTACTCTTCAAAAAAAGAGAATTTTTTCCTCACATAACTAAGAGGGCAAATTCAAATATATCCCACAAGTATGTTTTCAAAATACCATGACAAAATTGTGAAATTTAATGAGTAACTGCCAAACTTCAGAATTTTGGTGGTGGTGTAAAAAACTGCATTATTCATAAAACTGTGCATATAAGATCATAAAATTAGAATAGCTTTTGTAAAAGTAACAAAAAAATTCATAAAGGTTTGCAGATAAGTAATGAAAAATTGTATTAAATTGTTAACCAGAAAATTATTTTAGAAAATATTGCTCTAGAATAAGGTACCATAGCTTCTCCACCACCTTACAGGAAGAAAGATGATACCTATTTATTTTGGCCACATTCTCTTCCTCAAATATATAAGGAATCTTACAAAATTTGCAGAAATTCTCAAATTATTTCAGTGTTTTCATTTTCTTTCTAAGAGTAGAATATACAAATTTATTTTTTCTGAACATAAAAATTAATTAAGATACAGTACATGAGGTTAACAATTAATTAAGATACAGTAAAAGCAGATTTCTGATGCTTTGTTTACATTTGCATATCCCGATGTAATTTCTTTCAAAGGTGAAGATAAGTTTGCATTTATAACAAGTTAAGTATCAGTATATTTATTGCTCCACATAAAAAAGACACTACTGACAAATAAAAATAATCTGAAAAAATATTAATATAAAACATAAGCAATTTAGCAATAAAAATAAATTTGTAAACTGCTAATGATTTAAATATTACAATTAACACAAAAATAAAATTTATTCAGAATGTTAGAAAATAAAAAAAATACAGTCAAAAGTCGTTAATTCGGACACACATAATCCAGAATGATCTATAATCCGGACCTCAAAACTACAAACTTTCTGCGCATGCATCGCGTTGACGCATGCGCATAGGCGTTTATGCGTGCGCGTATGCATGTGCGCAAGCGCATAATACGTTTACGCATGCGCGTTTAATGTATAATGGACGGTATAAGCTAAAATTATCTATTTCGGTTAATGTTGCAGATTGCGTTGTTCCTTAATCTTCGAATTAGATCCGGCTTATTATTTTTTGCAGACTGTTAGAGCAATGTTATAAAAGTAAGCTTGAACTTTCGATTATGTCAAATAGAATTTCCGATGCTGGAGCTCCCAAAGGATCTACAAAGCGAAAGTATGTTTCAATGACCATCAAACGTAAAGTGAAATTGCTGCAAAAAATGGATAAAGGCATGAAGAAAGTGACTGAGAGGTTAGTGAAAACGAAAGAATTTCGATTGACAAGTTAGTCGGTATTCTCAGCACAGCAATTACAGGACTTGAACAGCGGAACTTTGTAACTGAATAAGAAATTATGTCTGTTTATAGAATTAAAGAGAAAGTATTAGCACATAAAACAAAGCAACTTAAACAACTTACATTGAAAGAAATGTTTAATAAAGTAAACAAATAGATATTAAGCTTTTTTTTTTTTTTTTTTTTCTTTTTTGTAAATTTTGATACCCTTTAGATCATAATTGTTCTTATTTCATAAATTACGGTTTAATATTTTTAATTTTATAATTTCTGCATGCCTTCTTACCAGATTTAAACTGATAATGTATTATTCGGAATCGCCGAAGTCCCGACAAGTCCAGATTAACGACTTTTGACTGTATAGTATTTGATGCACATATTAAACATTACAAAACTACTTAAAAAGTCTGTTTGATGAGGGTATGACAGTAAGTAACTAAAACAATTTTATACCTTTTTAAGACAAGGTTATATTTTTTGTAAGGAAGAATACATACCCGATATATCTTTACATTTACACCAACAGTTCTGCAAGGAACCTGAAATCCGAAAATAAACAATATTATTTATAACACCATTAAAATTAAATGAAAGCACAATTCTATTATTTTTTCTAAAAAGTTTCTTAACTGTTTATATCTATATGAATATAAAAATTTACATTTTAATAAGCACTAAAAAATTACAAAAGCAACAAATTTTCAACTTTAGCATTTTTTGCAGTACAAAAATAATTACACAATTAAAGTTCTACATAAAGTCAGTGTAGTGTTTTATAATAAATACACTGAAACACAAATTTAAATCGGAATATGAGATTTTATAAAATTATTAATAAATGAATACGATCACATACTGACAATTTAAATTCAGTCTTCCATTATAATTACCTTTGCTACAAAATTGTGTTCTTTGAATACGGCTCGCTGTGAAGACATAAAATCATTTGCCTACAATTTAAAGATACAAAATAAAACATTTTTAGCAGCCAGAAATTATACCACCCAATTTGCTAAGAAAAGTTTAACAAAATTCACATAAATTTGATACACATAAATTTGCACACATAAATTTGATTATATATATAAAAATACTTACTTTTTCTTGACATAATTTCAAATCCTGGCTTAAAATGTGATTTTTTTTTTCTAATTCTTTCACATTTTTTACTTCAAGAATAAATTGCTTCGGGAAATATTCCATAACACTTTCACCACAAATAGAAGCAGCAATTTTCTCTAGCCACTAATACACAAATATTAAAGTAATTAAAATATGACATTAATAAAAATACAATTGCATAAACATAAATAAAAAAATATATATCATATAAAAGTGACGAAATGAAATAGAAAAATGCCACCAGCAAATATTCTAAAGTGCTTTTAGAGTGTATATGTTCTCAGTTGGAAATCATGCCGACACAAAATTGTTACTTCAAAAAAATCTAGAACAAAATCCTGAATTTTGAGAGCCGGTATATATTTTACAATGGTGCACCTCTAAGATATTTTTTTCCAGGTAGCTGCCAAATGTTAATTTTTGGTTTTTTAATTAATTTTTGTGTTTTTCTGATATGCGTTTGTAGAGATGGGTGCTTGAATACAGTTATGTACGTCTGAAGACAAAAACTTTTAAAATTTTGCTAGAAATTTAAAATTTTACAAATAAAATTTATGTTTTTATGCACTTTGATGATGCAACCCAGCTGAACATACTTACATAAAATATGGGTAAAAAAGCTTTTTAACTTGATTTAAATTCAATATTATTTATTATTTTATAAAAAAAATTAACAAATATAACACTGCATGTGTCATGCTGTAACTGAACTAGTGCAATATTACAAGGAGATGAATTCAGTCAAAAAATAAAAAAAATCGAAAAATCAAAGACTGTGACTCAGCTGAGATAATATGTTGCATTTTTGAAGTTATATTTTATGCTTTAGATAATATGTAAAAAGACCATGCTTCATGCTATGATACCAAGAGTCCCCCCCCCAACACACACTCTTTAGATTATCGAGGATCGTAATGGCCCCTTTTTTATTTTTTGTAAATATATATTGTAATACATCTTTTTTGTTCAGAAAGAAACACCGTTAAACAACTTTATTATTTTATACACCTCAAAGCTCTTATTTCAATTTTCAACCTCTTTGGCCTCCTACAGGCTCCTTTTCAACTATTGGATAAATTTTGGTTTGCATCTAAAATAGGCCTTAGAAATATTTTCCCTTCTTTCACCAACTGTGAAAATTTATTTCGAAAACAACCTATTTTATCCTAACCCAGAGGACAAATTTTCCTTGAGTTCCCTAGTCTTTAATCTGAAATTAATAGAGATGATACCCTAAAGAATAAAAGCATGCTTTCAAATCAGCAGTTTTTGTGATTACACAAAGAGATGGACCTTAACTGCATTTCCATTTCCCGTATTTTTAAGTGAGCTTTCCCTTTGTTGATGTTATCACACACAGGGAAGAAGGTGTGATGCCCGAATGACAAATCCGTTGTCAATCACCTCTTTTCATTTTTGCTGCATTCTAGGATTTTGGAAAACACGAAGCAACATGCTAAAATGCCACATTTAACTGTGTAAAGTTTTGAGCCTAGACGACAATTTTGAAATACATGAGTTTTTCTCTTGAGAAAGGGTGAAGTATAGAAATTAAGATTTTAGCTAAACAGAGATGAATGAAACTCGAGTAAACAAAAAATAAAAGGAAACTAATATACTTGCAGGGTTCGTACACATTTCTGCACATGGAATTTAAGTACTTTTAAGGACCATTAATGAAGAAAATTAAGGACCTATAAGCAAACGGGACTTTGATAAATTCAATTGAAGATATTATCTATGCCTGATTTTCACTTTTGTAATACCATCCTAAAAATTAAATAGATCCCTAAGTAGTACGCATTATTACTAAACATGAATTAATTAACATAATTGTTAATAAGTTTGAGAGTAAAATAAATTACGCAATTTATCAAGTAGCATTAAATATTTTACACTTATAATAGTTGGTCATATTTGAATGTTTATATCGATTTCCTTCTCTTTTAAGCATCTTTTCAAACAATTAGAGATTTGTCTCAATATGCAAAGCAATGCTCTCACTAGCTTCTGCGTGCTTCATCTCCTAACTTGTCAACCTCTCCATAATGTATCTAAGACGGTTTAATTGATCTGGTAAAAATTAGATAGTCCAAAACCCCCGACAGACGTGAAGCATATTATTGCTATGTCTGAAATTAACTACAATATTGGACAAAGGTTTAAATGAGCCTCTTATTTAAAAAGAACTGAGAACATAAAGGCATGCTCTGATGCTAACAAAATCAATTACAGCTCACGGCGATGTAATTAAACAAGAACAGTCAAATTCAAACTAGTGGTCAAAGATTATACAAAGATCATACATCTGGCTCAATAACTCTTATCATACGAGGAAATAGAAATGGGAAATTATAGTAAATGTTGAAATCATAAAAAAATGGGTAATTTACATAATAATAACTGTACATATCTTTGAAGAATAATTTCCTTTATGTACTCAGTTTTTTCTTCAACAAGTTTCCTTTTAATTTAGAAATTTTGGATTTAATTAAGGATTTCAGTTATTCTAAAAAACACTAAATGCATTTAGAATGTACAGAAAAAGCGGCTAATTTTATTTCTTTAGTAATATGAAAATTCAGAAGCAACATGAAATATATATAGTAAAGCCCCGGTTACAGAGATGATGTGGCAGAATTTCTAGAATTTAGTGGCACACCGAACAACAAAATCTAGAAATGGCAAAACTGTTAGAATTCAGAGCAAGCATTGGAAGAATTTAGAAAAGCAGTAAGCAGCAGAATTTAGGATCCACAGAGATTGCATCAGGTGGGAAAATGCCTAGTGTCAGCTATGTGTATGATGCATTAAGAAATATTAGATGAATCTTTTAAATTTAAGTTTTCAATTTCTTTATTAATTAAAAAATCCCTTTCTATAATGCCTGCCCATGTGATAAGATCAGAAGCATTTTTGATATTTTCCATGCTTCTGTCCAGTGAAAAGTAGAGAAAATAAAGAGAAGATTAACATGTTAAGATTCTAGTATCAGAAGTAATACATTCAAATATTATATTTTCATTGTTCTTCCGGATGTTCTCTCAAAATTAAGAAATTCATTGCAAACTTTCTGCAAAATACATCCACTACGTGTTGATACCATGAAGACATTTTTCATTTTGTCACATATTTCTCGAATCTTCTAGAATCGTGGGTCTATAAATCTTGCATTCAAATCCTTCAAAACTTTCTGAGCTGCAATGTCTAAAATCCTAAAGAAAAATTATCCCTACCATTTCTGTAACAGAAAAATGCCAGAAATATTTTGGAAAAAATAGGAGGGAAAAAGTATAAAATTAATTTTATAGAGAAAACTACTGCACATTCTGAGAATTTTGAATATTCTGAGACAGTTTCATGGGAAAAACTCTTACTATGAAAAAATTATAAACAAGACATTTTTAATTAATTACATAGCTAATTTTGCTTTTGCTAAGAGCTGTTTAGTAAATTGTGCTTTAAAGCATTATACCTTGTTTATTTTTCAGATTTAAAATATTAAATAAGTTGCCAAAATGAAACTTTATAATATGACAGCGATAAATAAAAATGTTTTACTTTAATGTTATTTTTTAAATATAATTTCAATATATTACCATTATTTTAATAGAATTTATCAATGTTACGATGTTTAAAAAAAAAAATCGTCAAAAAATTCTCAGATTTTGGAATTAAAAAGTTTCTATAGAAACTAATCTTAAAATAGCCAAAATCTTGAAAAGTTGCCAAATTTAGAACCGTTTAATAAAAGAATTCACATTCCCTAAAGCAAAAAGTTGTTTAAAAGCTCTTTACTAGAAAAAATGAACTTTAAAATGCTTATGCTTCACTTCTTGCTTAGAAACTCGAGTATCCCATCATTTATATTAGAAATAGAAACAAATTATAACTCATGAACCCATTCAAAAGATTACCATACATACAGCAGTGAATTGCCAAAAATATTCTTCAAAATGCTAATTCACACTCAAAATGACAGTCGTAAAAACAGACAGAAATTAAGGACCTTCTGTTCATTTTGGCCAAAATTAAGGACTTTTAAGGACCAAAAATCGATTCCAAAAAATCTAAGGACTCGAGGACCGTACGAACCCTGACTTGTATTCAGTCCTAGCACAGAGTCAGTAAACTACCCCTCCCTTCGTGAACATGATATTGAAACCTAAACAACTTATAAATTAATCATAAAAAATAATATATCATATACTTATAATATAAAGAAATTCTGTCATCTCACAGAGTAGAAAAGGAGAAGACAGGTGTTGCCCTCAGTGTGGGCACCGGTATATATTATATATCGGTTTTAAGATCTTATAAATAATCTTCTGTTAATTATCACTTCTGATTCAAATGAAGTAAATATATAAGATTCAGCGTATATTTGCAGATTTCAAATTTTTTCTTCCCCTCCAATAGAATTTATGAATTTTCAAATATGATACCTTGGAACAAATATATTAATTTCACAACTGCAAAATATTGAGCATTCATAGAGTGGTACTGCCATTTAGAATCGAAAGGAAACACTAGAAACTGACGATTTTAGCTTTTGGTGTAGAAAAATTAGCATTTTTTAGGAGGTTAAAAAATTGGCAAACAACCAGTATATTTTATATGCACCTCCCCTTTAAAGAGTTAACAAGAAGCGTCAGAAATTTTAAATGCATTCTTTTCATTTGTGTGCCAGATTCCAATGGTTTTTATAGACAAATAATCATATTTATTTTGAGAACTCAATTTTAAAACATGCACTCGTGGAATTTGCTAGCAATGGAAGGAACTGCAGTAAAATTTTTGAAGGAATGCAGTGTTTTGCTACAAAATTGCTAAATGGAACATGGGATTCATTCATATTTCTTTAACTTTCAAGAATATGTCAGTAAACAAAACTGTGTAACTTGAAGCAATTATATATGCAAATCTCTTCTCTTCCAGAACTATTTTAAGCATAAAACAGAAATACGTAGGGCACTATTATTAAATACAATCTTAAACATTAACATAAAACAAATTTAACAAAAACAAGCTTAGGAATATGAATTCCCTAAAACTTTCAAATAGTTTACATTAAATTATGAATACAATTTCATGAAATACATTTTACACTTTAAAGTCAAACATATTTTAAAAGAAATTTACATAGTCACTAATCCTTTTTTTATTATTTAATTCAAAATATACTAATTTAAAAGCACTGTTAAAATTACCCAGCAATTACAGTCCCAGTCAATTGAAATGTTTTTTTTTTTTTTTCCCTGGAATCTTCGTTCAGTTTGTTCAGTTTTGCTGTTACATACGTGAGAAAATACAGATCGGATAACCAATTATTATAGTTCGATTCTTTATAACTCTCGTTTCCGGATTCCAAAAACTGCTTTATTGGCGAAAGAAGTTCTACAAATCGTTGAAGTACTTTTCCCCAGCTGAGCCATCTGACATCGGAATGAAGCAATAAGATTCCATGTTTGCTATCAAGTTCATCAGTCAACAATCAATTATTTTATAACGTCTTGCAAGATATCTCTTATGACTATAAATGCTTACCATATTTTTTAACAATTAAGAAATATAAATGAATGGTTATTTTTAAAAAAATTGTTGGTCATAGTACCTAATCAGGCTGGCAAGCACATACAAAATGATCGGCAAGCACAAGGTTGGGCACCACTAGTCTAGATGGCCCCTATTGCTCCTACTGGCACTGGAGCAGGAAATATTTAGTTTTCTGCAAAAATATGTGATTATTCTCTAATTCAGATTTTTTTAGAACATCCTATTGATTTTTTAGGCTTATTCATGTCTTTTGTTCACATCCCTGAATAATTACTGAATCCAATGGCAACAGTATGTTCATAAAAGCCTGAACTCTATGAAATCCGACCTATGACTTTCTTTAAAATCATATTAGGTTGAAGTATGGCCATTAGTCAAAGTCCAAGAAACCTCTTTTTAATGCAGAAAATATTTTTGTCTTGATAGCATCTGTTTCAAAAGCTCAAGCAAATAACAAATCAGGCATACTGAAGCTTTTTTTATGAGTCTGCTGATTATTTCTCATTGCTATTAATGGGTCAGCTTTTTTTATTCCCCATTGTTTACATTATTAATTCATGGTAGCTCTGCTATAATTTGAAATCTGTTTTCATAAAAAATATGAATTCCACTCAGAATGGCAATTGCAAAAAAGGAATTCAAATTACACATGAGCAAAATTAAGGACTTTTAGAAAGGGTACAAATCTACAACATATGCTTTAAATCTATTCTTAAAAAGCCATAAAATTTCTGCCAGGGCAAAAGAACAAAAACCTGCTTGTAAGTAGGCTTGTTGATTGGCTTTTGAGATAAATACCTAACTAAAACAGTTACGTAATGAATGAATAATTTATAATTAGAAATCCTCAATCATTTTTTGCTCGTCAAAAATTTGCCAATCTGCATTAAAGCAATTGTAATAATGCATAAGTACCATAATTTTACATCCCTTCAATACCACTAGCAAATATACTACACTGCATTTAAGGTATTTGTATTTTCAATAAGAACAGAGAATCAAATAACTAATCAGTGTGTTAAAATTCAGGATTATTTATTTTAACATAAGTGGATGATTAACCATATTTTAACATATATGGATATAGTTTTTCTAATCATATTAAGAATTAATAACATTACAACATTCTAATATATAATTATTAAGTATTAATATGTTTATTAAGCTCAGTATTAACCCTTTGACACACGGTGGTCGTACCCTGAAACCACTAAATTTCAAATTTTTTTCCTCCTCTTCTTTCCGAAATTTTTGAGTGAAAATCAATTGATTACTGATCTTTTACCTCTAAATAACACAAAATGACTGCAGAATCATACATGTTTTAGGTTTTAGTACTTCAAATCGGATGCCTTTTGAAATTTGTGTTCAGTGAGACAAAATAACTTCCTTCTGTTAATATAAACAACTTTAAATTTCAAAAATTATTCATCACATATCATGATTTTTATCATAAACAATAAAAAATAGCAATAACTAAACTGCATATATAAAAAAAAACCTCTATATGTACGGCATTTGCTTTGTGGTTTCAGGGCATGACCACTGCGCCTTTACAGCATTGTGTCACAATGCTCTAACCACTGCTCTTCACAATGGCATTTGCTTGCTTCTCAAATAGGAATAATATTTATTTTTACCCAGATATAGATAAGGAGCAGAGTTATTTTATTACTAAATAATATATGTGCCTGCCCAGTGAAAAGGTCTTTGAAGAGATTTTTGTCTGACCTCAACACACTTGCTTCCAAAGCAAGTATTGTGATTTTATAAATTATTTTGTGTGTTTTAAATTTAAGGTAAATATACTTTGCTATACTTAAAAATAGAAATTGTGCAAAAGTTTTATTTAAATTAAAATATTTCCTAAATAGTTTGGGACGAAATACAAATAAAACAAATATTAATGGGAACAAATGATCCGTACCAAAGCCCCCCCCCCTCATTAACATAAAAAAACACAAATTTCATGTGCCAGATGAAAAGAAATTAAATGACGCTGGACATACACCAGCGTAATTAAACATATATGATGTTGCTACGAAGACCTAGGTATAGACAAAGATACCTGTAAACCAGGGCCCGCACTCAAGGCGCAGAGGCCCGTAACATATTCGGTTAAGAAAAGCATTTTCTCGGCAAAATCTGCTGCCAATGCGCGCAGCACCGAAAGGAATTCAAAAGAAAGCAGAAGACGTGTCAAAAAGTGTGCTCGTCCCCCAAAACAACCCATTAAAAGGGAGGATGCCGGACTGCCAAGTTGGCACAACCCACTCTTTGCAGAAAGTTAAAATAGTTGCAACAACAACATACCATCATGTTATCAAACTCGCCAAATCCACTATTTTGAAACCTCAACAGAAATTCTATGACGCCAAACCCTAGCCAAATAAACACCACCTGTGGTGGCAGGGAAAAATTAGGAATTTCAACAACCCTGCAAGGGGTCCCAACGAAAGAACGCTGAAACTCGTAAAAAGTGACTTTTCAACCGGAAAGAGGGCATTTCATCCCCCTTTAACTAAATCACAAGCAAACAAAGAAAAATTTACTAATTAAAGCTCATAACTGAAATGCAATTAAAGTTAGAAAAACGAAAGTTATGTCAAATTAAAGAGCTAATTTTTCTGCAACTAATGATATTAAATACTAAGAAATCAAATTAATTTTTGACATGAAAAACTGAGTTTATTACGTGAAAAAAATCACCTATCCATTGTTTGCGTGTACAAGATTGACGACGCAGTTCGCGTAAACTCGGAAAGCCAAAATATATTACACTAGAATTAATAGGCCAAAAAGAATATAACCAAACTTGTGTAGCTCAAATTTTGAATAATTACAATTTAAAATTTTGATTTTTATGAATCAATTAAATTTAATTCGCTACACAACAACTTTTCCTAATGAGAAAAGTCATTAAAGTGGTCATTTGTGCCCTCCATGAATGCAGCAAAATTTACATGTTCCTCAGACATTGTTCAATATTCCAGAATGGATTACTATATTTGCGATTGTTTTATGTTTATTTTGATTTAATTTTAACTAACCTTTATTATTTATTTAGAGGAAAATGTATATAATGTTTATACAACATTTACTATTTTTGATCTCAGTAATAATTTGTGAAATTTATGACTTTGTTTTCACACTTCATTTATAAAACTAACCTGTATTATATATTTAGAGCAAACTGTATACAATGTTTATATAACATTTACTAATTCTGATTAATCTCAGTAATAATTTGTGAATTTTATGACCGTTTTCACACGTCATTTATATTTACAAATTTTCCTATTAGAAATGAAAACAGAACTTAACAAAATTTAATAAATATGAGCTAGCTTTGTCGGTTTGCTGGTTGGTCTGATTCTTGAAAATCTATTTTCATTAATAATAAAATAATAGTAATAAATAATTTAATGAAAAAAAATTAGAATTAATTCATTAATAATATTCATTACTATTAAATGACTGGAATAAGAATCATTACTAGGGATGAACTTATAGCAATATCTTGAATTTGTAGCAATAGCTTAAGATCCTTTTTTGAGGGGGGTTACTGTTATGTTATCAGAACTGTATTCAGAAATGTGTATATACACTCTTCTGCAAAAAAAACATCGATGCACCAAGAAGGACTTTTACTACCGTGACGAAATTTGGTATGCAAAAATATCTTGATCGAACATGCAAATGATCAAAGTTTCAAGGTAAATGAACAGGAATTGCGATCATAGCGCACATTTCTAGTGCGCTATTCGCAAAGTATAAAACCAGCAACAGAGGCAGTTTTTTTTTTTTTTTTTTTCTTTGTTGCTGCCATAGTAATTTCATAAAGAAGCAAATAAAGGTGCCATTATGGCAATATCAAAGACCTTACAGACAACTAAAGGAATTCAAACTTGGTCACATTGTAGGCTTGCGTGAAGCTGGGTAGTCGTACTGAGCAATAGGCCGCCATCTGTATGCTGTGCAAAGATGTTGGCAGCAATGTTTGCTACAAGGCAATTGATGAAATGAAGGCTCTGAAAGGCCAACAATCACAAAAAACGAGGCAAGATAGGATGATTGTTCGCCAGCCCCGAACCACCCCAACGGCATCATTGTTGACTATTTAGTGCACTACAACCACATCTATAACTCCTGTGGAACCGTCCACCATCTCATGGCACTTGTCTGAGGCGGAGTTAGGCTCACAGAGGCCTTAAACATGTTTGCCTTTGATCCCACAGCATCGGCATGTGTCTGGAGTGGTGTCACAGTCGATCATCATGGCTGCCATCAGACTGGCATAGTATACAGTTCAGCGACGAATCCTGCTTCACTCTTGAAGCATATGACCACCGTGTTCCTGTCTGGAAAACATGGATCAGCGGTCCCAATCAGCCTTTGTTTTACAAAGGCATACAGCCATAACCCCTGGTGTGATAGTGTGGGGTGCTATTTCTTATGACAGCAGGTCATCTTTAATCATCCTATGTACATCATTATCATGCGGTCGGTTGCATTATCCATCATGGCATATCATCCTGGGGACATTTTTGAACAAGATAATGCCAGGCCACATATCGCTCGCATATTTTTAGACCATCTCTGTGCAGTTGATATTCTTCCTAGGCCAGAAGGTCACCAGACCTTTCACCAATCAAGCATGTCTGGGACATGGTAGGTCGCCAAATTCGGGCACCACAAAATATCGCAGATCTAAAGTGACAACTGATGAATGCCTTTCAGAATGCGTTGCAGGATGACATTAGGAACCTCTACCACTCCTTGCTTGACGAATTCAAGCATGCACTGACAC
The DNA here is from genome assembly GCF_044657685.1 of Stegodyphus dumicola. Taxonomy (NCBI): domain Eukaryota; kingdom Metazoa; phylum Arthropoda; class Arachnida; order Araneae; family Eresidae; genus Stegodyphus; species Stegodyphus dumicola. The sequence goes on along the minus strand of NC_140777.1, from coordinate 34,306,910 downwards.
CAGGGGCGGTTCGATCAACTACTAATTTGAACACTCAGTGGGTGAATGTGAGCTGTGAACAGGTACTATGACCTTGATTTTTTAATCATTTTATTATATGCATGTATGTATGTGCTCATGTACGCATTTAATATATGTACGTAAGTATATGTGTGTATACATACATCCAGCCATCCATCCATACATACATTTCTAAATCCAGTGCTGATAATAGAAGAGCATCCATAATTTTGTTATAGTATAAAAAAGAAAATCAGAGATATATTGTTTGATTAATTTTAACAAATATTACTTTGTACTAACGGACAAAGGAAGTTATCTTTAGCGAGAATATTCTTCGTAAAATCGGCTTTTGTTCACATAAGCAGGGGGAAAATCTCTGAATATCTCTATACATGCAATGCATTTTATATCTGCAGTGTGAAGTCTGATGAGGTAATTCCTTAAATCTTTGCATTTCCGTAGTGTCCCTAGAGAGAGAAAGGGAGAGACAGACCACTTTTATGCTTAATTTCAAATTTGCTACAGAGAATTTTAATCTATGAAAAAATTTAAAAAATAAAAATGAAAAATATTTTTTATCAAATAAATTCATCAAAAATATTTTTCAGAACAGTTTTAAATACTGATAGAGAAGAATTCTAAGTCAGTTTCCTTTCATAAGCAGATTTCATCTAAAACCACAATTATATAAAAAGGTTGAATTTTGCTTAATTTTAAATGAGATTGAATGCACAATGCACAAAAAAAGGGACAATTCTATATCTCCCGTTCTACCGGACCAATTGACGAAATTCAAATTGCATTTTTCATGCCTTGAAAGCGCGACTTAGAATATATATTACATTTATATACAGCATTGCTCTAACGGAGGTAAACTGACACAAAAGCAGAATTTTCTGAAATAGCATACCAATTTTTTTCCATATTTCGATTCTACGATTCAAATCATGTCTAGATATTAAATTTTGTAAAATTTGGTGCGAAATTTACAGAGAAATTCAAAAATTTATCTTGCCATAATTTTTTCAGTTTGCGCCAAGAATAATTCACTTGGCGGACTTTTTAATATATGGCAACCAGTTTTCCTTTCCCTTCCATTATGCCGAAGTGGTTCCTACCTTTTTACATTGCATGAGCAGGAAAAAAAATCGCACCGTTCTTACCTTCAAATAACTTTAGCAAAATGTCTAAACCACCCATACCACATTTGATGTTTTATCACTTTCAACAAATATGCCAAATTTCAAAACGCACCAATATATAAATTCATGTATATCATCAGAAATTTTGAATAAAAAAAATTGTTATTTTTTGTAGGTGTGCTTAGAAATACATCTATTTTAAGATAATGGTAAAAATTTATAGATATAATTTCAAAATTTTTTTTGAAAATTTTATAAAAATCATTGAAAAATAAATCATAAAACATGGGTGAATTTTATTTGGAATGAACGTGAATTTTGAAATCTGAAAGGAAGAATCAAATAAATTTAATAAAAAAAAAGAGATATTGATAAATATGTACCAAACTCAATTAACATTGAGAAGCTAAAATTTTGAGAGCTAATTTTTAAAAACTACTCAATGCGATTTTTACAAAACTTATTAGTTTGGAGTAATCTGAGTCGTAGAATTGAAATATGGAAAAAAATTGGCATGTTATTTTAGAAAAAGTCTGATTTTGTGTCAAAATACCTATAATTAGAACAATGCTATATATAAAACTAAGGCATACCCTAAGTTGCGCTTTCGAGAGATAAAAAACGCAATTTGAATTTCATCAATCGGCCTAGTAGCATGGGAGATATAGAACTGTCCCCCCTTTTTTTTAATAAGAAAAATTTCATTATATATTAAAATTTGTTATTATTAAATTAATAAGAAAAAATTCAATTTGGATGGTATAATGTTTAAGAAAAGTTATTCTGAAATCATTAGAGATGGGGAGATGGAATTTGCCTAATTTAAATTTAATTAATTCAATCATTTACATTTGGTGCTAGGAAACGCTTTTCTTAGTAAAGGCTAAAAATTTTTAAAAAGGCAGATTTGGAGATCGACTAGGAAACATGAGGAAAAACCTTGTAGACAGATATAAAATTTGTATTTATATTAAATTCTGAAAATTTTTGTCTGAAATCTAAAATAGCAAGATATAGTATATAATCATGTTGGAAAACTATTATTAAAAATAATAGAAAATTCTATTTATTATTTTATTCAATACAGTTTTGAATATTCTGTTACTGGGAACGGATTCAGAAATGTATGTATATATAAAATATGTATGCATGCATGTATATATATATATATATGTTTGTGCATGTGTATACCTACACATACATACACTCATACATACATGCATACATAAATACTTTTCTGAATCTGGTTGTGATAACAGAACTGCATCCAATTTTGGTAACAATCAATTAATTAATATATATATACACACACACATATACTGCAAAGTTCATTTTAGACAAACTCTATTGGGCCACGTTCAGCAACTACTGTCACAAATACCAATTAAAGCTTCATTTTGACTGACTCAGCAACGGTCATCAATCACGAATCAAACAGCAGAATTCTAATGGAAGTGGTCGTCCATAATTGTTGATAAATAGCACTACTTGGCTAGTTGATGGGATAATACATAAGTACCAAAAATAGCAACTATAGTGGACAAGTAACAGCTTTTTAATAAATTTTTTTCACTCTGTGAGTCACACCACAAGTCACAATTTGATTTTTTTCAACACCAAGCATGCATCAAATATTTAAATACATTATTTAATGAAAATTTTGAAAACTAATGGTTTTAAAATATTGTGCTAAGAGAATTAAAAAATTACTTTTATAGTGATTAGAGGCATCAATACAAGAGGGTATTTCAGAGAAATAAATAAATAAAAGGTTAAATGCAATTAGTAAGGTTAAGTATAGCTAGTATGATGTCACATGAAAGGTCAATACTTTGTGGATTAGATGATAACTAGTACGATGCTAACATTGAAGCTTCAATGTTTTCTTTTCAAGATTTAGATTCAATTGATCATTTTTGATGAGATTAAATATAATGGTGATTTCAATAGAAAATTCAATACTCAGATTTATGTAACGAAAAGAATTCTAGTAGACAATCAAGTTTTTATAGACTTCAAGGATATATGATTTTTATAACTGAATTTGTATTTCAGATAGTAACAATTTAAACAGATCATTTTAAAACTTAAACCAGAATCAAAAAGCATGCCAATGTAGAGTTGAAAAATCAGGCAAAAAGTAACTTTATTTTCACATGCATTATATTGATAAAGTTTTACTCTATCAATTTCAAAGGTAATAAGACCAGGTCCCTCTTCTTAGGAGCAAAACTATTCTGGATTTGCTCCTGATGAAGAAGGACTTATGTCTGAACTGATAGCTTTATTTACAATATATGCTAAAAATAACTGTTCAGGCTAATTTTAAGTCAAGTCAGTCTTTCTCTTCTTGAATAAAAGAGACATATGTTAAAATTCTTTCAAGATGCAATTAGTGCTTCTCTAAAGTTAATACTTAAAAATTTTTCTAATCCAAGCTTACTAAATTTTTATGTTGGTGCACTTATTTTTGTCTAATAATTCTGAACCATCTTGTTTTCACTTAATCAGACATTCTAAAATTTACACAAAATATATGATAAAATATCATTGAAAATGAAAGATACTTAGCAAAATACTCACTTTTTTCTTAGTTTCAATTTCCGTACAACTTTCAGGAGGAATAACCTGATAAACTCTTTCTTTATTTTTGAAATCTAAAACTGCATCATCTGATATGTCTTTTGATTTACTGTTTTTCATATCCTCATTCTCTTCACTTGAGCCATTTATAATAACATTATCAAAATTGTCTTTTTTTAATTTCTTATTCATAGCATCATTTTTCACAATATCAGAATTGTTCAATTTTCTTTTTTTATCTTCCTCACAACTATTAATACCTTCAAGAATTTTCAGAGAGTCAGAATCAGATTCCAAGCATAAAACAGACATCTTGCTTTGTGATGTATTTGTTGGCTTTACTGACAATTCTTCCTCATCTCCATCCGTTTCCTTCAGACTATCTCTCTGCAGCTCTCTATCTTGAAGCGCTAATAAATAAAATATTTCTTATTTATATGGAATATTAACATGAAAATAAGACAATTTTCAATTACACATAATTAATAATACAGTACAAAGTCTGAAATCCGGACATCCATTATCCGGAATGATCTAAAATCCGGACCTCAAAAACACCACCGTTTACTTGTAGGCTTTACGCATGCACATTTGTTTCCCCCCCCCCTCTGTGCATAATAAAACATCTGGAGAGTCCCGATTCTTAATTTCACTTCGACACTAAATAAAATACCTTGTTATTGAAGAAACAATCATTTTAGCATAAATTTGTACGATCTGTAATTGGGTTCTGTTGCTAAAATATCTGCTTGGCATATCTCAACCCGAAACATTCCACATAGATACATAACTGATCTGACACCAACCTGGTGAATCATTATTTATTATACTTTCCTTTCATCCCTGCATGTTTATCAAAACATGACAAATTGAGTAATGACTTATGTAGCGATGCCTAAACAATTTTTTTTATGTTTATTAGTAATTGAATAATAAAGGAGTGTGGTAACCTTTTCTGTTAACATTACGCTTGGCAATGATTAAAGATTTAAGTTAAATGCTCTAAAAAATGTTAACGAGGAAGAATTTACCAAAAATTTCTTGTCATATGCTAAAAATAGATTTTGTTGATGATACTCATAGACCCAAAGATAACATTTAGGGCTATTTGAATTAAGGACAACTGATTTGGTATTCACATAAACCCAGAACCAGCGGCTGGGCTCGTATGGCCGTGCCGAGTTGCAGAATAATAGGACTCACAGAGACTGCATCAGACGGTAAGATATCTAGCACCAGCCCTCATCAAGTATATGGTGAGAATTCTTTTATTCAAAACTCTGATAAGCCTTAAAGCATGTGCAAGAAATGGACATAAATATAATAATTTCACTAATATAATTCATACTTGTCTCAGTGCGCGATAGAAGTAAGATAAAATTTAATGGAACAACATGTCGTTAGTCGCCAAGCTCATGATGCATAGCCAAACATGTATAGTGAAGAACGGCTAAATTTAATGATAATAGCCACTAAATTTAAAGGTTTTGAGATATCGCCAAACAAAGGTGAAATTTTTCAATTAACAGAAATGTGGAAAAGCGGTAATACACACGGATGATATAAAAGAAGTTTTTTATTTTGATGACAATGCGCCTTGATCGTCAATCAAGGAATGAATGGCGAAATCTGTAGTATGGTTCTATATCCAGAAAATACTGCTACCGATAGTGAAGAAAGTGACAGAGAAGTTACTGAAGATGAGAAAATTTTGATTGATAAGTTAGTCGGAATTCTTGAATTAGCAATTACATGACTTCAACAATGTAACTAAACAAGATATTATGTCCGTCTACAGAATTAAAGAGAAAGTATTAACACAAAAAATGAAGCAACTTACACAACTTACATTGAAAGAAATGTTTAATAAGGTTAACAAGTAAATATTAAGCTTTTTTTTTTTTTGTAAATTTTGCTACCCTTTAGATCATAAATACTTCATTATTTCGTAAATCACGATTTCATATTTTTAATTTTATAATTTCTACATGCCATCTTACTAGATTTAAACTGATTACTTTAATATCCGGAAAAATCCCAAATACGGAATTGCCGAAATCCCGATTTTGGACTTTGTACTGTATATACATATACAGAAACTATCTTACTAAACGAAATACAGATGCACAGCAGTTAAACATTACCACAAAGTAATTATCATACTCTCTTCCCTCATTAATATCATTAAAAAATGTAAGCAGATAATTAGCATTTTAATTAAGGTATTTTTTTTTTTTTTACATGCTGCACCAGTTCATTTGCTAAACTAACTCTAATTTATAAAAGGTATCTTGTATTTAAAAAACATTCAGTATCACGAAACCATATCATAAGCACTCTCAAAAGAAAGATGTTTACATAATGTACAGTTTTATCAGAATTTAATGATTTAAATACTAAGAGAAAAGAGTTCACCAAGAATCGCAAATTTCTTCACATTTTCAGCAACTTTTCGTCAACAGCAAATTTATTGTTGATTGCACTGAAAGTCCATTGTAAATTTACTCTTTCCCTGCAAATACCAGGCAAATGACCTCTACACTTCTGAATCTTCAGTATTTTTTTAAATGCAACTGAAGTGAATTAGTGCAGAATATTCGCCCATATGATTAGCCATCAGTAGAAAAATTACTTTTTTTGCTGGCCAGTTTTTCCGCCATAAAAGAAACTTGTTAACCTTGATGAGAATACATTCCAATATCTTTTCCAATATCTTACTCTACGTTGATGCATATCATTTTTAATAAATAAACTAAATTGTATATAATAGAAAGAAATGTTGTCTACAAAATTTCATGTGACCTAAATAGTGCAGTTGAAATAGCCAGCAGGATTACAGCAAATTTTATCTTCTTTCGCATTTATCAATCCACGATTATGAAAAGGGTTAGTATCTGCAATAGCAAAAAAAGTCCTACCCCTCCCCCCTCCTTAAAGACTGTTTTTACACTGATTATGTTATGGCCACAATTCTGTAGTATAATTTTCATTTTAATTTTGTGTTGATTCTTTCTAAGTAATTGTACTATTCTATTTTTGTCATCGATATGAAGTGAAATTCAGAATCCAGAAGTAGGTAGTACTTCTTGATAGTATCCAAATCCAGAAGTAGGTAGTACACAAAAATACATACATAACCAAATATAAATAACCAAAGAAAGGTGGGTGTAATAACCTTGAAAAATTATTATAATAATCTTAAATTAGGCTCATCAAATTATACGGAAAACAAAAGTATTTAAATTTGTAATACATCAGTATTCCATTAGAATAAAATATAGATGTTAATATAAAAGAGGTTCAATAACTGCTTTCTTCCCCCTATTTCTTCTGCATGGCATTTTTTCTACTGTGGAAGAAATTTGCCAACTCTGCTGCTATATAACAACAGAATGACTCCAAAGAAGGCCCCACCTATCCCTCCATCCTTTGTCAAAAAGCCTGCAACATTAATCTGTTAGTACACTGAATTATACAAAGATTAAAACACTGATAACTAGTTAGTTATTTATTTTTTAGAGATGATAATTCATGGTGACACTTAATTGTTATCTTGATAATTGTTTGAATTTTCTGTTGAGAAAGAGTTCAAGTTAATTATTTTTTCTTAATTAAGAAAAATCTGAATTTTATTTAATTCTGTGGATTACTAATTTAAGGTATTTTGTTATCTAAATTCTTATATATTGGGAAAAACCAATGCTTCAATGATATTTTTTCTTTTTATTGAAATTAACCAAGAAGATTTTGTTTCTTTGTGAAAAGATTCAGAAAAAGGGTGACTTTTGCTGCATCATTCTCTTTCAAGGTCTGAGTCATTTAGAACATTCTAAAAAGAAATTTCTTTGTCTCGGTTGCCATGGGTAAAGTGGGTTAAATTAGGGGGTAAATTAGGTTAAAATTTAGGGGGTTAATGTTTCACTTACAACAAAAGGACATTGGTTTTGGGGATAAAGGTGTCCATTTTGGCTTTGGGTCTTGACTGGTTGCACGTGCACAGTTGGGTTGTTTTGTCCTTTTGGGTGACAAAATGGAAATTTGGTCTCTAAAAGGGGGTGAAATTCTAGTTTTTGTGGTAGCCTGTTTTTGTGAAGGAGGATTTTTGAGCTCACGTCACTTTTTTCAGTACTGTCTGAGGTGAGCTTGCTGGTTCAGCTATTAAGGTGGGGATAAGCCGCAATTATGCTCCCTGACCATGCGTTCTACTGAAAGTTCGGGGAACAGGATTTGTGTGACAATCTTCGGAAATAAATGAACGAATCTGAAGACTTTTGACTGGGCTGTCCTTTGAGTAAGTTGGCTTCTTTGGAAGTCTGAGATGCAGTTCTCCGTTGTTAGCGGAATTTTTAATCATGCCTCCCGAATAGTAATCTGCATGAATAAATGCATTTTAGAAATAACTTGTTGACAGAAGTGACTAAAGGAAAAGGTTGCCTCGCACTTTGTCGTAAGTCCTGCTTCATCCAGCTTCTTCATGATAAAAGCAAAATTGAATAGTCCTGTGTTATGCCTCGTTGCTTGTTGCACGGTAGTCTGACCCCATGAGGTATGGAAGAGTGGTTTTAATCACGAGTTCCATATCTGGCTGCATCCAACCATAATGTGTTAATACTACAGCAGATCGTGACTATTGTTCTTCCCTGTAGCCATGTTGATTGAAATATGACTTTCTGCATACCATGGAGAGGTAAAAACCTCATATTCTTCTTGAATGTACTGACCATGTGTTTCTTCAGTTACCTTGGCTGAATTAAGGAGGTATTTCTTCTTCATGATGGAGTTATTCAACTGTTTCTCCCTAATGTCTCAACTTACCTGAATCAGAGGAAACTACCTGAGTGTTCGTCTTCATACTTACTGTCAGGACTTTTCGCGGTCACTCCAGATCCTGAGAGGAAAATTTAAGATATACATAATATAAGAAATTTAAGACTTAATCTAGAGTTTCTTAAAATTTTCTTAGTGTGCACATAATCAGTATATGATAAAAGAGTTTGGCATTGTAATATTTCCTTTGCTGTCCTTTCCTGATGTCTGTATCAATGAAATTTAATTAATTGTTGACCAGCAAAATCAGTTTAACTGTTTTTTCCCATTCTTATTTGCTTATCGTGAAAGTGTTCCTCACTATTAGGAATTATAAATATATTAAAAACCTAATAGCCTCTTATTAAACTTGTATGAACGATAATTTAAAAATTTAATCAGCAAGAGCAATTGATTCACCTAGAAATGAAGTCTTTTGACCTGAATCTTTTCACTTCAAGAAAGTAATTGAGCTGAAAGCTCCCTGTAGTGTAAAACCAATAAGAATGTCAACCTTTTTGAATTTATTGCTTGTCCTAATGTTTAAATACTTACTAAAAAATTTAAACACTTACTAAATTCTTGTGTACCGCATTTATCATTTATCTGATCTTTCCTGAGCACACTCCCAGAAAGGCATACTCACAACGCAATGTCTCCTGAAGAATTACGATCACAAAAAATGTTAAATTGGCTAGCACTTTTATTTTTATGTTACTTTAGATTTTGTTCCTTCCAACCATAATGTGCTAATGGTTGTTGTGGTTTAATTAGTTATTTAAAATTTGTTACAGATTCACCTGTGTTGGTATTTTATTACACTATGGTATGCAAAATATGAATATTTGATTTTTCTTAAATAAGAAAAATGGCAGTACTAAAATTGTTAGTGTTTTAATGATTTCTCCCCCCCCTCTCCATTTTATTGCACATTTCAATTGATAGCGGTGTCATCTCAGAAGCGAATAACTAATTAAAAACAGTAGATCATGTATTACATGATTACTCAGTTATTTGATATATAAATAAGCATTGGCAGTAGTTAAAAGCATTGACAGTAGACCTTGCTATTAGCTAAAATTTTCAACTAACTTTAAAGGGTTTAAGGATTTAATTCAAGAAAGATTTATAGCAGTATTGCTTCCCAGTTGGCATACATTTCTTGACATTATTAATGACTAGTTCAAATTTATCCATCTTTGAAATGTGTTAGTTCTAGAATGGAAATCTTGTTTTTGCTATGCGGCAAATTTTAGATATATCCATGTTTCGTTTTAAGGGGTGTTGGAACACCAAAATCTTCAAAAAATTGCGATTTCGGATTTTTGCATTTTCAAATTCTCTACACTTTTATCTTTGTAAAAATGCCATTCTTTAATCTCTATGCAATTAGAACTGTAAAAAATCTAGTCTTAATTTGTCATCAACTGCTTTGATCAATGAGGATTTTTACATAAAAACGCGTTTTTCTCCAAACGTGATTTTTTTTTATACTCGGTGTACCTTTTCTCGGGAACTACCGCTCACAGGTATCTAAAATTTTTATGGCTTATTTATTAGGTTTCTTAATATTTACTGAAATGAGTTTTTTGTGATAAACTAAGAAAAAAACATTTTTTTTAATTTTTTGTACGAGAAAAGTGCTAAATTTTACTATGCCTAACAAAATATTCTGTAAATTACTCTAAAATTCAAAATATTTCGAAAGCTCATTTCAGTATAATCAGATAGGTATACTTTAATTACACAAAAATTTCAACCGTGTATCTACAGCTTATATTCAGAAAAGGTACATCAAAAATGGTCAATTTAACATTGCCAGTATAGGGGTTGTTCATATCATTAATCAAGTATTTTTATTTGTATTCATTTATATTTGAAACTGGTAAAAAAAGTATTCTTAAATTGTTAAAGCTCTATTTAGCTTGTTATTTTTAAAACTGTAGATTGTGTAACAGAGACAGGAAACTTTACAGGGAAGACATCTGGTTTATGGCTTTTCTGTTTTACTAACAGAAGAACTAAAGCAGTTAGGGTGTTTGTCGCATTTCTTCGTTGGGCGGGGGGCTCGTTTAATAGGGCATTAGAGGAAGTTGTAAATCGGCTTACTCGTTTTCACTTGCTTTCTCGCTTTGTGTTGCAATGTTTTATTTCAGTTCTCTTCCGGACAGTGGGGGGAGGGGGGTTGAAAGTTAAGACAATTTGATTCTTTTTGTTAGTTTCTGCTTAGCTGAGGGGGGGTCGAGATTATTTTCCCCCGTTCAGGGTGGCCAGGACTTCTTTGTTGGATTGTCTTGTTTTTGATTCCTTGTGGGGGTGTAATTTCTCAGCTAAAGATAAAAGTCTGGGATTGGTGAAATTTAATTTTATGATTTTTTTGTAGCCTATGAACAAATGGGAGCGGAGAGACAGATTTCTTGGGAGGCTGCACAATGTTAGAAGTCAGTCTGATTTTGACCTGCAAAGAAAAGGGTAGAAGATAAAAATTGTGCTGGGTCTTGCGCTTGCGTGTCGGAGCAGAGTGAGATTGGAAATGAATCTTGAGCAGACGAGATGTAAAAGTGTGAAAAAGAGAAAGAGTGGTGAGGCTTTCTCCTTGCGGGGTGAGGGCCGACTTGTTGATTCAGATTTGAGCTGCTACGTGAAAGAGTCGAAAGTAGAAAATGCTTTATGTTATTCAGCAGGAAAATTACACTGGAGTCGTCTTCGTCAAGTTTATCCATCAGTAATTCGGCTAATGAACGTGATGTGGAGAATCCAACTGGAGTCGTCGAGTTTATCAGCTAGTAATGTGGCTATGTTTTTATGCCTTGTCCGGATAGAGGAAGAATATTAGTGCAATGTCTTCGGTATCCAAATGGGGCATTCCTGCAGTTGTTAATCCGGAAATTTTAGGGAGACTCACCGTTACTGCTGTTAGTGGAAGTTACCAGTGTTTCCAGATGCTACACTGCCTGGTTTCCAGTCATGGGGCCTTTGTCGACAGTACCAGCATTACTCTTGAATTCCTAATGCATACTTGCCAACCTATGACACTCAAAAATCAGGAGATTTTTTTAAGAAATCGGGAGATTTTTCACAATGTTAAAAAGACTTTTTAAATGATGAAAATATAGTTTTTAATAATGAATTAACTTTAAATAATAACTAATTCTTAAATGCAAGCAACACAAAAATACCTTACACATAAAAAACATTTTTATTACTTGCACCATTTAAAAAAACAAAAAAAACACTTTAATCAGTTTTCGTACAAATGTCATAAACAGTGGCAGATTTTGCTTTCTTTAAGAAAGAAACTTCATAATTTTGTTCATAACAATTGCCACATAGATCTGCTTTTGCTAATACAAGTTTTTCTAATGTGTCATCATATTAGATCTAAATTTAGTCCTCGGTTTCGCAACACTGAAAATCCTCTCACACTCAGCATTACTATGGGGAACTGTCAAGATGGCCAACATAATTCTAGACAGTTCACTATATTTTAAAATTCCATCAGCGTCTTTCAGTTTTCCAATTAAACTCCACTGGGTGTCAATCCTAGCTGATTTTATAACTTCATCCAAGTTTTCTAATTGTAAACTGCCGTTATGCAGCTGTTGGAACTGTTTAAATTTTTCCTTCCTTTTAGAACTCCTTTCAAGATTATAATAAATATCAACAATGTGTTCATCCACATTTATTGGTGAAGAAGCTGCCCTTCTTTCAGCTTCTTTCAGTGGCAGGTTGTGCTTCAGTAAAAAGGCATTAATAACTTTTTAGTTCTTTGTTTCCGAAGAAAAATTTAATTTTTCGTTTTTTTCAAAACAACTCTTGTTGTCCTTGGGTTTTTGTGTATGTATGCACATGTTTGAGAACATCCGCGCTTCCACCATGCGAAATCGAAAAATCGCAACGACAGGCGGTACACATCGCAAATTTATTTTTCCTTGAGGAAATAATGGAATGAAAGTCAAATGAGTACGAATTTTGATATGTACACGAGTATTTCACCTTTCTCACAGACATAACAAAAGATGGTAATTTCTAAAAATACTTCCCGAAGGCTCGTGTACTCACACAACTCAGGACAAAATGACCGAAATAACTAAAGAACATCGAAATAACAGTTTGCTTTGTCCTCATTGGCTAATATATATGCCAGATGACACGCAGTGGAGCACAATGCTCATTGGAGAACGACGTTTCTGGATACGTATATGCTCTCACTCACAAAGCAGAAGTTATCTAATTCGCAGGTTTTGTTTTAGATATAATCTAGAGAAAATTCAATTGCTTTTCAAACGTCCAAAATCACTTTTTTTTTTTTTTTTTTTTTTTGTTCATATAACAAAGTATTAAGCCAAGTTCCATAAAAATCGTGAGAAATTTTAAGAATAAGACAGTTGGGAGAAATATATTGTAAATTGGGTTGGCAGGAGAGCGGTCGAAAATCGGGAGAGTTGGCAACTCTGCTAATGGTACAGACAGCTTCAGTTGCGCTTCACCCAGGTTTTCGTTTTTTAAAATTCGCAAGAACTGTCTCTCTCCTTTAATGCAGATTTGTGACTTAAGGACAGCAGAATGTTGGTGGTGCTCATGTGTACACCTTTGGGACACTGGATGATTTGCGGGGCTGTAAAATCGCCTATTTAATCTGCCTACGATGATTTTCCCTAATTATACGTGAATGCGGTATGGACTTCACCCCCATGAGTGAATTGTTATTTTTTTTATTTATTTTGAATTACCTTAATGATTATTCTAAATAACCAGGGTAGAGTTGTCATTTGCAATGTTTGATGAACTTTGAATATACCATAGGGTTTAATTGCTTAAAAATTAATTAATCGTAACAGTGGAAATTTCATTATTTTTAACGGAAATTACCATGATAAATACTTGATGATAGAAGATGAAATGAGTAAAATGCTAGTGTTACATTTATGATACAGTAGGATTTGGAAATGTTAACCTTAATTTATGTAAGATGTAATTTGGTGTGATATGTGTTATTTTGCATAGCATTAGTGTAGTTAGGATACTGATCAGTTTATCATATGTCATACTGATCAGTTTAACCAGGAATTTAATAAAATGAATTTGTTTGAAATTTTAATTGCATTTGTTTATTTTGTGTCAATTTACGGTGGTCTGTCGCATCACTCCATTTGTTTGAGCCAGGAGGCTTTCGTTATTGTGTTACGGATTCTTTCCTTCTTTTTACGTGGGTTAATCACAACACGACTCATTATAATAAATGTACTAATCAAGTTTACGATTATTGATTTGAAGATTGCATTTGGAGTTTAATTATAAGAAGACATTTATGTGCCTTGATAGTACTTTCACTATTGTTTTTTTTTTCATCATGTGCCACCAGTCAGACAGTTAAATGGAGTTAAAAGTTTAAACCCCTTAATTTTCAACAACATAATATTTTTAACGAAAGAATCCAGCGTCAAAGAATTAGATAAATAAGATTAAACATTAAAATGCAATGAAACTCGAATAACAGATGCAGCTGTTACTTGTGTAATTTCCCATAAGAATAAAAATTCTTCAAAATTTGCTGCTAATTTATACAGTAATTTCCCAACAATTTCATAAATAAACAAACAAATAAATTATTACATTACGCAATAATGCTTACATAGATCTAATTTCAGTCTTTTAGCTTCAACAACATCAGATGCTAACTCGGAGTTCAGAAGTTTCTCTTGACTATGTTGTAACAAATATGACCTAGACAGACTCATAGCTGCAAGAGAAAGATCACTACAGCTCTCCACTGAATTAGTAAGAGATGAGCTTTTATTTGGAACATCTTCTTTATCGACACACATGCCAGATGCTGAATAAGAACAAAATTAATAGTACAATAAGGAATTAATATACAGTCAAAAGTCGTTAATCAGGACTCGTCGGGACTTCGGCGATTCCGGATTCTCGATTTTTCCGGATTATAGATCATCAGTTTAAATCTGGTAAGATGGCATGCAGAAATTACAAAATTAAAAATATGAAACTGTAATTTATGAAATAAAGAACAATCATGATCTAAAGGGTATTAAAATTTACAAAAAGAAAAAGCTTAATATTTATTTGTTTACTTTATTAAACATTTCTTTCAATGTAAGTTGTTTAAGTTGCTTCGTTTCATGCGATAATACTTTTTCTTTAATTCTATTAAACAGACATAATTTCTTGTTTAGTTACAAAGTTCCGCTGTTCAAGTCCTATAATTGCTGTCGAGAATACAGACTAATTTGTCAATCGAAATTTTTTCGTTTTCAATAACCTCCGTGTCATTTTCTTCACTATCGGAAGCGAATTATAATGGCAAGGAACTTGATTTAAATCATATCAAAGACGGAGTACATCGAGATGAAATACTACATTTAGTAAGGAATTATAAGCCAAATAAAATAAAAACATCTGCCCTGAAGATAAGGATAGTGCTGACAGATCAACTTACAATTCATTGCGCACCGCGGAGTCCCCCCCCCCCGCCACAGCGTGAAATTGGTAAAAGATTTCGGATTTCGAAACATACTTTCACTTTGTAGATCCTTTACATATTAGTAAATATATATCGGAAATTCTATTTGTCATAATCGAAAGTTCAAGCTTACTTTTATAAAATTGCTCTAACAGTCTGCAAAAAATAATAAGCCGGATCCAATTCGAAGATTAAGAAACAACGCAATCTGCAACATTAACTGAATTAGATCATTTTAGCTTATACCGTCCATTATACATTAAAAGCGCATGCATAAACGTATTATGCGCATACTCACACGCATATTCGCAGCCGTAAAGATCTTACGCACGCGTAAACGCCTACGCATGCGCAGAAAGTTTGTAGCTTTGAGGTCCGGATTATGGGTGTCCGAATTAACGACTTTTGACTGTATTATGAATAAGAAATAGAAGGAAAGTGCATTTTTACAACCAAAAAGAAGCAAATTGCTTAAATATAAAAAAAAAACCAGGTACTTTTCCGTTATGTACCTGACACATATTTTTTTAGGTTTTTTTAATTGCAAACAGTTCCTAGGTATGAAAATAGTTTACAGATGAAAAATACAAAATTTGAAATTTTAATGAATTTAGATTTATTTAACTATTCATGTACGTCTGAGGATCAAATCATTTGTCGAATTGTTTCGCTTGTGTAATGCATTTATTTCAAATTCCTTGGTTTCTATCAGTGGCGTAGCTAGGGTGGGGCAAGGGGGGACATCTGTCCCCGGACGCAGCATCCAAGGGGCACCAAATTCATGCTACGAAATTTTTTAATGAAATATTTTCCGTTTCTGTCACACAGAAAGGGGGCAAATTCTTTAGTTGTCCCCGAGCGCTAGAAACTCTAGCTACGCCCCTGGTTTCTATGTTCGGTTTTTGTACTTTACTGCAATGGATTTGAAAATTTTGGATTTCTCGACAAATGAAGCAGCAGCCCTTAAATATTCTTTCAAGATAAAGATCTTGTACATAAAGAAAGACTTTCTGCTATTTTCATTCATGCAGAGAAGAGAAAGGAATCTGAAAAAGAACATGGTTTGAGAAACTCGTGCATACAGTTTCTCACCAGTCTGGGATTTATTTGTGATGTGAAGAAGAGCTGAGCTGACATCCACTGATTTTTGTGAATGACAGCTTCAATCAAATCACAAAATGACAGCAAACTGGAACAATCATCTCTGAGATATTAGTTTCAGTTCTTTAATGTCTTGTTCTAAATTAAGATTGGTGGTACTGATAAAATCATCAAAATTGGCAAAAGCTTATTCAAAAAAAGGAAACAATGTAAGCCACTTAAGCAGGTTTTCAGAGGTTTGTATCGAGGAATGAAAGAATGTTTTCTGGTCACTATTTCCAGATTGCTTTGCTAAGACAAATGGATACAATAGAGAACATAGCAAATAGGACAATGATACTCTCAGAATGCTGGAAAGGCTACAAATCATCTGCTGCTGGATATGATCATTAACACTGAATTATTCATTTAACTTTATTGACTCAGACACAGGTTGCCATACCCAATCTATCAAACATTTCTTGGCAGTGCTAAATTGCAGGAAAAATGCCAAAGAAGCATATGCCCATCAATATTTTGATTCCTACTTAATAGAAATCCTGCAGTGCCACCAGCATCCGAGGGCCGAAATTTTTCTGTTGTACTAGCAGATATTTAAAAATTTATGTCTCCCATTTAGTGTCCTCATTCAATTCAGCTTATGGTTCTTTTGTGTAATTAAGAATGAAATAAAGTCTTCAAAATAATAGACTGCTATCTATAAACTATTCTTATTCTAGAATTTATTTACAATTAAAAAACTAGCCAAAATGTGTGGAGGTGCATTACAGAAGAGTACCAAAAATGCAATATGCATTATATTAAAATTTTACACACTAGGTACATATCTATATACTACTATATATATACAGTTAAAGAATGAACTACATGTACACTGTGCAAAAAAAAAAGGGACAGTTCTATATCTCCTGTTCTAATGCACTAATTGATGAAATTCAAATTGCGTTTTTCATGTCTCGAAAGGGCGACTTAGAAATGTATTGCCCTTATACATAGCATTGTACTAATATAGGTAATTTGACACAAAATCTGACTTTTTTTTTAAATGACATGCCAATTTTTTTCCATGTTTCAATTCTACGAATCCCATTATGCCAAACTGCTACGTTTTGTAAAAATAGCACGAGTAGTTTTTAAAAAATTAGCTCTCAAAATTTTAGCTCCTAAATGTTAATTGAAGGTGGTATACATTTATTGATCTCTCTTTTTTTATTAAACTTATTTGATTCTTTGTTTCACATTTTGAAATTTAGGTTCATTTTAAATAAAATTTGCCCATATATTATGATTTATTTTACAAATTTGAATCTTTAAATTTTTTATTTTTTTAAATTTTTTAGTTTGAATTATAATCTATAAAATTTTCACTATCATGTCCTTTGACGTGCGGTGGTCGAAACCTGAAACCACAAAGTTTCGTATTTTTTTCTCCTTTTCTTTCCAAAATCTTTTAGTGAACACCAATTGATTACTGATCTTTTACCTCTACATAACACAAAATGATTACAGAACCATAAATTTTTTAGGTCTTAGTACTTCAAGTCATATGGCTTTTAAAATTCATTTTCAATGAGCGAAAATAACTTCCTTTTAATAATATAAGCAACTTTAAATTCCAAAAGTTATTCATTGCACATTATTATTTCATCATAAACAATAAAAAACAGCAATAATTAAACTGTGTATATAAAAAATCTATGTATATTCATGGCATTTGCTTTCTGGTTTCGGGGTACGATCACTGAGCCACTAGAGCATTGTGTCACAATGCTCACAATCCTTTGTCTAGAGGCTCAGTGGTCGCACCTTGAAACCACTGCTGTTCATAATGGTGTTTGCTGCTTTTCAAATAGAAATGTTTATTTTTACCCGGATTATTACTAAACAATGCATACACCTGCTCAGTGAAAAGGTCTTTCTTTTCCAGAGATTTTTCTCTGACCTCAATACGCTTGCTTCCTATGCTATTTATGTGATTTCATAAATTATTTTGTGTAGTTTAAATATAATGTAAATATACTTTGCTATACTTAAAAATAGAAATTGCATAAAAGCTTTATTTAAATAAAAAATAATAATTTATAAATACTTTGGGATGAAATAGGAATAAAATAAATACAAATGGGAAACAAAAGATCCGTACCAAAGCCAAAAAAGACCAAGCCCCCCATTTACATAAAAAAAACCCATAAATTTCATGTGCCATAACATTGGACACATACCAGTATGCAAATCCAGGTAGTGTACATTTTCTAGCACAAGGGAGAAACCTCATAAAACTAGATTATATGTGCAAAACGTGCAATGTGGGTCTATGCATGTACCAAAAAGATAAAACATGCTTTGAAGAGTGTCACAAAAAAAAAACTCGTTCTTCGACGTTTAAAAAAAGCACTGAATTTTTATTTTTAATCCTTACTTTATGGAGTTTTTTATCTGTTTATCAGAACTTTCTTATTATGTAGAAATGTATGTGCTATAGAAAAATTACATAAATGTTTATTTTTAAACTTTTCTGACAATTTACTTCGTAAAATAATGTAAAAAATTTACATATAATGCAATTCCCACACACATTTGTTTTTAAATTCACAAATTTAGTCATTTATTGGAAATGCACACCGAAGAAGGTAAGTTTTTTTTTTTTTTCCTACTACCTCAGTAAGTTTCCAAGTCCTAGATGTGCACTGGTTTGACAGTGTGACCACCACCCACAGATTAATGGGCAAGAGTAGATTTCCTTAATTCATATATTACAGTACAAAGTCTTTAATCCAGACTCGTCGGGACTTCGGCGATTCAGGATTAGGGGTTTTTCTGGATTATAGATCATCAATTTAAATATGGTAAGATGGCATGCAAAAATTATACAATTAAAAATATGAAACTGTAATTTATGAAATAAAGAGCAATTATGGTCTAAAGGGTACCAAAATTTACAAAAAAAAAAAAAGGCTTAATATCCATTTGTTTATTTTATTAAACATTTCTTTCAATGTGAACATGCGTAAAGCATACATTACACATAGTCTAAATTAGAAAATTGCAACGACAAAACTATTTGATGTGTATTCGTGATATTTATAATGACGACGAAATTAATTTAAATCATATCGGAGTACATCGAGATGAAACACTACATTTAGTAAGGAATTATAAGCCGAATAAAACAAAAACATCTGCCCTGAAGATGAGGATAGTGCTGACAGATCAACTTCCAGTTCATTGCGCGCGGCGACGTTCCCCCCCCCCTGCAGAGCAGCGTGAAATTGATAAATAGATTTCAGAATGGTTAGAGAAACAAATCACCTCTCTGTCACTTTTTTTATGCCTTTATCCATTTTTTGTAGCAATTCCACTTTTTGTTTAATGGACATCGAACATGCTTTCGATTTGTAGATCCTTTGGCAGCTCCAGAACTGGAAACTGTTTTAAACATAATCGAAAGTTCAAGCTTACTTTTTATAAAATTGCTCTAATAGTCTGCAAAAAATAATAAGCCGGATACAATTAGAAGATTAAGGAACAACGCAATCTGCAACATTAACTGAAATAGATAATTATATAACTTTTGTCTAGCTTATACCATCCCCGTTATACATTAAATGCATATGCGCATGCGTAAACACATTATGTGTTTATGCAAGCGCAGAAAATTTGTAGCTTTGAGGTCCGGATTATAGATCGTTCCGGATTGTGGACGTCCGGATTAAAGACTTTATACTGTATTTGTCTCTAGGATCACAATATTCAATTTTTAGAGTTTTTAGTTAATAAATTATAAAAATAATATGATGTGCATCAAAGAGTTAAAGTAGACGTATTTCTAAGCATAAAATTTAGAGTTTTCTAATCAAAATTTCCGAAGATATATGTGCATTGATATACTGGCATGTTTTGAAATTTGCTATAATTTTTTAAAGTGATAATAACATCAAATGCAGTTTAGGCACTTTATTAAAATTAACTGAAAGTAGGAATGCTGTGACTTTTTTCCACTCATGCAAAATGTAAAAAGGGAAAGGAAAATAGGTTGCCATGTACCAAGAAATTCGCAAGTGAAGTATTCTCAGCACAAACTAAAAAAAAAGTAGAAAGATAAATTTTCGAATTTCTCCACAAATTTCACACCAAATTTTACAAAATTTAATATTCAGGCATAATTTGAGCTGTAGAATAGAAATATAGAAAAAAAATTGGCATATTATTTCAGAAAAAATCCGATTTTGCGTTACAATACTTATACAGTCAAAAATCGTTAATTCGGACACCCATAATCTGGAAATCAAAGCTACAAACTTTCTGAGCATGCGTCGCGTTGACGCATGCGCGTAAGACCTTTACGGCTGCGAATATGTATGTGTGCATGCGCAAAATACGTTTACGAATGCGCGTTTAATGTATAACGGACAGTATAAGCTAAGTTAAAATTATCTAATTCAGTTAATATTGCAGATTGCATTGTTCCTTAATCTTCGAATTGGATCCGGCTTATTATTTTTTGCAGACTGTTAGAGCAATTTTATAAAAGTAAGTTTGAACTTTCAATTATGTCAAATAGAATTTCTGATATATATTTACTAATATTTAAAGGATCTACAAAGCGAAAGTATGTTTCGAAGTCCATTAAACAAAAAGTGGAATTGCTGCAAAAAATGGATAAAGGCCATATCCTTTGCTTATAACCATTCTGAAATCTGTTTATCAATTTCACGCTGCTCTGCGGCAGGGGGGGAATGCCGTGGCGCACAATGAATTGGAAGTTGATTTGTCAGCACTATCCTTATCTTCAGGGCAGATGTTTTTATTTTATTTGGCTTATAATTCCTTACTAAATGTAGTATTTCATCTCGATGTACTCCGTCTTTGATATGATTTAAATCAAATTCCTTGTCATTATAATTTGCTTCCAATAGCGAAGAAAGTGAGAAAGAGGTTATTGGAAACGAAAAAATTTCGATTGACAAATTAGTGGGTATTCTCGACACAGCAATTATAGGACTTGAACAGCGGAACTTTGTAACTGAACAAGAAATGTCTGTTTATAGACTTAAACAGAAAGTATTATCACATAAAAAACGAAGCAACCTAAACAACTTACATTGAAAGAAATGTTTAATTAGGTAAACAAATAAATATTAAACTACAACCAAACCAACCTTCTTAAAATGAGTAATACTAATTTTTAGGAATTGTTTAACTCACAGAGAAGGAAAATACAAGAGGGCACTGGATTTGTAGAAAAAGTACACAGCATATACATATGTCCGAGGTACAAATACACAACTCTAAACCTACATACACGGACTGCCACATAAATACCTTCTGGAAAGATCTTGAGTTGTCGCACAAATACTTTTAGGTGACACGGTGTACTGCCTTATCAATACAGTTGCAGATAATCAGAAAGTACCAAATTATAAAATACAATGTCAAAGTTAAAGAAAATCTGCTTCTAAAATAAAATGAAAAGCAATACTAACTAACAAAAAAAAAAAGAACATTTTTCCCAATGGCCGAATATTGTACTAGTTAAGCAGTCATTGGGAAAGGCTGATAACCATCAATTATTTGACCATCTCATCACTAAGAATGATGCACAGCTGCACCACAGGGTGCAACTGATTTTATATCCATGAGAAAAAGGAAGCACCATCCCAATTTAGACACAGAACCTGGAGGATGGAGTCTAAGCGTCTCTACCCGAGTTCTACTGTATTTTAAGCGCGTCTTATTGCACAGATATTATACAATTATACACATCCAAGCTGCCTTCTATGGAATTCAAACCCTGGTCCAGTGATATAGCTAACAGCATCACAAATAATAGTATCAATTTAATTACTGAAGATTTTAAATATATTGTATTGTTCGTGAAATTTTTTTAATTTGGTAAGAAATACAAAAAAAGAATAACTTATTTTAAATATTTTTTACCAACTATATCACATCATACAAGTTGTAGAATGTTACTTCAATGATGTTATTTTGAAGGTAAGAAAATAAAATTTGCAAAAGTGCAAATGATATGTATATACAATTCATAAAAAATAACAATATAGTACCACTTCCGCACAGAAACTGGTAAATATAAACATCGCCAACTTTGGCGATAATAGTTCAAACCTGGCAACCCATCGGATTTATCTTATTCGCTTGTTCAAAGTTTGCAACCATTCCTCTTGCGTTTACTTTGTTGAATGATCACTGTCGTTGTTCGCATTTGCAGACTTATATTATTCTATCTACTAATTATGTCTGTAAATGCAACAGGACAGAAATCTGTTTGCTTAAAAAAAATTAAAATTATTTAAGACATTCAAAAGGGCAGTAAATGCTAAAGTCTTTTAGCATTGCTTGCTATAGAAAAAGATACTCTCAAATCGTTAAACTGCAAAAATGTTACTGATCAGTTTTCTGAAATTAAAGTTTGAAAACAAAAAATTTAAAATTTTTAAAACCTTTCAAGTAACTAAAGGTTTGGCACAAAAATCCTAAAATTTCCCAAAAGATCATGAGTAAATGGTAGTGCACCTCCAATTCTTTCCTTTGTCTGGACACATTTCAAAATGCAAGCCTGTGCACTTTAAAACCTCAGGACTAAAATTTTTTAACATATATATATATATATATATATATATGTTAAAAAATCAAACTTCAAAAGAAAGTTAAATTTAATTATAAATAATTCTCTTGTGCCATTGCTGCAAGGAATAAAATTTGAATTTAACAAACATTCTCTAAAAAGTGAATTTAAAGTTAAATTAAATTTAATGCAAACAAATAAATGATTAATGTTGTTGCGAATTAATCTACAATATCATTTAAATTCTGAGAGAATACGTAAATCAAGTGCAAGTATCGAATTCATGAATAAATATAAAATTCTAAAAATTATTTAGCAAAATGCATAAGTGAATGATTGTTGAACAGACAGGAGACAGACTTATCAATTAGTGTCAGGGAAGTTTCTGTGGGCAAGAATTTCTAAACTACTTTGGTTTTCTACTCTTATTTTTTTAATTTTAATTCTTGTCTTTTAATTGGTAATTTCTCAAAATTCCACTTGTTTAAATTTCTTTTTGGTAATTCACCACATTTGTACTACTTTTGGTTTTGACTTTTACTCTTGCATATATGGATGGCTAAACACGAATTTAATGCTTGAAGAGTTAGGCTTGGAGGCAAATTCCCCTTCATAAATCTGTCTCCAGCCTGCTCAACATTCACCTATGCATTTTCCTAAACAATTTTTTAGGATTAAATAAGTTTTAGAAGTTTATATTTATTCACGAATTTTATACTAGCACTTGGTTTGGGTTTTCTTCCGCAAAGGATCCGTTGGCACCGGTGCATATTTGGTGCCAAGCTCACCAACGGCTAATCGGCCATGATTTTAGCGGGGTATAGTTAGTTACGTTGCAAGCTATTTAGCATATGGAAGCATTGATTTCAGCGGTGTACAGTCAAGTTATAAGATATATAGCATATAGAAGTAAAATAAATAGGGTTCCGTAAAGGATCCGTTGGCGCTCTGTATTATTATGTAACACGAGAACGTGCGTCGCAATTAAACGACGTACAAATGTAACATAATGCATTCTATATTAATTATAACATTTATTATATAAAATTGCTTAAAAATAAGGTTACTTTTAAAATTAATGACAAATAAATCAAAAGTACTTACGTTTTCTTCATATGACTAGGAATCATTGATTTCTATAAGAAATTTGTGTTTTTTATTTTTGAATGCAATTATAATCCAAATTATGCAGAATTATTACATGGAGAATGAGTTATATAATTAATTTTCAAATCAATTAGGCTCAAGAAGAATTAGATATTTTGTAGTTTGAATGAAGCTTCCATTTCACAGTGTTCTTGACATAGTATAATTTTTTTACACTTCACACATATAGTTTTTGATTTTCTGTCTTTTTCTCTTGAGCACATGTAACATCTCCGGTAACGTAATTTTCTTTTCTTTGTTTGCAAACCTTCAAGAGAATCTTCGCTGTATTCCTTCTGTTTCTGTCGTGATTTTAAATGAGGATCTAAAAATGCAAAGGCCACATCAGAAATGCCTCCTATTCCTAAACTTCTCTGGTGGAGTTTTAGTAGATAAAAGCAAGGTCTTTGAATTTATGCTGGCAATATTTAATAACAAAAAAAAAAATGCCCATAGGCCATCGGTTTGATACTCTGGCCACAGAGTAAGTGCCGCCCATTTCGTCGACTATATCAACTGCTCCTTTTTTCATGGGGTCCACCAGCAGCTGAGTGGTAAAGTCGCTGAATACTGGTAGTTCGGTCTGAGGTTCAAATCCCGCAAACAGGCTGGCTGCATGGGCGTTTTCGTGGTTTAACACATGTGTAACATGTATACAAGCCAGTTTCCCTTAGAAAGTGCTCCACGAAGGCATCCCTCCCTTTAGGCCAATAGCCTTAGTGTACTTTATAATCTCAATAAACCAAACCTTTTGTCATGTTATAAAACGTAATTATTTCAGATTTTTTTAAATCTCCCGTGCTTTCATCAATATGGTCATCATTGTGCATAGTTGACAAATTTGTTCTTTTTAGCCATATAAGAAAGTAGCATTATATCCTTTTGAAACCCGAAGAGGGTTGAATGCTGTTCTCTATTCTTATTTGACACAAATTCAGGTGGGATAATCTTCTCATCCCTGCATATTGTTCCAATGATAGAAATTTTATTTTCCTGTAAGAAATTGGCCAATTTATAAACTAGTATACCAACTGTGGTAATGTTTCTTCCTGAATTGTATAATGGAGTTAGGATGCGCTTTGCTTTTTCACAAGAACTGTTGACTTTCTTGTATGGCCCATCTGGCTACTGACCTGAGTAAATTTCCATGTTGAAAGTATAGAAGGTTCTAGAACCAATCACAGTAAATACAGTCAAAAGTCGTTAATTCGGACACCCATAATCCAGAATGATCTATAAGCCGAACCTCAAAGCTACAAACTTTCTGCGCATGCGTCGCGTTAACGCATGCGCACAGGCGTTTAAGAGTGCGCGTAAGACCTTTACGGCTGCGAATATGTTTGTGTGCATGCTCGTTTAATGTGTAACGGAGGTATAAGCTAAGCTAAAATTATCTAATTCAGTTAATGTTGCAGATTGCGTTGTTCCTTAATCTTCGAATTGGATCCGGCTTATAATTTTTTGCAGACTGTTAGAGCAATTTCATAAAAGTAAGCTTGAACTTTCGATTATGTCAAATAGAATTTCCGATATATATTTACTAATAT
This sequence comes from Stegodyphus dumicola, assembly GCF_044657685.1. Classification (NCBI taxonomy): domain Eukaryota; kingdom Metazoa; phylum Arthropoda; class Arachnida; order Araneae; family Eresidae; genus Stegodyphus; species Stegodyphus dumicola. The sequence continues at coordinate 34,281,512 of NC_140777.1, read as the reverse complement.
GTAATTTGCATCTACAAAGCGAAAGTATGTTTTGAAATCCGAAATTATCAATTTCACGCTGCGAATTGGAAGTTGATCTGTTCGCTTCCGATAGTGAAGAAAGTGACCCAGAGGTTATTGAAAACGAAAACATTTCGATTGACAAATTAGTCGGTATTCTCAACACAGCAATTATAGGACTTGAACAGCGGAACTTCGTAACTAAACAAGAAATTATGTCTGTTTAATAGAATTAAAGAGAAAGTATTATCACATGAAACGAAGCAACTTACATTGAAAGAAATGTTTAATAAAGTAAACAAATAAATATTAAGCTTTTTCTTTTTATAAATTTTGATACCCTTTAGATCATAATTGTTCTTTATTTCATAAATTACGGTTTCATATTTTTAATTTTGTAATTTCTGCATGCCATGTTACCAGATTTAAACTGATGATCTATAATCCGAAAAAAATCGAGAATCCGGAATCGCCGAAGTCCCGACGAGTCCGGATTAACGACTTTTGACTGTATACCATATCTTACAGGTTTCTTAGGCATATACTTAAGAAAGGAGCATCGTCCTTGAAAAGGTTCTAGCTCTTCGTCCAAAGTCATGTATTCCCCTACATGATATAATTTCTGACAATTCTTAACAAAATTTTCAGGTTAGTCAGTTAAACCTGCAACATAGCAGAGCCGCTTCATATAATTTAGCTGCTCAATTAGGTAAGCAAGGCACTTTTGTTGCCTTAATTCAAGAACCTTGGGTGTACAAGGGTAAAATCCTTGGTAGGCCCATGAACGCGCACTTCTTTTCGACAGAGGGACCTGATAAAAGACCTAGAACTAGCATTTATATTTCTAAAAATATAAAGGCTGTGAAATTATCCCAATTTACATCAGAGGACTTAACTGCTATTTTAATTAAGGACATAAACAGTTCACTGAGAGGAAACATTTGTTTTTCCTCGGTTTACATGGCTTATGACTTTAACATTCCGCAAGAATTTATAGATCTTGTGAGTTTCTGTGAAATAAACAATATTCCTATGGTTATTGGTGGTGATGTTAACGCTCACCACCTGTCATGGGGCAATTCTGATACTAATCCTAGAGGAGAAAAACTCATGAAACTTATAATGAATACCAACCTCACTTGGGTAAACAGGGGAAATCGCCCCACCTTTGTTAACAGAAGAAGAGAAGAAGTCATTGACCTCACATTAACTTCTTCTGATATTTATAACCTTATTGAGAATTGGCGTGTAAGTGACAATCCCTCACTTTCTGACCATCGCCTTATACAATTTTGTATTAGAGATGAAATTCCAGCTGAATATTTCAGAAACATTAAAAACACAAATTGGGACCTTTATAAGGATTTCCTGGTTTCTAATGTCATTAACCTTCAGGTTTTAGACAATAATTGTACAGTCGAGGAGCTTGATACTCAAGCAAACAATTTGACAAATATCATTATTGAATCTTATCATGCATCATGCCCTCTCAAACGAAGGAAGTACTCTCCTAGCAAGAGAGTTTGGTGGACCAAGGAGCTTGAAAGCCTCCGCCTAGAGGTTCGGAGAGCTCACAGGAAAGCAGTCAGAAATAAATCTGAAGTTAACTGGTCTAACTTCAAAATTCTACAAAGGAAATTTAAAAGTGAAATCAGGAAAACTAAATACAACTCATGGAGATCGTTCTGCACAGATATTCTGTCCTACCATGAGACTGCCAGAGTATATAAGATTCTTAAAAGATCTCAGGAGTCTCAACTCTCATCGGTTATGTGACCTGATGGCAGTTATACTATAAACCCTTTGGATACACTTTCGACCATGTTGAATTTTCATCTGGGGGACAAAAGTGTCACCTCTGACCCCCAGGAAAATCCATTGGAACTACTTCATAATCCATTAGATCTGGATTTTGCTAAGACAATTGTGAATTTTGAAAAGGCTAAAGCGGCCCTTGATGTATTTCTTCCCTTTAAATCTCCAGGGAACGATGGCATTTACCCAATTCTGCTTCAGAAAGGCTGGGATATTTTTGGTCACATTCTCGTGGACATATTCAGGTCCAGTTTGATTTTAGGATATGTTCCTAAGGTTTGGAGAACTTCATGAGGTGTGTTTCTTCCTAAACCAGGAAAAGATACATATGAGAAACCAAACTCTTTTAGAATGATCACACTAACATCCTTCCAGCTTAAGCTGTTGGAGCGATTGATTTTCTGGCACCTCCAGTCAGATAATAATCTGAAACATACCTTTGGCTTAGACCAACATGGTTTTAGGCCTGGCTTCTCCACTGAGTCAGCCCTACACCAACTCGTGTGGAGAATAGAAAAAACAATTATAGATGGACACTTTGCCATTGGGATTCTACTGGATATTGTAGGAGCCTTTGATAACATCGGTTTCGAGAAAATACATAGGCCCTTACTGGAAGTCATATTCACCCTATGATAACTAGATGGGTCATCTTCATGATTAAAAACAGGAATATCTGTGTTAGTCTCGCTGACTATGAAGTAAAGAGAGATATTACTAAAGGGTGCCCACAGGGTGGTATTCTTTCTCCGTTCCTGTGGAACCTGGTATTCGACTCACTCTTAGTACTTCTACGGGAGGAACCTGGCATGTCACAGGCTTATGCAGATGACCTTATTGTGTTATTACAGGGTTTCGATATCGGAACCCTACATAATCAAGCTCAGCAGATCTTAAATAAAGTTTCACACTGGGGTGATACAAATGGCCTTTCTTTCTCTGCTGAAAAATCTGAGGTCATAGTTTTCACGTGGAGAAGGAAATGGAAACTGGCAGATTTATATCTGGGTTACCAGATTATTAGGCATAAGGAATGCGTTAAATACCTAGGATGTTACCTGGATAGTAAACTTACATGGATCACCCATATAAAAGAAAAGGCACAAACGGCCACAAATGTTCTAGTACTTTGTAGGCGAAATGTTGGTAAACAATGGGGCCTTAACCCAAAATCTACTCTATGGATTTATACTGCCATAGTCCGGCCAATGCTTTCTTATGGATGCGTGGTCTGGATTAATGTTATTAACAAAAGCACGTATTTAAACATTTTACAAAAGGTGCAAAGACTTGCTTGCCTAAGCATTAGTGGGGCTTTAAATAGTACCCCTACTGCTGCATTAGAATTTTTACTGCAAATTCCATTATTCTTGAGCGGAGAAGCAATTAAAGCCATGTATAGATTGAATAAAAATGGCACATGGTGCCAAAGGACAGGTTTTGGTCATAAAAGCCACCTGAAAAGCCACATTGACATATGTCTGGACTTGGGCAATGAGATCCCTATAATCTATATGCCCATAGATGCAATTACTAAAACAATAGTTCCAGATAAACTATTCTCAACTCATATACCAAAAAGGAATGAGATAGAATCTCTAATTGACCTAATTCCAACAGGATCAATTGAATGTTACACAGATGGATCAAAATCCAACTTCACTGGAGCTGGAGCTATTATAAGGACCAAGGGATCTGAAGATTTCATTAGATTTCATCTATACCTTGGTAAATTAACAACTGTTTTCCAAGCCGAGGTTCTGGCGATCAATATGGTCGCCAGGGAGCTCTTAGCTAAAAATACAGTTGATAAGTATATATATATATATATTCTCTCTGACAGCCAATCAGCCATCCTTGCCCTGGCTAATCGTGTCAAGTTACAAAACTGTGTTTTGAACTGTACTCAAGATTTCAATTCTCTGGCTCAGGCCCATAATAGCATTAGTTTAGTCTGGGTCCCAGGTCATTGTGATTTTGCTGGAAATGAACTAGCTGATAAAGTAGCTAAAGATGCTTCGCAACTACCCATATCTGGCCCAGAACCATTTTACCCAGTTTCATATCAAATGGTTAAGAAAGAAGTAAGAAGCTGGATAAAGAACAAACATGATGATATATGGTCTAAACTACCAGACTGTGCTCATTCTAAATTGGTGCTCAGTACACTTAACTTTTCAGGTAAACTCATACACCTCAGTAGAACTAACTTATGCCAGGTAATTCAAATTGTTACTGGACATGCTTATCTAGCTAAGCATCTCCACAAATGTGGTCTTGTCGAATCTCTTCTCTGCCCAGCTTGTGGAGAAGAAGAGACCTTTTCACTTTCTGGGACGATGTCCGGTGTTCTCTGTCCCTAGAAACAAATTCCTTGGGTTTCCCTATGTTACCTTTGATCAAGCCCTTTTATACAAAGGGCTCTCTGGCATAATAGGGTTTCTGATGTATACTAAACACCTACAGGTAAGGTGAATATGAAACCACAAGAAACAAGCATTGAGATGCCCTATGAGTTCTTTTTTTTTTTTTTTTTTTTTTTTGAAAAGAAACTATGCAGGGATTTCCCTCTCATAGCTGTGTTTTGGAATATAATTTGAAAACAGATATCAAATCTTTATACACTACCTGGCCATTTGGCTTGAGAATGCACCTCTGCCCTCCTCATTTATTTATTTGTTTATTTGACTCTCCATCGCACTCTTGTTTGGTCAAGAATTTGCGTTTGGTGGTTTGGGAGGGATTGAATCGGTTTTCCATCCAATAGGGAAGTTTTCACGATCCAGCCGACACCTTGAACTTAGAGATGGGATCTTTTGCTGATACTATAGATTTGGTGTCAGTTTGAGATCTTATCTATTTATTACTTACCTTTTACGGGAGTTACCATTTAAATCCCTTGATTTAAATGATCAAATGGTGGAAGAGTAATGGGCAATTTTGCCTAAACTCCTTTCCTTCTTTTCATAAGAAGTAAGCGCCCCTATTGTTATGTTATGACAAAATTTTCAAACGAATCTCTTATTGGAGCTAATTTATCACTCTTTCTTCTGACGTCCCGTGTTCCGACATCATCAAATCATAAGGCACGAATGAAAAGAAAACGCTTATAGTTCATTGTTTTACAAAAAATATTCAATCCTGTTCCATCAGTCACCCATAATTCTCTAACATTTACATGGGAGGATAGATAATGGGAATGGGATTTACATAAGTCCTAAAAAAGCAAGAAACACTTCTTTCTCCATAGGTTTTGCATCTCTTTATAATTTCCCGAAATATTTTTTACATTAATCATTTATTTGTTTGCATTAAATTTAAATTAACTTAAAGAGTGTTTGTTAAATTCATATATATATATATATATAATTTATCAAGCAAAGCAGTAATAACAATTTTTGAAAAACCAATTTTGGTCAAGAAAACATCTTGCGCATATATATATATATATATCATTATATATAATTTAATATATTTTCAATTACATAAAAATTTATTTTACTGAACAGTTGTTGTACTAGTGTATGTATTAATAAAAATTTTAAGCAATGTTACTTAAAATTTTATTATATGCAACTTCTACAAATGGGACCCTAATATGAATTTTACATAAAAGCATTGTAGAATTGGGTGCCCCTTCGATTAGCAACAATTTTTTTAAATTTTGGCGATGAAACTTCACTTCTGTTTACCATGATAGTTTTAACTTTGTTTTAGCTTTCTGACTTTTTTTTAAATGAAAATAGATTGATGTGTACATGGACAAATTTAAGGCAGTGTGCAATGCCTAGTTTGTGCAATTCTAGATGTTTTTTTAAGTGAAAACAGATCGATGTGTACATGGACACAGTTTGTGCAATTCTTTGACTTCCTATTTTGGTTTTGTGTATGGGCCATCTTGATATTGTGCCTTCCAAGCGCCGAACTTGGCGTCAAAAAAGAATCGCCAAGAAACAAGGGGCACTTAATTGTAAACTTTTACCAAAAAGCATTTTGTTTTAAATATTTCTACATAACTGCATTATCATTCCTTCACAGTGGTATCCTTTCCTTTACACAGCCCATATGTACTTATCATAACCAATTCAATCTTAGAATCCATCAACTCTTCACAAATTGTTTCCAGATACTCTACAACCTAGATACAACAGAGCAGACATGCCATGTATGAAAATAAATTTTTTGACACAAGACAAACTTACAATTTTGCTATACCACCTCCTCTTGCTACTCTGCAACTTTAAAAATGGGCAAGAAATTAAAACTATTAATGCATAAAGAGCTACTAAAGATTACAATTACATAAACAACAAAGATTTTAACTATTCTTGTATTTGACTGACTTTAAACTCACAGCATATTCAGTCAAGTACATTAATACAAAAAGTTGTTATGCCACCCAATTGGCATAGTGGTTAGTGATGCTTAACTGCCATACTGTAGGTTCTGGGTTAAAATCTTGGAGAAGGCATGAATGCCTGTAAATGCTGCATGGGAGCATTTAAAATATGCAGTATGACAAAAGTTCTCTCGAGAAGTGAATGGTAGGGGAAGGGAGATGAGAGACCCTCAGACTTATCCTGCGGGGTATTCTCCATTAAAATTAAAGGCAGAACTGGGCAAATCGTACTGCCACCTGTTAGGTGCTCAAGGCTTCTTCCAACAACAGGCACAATTTTGTATTCCTTGCCCCAATGAATTTTGTGAGCTTGTTCCAATGTTACTGTCAGACAAATGATGTACCGTATATACCCGCGTATAAGTCGAGAAATTTTGGACAAAAAAAAAAAAGACTTCAAAGTGGGGAGTCGACTTATACGCGGAGCCATAAAAAATTAAAAGAATCGGAAGTTCAAAACTTCTTTATATAATGCAGTTTTCTTCCCGCACTCAAATTGGACGACTTATCAAATAAGTCACTTCTTGAAGTAATTTCATGACTTAAATTATGTGACGAACTAATCAGAGTTTCATACTTTAACCAGAGTAAGTTTGGATTAAACCAAAGAATTTTCGGCCCCCTAACAATAAAAAGCCCGATATTACATTAACTGCTCAGTGGGTTAAAGATGCTTGGAACGAAATACCCTCTGAAATGATTATAAAACCATTTAAAAAATTTTGTATTAGCAACGAATTTCATGGCACGGAAGATGATGCTTTTTTTGAAAGTGAAAATGACGACGAAGGCTCTAGTAGTGATCGTAACAATACAGAGTTCGAGACTGAAAATATGTACGATGACGAGCCAATGACGACAGAAGAGTTCTATGAAATGTTTCGCGAATCTGACCATGAATCAGATGAAGGATTTTGATTTTGTTTATTTACCAAGGTATTTTTTATCGTATATTTACTTTATTTTCTCAGATGATTTTGAATAAATGTAGTTCTCAAAAAAAATTTTTCGAATTTTCTCGATCGATTTCGGAAGTGGGGGTTCGACTTATACGCGGGTTTCTTATTTTTGACGAATTTTTTATGTCGAAGTGGGGGGGGGTCAACTTATACGCGGTATTGACTTATACGCGAGTATATAAGGTAAATCACAACAACAAATGTTATTATTGATAATGCAAACAAGTGATTATTCTGAATGCAAAATACACATACTACTGATAGACTCTGAATATATCTACAAAAGGTTATTTAAAAAACAACTTTTTTAACATACCTTTCAAAGAATTTTGCACTTCACATTTTCTCTCGTATTTTGAGAACCTCCCTTTAGCATCACGACATACATTATCAGCTCTACTGGAGTTAATTTCAGCTCCAAATACTTCTCTGCCTTCTGAAACACTTTCACCAATTTTTCTAGAGCTATGCAAATTTTTATTTCCATCAAAATTACAATATGCTTTATAAGAATCACCATGATCTGCTGTATCAATAGCATGAAACATACCAAGTAATACATTAAATGCTGAAGCAAATGTATCTAATGCACCTGCAGATACAGAAAAGCTTTCATCTTCATTGAAATGTAAATTCTTATGTATATAGTCACCTATATCAGATGGGCATTCTCTTGAATTTATAATAACGGGTGCATGAGAAGACTGTTTCGATGGAGAAGCGTCACTTTTCATAATTTTATTATCTGGTGCTACAGATTTATTTCCTCCTATTCCACTCATAGATAAAGTTAAACCTGTACCAGAATTTGTCTCTTCTGATTCCAAATTAGATTGTTCACATACAGCAGAAATTTTTCGTTCTGTCACTATCTCCGAAACCACATCTAATGATTCTGCAACATCAAATTTACTAGAATTATTTGTTTCTAACAATTCAGTCCTACTTACAGAAATACACTTGATATTAGAAACTTTCTCTTTCTCATTCTCTGTTTCACTTTTACTACATCTACTTTCTAAACCACTGTTTACTGAATTACTAACTTTAATTACTTCACTCAAATTTTCAGACTGTTGTGAGGACAACTGAACTTCATCTGATTTTCCATTTTCTAATTTTTTCTTGAAAGATGTTGAATATGAAGTTTCTTTTTCTTGAACATTATTAATTTTCGTATTTGGATGCTCAGTTTGATTTTTAGCAGCTTCAGTAGACTGAACAAAAGAACTATCTTCTTCACTTTCGTCATCTTCTTCAACAATATAGCAATCATCATCATCAGAATCGTCTGCCTTACTGAAAGCCTCTAGTATAGACTCTACTTCTTTATCGACTTCCGCTGACAGAATCATATCAGATTTCTGAGGACTTGACAAAGGCGAATCGGCAATAGCGAAGTCTTCTAAAATAGAATCAATTTCATCTTCTTGATCAGAAAACTTAATAACATTGGATTCTTTTACTTCTTCTTTTGCGAACTCGGCAATAATTTCGTCCATTTCGATGTCATCTCCATCTGACAGAGTTTTCTGAGTCTCTTTTACAGATGCAGAATTACTTACCTCCAGCGTATCATTAGCGTCATCATCCTCAATTATGTACAATTCATCTGATAGACCTCCATCTGATTTGTCGTCTTTATCTGAAGCATTCATATCGTTGTCACTATTACAATCATCACTTTCTTCGATTTCACTAACAATTACAAAATCCTCTTCATTACGATTTCCCACTTTTAAAAAATCAACATCAGAACAATCCTCAACCTCTTCAGATACCAATTCATAAATACTACTTTTTGAAGAAGCGCGTGATAAGGATTCAAAAGACGCTTTTTTTGCAACACTAAGTTTCAAATCATTAGTAATATCGTCGCAGAGAAGAGGCCCAGTTTCATTGAATATATGCCGTTCCGCAACGCCGCCATTAACAACAAAATCCATTTTTATAACAATGTTGCCACAACTCAGAACGAAAATATTTCAGAGTTACCTTGATTTTGCATAACAAACCTCTCCTGGACGCCTATTCTATGGTCACTGGATCTGTCTACAACTTAAGCGAACAATATTGACTAAAAAAAAACGGTATAGACAGCTGTCACAACTTATCGGAGAAAGCCATTCTGCGGTCCTCAGTTGGTGGGCGGGTGGGTCCATTTGACTTTACTGAAAGGGGACAAGGCTTCAAGGAGCTTTAGACCAATCGCAGTACAGACGAGTGACGAAATTTATAGCGCGCGCTGGCTGAAGTTCTAGGAATATTCTCCCATTATTTCACTAACTCACACGCTGTATTTGTAATTCGAAAAAAATTGCACAAAACAGTATTATGACCAACATGCAGCAGAATATGCTGCTGTCTTATGTGAAGGAAAATCCCGTTTTTTAAGGTGGTCTACTACAGCAGCATTACAATACTAAAAATTTGTTTACACGCAGAATCGCTAATTAAGAAACTATATTGCGTGAAATTTGGCAGAAATATAAAGCAATAGGTCAGTTTTGGAATCAAAATGTTAGAATCAGGTTTGGAATGAAATTTACTTAAATATTATATTTTAAAAAAATTAGTTTGAAATACGTAATTTTAATGTTTAGTTTGGAAAGCCATCAATAGATGGCGCTACGAGTTAAAATTTAACATTGTAATCTTATTTCTGCAAAAATTCACGAAGTAATTGATTTTGATATCAGTTATAAATCATATTTTTTCTAAATAATATTTAGAAGCGTTTCATATATTCCTTTATACACAGTTTTCACTAAACATTGTCAGCTGTCAGCAGAATGACGTTTACGGCAGAATGACGTTTTGTTTACATTTATTTGTACTGTGGTCAGTTTGCAAAAAATATGCGAAAATATCAAGGACGACCGAAAAAACATCCTGGTTTTAATAAAAGATCCAGAATTCAGCGTAAACGTCGAGCTCAAGAAAAAAATATGAAATTAAATTCCCGAGATGTGGAAGATTCCGAACAAGCGGATGTTTTCGAAAGGTGAGAAATAATTTATTCTTTATATCGACTACCTCGTGTTTATGATTTCGTAGTAAGTTAATTCCGAAGTAAAATATGCGTATTTTTTTTTATTGAAGGTCAGAAATTATTGATACAACTGCATCTGTGTCAAAGGAGAATCATTGCCCGGATGATTTTTTTACAAAGTTTTTTTTTTTTTTTTTTTTTTTTTTTTTTTTGTATGTGTGTGTATGAGGGGATGCTAATAATTGTTCAATTCTGTTATAACAATTTATTCCTCCATTCACACTAAATTGTTGGGAAATATTGAAAGGGTAAATTCCAATTCACAAGGAATTGCTGAAATAATTGAATCTTTTCAAAAGTATGAGCATGTTCTTGCAATCTAAATTGAATTCACCATCATTACATGTATTATTGGAAATTTTATAGTCATATGTTTGCTACGAAATGCTTTGTCAGTTACCTATGGTATATTTTTACAGGTGTATGCACATTTATTCATGTGCTCGCTGTTCAACTTGCTTTTTTTTATTATGTCATTTACTTATATGTTAAAACTTTCTTTTAGCGTTGGAACATTTTATGATCATTTAGTAAAATTTATATATAAATATATATTATTGCTTGTTTATTTATGGTTCTGTGTATTTGTCATGTATGCATGTTGTGAAGTGTAGTTTTTGAAAAATATGTCACAAATGGTAAATTCCACCAAAAGCTGAATTGAATTGATATTGGGATGCAGGTAATTAGAAAATATCTGCCGTGTATTTTGAGCGTAAACCAAACTAGTGCCAAGAATGGGACCAATACGCTCAGGCTTGCTTAGCCTTTTTGCCATTGTCCAAATTGAATTATCTCCAGTATAAAGGGAGTGAATGCTTTCTCTGTATAACAATAAAATATCTGTCTGATCAAAAATCTACCAATAAGAAACTTTTCATATGTTATGTGACAGACTTTCTGCAAACAGAAGTCCTCAGCTCTGTTCTTGTACATGTTTTTTAATTGTGGTTCAGATGTGTACTTCTCAAAGGAATTCTTCTCATAGGAAGATTATCTGAACATTTAAAAACTATATTCTGCTTTTAGGGGCCTAATATTTTAGGCCCCTAAAATTAATATTGAAATTTCTAAAATGTTGAAAAATATGTCATCTGGATTCTGTGCAAAAAAATATAATCCCTTTTTCATTTCTGCATTTGCAATTCCTGCATTTTCTTTATTCCTACATTTTTTAATTGGAAGGAATTTCATTCGCAGAGCCCTCTAATTTATTCTTACAAATCATGTAGTAATGTACCATTTTAGATAGATATAAATAACACATTTTGTAATTTTTCTAAACTATACAGCATGATATAATAGCTACACAGGGTATGGCGAAACAGTATACAGCAATATCTGTCGCACTGTCTGAGATGGGTGGTAGTCATACATAGCTTAATGCTTAAATTTGTTATGTGTTATTTATTTATTCATGTTTTTTTATTATTATTATTATTATTATTATTATGTTATAGCAGTTTATTTCTTTCATTCTTAGGTCCGGAAGTGAAAAATTTGACTTTTCTACGCCAGAAGTTACAGCTAATGTTCCTAAGACAAACCAGGCTTTCCTGAGGTAAGTTGGTATATTTCTAAAATAGATATTAGCTGTGCATGATATTGAAACTCTTACAGCGACTTCATTATGGTTAACTAATTATGTATTAATTTAGAAGTCAAGCAACCAAAATCAGCGTTATATTTTCAAATAGTGAATATTTCAAAATATGATGCTGATTTTTGTTGGTTGACTCTCAAATTAATACTTGGTCGGTGTGTTATTGTATCTTAATTAAACTAATTATGGTTCTTTTCTTCTCAGTTCTGATCTGGACATTTCAGTTATTGACTCTGACGTAGAAGGTAGAAATACAAGCTCTCTTTTGGGGTAAATATGTATTTCTCTATGCCAAAATTAAAATGTCATCATTTATGTTTTTCTTTTATGGTGTTACATTATGTTGTTTACATACTGATAGCTATTAAAACTGTTAAATATAATATTGTAGCTATCAAAAAGAGGGGGATGAATTTGATTTGTACCAAATTTGGGCGTTTTGCATGAAAGAACTTGAAAATAAAAGATTTTTTTAAAAATATATTCATTGAAATCAGTGAAATTTTTAGACGGGACACTGCCTTAGGATGAAATATTTTGGGGTTTGATGAAATATTTTGGGCCAAATGAAAATATTTTGGGGTTTGATTCTTTTGATGGGAGCCTCATCAATAAGCCTACTATCTTTTTTAAATATTGCTTCTTTTTCATTGTTTTCATGATGTTTTATGTTCCCTTCATGAAAGAGATTTTTAATAATTTAAATTTTGTTAATAAAATATAACAGAATGAAATCTGTGATTATGTGGCTATTATTTTTTCCATATATATTTATTTGAGGAAAACCAAAAATTTTATTATTTTACAGAATTTTTAAGAAAAATATAAGGATAAAATTTTTTAAATAATTCTGATTACTACCTTTGCTTTCCTCTCGTAATGTGCCTCAAATTAGAGCAATTAGACAACAAATTTAAGTCGTGATCTTTTTTTTCCAAGTTTTTTTTTAGGCTTAGGAGTATAAATTGCTTATCCCCACAAGACAGTGCATCTTCTTAGTATGCCATCCTAAGGCTCCGTTCACATGATGGTATAAATGTCATAGACGCATAATCATAAGGCACAAAATGTGGGAGTTCCATTCACACCTGCGAGAGAGGGTCTAAGCCATAGCCAATTAGAGAAGCTAAATTTGTGCATGCATGTATGTGTCTACAGCTTTCTCTCTCAATAGGCTTTATGTATATGCTCTGATTGGTTGACTGTTATATCAAGTCGGCACAAAGTTGAAAACTTCAAGCTTAATGCCCAAACTAGTTTTTGTGACATAGCAAGGTCTGACTACGAAGCGTTGTTAGTTGGGAATTATGACATTTATACAACGGCTTGAATAGAGCTTTAGAAAGCCATTTGGTAACTGAGTTATCCACCATGAAAGAGTTATTCTTGCCCCTCTGAATTCAGTGTTTACTGGAACACGAACATTTTATACTCAGGTGTAGAGGCCCTTCATGTGAAACCTCCGGCACACAAAGTACTGACTAATATTGCACGAGCAAATGACACTGCGAGCATGGAAGCACCAGTTGTGAAGATGACTCATCTTCTTGTAGTAATATACTGGTAATCCAGTGTATTATTATTGTTAATTTATTTGCTATCTGTTGCCTAAATTTTTCTAAACCTAATTGCGAATGGGCTGCCTGCATGGGCGTTTTCATGGTTTTCCCCGTGTATAATGTGTATATGAGCCATTTCCCTTAGAAAGTCCTCCATGAAAGCATCCCTCCTCTTAGGAAGATCAAGTGCTTTGCTGTCATCAAATAAGCCAAATTTAAACCTAATTTGTAATATTTATATATATTAATTATATATATGTATATATATTGTGTGTATATATATATATATATATATATACATATATATATATATATACATACATACATATATATATATATATATATATATATGTCATAATAAAAACACAAGGAAAAGACGGAACACTGTAGATGCGTGATGAGACCCATATTGAAGAACATTTTGATTGCGCAGTATGCTAGTAATGCTAACTTGGTAATATCTAAAGAACTTGGCAGTCGAAGCAGTTTTAATTCCATTTTTATTTCCAATTGATATTTGTGGCCACAATCACTTGGCACTAGTCGTGCCTTTCCACACAAGATTTACATTTTTATATATTGTTAAGATAGAAAGCAAGCCAGCGAAATTACATCTTAGCAGAGCAGAGGGCAAAAGCTGAAGTGCGTAGTTATGAAAGATGGAAGTACGTGAAGAGAAAAGTTTTGGTTTACAATTCGGTGATTGGTTGTTAAGAGGCATCTGGTATTAACGGTTACGTAAGATCGCATGATTAATTTGAATGACGCAATGCAGATACGTTATTACGATTTTAGAATAGAGAGGAAGAATTAATGTTTATAGTTATATTATAATTCTGATTCATATATTTTTATCTTACATATATATATATATATATATATATTTTAGCTTGGAGTCTGAGCCTCTTCAGGAGAACCTTAATGATGAATTTCTGTGTCCTGATTTACCTTTAATTATCGAAAGGGAAGATCGACGAAAGGCAAATCCATTACCATCTGGCAGAACAATTTGCAATATGTCTTTTGTAATAGTGCAGGCTAGGACATTAGAGCGTATCATATATAATGATAACGTTTCAACTAAAGCATTAAAGTATGGCTTGGCTAACGAAGCAGTAGCCTTAAATCAATACAAGGAAAAGCATATGGGAAAAAACATCAGACGTTGTGGCCTTTTTATTGATCCTAAATATCCCTTTCTTTGTACTTCGCCAGATGGATTGATAGACGAAGATGGATTACTTGAAATAAAATGTCCTTATACAGCCAGATTCTCAGCAGACTTGTCAGACTTTTTCAGCAAGCCTAATTCTGTTGGTCTTCGGATGGATGCTGATAATAATCTTTATTTACCGAAAAGCCACAAATATTATTTTCAAATTCAAGGGCAGTTATCCATAACAGAGAGGAATTGGTGTGATTTATATATATGGTGCAGAGAAGATGCAATCACATTAAGAATACCCGAAGACAAAACTTTCTGGATCAGTTTAGTTCCAAAACTCGAAAAATTTTACGTGAATTGTATTCTTCCTGAGCTTGTTGATCCAAGAGCACCAAGAAAAATGTCTCTTAGAGAACCGAAGTATATTGTTGATGCTAGAGCACAGAATGAGAAACAAAAACAGGCCACTGCTTCTGTAAAACAAACACAAGAAAAAAGAGAAATTGAAATTTCAGAAGCAGATAAAATTATTTCATCTCCTAGAAAGAATGCAGGAGAGAAAAGAATCAGGAAACCAAAAATTATTTTTGATTTGTAATCAGTAACAAGCCAAGCCAGCACACCGTAACATTTTCTATGTCTGAATAAAAACTATGCCTGCAACAAAGCATTATGATTAAATCCATACCTAATTAGAATATTACCATTTCTCTAAAAAAATATGTTCAAAAAGTCTCTGCTTTCAGTAATAGATACGTCTGATCAATTCTGCCATAATTCTGTAATCAATACTTGAAGCTAGAATCTCCTGTGCTGCACTACCATTGCATCTCTTTTCTGAATGTTTCATCATCCACTTCTCATTTAGTTCACGGAGCAGGGAAGCCTAAAACTTACTTACTTACCCAGCCTGACATGTACACTGACAACGATGCAACCCAGGAGAATCAAGATAGATTCTGCTACACCAAACAAGTGGCTTGCATTAATCCTATCACAATTCAGGACTCCTGATTCAGCTGGAAGGACATCAATACAATGATATTTGAGAAGAAGATATACAAAATTGAGTATCGTGGAAAGATGATTGCTTATATCTTGAACGTGGATGATCCACTTGTCTACAAAACTCATAACCATGCTAAAAAATAAGGACATCAAATTTCAGTGCATCCTGCTCTCACAAGAGAGAAAGGTGATCATTAGAAGCCTTCCCAGCTCCACATGTTAATGCTGCCTCATGTTGCATAATATAATAATACACACACTGGCCAATCAATAAGAAACCTTTCAGATTTTCATCTGAATGCATGCTAGGGATGAAATATCCAAATTTTTTCTATGATGTGGATTATACTTGGTTAAAATGCCAGTATAAGTAAGGTGTAAGAGTGCTTTTCATGATGAATGAAGTAAAATGGGGAAAAAAAGGCGGCAGATCGTTCACCATTTGAAAAAGGGGCTTATTGTTGGTGCACATTTAGTGGGGGCATCGATTTCGAATCCTTCTCTAAAAAATGTAACTGCAGTTCGAGCATAGTTTTCAAAGACAGTGATCGGCGGTATCTCCGATGAATTGTACGGCAGAACACGGATTCAACTATCACAAATCGTCAACCAAGGCTCTTCCCAACAAATTTCAGCTAGAACTATGCGCAGCGAATTGCAGAGCGATAGGAATGCATAGTTTTGGTGCCTGTAAGAAAATCGCTCAGTTCTGCCGACATGCAAGACTTCATTTTCAGTGGTGTCGAGAAAAGACACTGGACATCTGAGGATTGGAAACGGGTAATGTGGTGGGATATTACATTATGTATTACATATTAAACATAAGTTATGGGTTACCTCATAACTACAGAAGCTTCCTGTTTGCTGCCGGAAAAGGTTGAAGTAATCTGCAATGTAAATTACCGACAATACATAGCTTTGTTCATTTATGGGCATGATAAAATTTTATCGATGCTTTTTGAAAAATGCTGCAGA
This sequence comes from Stegodyphus dumicola, assembly GCF_044657685.1. Taxonomy (NCBI): domain Eukaryota; kingdom Metazoa; phylum Arthropoda; class Arachnida; order Araneae; family Eresidae; genus Stegodyphus; species Stegodyphus dumicola. The sequence goes on along the minus strand of NC_140777.1, from coordinate 34,264,977 downwards.
AACTCAAGGAGTCATACACGAAATGTTAAAGGGCGATAAAAAAAGATCATTGTAAAGTTCCATGCACAGATGAAGGTGTTTAGTGTATTTAATTATGGCAAAGCACACTAGGGCTATCTGCCTAACAGAAGGGATGCCTTCGTGGAGGACTTTCTAAGGGAAACTGGCTCATATACACGTTACACATGGGGAAAACCACGAAAACGCCCATGCAGCCAGTCCGTTCGCGGGATTCGAACCTCGGACCGAACTACCAGTGTTCAGCGATTTTACCGCTCGGCCGCTGGTAGGCCTGCACAGATGAAGGAATTCACCAGTTTGAGAAGTGCAAATCTGATTTAGTCAATGGTGCCCTTTTGTGTTTCCCAATGGATTACTCTTTGTGTGCAGATGCATCAGACTTTCCTATAGGATCAGTATTGCAGCAATTGGAAGAACAAGACTGAAAACCTATTGTGTTCTACTCTAAAACATTAAATAATGCACAGAAGGTTTATAGTACCTATGACAGAGAAGTCTTAGGAATATATCTTTCTGTCAAGCATTTTAAACATGTATCGGAAGGACGCAAATTCATCATACTTACTGATCACAATTCACTGTTGGATTTAAGGACTAATGTTTTGTATATTTTGCTATACTTCATCATTCCTCTGACATCATCTTCTAAATATTAGTAAATATATATCTGCATTAGTGATAATCAGCTGTGAGCACATAGTGCACCATCTTCAACTCATTTGGGTATAAACTATGCTAGTGATTATAATGTCCTTGCTTTTTCCCATATGCCATATGTTGCATGAAATTTTGTTATATGAATCTAGCTTCCTGTGAGGAATTTCTGTGATCTTTCTAGTATGTATGGTCAAGAATTAGGCTTGTGATATACTGTCATGATTTTGCCCACATGTTCCCTGAATATACTACCATTTCCTTAGGAAGACTTCCAAGAAGAATACTGTTGTGAGTTCTAAGCCTAACTATGGTTTGGAACTGTTTAAAATGAATTATTGGGATTCTGCACATGTAATGTGGATGCAATTCTATTTCCATTTAGAAGATTTTCTGCAAAGGCAATGCTTTAGCTGTGAGATAATTCTGTTTTCGAAATAAAACTGATATTTATTTAGATTTGTGGTATTTATAAGGCAGTTTATCAATAGCAGGTAGCATCTTGCCTCTTTGCTTTGATCAGGGCCTGTGCAACCAGTGGTAGTCAAAATTTTTAGAATTCAGAGAATAGTGCATAGCAAAATTTTATAATTTAGCAGAGGGCACTGAGCAGCAGAATTTAGAGGCAAAAAAATGTTCAGAACTTACGAAGACATCAGCCAGCAGAATTTAGGATATGCAGAGATTGCACTGAGTGGCAATAGTGTCATATGTTACATTTGCTATCTGCATTATTAATTTGTGAAACAATTTCAGCTGTTTGAAAATGCATTTTTCTGTTAGAAATTTGTATTTCTTGCAATTTCTTTTTTTTTTGGGGGGGTCGAGAATATGGTGTTAAAAATATTTTATCATTTTCTTTTTTCTCTTTTTTTTCAGGTGAAAATTTTGTGCATGATTTGGCTTTCATTGAGACGTCTATGGGTCAGGAGTTACTAAGGAAGAGAAACTTACATGCAGGTTGAAGCATGCAGTGTCAAATGTATAAGGAATATAAAAGATGCTGTATATTAGTATAAGTTTGAATATCCATAATAAAAAAATTTCTTGAAAATTGTGTTTTTTCTGCGAGTTATTAAAATTGGAAATAATTAATTACAATAGTTATGAAAATTTTCGAAAATAAAAATACAAGTAGTATTTAAAAAGTACTGCAAAACTCATTTTTAAGTAGAAAAATTATTCTCAGATGAAATTCTTTCGATTATGCAAAAGGACTTTTTTAGTATTTGAAAGGTTCATTTGAACCCAACAACTGAAACTAACGTCTCCCCAGTTTATTGATACCAACCATTTTGTTGGTATCAATGAACCCACTACTTTCTAAAAGCATTTCTGTCAATTACTAAGGGCTAATGAACAGGTGTTGAATTCTCAAGATGAATGTTGCCGAAACAGAAAAAAGTGTACTTCAGAACATTCTGCAGTAGCTCAAACAAAGTCACGGCCTCATCTATACTGTAGTCAGGGAGAAATTATTCCCCTTCCTTTTCTTTCAAAAGCTGAGTTTCCAAACGCACAACGGGAGGCCGTTGCTAAAAGCTGTGGAACCAGTTTTATAGCTATTTTTAGCAACTTGTGAGCTGTTTTTCAGATAACACAGTAAATCTCGGGGAGGGGGAATTTGAAATCATGATCACTGCCGGTACGGCAGAATTTACGTACAGCAAAATTGTAAAATTCAGCGAAGCATCAAGCAATAAAATTTTAGAATTTTGTGGGAAGGGCACTTGACAACAGAATTTATTGCGTACAAAGTCAGCAAAATGCATAGCGCCGTACCTGATTCATGATACAGCAGTATTCATTACCAATAGCAAACTTGTTTGAGGATAAGTTCGAAAAAATGTTTTCTAGTTGTTACCTAAAATCGGTAAACAATAATCTTTGAAAGATTATTCGATTATATCGTTACTAATATGGTAAAAATTTGAAAAGCAATCAGAAGCCGTATCTCTAGGGTCTTCACGTCACGATTTATTTTTATTTGTTCGAATATGATATTTATATCTCTCTTCCTACAAGTATGTATCTTCGTACGTATAAAGTATCAAAAATAATAAAAGTAATTAATAAATTTTCTCTAGTTGCCCTGAAAACTACATCTGAATATAAAGCTAAGAAAGACATCAGTAAATTGCTGTTGTTATTTGCTGATCATAATGGTAATCAACCGAACATGATCACATATACCATCTTCAAAACTTTGATTTTTATCAAGCTTCATATAAATACTAGGTTTTTGTTAGTCGCGTAATTTGACATCCTAAATTTAAGATGACAGATGAAATAATGACTAGTTCTGAATTAGCTCACTCAGGAAGTAAAATTTTCTCCTTTCCGTCAATATAGCATATTTATAGCTCCCAATGATGGCGATCACTAACTAAATATGTTATGGATTAGAACCCTATTGCACTCCATAAGTTTTTCTTTATTCGCTTTATGTGCATGCATGCTTGGTTGTGGAAGAAATTAAAAAGCCCCCCCTTTTTTTTTTACTTAGGGTATTCGAATGTATACGCCAGACATTTATTTGTTGAACTGTAATTATAATTTGGAACGTGGTGGTAGAGCCGTTGGAGCCGAACCGAACGTCAGTTTGTTTAGAATTATAGAGTTTGATTACGCCAAAGCAGGTGAATTTGGAAAACACCAAAATCGGTCATGCATCCAACTCGTTATCGAGGCTTGAACTCCGGATGAACTACCAGTGTTCGGCGGCTCGTTTGCTAGAATTGCGTTAGGCTCTTTGAATGTAGCAAAGCCACGAGGGTTACCTTCTTAAGATGGCAGGCCTTCGTGGAGTCATTTTCTGAAGGCTTAGATTAGGTTATTATGGCAAAGCACAGTAGGATGCCTTCATGTTGAACTTTCTTAGAGAAATTGACAACCCATACACGTTACACATACAGAAAATTATGAAAACGTCCATGCAGCCGGCCCGTTAGCCTTGATTCGAATCCAGGTCGAAACTACCAGTGTTCAGCGATTTAATTCCTCTACCGCGGGAGGGCCTAATTGCTGAAGGGAACTGGCTTGTATTCATGTTACACACGGTGAAAACAAACAATGCAACCAGCTGATTCGTCTTGCATCGAACCCAAACCAGTTCGAACTTCCAGTATTCAGTAGTTTTAACCACTCGGCCACTGGTGGCGTGTGGTAGGAGCCACAGATAATGTACTGAGTAGCAAAAATCCCTAATAGTGGCCCTGGTTACTAGTAGGATTGTAAGTATATTGGTAATCATCCAATCTACAGCAAGGAAATTTCGGAGCTTAATTGTAAAGTCAAATGCGACACTCCGCTAAACGTGGTATATGTAGAGATGGAAAAATTTATTATTTAAAATACTTGTATTTATTAGTAAACATTTTATAAAATTTATTCTTAATTTAGCGTTTAAGAATTCTAAGAGAGTTATCTGAGTATTTTTTCCTCCTTTGGTAATCCAATAAAATTGAGTAAATTTATGTTCTGTAATATCTTTGCGTGTTATATACATAGTTTTTTTTTTTTTTTTTTCTTTCAAAGTTAGACAAGTTTACACAAACAATACAGGTCGAAAAGGGAGCTGGTCTGCGCTCGGTGAGCCTGTCGGCAGCGTCGCAAAGCGTAATTTGACTAACGAAAAGATCATGCTTTGGATCTGGTGAGATTGCCGTGGTATTATCCATAAAAATGAATCTCTCCATTAGTCGCACTATGCATCACATAAACGTCAGCTGTGCGCCGCATGAGCTGACTCAAGCAGATAAGGTCAGACGTGTTCGAGCCTGTACTATTCTTCTCGAATATCAACGCAAAGTTAAAGTTCTGGACCAGATAGTCACTTGTGTTGAAAAATAAATTTATTTCAACAACATAGGCCAAAATTTAGTTGATCTGCGCCCGTGAGTCCGTCGGCAGCATCGTAAAGCGTAATTTGACTAACAAAAAGATCATTCTTTTGTATTTGGTGGGATTGCCGTGGTATTAATCACAAATAGTATATGGAAAAAGGTAAAACCCTTGACAGTAAAGGATACAACGAGATGCTAGTGCATGTTGACGCTGCTATCAAGCAAAAAGAGTCGAATTGAGTTCCGGCGCAGAAAGGTAACGTTCCATCAAGATAATACCATACGTGTCTGCATTCACCGGCTGGCCTCTGTACGGACTCGAAAGGGATCTTTCACCACATCCACCATATAACCCCGACATCGCACGTTCGGACTATCAGCTACATCTTGCTGATCCTATCTTCACTTCTGCACAAGACGTCCGAAATGAGGTTGACCTGTGTTTGAACTCGGGCCACCAAGTTTCCGAGCCGAAGGTTTTGAAAAACTACCAAAAAATTGGCAGAAAAGCATAGATTTTTGGTAGTGATTACTATCCGCACTAAAGGTACTGACTGCTTTTTTTTCATAACTTTATGAAGAACGTTCGTGCTTAAAATTTTCGTTACAACCATTAAATTCTGTAATTTATGAATTCCTTCCCACTTCTCATGTATTTATCAACTGTTCTTTATGAACCTGATATTCCTACAATTATCAGCTGTACTTTATAAATCTGATATGTAGAAACGCAATTTGATTTTATGCATTTCAGTATCAAGTGAAATCTTTAAACTAATCGTTCATTATAACACTTTATGTTGTTTTCATTCAAAGCTGAACTCAGATAATGTGCCGAGGTTGAACTACCAGTAATAGGCGACTTTAGCGCTCGCCCGCTAGAATTTAGAGAGGAACTGAGTGCTAGAATTGGGTTAGGCTCTTTGAATATAGCAAAGCCACGAGGTGGCAGATAGCAGATGCTTTCGTGGAGGAAGTTTCTGAAGGCTTAGTTTAGTTTATAGCAAAGCTCCCCATACACGTTACACACGGGGAAGCTTATGAAAACGCCCATGTAGCCAGCCCGTTCGCCTTGATTCGAACCCAGGTCGGAACTACCAGTGTTCAGCGATTTAACCGCTCGGCCGCGGGTGAGCCTAATTGCTGAAGGAAACTGGGTCGTATTCATGTTGCACAACAGGAAAACAAACCATGCAGCCAGCTGGTTCGCCTGGGATCGAACCGAAACCAGGTCGAACTTCCAGTAATCAATATTCTTAACCACTCAGCCACTGGCGGCGCGTGGCAGAAGTAAGAGCCACGGATATTATAGTGAGCATTATAGTGATAAGATATTGTAGTGAGCAGCAAAAACCTCTAATACTGGCTCTGGTTACTAGTAGAATTATATATTGGTAATAATCCAATCTACAGCAATGAAATTTCGGAGCATAATTGTGAAGTTAAATACGACACTCCGATAAACGTGATAAAGATGAAAAATTTTTTAAAAAAGGAAACTTACTATGCAAATACATGTATTCATTAGTAAACATTTTATAAAATTTATTCTTAATTTAGCGTTTATGAATTCTCAGAGAATTATCTCATCGAATTATTTTTTTCTCCTCTGGTAATCCAATATAATTGAGTAAATGTGCTGTTAATATCTTTGCCTGTTATGTACATAGTTTTTTTTTTTTTTTTTTTTCCGTTCAAAGTTAGATAAAACTGAACGTACGTTACACTGAAATTACTTTGTCTAGAAAGTAAGCGCTTGAGTAGAAACAGATGTTGGGTTTTATTTTTAGAAGACATGAGATCGCTTTCTGTAAAGTAATGTTATAAAATTTTCAATCTGAAATAATCGTACTTCGTTTTTAGTAGCGCAGAATGATAAAGATTTAATGAGAATATCGCAAAGCATCTTTTTAGAGACGCTGTTATAATTTTGCTATTTTATTTTTTTATGGTAGCTCAAGGAAAAAGGCAGGCTGCTAAATACGGTAACAGCACATTACTCTGTTTCATATATAGCGAATCCGCTCTGAAATGAGGCACGAAGCGGTAAAGTAGCTGAACACCAGTATTTCGGTCCGAGTTTCGAATTCCGCGAAGGGACTGGTTGCGCTTTCGTGGTTTTACCCTGTGTAACGTGTCTAGGAGCCAATTTCCCTTAGAAAGTCTTCCACGAAGGCATCCTTTCCCTTAGGCAGATAGATCGTACCGGTGTTTATGTTATCAACAGTACTGGTTATTTTTAAAAATGATCATCCTAGAAAGGTGATTGCCAAAAAGTATTCACTTCGCATATTTATACGTTATGCATGAATATACTCTTTTTAGTCAATCTAATATATATAAATTACTAATGCTTTAAAAAAATTCAATTTTCAATATTCTGTTTCCTATTTGTTCCTGTTCAATGAAACAGATTCATACACAGCAAATCCAAATGCATCGCTACAGGAAGATGATAAACCAGCACAGTACGTAATTACAGTTACATCCGGAAAAGAGTAGATATACATATAAATACATAATATATATATATATACGGTATACAACGATATACAATATATATATATATATATATGTCATATTAAAATAAAACTTGGCAGTAGAAGCGATTTTAATTCCATTTTTATTTCCAATTGATATTTGTGGCCACAATCACTTGGCACTCTAGTCGTGCCTTTCCACAGAAGATTTACATTTTTGATATTGTTGAGATAGAAAGCAAGCCAGCGAAGTTACATCTTAGCACAGTAGAGGGCAAAAGCTTAAGTGCGTAGTTATGAAAGATGGAAGCACGCGAAGAGAAAAGTTTTGGTTTACAATTCGGTGATTGGTCGTCAAGAGGCATCTGGTATTAACGGTTACGTAAGATCGCATGATTAATTTGAATGACGCAATGCAGATAAGTTATTACGATTTTAGAATAGAGAGGAAGAATTTATGTTTATAGTTATATTATAATTCTGATTCATACATTTTTATCTTACATATATATATTATCGTTTTTTAGGATGTATCTATAATATGTATCATTTTACTTTATTAAAATATAATATTCAATTTTGTAATTAAGGAATTTCTTCTCCCTTATCATGTATTATCAGCTTGTACTTTATAAACCTGATACCCCTTCAATTATCAGCTGTATTTTATAAACCTGAAACATAGAAACGCAATTTGATTTTATGCATTTCAGTATCAAGTGAAATATTAAAACTGATTGTTCATTATAACACTTTATGTATTCATTCAAAGCGGATCTCAGATAATGTGTCGCAAATTATTTCCACACTAAGTTTTTTGTGCAAATAATACGTCCTGCTAGTGTTTTTGTAATAAAATGCATGTTATTAATTGATTTCGAATTTTCGTTGCATCTTGATATTGCTGCCAAAAGATATTCAATCAACAATAGTATCTTTTACTACGTTTATGTGTGTGGATACATAGACATTTCTCCGTGTACTAGAAAAATTTGATAATGATTTATCCACTTTTGATGTAAAAAAATAATAGTTAGGAGTGTTATACGATTTTATAATACAAGTAAAAAATATATATAAAGCTCTGGAAAGTGCTAACACATATTTATGGAATATTATGGATGGTAATTTATGAAATATTATGGATGGATGAGTAAATGGAATATTATGTGATTGCTATATATGTATACACATATCATCAAGTATAAAATCATTTATATATAATTTTTATGTCGCGATGAAATTTGTTTACTTCCGCAAAATAACGGCAAATTATGAAACATTACGCAACATTGAAAAGCGTGATGAACAAATTTTGCGAAAAGAAATAGCGACTACTGCACGTATCTCACAGATATCTTTTATTCAACACAAAAGTGAAAAAGTTCTATTCCTGTTCAAAACATACTCTGCAGTCTGAGTCATAGACGGAAGAAATGACAGCAGGTCTTTTGTTCAACTGAGGGGATGTGTTTAAGTGTTTTATGGCTTACTCACTTTCCCGCCAAACGAGTACAGAGGAAGGAAGCGTCGTTGCCATAGTAACCAGGCTGTAGGTAGTCTTACAGATTTGAGTCTTTATCGCTCAACGTTCGTAGCGCCATCTGTTATTAAAAATCGACATGAGAAAGGGGTATTAAACGCTCTTAAGGGGAAAGTTAACGCAGGAATTTAGAGCTAAGAAATAAAGAGTGATATGGGATACCACGAAAGCAATGGTAAATAGATAAGAGTAGATGAATTAAGCTTACTTCAAATCCTTTTAGAAATAAACAATTTTAATCATTTAAATTTATAATATGATTAATTTCCATTACAGTCTAATAGCAAACTAAGTTTCCCCCCCCCCCATGCTTACATTAAAACTGTTTTCCCGCAATTTATTTTACAGTTGCTATTGGAAAAATATCTCTTTAAATAAGAAATTATTTCTTTCTTAATATTTCTTCCCTTTTTTTATTTTATTTTTCTATGAAAATTATTTCTTCCAGGAAAAGAAATAAAATTCATTCACTATGGCCGATTCCTGCTGCATTCAGCTATCACACACGCATCAAAATGCTTTATTTTAAATAATTTATTCTATAATTAACATGAAAGAAAATATTTTTTCAATATAAAATATATAACCAAAATTAAACTAATCTATCCTGTATGTGTGATTAATTCGTTTTGCAATTTTTGTCACACAATTACTAATACCTTTTTTTTTAATATTACATTGCTGTTATTTTAATTTTATATATATATAAGAACTGCTTGCTCAGTTTAAATATTCTTCCTTCTCAAAAGATTTTATTCTGTGAAAATAATTAAAAGATAGTAATATTTTCACAATGCAGGTACTAAAGTAAAAATAATCAGTGTAGGTCTCCTGCAGTTGAAGTCCTTGTCAAACCAGCGTTTCGACACATTTTAAATGGAAAACTAATAATAATCAATGCAAAAATGAGAATGCTATGAACAGTAACTTTTTTTTTTTTTTTTTTTTTTTTTTTTTTAAGTTTGCAAAGAAACAATGATTTTTGAATACTATAATAGGTTACAAAAGTACTATTCCATGAACAAAACCCCTCAGTCTTATAGCATTATTACTTTATAGCATAATGCAATAATAATTCTACTAACAAGCCCACCAGCCGCCGAGCGGTAGAGTCGCTGAACGCAGGTAGTTTGGTCCGAGGTTCGAATCCCGCGAACGAGCTGGCCGGCGTTTTCGTGGCTTTCCCCATGTGTAACCTGTATACGAGCCAGTTTCCCTTAGAAAGTCCTCACTTAGGAACCAGTTTTAAACATAATAAAATTTATACACACACACACACACACATACACACCCAAAAAAAAAAAAGATTTTATATTACTGAATATTATATTTATATTACTTCAGATTTTATATTAAGGTCCATTTTTTAACTTTTTGCGTGTTACCTTTATTTATTAAATATCATGTTTTTCGCACTTAAACCATAAAATTCAATTCAACAGCAATATCATATAATTTTAAAAAAGCATAACTTTAGAATTTCCAATACATAGTCTCGCGCGCTAGAGATGAAAATGCTTTTTTCCTCTTTTTTTTCTTTTTTCTTTTTTTTTTTTTTTTTCCCCGTACAATGTTGGCATTGCTTGCTTTGAAATCGTTGGGTTTCTTAATCAAAAACTCATAAATGCTTTACAAAATATGAAATAGATAATAAAACAAATTCCCAGTTCCAAATATGGGCCTCCAGATGCCTATATTAGGATGGAGGATTATGTTATTCAGCATTTCATGGCTCTAGGTACCGTTGTTTTATCACAGTGCGAGAAACATTCATACATTCTGCAGATTCCTCATTATTTAATTTCTTTAAATATAATAGAGTGCGATAATACTTGGTGGCAACGATTTGAAAAGTGAAGCGCCACAAAATGGCAAAACGAAATTAATAAGCCCTCTGTGCTAAAACGTATTATTAAAAGTATCACACTAGTAGTAGTACAGCTACTGAAAAAAATATTTTAAAGCTATTTTATAGCTTTATAATTTTTTATTTTTATTTTTATTTTACAGTAGAGTGAATTTTGCGTAATGAACGACATTCCTTTTTGTGGTCACAGTATTATTCGTAAGGTATTCAACTGTTAGATTTTAAAGTAAACGTAATTCTTGCTGTACAAGAAGCTTATCGGATGTCTATATTTGTATTAAATGAAGAAGGTTTGTGTGCTTGATAAACTTATTATCTTCTACATTTTAAAGCATACAATTACAATTTATATCTATAATTCCAGGAACAGCATAACCTTTCTTTCAGTAGAAATTGCGTTCTTGTTTTCTGAATGTGGCTGCAAATACTTTCTCAGTTCATCGCAAATTAAAATAACTATAAATTTTGACAATCTGAAATACGCAATGAAAACATCTTTTGGCAGAGCAAAAGCATCAACATATTTTCTATAAATTCGCCACCAATTCAGAGATCTACGACCGTATTCTTCGTTTAAATATGAAAAAATCAGCGGCGAAAACACATACAAAGCCATTGTCTACTTAGTACGTCAACTGCACAACCCTGATTGACGACGCGGCAACACTTTTTCACGCGCTTTCGACAACTTCCGTACTCAGAGAATATAGGATGTCGGAAGACCTGTTTTTTACTAGCAGCGACATCTGGCGGCCCACAACTTGCTGTCGACTCTCGTAGCGTAGAATAACCGTCCTGGACATGATGAAGAAAAAAAATTACACAGAAACAAAACTAAATTTAACAACAAAATTCATTAGGCAGACAAATCGAATATAGCCAATATAAATATCTGCAAGATGACCTTAATCAAATCTGGCATAAAGCCGACGATAGGTCGATTCAGACTAGGATCTAAATGAACACTAGCGTCTTACTTCACAAAACAGCCTACGAGAGAGAGAATTCTATTATTTTCATCGAGGACTAGTTCCTGCGCATGCGAAGAGAACAATAAGTCCGATTTTTGTGAGTAAGGCAACGTCACTGGACGATGTTTTGTTTACATTTGGAAGTTCAGAAAATAGCAAAGATATATTGCCTCAGGGCTAAAAGGCTAGATCTTCAGCTTCTCGCAGCTGAAAGGCATATTCACAAAGCCTACAGACCATTTCGCTACGGTCTACTCTCATTGGATGAAACATCTGTTTGGCGGCCATATTTGGAATGGCGAGTTATCGCCCTGTAGGCGTGGTAATTAACGCCAAACAAACGGAAACAGCGTTTATTTTATTCGATTTTTTTTCAGTTTATGAATGAAAGCTTGGAGGAATTATGTGGAATATATTTTAGATAACTTACTGATCTACTTTATTTGTATTTGAATTTAAACTTTTAAAAGTACGTAATTGTTTTACAAGTAAAAGGTGTTCACATGGAGATAGCAGATGCACATTTCGTCATTTCTGTTAGAAAGAGTCTGATGTGTAAATTTCCATAGCGCATTCATAAATAATAAAGGAATATTAAAAATAAACCAAATGAAAACATTCAGTAAACATTTAAGGGCGCCAGATACCTATTCTTTTTTACCTAAATTAAGTATAACTAAAATTATATTTTATTCCATTCTGCGCTATTTCTATTGAAACGCTTTTCGGGATTTGGGATCTTGATCTTGCTACTGGTATCTACTACAGAGTACAAACCAGTAAATAAAAATAAGAAAAATTAACAAAAATTGAGAAAATAAAGACGTTTAATTTTTAACACCGCACCTGAAGGCGAAAAGACAAATAATGACGAAGTCATTCAATAAAGTTAAAATAAAATTAATACGTGTAGAGGAGAATTTATGAAAGCTACGAGAGGGATTAGAACCGGCGATCTGGACGTCTGAGAATTTTTCCGCGCTCGTTACTGCTGAGCTGTGGCTTCTCTGGGGAGTTACGCACAATTTTTGGTACACCACGCTCAAAACGTAAACCCGAGCGAGTAGATTACCGAAACGTAATCCCAAGCGAGGACTCGTAGCCAGAGCACGTCCAAACGTAATCCCAAGCGAGGACTCGTAGCCAGAGCAAGTCTTCGTGAAGGGCTGTTTTAAATGAGATTGGCTTATATTCGCGTTAAATATAGGCAGCAAAAATCCACGAAAACTGCCATGTAGATAGCCCATTCGCCGAGATTTAAACTCGATTCAAACTGCCAGTTTCTACTAGGTCGCTGCGAGCTTTTGTTGTATCTTTATAAAAAATCTTTGCAAAATAATCGCAAACACATAGTTATTGGTTTTTAATTTGGTTTGGTTTTATGTGATTACGGCAACGCCTCGAGGGCTATGTGCCTAAGAGGAAGGATGCCTTCGTGGAGGACTTTCTAAGGGATACTGGCTCGTATACACGTTACACGTGGGGAGAATCAGGAAAACGCCCTTGTAGCCAGCCCGTTCGCGGATTCGAACCTCAGACCGAATTACCAGTTTTCAGCGACGTTTACTGATCGGCCGCTGGTAGGCCACAATTAGTGAATACCAACGGATTAATTAAGTTAGGAATTTAATAACTTTCATTCGTAGTGCTGCTATCAGCACTGGCATTTGGGAGGTTATTTTCTAACGAAATTCTTTTAATGTAATTAATTTAATTCGTCAGCTAATTGTTCCTCTGACTAATTTTTGTGCGCAGTATATGTAACCCTTTCATACATTAACTGTTTTACTTAACTTACACTCCATTAATTTTAAACGATTTTATACCGGTAGATTTCTTTCCAAAAAAGTTCCAAGAAATGCATATTTTCCCTAGATTTTAAAACTAATTTGTATTTCAAATCTTAATAATAAAATTTTTAAAAACGAATATTTCTAGAAATTCCTATGGCATATGAATTTATTCGATTTAATTGAAGTTTTCGAGTAGAATATCTTCCTTTCGACATCCAAGAAATTTGTATATGTCAGTTCGCGTTTATAAGGAACACACAGCCACATATACGAATACAAAATCAGGCGTACTGAAAGCACAGTTTTAACATTTCAAAATGTAAAAAAGAAAAATATACCATTAAAAGCGCTCACACTTGAAATACGAGAGCAAACAAGATAGGTGTTTGCAACACTTTATATTTTATCCTGTTCTTGACGAATCAGGAATTGTAGTCAACTTTTAATCATTGTATAATATATGATTTATTAAAAAGTACGTCTTACGTTACAATTGTTATTTTTTCCTGTTTCTTCTAAATTTCGGTAATCTACTATAACAGCGAGCGGTTTCTGGTTGACTTTCATTTGTATAAATAACCACAAGGCAAACTGTTGTAAAACGATTTATCTTCGTTCACAAGCGGCCCACCAGCGGCCGAGCGATAAAGTCGCTGAACACCGGTAGTTCGGTCCGAGGTTAGAATCCCGCGAACGGGCTGGCTGCATGGGCATTTTCGTGGTTTTCCCCCATGTGTAACGTGTATACGAGCCAGTTTCCCTTAGAAAGTCCTCCACGAAGGCATCCCTCCCCCTTAGGCAGATAACCCTCGTGTGATTTGCCGTAATTAAATACACCAACACCATCATTCGCAAGCTTGCAGTCGTTGGAAAGATAATGCACACCTGCTATCTGACAGTGATTTTTTTACTCTCAGGACCCTTCCGTAAAGTGTTTTTTTCAAACAGACTTCACACCCTATTAAGACTTTTGTGTCAACTGACAGCCGCCTGCAGAAAGGTAGGGGTAGGAAGACCAGATCGCGTCGTCTAAACACGTATTAAGCAATTTTCGCGAAATTTGAGCTTCGTGTATACACGTCTTAAGCATTTTCGGACGATTTGAAATTCGTGTAAATACGTCTTAATCATTTTTAAAGAAACTCCAAAAACGTTTAAACACGTCTTAAGCATTTAAAGGATTGATAAACTAAACTGAAATAAATATAGGGATGTAATTTAAAATACAGAAATAATTTAATTTTAGAGATTTAGATTTAAAAATTTGCACACACAAATGATTTATCAGATTTTATAAGGTTTTATTTCATAAACAACTTTGATTTTGAAATATGGTATTTGAACCTATAAACATGTGTGAATATATAAGAATATTATAATGTTCAGTAAGTTTTCTTATTGAATAATAAATTCTGACAGTCCTATGCTATAATACTAGGGTCTAAAATAAAAATTCCTCAGTCAAATAAAATAACTTAAGGAATTTATCTAGCCTTTTTGTCAATACATTAAAGATTTTTTTAACACACATCCTCGCTTGCAATTAGAACCATCATTAAATCCTTATTTTATCTAATAATTTCCTGAACATTATCATGTATATAGATTGACCTCGTCTTTCCAACTGATAATTATTACTTGCAAATTATTCTCTTGCTGGTGAACTATTAACAACCCTTTCTATTGCTGAGTTACAGTTAACAAGCTTCCCTCTCGCTACCGCCTGCCTTAAATTTAATGTTTCGGCTTCTGGTTCAGTTCAGTGTTTAATTCTTTTAGGATGTTTTTTTGTCACTGTTGGTTGACTGAATTGCTAAGGTGTAATTTCACTCACTAGTGATTTTTTTGTTTGTGTAATTTTATTAACTTGTTTTGCAAATGGATTTTATGACACTTCACTCCGGTTGCTATTTAATTATGAGTTGCATTTAGATTTTGAATTTAATTTGTTAAATTTAATGCTTTGTAAGTAAATTTCTTAAATTTTTTTTATCACTGCTCTCCGTGACAACTAGTTTTGAATGGATTATTTGTATGCCACTTAACTTGGTACTATTTTGAAATGCTGTTTTGTTTTGTTTTGAAAAAAAAAAATTGATGCTTAAATTTTTTTTTCCCTGGTGCGTGGGGGAATATGTTATGTCGAGAATTTCAATTATTAATATGTGTTTCAAGTTATTATTATTCTAATAAGAATATGTTATGTCGAGAATTTCAATTATTAATATGTGTTTTAAGTTATTATTATTCTAATATTTTTTATTTGTATTTATGTGTATTTTAATCTGGAAAAAAGTATTCTTAGGCTCTTAAGGTGTTGTTTAACTTGTTGTTCTTGAGTAGGAATTGTAACTAAGGCTGGAAACGGTTGCGGGAGCCATCTGGTTTATGGCCTTTTACCAAGAGTGGAGGCAGTAGGGTATCTGTGTCGCCTTTTTTAGCTAATGCGTGTGAAATGGAAATCGTTCTTCTTGTCGCTTTGTTAAGGTTGCAGTTTTCTTACTTCAAGACAGTAGGAGGTGTACTAAGTTAGATAATTGGATTCTCGTAAAGCTTATTTTCCGCTTGTTAGGGGGTCTACTCTTTCTCACGTTATGTGTGCAGATGATTTTCGGATTGCATTGTCAGATTTTCTGGTGTTTGATTCGTCATGGGTGTGTCATTTTCTCAATTTAGATAACATAAAATTCCGGGATTGGTAAGATTTAATTTTATGATTTTTTTTGAAAGCCTATGAACTCACAGAGGCGGAGAAACCGAGATTTTCTGGGTGCTTGCACCAGGCTAGAGATTGATTCTGATTCTGATTTTCTAGAAGAGAAGAGGAGAAAAAAGTGGGGGCTTGACCCTTCGGGTCTTGCTCCCGCGAACCACTTGAATCAGCGGGCTACGGTGATGGTTGTAGCGGAGTCAGATTTGAGTGAATTTTGGGCAGCCGCGAGGTGAAAGAGAAAGAAAGATCGTGGGGTGTTTTGCTCTGCTGCGGGCTTCCTCAGCAAGAGGGACTGGGTACCGTTTTTCTTGGCTCTAGAGAATGCATTATTTTTCTGCGGGATGTTTAAAAGTTTTGTGCGAGATGCAAGGAACATTTTCCTGCGTGATGTATGGAGAAATGTGCGCGAGCTGCAAAGAGCTTTTTTACTGAGAGCTGATTGAGATGTATAGAGAAAATTCTACCAAGAAAATTTAGCACAGATTTTCTCTCTTCACCTGGATCGCCGGTTAATCTCCAAGAGCCTTTTTCCGAAACATTCAGCATAAATGTTGCCTCGCCGCTTCGATGATGCACGTGATTGTGCTAAAAACTGATGTATATTCAGCTACCTGTTATTCAATTGAAATAAATAGCCTTCTAAATTGGACTATTGGTTCCCACCTAATGGGCAGATAAAGATCCTTCTGAATTGGACTATTGGTTCCCACCTAATGGACAGATAAAAGATCCTTCTAAATTGGACTATTGGTTCCCACCCAATGGACAGATAAAACGATTCCTGGCTGTTTGAAGAATTATTAGACTGTAATTTCCACTCGTTATCCCGAATGATTTTTAGACGCTTCAGAAAGGGTTGTCACAAAAAGAAAAATGGGCTTGGCTCATTTCCATGTGGATTGGACACTAAGGATCCTGCTAATCAGGAAAAACTGTTTTCCATCTGTGAGTGAAATTTTTAAGTATATTTTCTCTCTCTCTCTTTGTTTTCCCGAATGCAGAACAGTTAATCGTGATTCATATACTTGTATATCGTTATTACTTATATAAATTAAATATTACAGCTAGTAAAATTGATAAGTTATTTATAATTTCAAGTGAATGCCAGTTCTAGGAGGATTAAATTTTGTTACACCTACTTAATTTGAAAAAAAAAAATAATGTTAATCTTAATTAATGTAAGATGTAATTTGGTGCAGTATTATGTGTTATTTTGGCTTAGAAAAATATGCGGTAGGATTACTAATCAGTTATCCGTTATTTAATTATATAAAATAGTCAAGAATTAAATAGATGTGTGTTTAAAATTTAATTGTATTTGTGTATTTATCTTGTATTATACTGTGGTCTGTCATATCCCTCCATTTGTTTGAGCCGGGAGGCTTTTAAGAAACATGGAGTTTAACTGAATTTGGGGTTATTGATTTTTCCTTTGCTTAGGTTACTCACAACGCAAACCTAAAAGTTAAATTGTACTATACCACTATACGATTGATTTGATTGATTGATAGATTTGATATACGAATGTTTATAAGAATGTCGGTATGATATATGAATATTATGAATTAGATTTTGAATGTGAATTATTTAAATTATGTGATTTTTTTTGTTATTTTTGTCCGGAATCATGAATCAAGGTTTAAAGTTTAAAGTTAAAAATACACAACAAAAATTTCCTACATAACAGTTTAGGGGCGAGACACTGTCCCCAACACACTCCTTTGGCCTCTGCTTCAGATTGAAATGGGAGGTACTTAGTTCTCGCCACTAGTGTCAATCGGCTGGTCAACTTGTCCTTAGGGCCAGTGGCTTGGGGATAAGTTTTCGAGAGTTCCTGCTTTCGGGAAAGCTGACTGTGGGACTTCAGATTGCGTATAAACCCGATTAACCCTGGCGCAGGTTTCTGCGTCCCCTTGTTGGGATCCGTGGTGGGTAGGGCTGCCGGGTCCGAATCTTAATTTTTTTCCAATATGGCTCAAAACAATTTAATAAATATAAATGAACATAATTATGCATCAAAACGAGTGAAAACAAATATAAATGCAAATCCAGATGTAAATCCAGCAAGTCCACTTCAATTTCTTGTCAGAAATGATTTCAAAGGCAATCTCAAAAAGCTGTCACCATTTTCAATTCAGAAGAAATCCATTCTTCAATTGGAAAACAGAAAAATGTTAAACAGTTGCGCTCTGGAGATCTTGTTGAAACTATATCAGCTACTCAGTCTGCAACACCTCCTTGGATTGAATAAACTTGGACAAATCGATGTTAAAGTGTCAGCACATAAAACACTCAATTTTTCTCGTGGTGTTATCTCAGAGATCGACCTCCTTTACGTTTCAGAAGAGGAATTTGTCTCTGATTTGTCTGACCAAAATGCCTTTGCTGCCAAACGGATCAAGATGCGCAAAGAAGGTCAGTTGACTGATACAAAACATATAATTCTGACCTTCACATCGCCCGATCTGCCAAAAAGTATTAAGGCCGGGTACTTACACTGCCCTGTAAGACTTTATATACCGAACCCTTTGCGATGCTTCCAGTGCTAGCGCTTTGGCGATTCAAAAATGTCCTGTCGTGGCTAAATCACATGTGCGCGCTGCTCTGTGACCATTGCAATACTAAGTCACAATGTCCGAGGTAGAAATCAGAAAAGGAGGTGCGGACAGTAAAAGTAACAAAAAACATATCTTATGCAGAATCAGGAAAATTAGCAACAGATGAGTACACCCGAAAATATTTGTCCTATACCGGTGCATTAAAATACTTTAAATCAGTAAGCACACAAACTGCAACAGACCTACCAAATAAACAGCAAACACAGAATATACAAAAGAACAAATCACAGAAATCATTTACATCGACAATTAAAAATCAACAGAACAAAGAACCAAAGGATAACCATAGTGAAAGTAATGGAGAAACAAAGAAAAATTTAAAACTTCTCAGAAATCCTAGTTTGAGCTCTTTTGAGAGCCTCAGCTCAGACAGTATAGATTTTAAGATGTATGTGGAAGAGGGGCTGTATGTCCGCAAACACCTGCTTCCACAAAAATCAAAACAACAGTACCGAAAGAACAAACAGCAAGCGTAATGGCCACCCTCATTTCATGGAACTGTCGCGGTTTCCCCCAAAATCTTGAAAATGTGAAAAATTTGATGGATTTACATCCCTCTGTGTGCTTGGCAGTTCAAGAGACTTTACTAAAACCTGTTCAACAAGCTAAGCTTCGGAAGTACTGTTTCAAGAGGAATGATAATCTTGCAGGTGAGCATGTGAGCGGGGGTGTCGGCCTCCTGACTTCACTTGACTATCCCTCTATTCCGATATCTTTAAGCACAGGCCTCCAAGTTGTTGCCCTCCAAGTAAATATATGGAGCTTACTTTCAGTCTGTTCTGTTTATTAGCCCCCAAATTATTATATCGCTCAACGAGAATTAGATGACCTAACTGAACAGCTGCCTAAACCCTTTATCATCAAAGGGGACTTAAATGGACATTGTTCCGCTCTGCGGAAAAGGAGATAGAAACCCCGAAACAGACAAATTGAGCAAATGATTGAAGACCATTGCCTTTGTCTCCTAAATAACGGACAGAACACCTACTTTCATGAGCCTACTAGGACATTTCACGCTCTAGATCTTTCTATCTGTTCACTATCCCTCCTGCCTTTTTGTACGTTTAGTGTCAGAAATAGCCTTTATGATAGGGATGATTTTCCCATTTTGGTATCTATAACACGAGATGGAGTAAATCCCATAACAAGATCTCCCCGTTTCATACTTACCAGGGCATACTGGGAACTCTTCTCGTCTCTCGCAGGGATCGCTGAAGAGATGGTAAAATATGTGCTAATTGACGAACCTGTGAAAACAGTCACGGATGTCATTATTCAAGCAGCTACAGTCTCTGTTCCAAAAACATCAACAAAGCTTCCATAGTATACAAAACCATGGGGGAACCGTGAATGTCATGATACACTGAAGCAACAGAGAAATGCTTGGCGAGTTTTTCATAAACACCCCACTTTGTCAAACCGTATTACCTTCAAAAAAGCTAGAGCAAATGCAAGAAGGGTGAGGCGGAAAAGCCAGAGTGATTCGTGAATGTCCTATGTATCTCGAATAACAACCTCTACGTCTAGTAAACGAGTATGGGAAAGAGTTAGAAAATCATACTGACTGTACAAAGACCACTCACTTTCCTTTCTGGAAAAAGATGTCCAAGTGATCATCACAACAGAAGAAATTGCGAACGCGGATTGGTGAGAATTTTGCTGCCATTTCTAGTGGCAGCAACTACCCGCCGACATTTCTTTCTGTTCAGCGACTGTGTGAAAAAGCTCTCATTCAATTCAACTCTCCAGTCTACGAGCCATATAATAGCGAATTTTCCATGTTTGAGCTAAGTAGGGAACTGAAGCAGACACACAGATCAAGCCCGGGTCCGGATGGTATCAGTTATGATATGCTGAAGCATCTGTGCTATAAGTCATTGGTTGCCTTTCTCACCTTTTTCAATCGAGTTTGGAAGGAGAATTCCTTTCCCAGTGCATGGCAGAAAGCTGTTGTCATCCCCATAGCTAAACCAGGGAAAGACCCGAAAAAAATCCCTCCAACTACTGATCAATCGCTCTTACAAGTTACGTTTGCAAATTATTTGAAAAATGGTAAACCACCTACTCCATTATTTAGGAAAATACAGAGTAATCTCAACATATCAGAGTGGTTTCTTTAAAGGTAGAACAAGTATGGATAATACGATCCATTTGGAGACCTCAATCCTTAAAGCATTTGTCAAAAGAAACCATTTCGGGTCAATATTTTTTTTATATTCAAAAGGCTTACGACAAGGTATAGAGAAATGGCATATTATGTGATCTTTACAACAGTGGCTTGCGAGGCAAACTGCCAATTTTCATAAGGAATTTCTTGAAGACTAGGGTTTTTTCAAGTAAGAATTGGCTCAGTAGCATCAGATGTGTTTTGTTAAGAAGACGGTGTACCTCAAGGCTGTGTTCTTAGTGTTACAATTTTTAGCTTAAGAATAAACTCTGTTTGAAAGGAACTTCCTCCTTCCATTTCAGGTTCACTATATTTTCATGACTTGCAGACAAGTTGTCAAGGTGCTGATATGAGATACGTGGAGAGACAATTGCAGATATCTCTGAAAAAGAGTCAAAAGTGGTCAGGGTGATGGCTTTTTATTTTCAAAAGAGAAGACTGTGTGCGTGCACTTTTGTAAAAGGCGGAATGTTCATCCTGAGCCTGAGCTTTATCTTCAGGATTCGTTGATTCCAGTTGTCTCTGAAGTAAAATTTTTAGGAATGGTGTTTGATCGTAAACTTACCTTTCTCCCTCATGTGTTATATTTAACCCTTAAACACAGAGGTGGTGCCAATATTTTAGAACTGCGAAACTGTTTAGCTACTGTATAGTTATTCTATTTCTTTTCAGTACTTTCAAGTTGACATAAAATATAACTTTTTAAATTTTTATTAAACTCTATCCATTAGTTTTTTAAAAATAATTTTTTAAATTGCGCCAAGGTCATATAGACCTCACTTCTGCGTTCACGTTACATTTCTCTTGCAGGAGGGGGGATGGCTTTATCACTAATTGAGTATCGAACTTGTAAAATAACTTAATTCTAGAGGTTTGGCCTATGTCGGTACTAAGAAAAAACTAAGAGAGAAATACGAAGCGAACTTTTTCCAAATAAAACGAAAAGTGAGTGATCTTCCCTTTGTGCATTCACTGATAGAATGACTCTCGTTATATATGTGCCTCAAAAATTAAAAAGTGTTATTCTCATTCCTTCAAGGCATCATTCGAAATCAGATCTTGAAACTGGGAAATGAGAAATAACATTTTACAATTTGACTAAAGGAGGGGTAGATGTATTGAATGGAAAATGTTCTAAACATTCCACAAATCGAAGAACAAGGTGATGACCAATCGCCATATTCTTTAGGTTACTTGATGTACGTGCAATTAATGCACATGTAACACATCTATGGGGAAAAAACTGATTCTTTTATGGAGTTATCATAAGAATTAGTGAAACCACATATGGAACGAAGGTTTCAAAACCCGACTGTGAACCGAGAAATATAAATGTGCATTCAGAGAGTGCTAGGAGTTTCCAGCGGAATCTATTCTAGCTCAGATGTAACTGATACTCTTTAAAGCGTAAAATATGCTTTCTTTGTCTCCTTAGAAAAACTACCTATCTATGCTTCAACTGCAAGAATCCAATATGTAATGAATGGGCCAACAACAACAAGATTTGAGCATTCCCTGCTCCGTGAACTCAATCACGCTACAGGTCCACTCCGCCTTTGGGCACTTCGTGGAGGTTCAACCTCCACTATTACCCTTGCAGGAGAGCAGCGCACCACCTGGATAAGACACTAGGCCGCACTGGTCGTCAATTGCTCCTGCCAGTCTCATGGGCGAGCCCGTTGCAGAGGGCCGCTACCCAGCAAACCGGGGGAAACTCCCCCGGCTACGGATACATCCGCTCAGTACATGCCAGACTCCGAGGCCGGCCAATGAGTGACCTTTCCCGGGGCCTTCAGAACCATCAAGGTCATAAATTTTATACCCCCGTGGTCGAAACTGCCTAGGTACAGATCTTAGTAAGCTTCGCAGAATTCTCTACGTCAACCCTCGGGGGGGGGGGTGAAAATGAATGTGCCAAGGGAAATTTGCTAAAAATTGTGCTGAAAATGATATGCTGTATTTTTTTAATATTCTTTATATATTATACTTTTTTGCATTATTTTATATAAATTCAGATTCCGTAGATGGAAATTTATTAAATAGTTTAGTTTATACGCATCTGCAAGTAATTAGTGTTTATTTTATTTATATGCACGGCCTTCTATATATATGCATATATACAGGATGAGCCAAAAGTTCGTTAAAACTTTAAAAATTCATAAAAAGGTAAACAAAGGAGTGCAGTTAGTAAGAAAGGGCTCAGAAGGAAGTCAGACATTTTTAGCAGCAAAAAGTGTTTTAGTTAAAAATGTCACTCGTAGAATGCTTTGACATGAGAGGAATTAAGTAAAATTATGCAAATTAATCTTGCAATAAAAGACAGCAATATACGAGGATTTCTCATTCGCTTTCAGAATATTATCATTCACCTATTCAGGGTTGCTGATGAAATTGTTTCATTTGAACAGAGAATCAGAAACTGCTGCGTTGCAAAAATTTCGCATGGCGAAAGGGCTAAAGTCGGAGAATTGCCCCATACCGTGTTCTGGAATATTGAAGCTTGTCAAACGATTCGAAGAAACTGGTTCTTTGGAGGATCGGCCTCGCTGTGAAAGACCCTCGTAGGCGAAGGTCTGAATTACTGAGGTGGAAGCCAGTATGAATGATATAGTGGCGGAATCGTCCACAGGGAATAGCAGTGTTCGCAAAGCTGGAAGGACATTGGATGTGCCTCACTCATCGATTCGACGTATCCTTTGTTGGAAATTCCATCTCTATCCCTACAAATTGCAGGCACTGGATGAGTTACAACTGGGATACACAGTTATGAGGGAAGGATTTGCCAAGTGGGCTATGGTAAGACTTGAAAGCGACCTTCAGTGATTGTTTGCCGTTTTCTCGACGGATAAGGAGCACTTGAAACCACGCGGGGATGTCAGCATCCAGAACACTTGCATATGGGTGACGTCGAATCCTCGTTAATACACAACAAAGTTATTTCATCCAGCCAAGTTGACAGTCTTGTGTGGCTTCATCTCATCTTTCATTGGACTCTACCAGGGACAATTTTAACAAAAAAAATCCACACAGACACACACACACACACATATATATATGTAATGTATTGTACATATATAATGTATTATATATATATATATATAAATAATGTATTATAAATGTATTATATATACATATACATATATATATATATATATAATGTATTATATATACAGGGTCACCCAAAAGTTTGTTAAAAATTTATATAAAGGAAAGAAATTATGATAAAGAAGAATATATATATATATATATATGTAATAATAAAATTCCATAGTCAAAAATACACTTAAATTTTCTAACTGTATGTTCCTTTCATTTTTAATGGCGAAGATTTCTTATCTGAAAGTACGTGGAATTAAATCCCCAGCCCCGTAGTCAAGTTGTTTTTCCCGCCTTTTCTACACGTACAGTTATAGAATGTTCTGGAGATATTCAAAGCGAACTGGAATGGCTGACGAGGCTGACGTCATTTCTTGGAAGCTCCGCCTTTCCAGAGGCTATAAAAGGACTCGCAAAGGAATATCGGGGTCTTTTCTTTAATGTAACGATGCAGTAAACTTCATACAAAAAGTTATTATAATTCTTTTTTATTTACTTCGGAGATCAGATTTTTGTGATTGCTATTTCTCCTGAATAATAATAAATAAATCCTGTTTTTTAAATTTATCGTCTGATACTTTTGAGCTACAACTACATCTATGATTCTTCACCAATCTAATTTATTCCGGACAAAAGCTGGTACATCACATACATATATATAGGTCTGGAACGGAATATTCTTCTTTTGACATCCCAGATTGGCAACAACCTCACCAACAAAGGTACGTGACTGCCTCTCGAGGAGACGCCAGTAGGGAAATTGACTCTAGAGATGGGAGCGAAGGCAGCTGCGATGTGATCCAAAAACACAAGCGGTGATGCAGTTTGACGAATCGATGGAACTATGGACTGCTTAGTGATACCGTTTGATGTGATGATTACCCCTTTTGCGTGATGCTACGGATTCATTTTTCATCTTACTTTTTTCTTTTTTCTATGTTATTTTAATCGTTAAAATATTAAATCTCTTTACTGGCGTTACCATCGGAAGTCGAAAGCCACGTTACACAAACACACACACACACACACACACACACACACACACACACACATATATATATATATATATATATAATGTTTTTCTCCCTCCTTTCCGCATTTCTTCGTCATGTAACTGGAAGCACAATCGATTCAGGAGGTCCGTTTGAATCCCGGCCAGGGCATTGGAGATTTCTTGCTTACTGACACTGAAAAATTCTAGAAGTCTCTACTAGATGTATTCGAACTAAAATATGGTGGACGATAATTCATGAAAACCAGGATTTGGCAAATGAGTAAACTTATCCTCATTTCTTCCTTTCCGCATGCCTCCTTTGTTTAACGGGAAGCACATTCAGCACGTATTACGGAGGCCCGAATTTCGAATCCCGATAAAGGCGTCGCACATTTTTCAGGTTCTTGCATCGATATAACCTAATGACTCTACATATATTGTATCCATGAATATGTAAATATGTATATAATCTATATTTTTAGTGACTTCAAATTTTCATACATGTTTTAAATTTTTAGACTTTAATTATATATCTAACACTTACTGAAGTGTTAGATATATAAATTTATTCTGGAAAAATTAATTTCTGTATATACTTGTTTCGCTTTTTCAGTAAGCCTAAGAGCAGCTGACTAGTTAAGTCACTGAACACTGGTAGTTCAACCCGGGTTTCGATTACAGGCAAATGGATTGGCTAAGTGGACGTTTCCGGGGTTTTACATGGATAACATGCATATTAATCGTGAAAGTATTTAAGAAAATCATCCCTTCCTTTGGTCAGATAATTCGTTGTGTGCTTTCTCATACTCAAATAAACCGAACCAAACATATATTTTCCGGTAAAAGTTTTGATTGCGATTTCAGTTAATAGACATTGTAAAACATTTTGGCACCCATTTTCTTCTTTGTTACAAAGGCAAAGCATTTTCATTGAGCTGAAATACTTAGAAGCAAAGTGGGAAAATTCCATTGGAAATGCAATTACGCACAGAGTCAAAAAGCAAACCGCATCCTCAAAACGATGACTTATTTGTTCTGCTAATAGTCATTTTAAAACATTTTAGTATATATTTTTCATCTCTATGACAAAAGTGAAATAGTTTCATTCCGTTGAAATGGTAAAAATATGAAAAAATTCTAGTGGAAACATAATTCAGTCTAAAATCAAAGCTGGGATGGCATCAAAAGAAGTAGGCTGGTCACCAAATTACTATAAGATGTATGTAATTAGAAGATTCACCAAGTATGTATATTAGCCATAAAAGCTAACGTATTTTCATAAGGACATTTAAAAATATGAAAATAAAACATATCATTATGAAATCGCCCGTGACCACGAAAACTGGTGTAGATCCTGCCAAACTTGCGGCAGTCATTCTGCCAGAAATTTGAAAGAACTAATTTATCTAGATAAACAAGAGCTACAAGATACGGATATAACCTACAATAATCTTAAATTATATGTCACAATTTTTCATGTTGTATTATCATAGTTTATTCGTTTTCAAGCCGCCCAACCGGTATAGTCTTTAGCTTTGCTGACAGAAGGCATGGATATTTGAAAATGCATAATGTGGGTGCGGCATGGCGGCACTCTAAATATGCGGCTAGTCGAAAGTCCTCTCGTGTGGTTTGGTGGAAGGGGAGAGTGATGGGAGACTCTCGGACCCGTCCCAACCGATGCACTCTCCATCAAAATTTGGGGCGGAATTGAGCCAAATCGCACTGTCACCTATTAGGTGCTCAAGGCTGTTGTCAACGACAGGCGTAATTTAGCGCTTCTTGCCACGAGGTATTTCGGGGGCTTGGGATGACTACGTCAGACAATTGAGCTTAAGCAACAACAGCAACATTCATTTTCGAATAAAGTCACATATCAGGAACCCATTAACGCAAGGTTAGTGGAACCTAGAATTTTGAAAATGCCTCACTGCATGCTGTCTGTTTAGGACAGATCTCAAATTTTGATCATTTCCTGTCAATGCGAAAGGCAGCAGCTTTTGTCCTGAGACACAGTCCTGTTTGTGGTTTATGATGGCTGTGCAAGTCTCATTTGCATAGTTTCGTTAAATTTTTTTTTTTGATACTTCTGTTAGTTGAATGTTGGATCGTTGGGCTTTTATTGTAATTGCTAAGTAAATAGGACAAAATACATGTGCTTCTTGTAAATATCGTCTGCCCTCAACAGGAAAAAAAAATTCATAAATATACATATAAGAATTTTGCATTTTTCGTATAAAGCATTTAATTACTGGTACTCATTTATCTCTTTTCGTACATGGTTTGTGCTCCAGACGATATCCTGGGCTTCACAAGTGAGAATGAAAGGAAGTGGTTGAATTGTGAAAGTGAAGGACCTGTGTATTGACAACACATTCAAGCATGTTTTGAAATTTTTGAGTAAAAATTGCTGTACTGTGATATAAAGAAGAGATGTAAATAAATATTTCATAAAATAAATATTAATTAAAATTATTGGAATATTCGATTTTGTATAATTTTAAGTTGGTATTCTTCCTTTGAATAAAAAGTCTATTTTAATTTTCAACTAAGTTTTCTATAGATACCATTTTTCTGACCCCATCATGTGACAGCACCTTTTTTCGACATTTCCTGGTTATCTAATCATCTTGATAAAACTGTCGAATGTGTCCCACTTTTAATAAAAGCTCTAAATAGATCTGGTTTCTAATTAATCATAAAATGTTGTTCAGAATGTGTTCAGAAGCCTAAACATATTTGAGTAGCTTCTTATCCCTTCTTATTTAGCATCATGTGAGTAATTGAATATACTATAAACTCTTATGATTCCACTCACTGGTCAAACATTGTGTTGTATTGATGTGCACATATGTGATAACACTGATCCTTGCTCTCCTCTACTCTTTCACCATACGTGGACATGTATAGATAAGTTGCTTTTGCATATGCATCAGTTTGTAGAGTCATTAGGTATTTTTTTGGAAGCAGGAAAAATGAAAAATATACAACCGCCTTCGCCGGGAATTGAACCACGGACCTCTGAAATACCAGCTCAGTGTGCAGAACCACTACACCACGAAGGCTCGCTAGGGAAGTGGAAGAAATACCTTATATACTCCTCTTTTTAAAGGGCGACTAGGGTTTTAGGGGACCTAGTCGCCAAATCCTGGGTGCGGAGAATCATCATCCACAGCCCTTTTAGTTCAGGCGCCACTTGTAGAGTCATTAGGTATTTTTTTGGAAGCAGGAAAGATGAAAAATATACAACCGCCTTCGCCGGGAATCGAACCACGGGCCTCTGAAATACCGGCTCAGTGTGCAGAACCACTACACCACGAAGGCTCGCTAGGGAAGTGGGAGAAATACCTTATAAGTTAATAAATGAGATGTAATCGGGTAGCCACCCTCTACTACCTGTTTAGTAACAAATGGTGTGCGAAGAATTTAGTCAGATTACAAGTATGTTGGATAAATATTTCTTGTGGTTATCTGTAAATTATACTCATATTTATATACTTGCATTTCAGGTGTTATTAAAGGGAATAGATGTTCTGATGAAACTCTGAGATCATTTCCGCTAACATTTTTGAGACTATAAAAAACATAACTTCTACCTGTATTACTTTCAGTGGTGCCAACACGGATGTCAGTTTTGGTAGTCTTACTCAGAAGACTGGAACGAATATACTTTCTGATCTTAAAAGGAATGTAAATAAAGATTTAATTAAAGTTTAATGATTTAAAAACATAATGTAATGTATTTTCAAAAAATATTCCAGATTTTATGAAGCGTGTATTGAATACCTGCAAAAATTGAGAACCCTTTGAGTGTTTCCAATGGAATAGTCAAAGAGAGTTTGGTGGAGTTATTCCTCATCTGGAATATCTTCATAGGTGTGGTCATATATGACGCAAAAAGGTTTCGATCAGTTTTCCAGTATTCCAAAATAGGTCACAACTTCTGGTATTGATCAAAATTTAGTTCTTAATATCAAGTTGTATAAATTTTTCAAAGCAACATTAGCATCAAAACATTCAGTGAAGTTCTAAAAATTTGTCATTTCAACCCCAATACCTAGCAGTCATATAGCAAATGAAAGAGTGCTTTCTCTAATCAACACTTCAGAAGAAGAAAAAGAAATAAATTCCATAATAGTACCTTTATTTAAAGTGATCATTATGGTAAACTATAATTACAAACATATGATGTGTAAAGAATTTTGCAAATAATTTTTGAAAGAAAGCAATATTATTTTCTGTCAGAAATGAGGACTATGGACAAGTATTACTTTGTTTCAGATCGCTAATTAGCACACCTTCATTCTTAATATAGCTATGACATAAGCTGTAGAGACATTAAGTTAATTGGAAAAGCCGGAAAGAGGAAAAATATGCAACGCCTTCTCCGGGAATCGAACCACGGACCTCTGAAATACCGGCTCAGTGTGCTGACCACTACACCACGAAGGCACGCTAGGAAAGCGGGAGAAATACCTTATATACTCCTCTTTTTAAAAGGTGACTGGGGTTTTTAAGGGACCCAATCGCCAAATCCTGGGTGCGGAGAATCATCATTCACAATCCTTTTAGTTCGGGGCCACTATAGAGACATTAGGTTAATTCGAAGCAGGCAAGATGAAAAATTAGCAACGCCTTCGCCGGGAATCGAACCACGGACCTCTGGAATACCGGCCAGATGTGCTGACCACTACACCACGAAGGCATGCTAGGAAGGTGGGAGAAACAACTTATAAAGCTATTTTAAAATTTCTGAAATAAAAAGAATCTTGCTTATTTTAAGGAAAGTTAGGAGGAATTAATTGAAAGAATACCCTGTATTTGATGATTTACACATGATAAACTTACCTGTAAACAGAAAGTTATATTAATCAATATAATTACCTACTTCTGTTGTTGTTGTTGTTGCTTTTCCTCCGGTTTCTGACGAAGTCAGATGGTTATAGCCGAAAAAATCGCGGATGAAAACGTTGATGAGAAAACGGAACGAACGGGAAAACGTAGTGTCATAAAACATCGTAGGAGAAAAGAACGCAAAGAGAAAACATCGCAGTTCTAAAACATCGTGGTACAAAATAACGTTGTCGAAAATAAAGCTGTTCAAAAACTTCGCAGTTTAAAAACATCGTCGTTGAAAATATCGTGGTAAAAATAAAGCACCTACAAATCATCGCATGACGATAACATCACACAAATACTTTTTTTAGGATTTAAAAGTTGTAAATGGATATTCGCATAACGATTTGGAAATGCAAGAAATGTTAACGACACTTTAAGAATAAACGGAAATAAAACAAGATATAATTTTCACCAAAATAATAACAGGTTAACAAACATGTAAGAAAGTAATTTCATAATTAACTAAGCAACTTTTATAAATGTAACCTCATGCAGTTGTTTATCTTCTTTTTCTAAACATTTTTAGGCTGTATTTTTCGTGAAACATCATGAGTAAAACTTTATAAAAAAGATTAATTTATTAATGGCCTTTGTTAATTAACTATGTAAATTTAAAATTCTATTAAGAGCTATATAAATTGCATTAATTTTCTACTCATTTAAAATTTTTTAGCGTTTAAGTTTCCTTACTAGCATTTTAACAAAAATTTTTAAGTTCATTCAAAAATATGAAATTATAAAGTAAAAATACTCTTCTTCTTGCACTCGAAATTCATTATGCGAAAGTGCCTTTACAGTTTTAAAACCTGAAACACGCATGTGTGCAATGTTATCGTCATGCGATTATTTGGAAGTAATTTATTTTTTATCACGATATTTTTGACGACGATATTTTTAAACCGCAAGTTTTTGAACCGCTTTATTTTAGATGACGCTATTTTGTACCATGATATTTTAGAACTACTATATTTTCTTTTTGCTTTCTTTTGTCCCAAGATGTTTTGTACCACGACTTTTTTTTGCCTTGTGTTGTTTTTCCGAGACGTTTTTGCCGCGATGTTTTCGGCGGACATTAACACCGAGTCGGGCCAAATTCCCTGGCTGCTTCTTGGGTTGCCTTAACATGATCATATAGCCTTCCTCAGACGACTGTGTCGACGAGGCGCCAACCCACCGAACAGCCCGCAGAGACTTTTCATGTTCATCGCTACAATTCATTGCTGGGGACTGCGCGGGGAGCCGCCACCCCCCGACACAACGCTTATATCTACATGAGTAGCTCTCCCACAGCGAAGGCAACGGACACGACAGTACCAGTACGGTCCCTGCCTAGCCCGCGCCTACCATAGGATGGACCTATGGTTCTAGACACCAGTCAGACAAGGTCCAAAAAACCGTTGACTCTAAGAAAATCGATCACAAGGAGGGGATTTGAGTGAATATCCTCCCTAGAGGCCCAAGCAGCTTAATATGTGCCCAGCAGACGCCTGATGTTTTCGACACTTGGTGCAAGTGGCAAATAGTTTCATGCTCTTCTTGAAAGTTAGCCTCATAATATGACTGCTGACAATACGTGAGGGGCAGTTCGGGAGCACCTGTCACACTCAAGGGTTAGAGTGCCACCAGGCTTGCTGCCCAGGTACCAGAGATGGGTGGAGGTCCCAACCACTCCACCATCATTTGTGATGCTTTCAGAGAATATAATTCCAGATAAGCAAGTGCGGAAAAGAAGGAAGTTAAAAAGCCACAGCCCTCCTTTGCTAGTTTGTCTGTCATTTCGTTGCCATAATGATCCACATGGAATGGGATTCAGTGGAAATAGGTATCATGATGCTGAAAAATTAGGTGTAGTTTTTGTAGGACAGAGGACTTATCGCCCACCTGAATCCAATTTCTAAGGTGTTGGACTGAGCTTCGGCTATCAGATAAGATCCATAGGTCTTCAAAATTATTCTCCGTTAGTATAGGCTCGAGTCCTAAATTCATTGCTATCAGTTTCACTTCTGAAAACTGAACAATGATCTGGATTACGTTGACGGAGTGTCATTTTTCCTAGGGGGGGAGGGGTCAATATAAATATCGCTACCTGCATAGTCAGCAATTTTCCTGCCGTATGCGAAGATCTTAGTAGCATTTTAGGGATCATCTGTCTACGGTGGTCAGTAATATAATCTTTCTTATTAATAGGATTGGAAAATTTATAACGGAAGTGAACCCTAGAGAGTCCCTCCGATGGGTTTAAACAGTATTGTAGTGAATGAGGCTCAACATTGCAGAATAGTAGGCTCTTGGAATCAACTATGTGAAAAGGGTTGTTTTTCTTCAGTCTCTGTCGATGTTTCCATTTATTTAGATAATCTGAAGTTTTATTATATTGACCATAACTGGAGAGTTTGTGAAAGCATTTTGCAAAACCAGCTAGTCTTCTAGTCTGAAGTGGCTGTAAATCAGCAGAGCTATTTCCATAGGGCAGCTGTGCCTCATCTCAGTAATAATAGGGGCAGCACTTAATTGAACGTTTTCTAATTTCTTCAGGTTGGAATCAGAAGCATAACAATAAATTGGAAACCCGAATTCGGAGTATGGGACGAATGAGTGCCAAATAAGTAGTCCTGAGGGTAGTCGCGTCAGCTCCCCAGTTCTTACCCGCAGTATATTTAGGAATGTTTCGTCGTTTTCTACTTTTCAGAACAATGGGTTTAATATGCTTGTGACATGTGAATTCCTGGTTTAGAGTAATCCCCAGGTATTTAGGGTGCTTCTCGTAGGTAAGTTCCTGATTATTAAGCTTTAAAAGTTACATGCCTAATTCTGTTCAGAACTGCAGTGACATTCCATGAGCTTTCAAAAGTTCATTATTAAGAAAATGTGGAATAAATTTAATACTCATACAAAAAAAAATCAATCAGCTGAGTAAACAGATAAAATAATATATATTTTCATTATTGTTATACCAAAGTTTCTTATTTTAATGAAGGGATATTTTGCAAAGACTTCATGAGCGATAATTTTTCCTTCGATTTCTGGAAGTAAAAACATTATTTCTTCCTACCGATAAACTTTTATAGTAAACATTTAGCTTTTATATTGAAGCTTTCAAAATGCTTATTTTTACTTAACATGGAGAATTTTTTTACTGGAATATTTTTCGATATATCTTTAGCTGCATCTGTTACGAATTAAATACCGACTGAATATTTTGAATTCAGTATTGATATTAATGTGGGAAGCACAAGATTAGTGAATTTTTTATTACGTTGTTGAAAAGTAATAAAAATTTTCAAAACAATTATCTGAAGAGTCAATGCAACAGAAAAATTAAACAAAAGTCTTAGAATTCAAAAATTACCTAAAATAATAACTATGACTAAAAATATAGTATAAAGAAAACTATTTAAAAAAATAAAATGATGCACCTTTTATTTAAACTACGCAGTTCGAATGAGTAAATAGAAATTTTTAAAACAGTTATTTGAAAGAAACCATGCTACTTAAGCTACGAAAATAAAATTCGAAAAAGAAAAAAAAATATTTAAAATAATAATTCAAAAATATAATATAAAGAACATTTTTGAAAGAACAATGTGACTTTCTCCCCTCTTACGCCCACTGTAAAAAGGAAAAGGAAAATAGGTTGCCAGAATTTCGCATGCTTTCAAAGAAGTTATGCCAAGTGATAAGTATCTGTTCATGCATTGACTTTATTTTGAGGTCATTTTGGTTTGCATGTTTCTTACGAACCAAGGGGCGTTTGCGATGGTACGCAGGATTTTGTTTTGAAAAACATCTAATTTAGTTCTGTCTGTTTTGTTTGCTGTCATCCATGCTAGTACGGCGTATAACATAATTAGTCGAATTATGTTATACGCCGAATTATGTTATTAAGTAAATGGTTCTTTTAGTTTTAATACAGAGTTTTGAGTTTCATCCTATAATACAGTAGAGAGCCGTAAAAGATACATTTGCTTTGTCCAGGATTTCCTTAATATGATATTTAAAAGTGAGTCTATTGTCAACAGTCACACCCAAATATTTATTACAGATACCGTGAGCTGTACTCCTTGGTTTTCTAAACTGTTGCTTACATCATTTGCAAGTCACTTCCAGGCTTGCGTACACCTCAAAATTTGCATATCGCTAGCTTTCCCTAACTCAGTTGCTCTTAAAAATAATTCTACTACCCGTCCTATCCTTATGTACTCCTCAAATGTAACACTGCTTCTAAAAAGGATATTTCTAAAACTTCAGGGATTGCAAAGTAGATATTTTAGAACAATCGCAAATGCTCATTGTCTGGTTAGCAGCTAAATGTTACATTGAAATTTAAAAATAGAATTTGGTCAGAACCATTTAAACAAGTTAAAGAAAATTTCTCTAACGAATCTACGAAATGTGAAAATTCTGAACAGTTCAATCTTTCCGAATTACGAAAACATCACGATGATTCTTCTGTGTACCTTTACGGCCGCTCGACGATGACAATTATCTAACCTGACATTAACCGTTGCGCACTGTAATTACTACATATAGCTTTGAAACTATCATTTTGTAATTCATTATCTGAATTGTGCCATGTAAATAATATCATAACAACATAAACATGAAAAAGTGGCCAAGATCGGGAAAAACAACGTTTGATGTATTCGGTGTCACGGACAAAAGAGTTGAGATTAACGAATGGCAAATTCCACCAGCAGTTCCTTTAATCATAGCTGTAGGCATGTACAACGTTCTTCAATTCATTAAAAAATAATTTATTATTTTCTTTGATATCGGATTTCTAACTTGCAAGTTTTAATTGTCAACAAATTACTTTAAAAAAATTACTTTTTCAATTAGAAATTAACTTGCCAAGTTAAAAACCCGAAAGTAATAAATTGTTTTTCAAATAAAATGAAGAACGTTGTACATTCCTACACCCATGATTAAAGGAACTTATATGGAAAGTGGAATCCGTTAGATCTCAACTCTTTTATCGGTGACACTAAATGCTGTTCCTTCCGAACTTGGCCCCTTTTAACATTCATGTTGTTGTTACGAATCAGTAATTTTTGAAAAGCTAAATTAAAGCTTACTTTCTTATTTACACACTTAAATAAAAACGCGTATAAACATATGCGTGACCTTCAATTTTTTTTCTTGTTTTAACGCTACACTGGTTTATTGAAGTTTTAGATTTTCAAAGGGATTTAAAAATGTAAACAATAAGTTTCAACAGCTATTTTTAATTATTAAACAGTATAAATGTTCAATTTTTTTTAAAGTTCAGATCCACGTTCCCTTTTTTATTTTCTGCTGTTTTATTTGTATCTGGCATTTGTTTCGTTACTTAAATTTGAGCTACTGAACAGCAACGACTTTATCGTTTGAAAGCTGTTTACATTCCTTTCGCGATATCGCTGTAGTTACACCCAAACTCACTACTAAAATGAAAAAAATAGCTGGCGCTGCACTCTACCTCTGTGCTATCATTTCATCTATTATAAACAGGTTTTCCTTCTTCACTTTCGGTAAAGTTGATTAGCATCTGAATGAAGTGGAAACCGACGATCGGTGGCGACGTTGTCAAACGCTCGTTATGAGTATTATTTAATTTAACCTCAATAATAATATGTTTTTTTTTTTGTTTTTTTTTTAGTTTTAGATTTTTCCTTTGTATAATCCTGTAGAGTCATTAGGTTAATTGGAAGCAGAAAAGATGAAAAATATGCAACCGCCTTCGCCGGGAATCGAACCACGGACCTCTACCGTTACACCACGTACCGGCCCAGCGTGCTACCGTTACACCACGAAGGCATGCTAGGGAAGTGGGAGAAATACCTTATATGCCTAATGGTCTAGCTTTATGCTAAATTGAAGTATCTAAGGCATTTAGAAGTGGTCTAGGTTTTTGATCAATTAGTCAGTAAGTGATAAAAATAACACTTTTCAGACCTTAATAATTCCATAACAATCAGAGATAGATTAATGAATTTGGTATATAGGTATTAGATATACAAAATTGCACGTTTGTAGGTTTAAAAGGTTTTGAGTAATGCAGGGGTCGAAAGTAGTTTGAAATGTTTCGTGTAAGATACACCGATACACGCTGTCTCGCTGTTTTCTCTTCCATCTGTTCCAAACTTGGCTGACACATGCAACAGTCAGTGCCGTGTGTCTAAATCTCTATTTTTCTCCTGTATTTTTATTCATATATATAAAATATCTAATCCATATCTGATTGCGATAAAAAGCTCGAGCTTGATTTAGCGAAAAATCCATTTAGCTAAAGTCGAATAGTACTTACCTAATTCGGAAAACTTAGAAATAAAGACTCTAACCGAAAGGAACGGGACATAGCGAGATCGAAACCCACGGAGAACCTTTTCTACGCGAGGACTTCTGAACCACATGTTGAAATTTTGTGTTATTTCTTTGCCAGGTATTTTAACATCACCGGAATTACTTATTTATTTATTTATTTATTTTTTTATGTTTTATTCTGTTTGTGCCCGCCAGTTTCAATTTTCAGTTCCCGAAGACCCTATTTGAAGCCAATCATGAGAATGATCATCTTGAACACCACTTTAACGAGCCGGCCACATCGCGTCTTGCGATATTCCCGGCAATAGTCGACTGAAGTCGAAGTCAAAGCCTCCTCTGTAATGTAACATAAATTAGTGTCGATTGCACAAATTTATATGTTTTTACCTGTTTCTACAGCATTTTTTAGCAATGATGAAATGTAAAATGAGATTATTAGCATGAGATTATTCCATATAAAATGAGACTTACGCTAAAAGTCAAATAAATTCACCTACCTAGAAATATTCTGGAAAAGATCAGGGATAAAAAGCGCCGTAGACAGAGGATAGCGGACCTTAGCTGCCGCGAGTGCCTGCGTGAACGCACGGTGGTCTGGAGATGCAAGCTTTTTACTTCTGTACAAAGTAAAAAGGAAGTATCGTAATAGCGAAAAGTTTCAGGCATCGTATTTCAACGCAAATATCCATTTCCACCGCTATCGAATGCAATTTATCGATGTTTTGCGTGACATCTGTACGTAAGGACTCTTTTCCCAGAAAAAATTTTAAAACTAATTTAAAATTAATTCTGAAGAGAATGTTTCGTGGCGTCTGTGCGTACGTACGTTCGTACCTATGTATATATCTCCCATAACTCAAAAACGAGTAGCTTCAGAACGTTGAAATTTTGTATATAGGACTGCTATAACATGTAGATGTGCATTTCGTATTTTGGTTGCAATCGGCCGCACCAAACATATATAAATATATGTATATATATGTAATAATAAAATTCCATTCAAGAATACACTTAAAATTCTAACTGTATGTTCTTTTCATTTTTAATGGCGACGTTCACTTATTAGAAAGTACGTGGAATTAAATGCACAGCCCCGTAGTCAAGTTGTTTTTCCCGCCTTTTCTACACGTACAGTTTTAGAATGTTCTGGAGATATTTAAAGCGAAATGGATTGGCGGACGAGGCTGACGTCATTTCTTGGAAGCTCCGCCTTTCCAGAGGATATAAAAAGACTCGCAAAGGAATTTCGGAAGCTTTTTCTTAAATGTCACGATGCAGTCAAATGTCACGAAACGTAAATGTCACGAAACTTCATACAAAAAGTTATTAGTAATTCTTTTTATTTACTCCGGATATCTGATTTTGTAACTGATATTTCTCCTGAATAATAATAAATGGATCCTGTTTTTACTTCCTTGTACGAAGTGGAAAGGAAGTATTGTAATCGCGAAAAGTTTCAGGCAGCATATTTCAACGAAAATATCCATTTTGACCGCTATCGAATGCAATTTAACGATGTTTTTGTATGATATCTGTGCGTAAGGACAGAATAAAATATTCTTTTCCTTCAAAAAAATATATATATATATATATATATATAAAACTGCTTTAAAATTAATTCTGAAGAGAATTTTTCGTGGCATCTGTACGAACTTATGTACGTACATTCGTGCGTACGTACGTATCTCGCATAACTCAAAAACGAGTAGCCTCAGAACGTTGAAATTTTGTATATAGGACTGCTATAACCTGTAGATGTGCACCTCGTATTTTGGGTGCAATCGGCCGCACCAAACGTATATAAATATATTTATATATATATCCACTCTGTTACCCGGCTCAGTGATCTGTTTCTTTACTCTGTTGGTAAATTGTACATTTTTTGCTTTAAAAATGATTTAATTATGTTGTTTTTATCTTCCGGTTAAGGTTTTTATGCCTTTAGTAAATCTGTCTGCAATATTTTTAGAATTATCAGCAATTTTAAAGTTGTTTAATTGCCGCTAAGCCTTTTTTAATGGCGGCCATTGATGTTTACATTTGAAACAGGAGACTAGTGGATTTGTTGCCAATCTAGAGAAACTTAGCTTCGCAACAACAAAGATAACGCCTTCATTTATTATTTAAATCATGCTTAATCCTTTCTGGAATTTTTTCGAGGAAATAAGCGTTCAAGATTTACTTCGTAATTTTTAATATAGATATTTTGAGTTTTTATGTATTTTTGTCCTCTCGCGAAGTGAGAACTGAATTAATTAAATGATAAATACTCAATCGTCTGTGAAAAACTGTTTGGTTTTTGTATTGTTTGCTTAATTTCTTTTATACATCATTCTAGCTTTATTATAGTATTTAAATAGAACATGTGGCAACGATTAGATAATCCTATTCTTTAAATGATATAAATTTTGTGCATTATGAGTTATAATATGAACGAAATATATAAGTTAACTGTTATATAATTATTGGATTATATAACAGTTAACTTAGTTTCCGTTATAAAATTAGTATATAAGTTAACTGTTATATAATTATTAATACTGTTAAGTGAATCTAGCGCCAGAGTGTCGCTATGGTAATCAAATGCTAGAGTGAATTTTAAAGAATGCATTTATTCTATTGTGGTTTATGCGCTGTCGGCGAAGTAGATTTAATTCAATCCAATAAGTTTAAATGAAATGCAAGAAAAAAATGCGTATAATTTAATATTCCAATTTAATATTCCAATACAAGGAAGTCATGTGGTGTAGACATCAGATTTTTTAAACTTATCGTCTGATTATTTAAGCTACGACTAAAGCTGATACATCACATATACTATATCCACTCTGTTACTCGGCTCAGTGATCTCAGTTTTTTTTTTTTTTTAAATTTTTATACGCTTGTAAATTGTGCAATATTTGCTTTACAATTTATTGAATTATGTTGTTTTTTTCTTCCGGTTAAGGCTTTTATGCCTTTAGTAAATCTGTATGCAATATTTTTAGAGAATTATTAACAATTTAAAAATTGTTTAAGTGCCGCTAAGCCTAATAAGTTTTGCCATGGTGGCCGTTGCTTATTTACATTTGAAACAGCAGAATACTAGATTTGTTGCCAATCTAGGGAAAGTAAGCTTCTCAATAACAAAGATAACGCCTTATTTTATTATTGCGAATTAAATCATGCTTAATCCATTCTGAAATTTATAATAAGTGTTTAAAATTTACTTTATTATTTTCAATACAGACATCTTGAGTTTTATGTATTTTTGCCTTGTCGCGAAGTGAGAACTGAATTAATTGAATGAGAAATACTGAATCCTGTTTGAAAAACTTTTTTTTTTGTTTGTTTGTTTGTTTGCTTAATTTCTTTTATACACCGTTTTAGATTTATTATAGTATTTGAATAGAACATGTGGCAACAATTAGAGAATTCTTAAGATGATATAAATTTATATGCATTCTGATTTATAATATGGTCGAAAGTTGGAAGTGCTGGCATGAGGTGTTGCTGTTGATGATTAGAGAAATTGTTCTTTCTGTCTACGGCGTTGCTTTATTCCTGCGATTTTGTGAAGTAAGGGAAAAGACATTGCTCTCACTGCTGAAGCTGATCCTGAGTTGCTGTCGTCTCTTCTTGATGTTCACGATAAGTATGTTTGCATTATTCTTTTCGTCATTAGGTTAAAAGTTAGGATTCATGCATATCATGGACAAGGAGGCGATCGAAAATCGTATCAAATCTGTGTGTAATCACAGAAATCTGGATGTTACCAGCTATAACTTAGAAAAACTTAAGCAACTTGTGCTTTCTGAGTTTCATGCTTATCAAAATTTATTTAATCCAAATAATGCGACTGAAGTTCACTTAGTTCACGTCAATGCTATGGAAAAGGATATACAAATCTTAGAATTATACATTAAAGAAATGAAACAAAAAGAAACCCTAAATAATCCAACACAGGAAACAAGTCAACCTGATATTACTGCTAGTCAGAAATCTAGAATCAAAAAGAAAACCACAATAGATAAAGAAGGATACCTAACCCCTAGAATAACTCATAAGAGAACTCTATCAAATTCCGAAATAGAAGAACCAGCTCAAAAAAATAAATTCGAGGAATTAACCCTGAAGACAATATGAAAGCAGAGGAAGGTGAATTTATTACACCCAACAAAAAAGCAGGACACATTCCCCCTATAGTATTAGCAGACTTCACGGGGGATTAGGATAAGATGAAAGAAGATTTTGAATAGCAATTAAATATCAAAAAATATCGTGGAAACCTAAGTGGAGGTACACTGACCATAAGAGTTTATGACTCAGACCACTACCACACAGTTACTGAATACCTAACTAAACTACATATTCCTTTTCATACTTTTAAACTCAACAGTAAAAAGCCTATCAAGGCAATAATTTAAAAACTTCCAAAAACAGATAATATGGAACTAATCAAAAAGGAAATTGACCAAGAAGGTATCCCAATTAAAAAAATTCGACAAGTAATTCACACTATTGAAGGAAAGCAAATTCACCTTCCTGTTTTTATAGCAGAAAGAACTAGAAATAAAGAAGGTAAAAGAATATATGATCTAAAGAAACTCAGAGGTCTGGATGTCTTTATCGAGCCTTTTAAAGCTCGCCCTGGACCCGTGCAGTGCTATAAGTGCCAGGTGCCATAAGTGCAAGGTACGGGCACACACAGGACAAATGTCATTATAAACCTCGCTGTTTAAAATGTGCAGAGCCTCATGAAACATTCACTTGTAAACAAACAAAAAATGACAGCAAACCCCCTGTCTGTGCCCTTCGTGGGCAAAATCCCGTGGCGGTGTTCAAATATTTCTCAAACCTAAACTATGAATTTTAATCAAACTCATAGTCAAATAAATTTTATATCAGCTACAAATAACTTCTTATAGATTTGTTACTATAATGCAAACGGCATAGATACCAACAAGTGTAAATTTCAAATTTTCTTACTAGACATAACATTGATGTTATGCTAGTAAATGAAACGCATCTCCGCTCTTGCGACAAATTTAAAATACAAGGTTACCGCATCTACAGAAAAGACATAACAGAGGAGGAGGAAACGCAATTCTCATTAAAAACCATATTAAAACAGCCAAATATGATTTAAACCCTGCTTGTACCATAGAAAATGCTGCAGTACTTGTCTATAGTGGTTTTAGAGAACCTTTTCTTTTTATCTCCGTCTACAATCCCCCCTCAAGCACTCTTGATCTCAATAATCTGAAACTACTTACTGAAAATAACTACTCCACCTTAATAGCAGGTGATTTAAATGCTAAACATTCCTCTTGGAACTGTAGAGTCACA
Source organism: Stegodyphus dumicola (assembly GCF_044657685.1). NCBI lineage: Eukaryota > Metazoa > Arthropoda > Arachnida > Araneae > Eresidae > Stegodyphus > Stegodyphus dumicola. The sequence continues at coordinate 34,223,685 of NC_140777.1, read as the reverse complement.
AATAGAAATGGAGAAAATTTAAACAACTTCATCCACAATAGTAACGTCAATCTCATTGCTCCCAATCACCAAACGCATTATACGCACAACGGACTCGGAGATATTTTAGATATAGTTTTGACAAAAAACCTTCTTAATATTCCTAATCTTGATGTTCCCCCAGAACTTTCGTCTGACCATCTCCCTATAGTCTTCAATTTCTATGGATTTTATCCCCCTCTCTCTAAAGCTCATACAAAAGTTAATTGGTATATCGTTACCGAACAGCTAAATTCTGTAAATAGCAGAGCCACACTTCGTTATGACTGCGATATTGAGCTGAAAATCACCAGATTAAACTCCAAAACTCAAAACGCTACCAATAATGCTACCTATACAGTCAAGAATAAAAATCCCTATGGCATCCCAGAAGAAATTAATAAATCCTTTATACAAGAAAGAAATAGACTTAGAAAAAGATGGCATATTACTCGCAATCCTACTGAAAAACGTCATATTAATTATTTAAACAGAAAAATAAAAGAAGACATCGCCACCCATCGATCAAATTCGTGGGATAGTTTCCTAGAAAACATGGATCTTTACCCGAACTCTGTTTGGAAAGTAGCTAAATCACTCAGAAATATTTCACCCAATCAAATTCACCCCCTGTATCACATGGACAAATTTCACCACTCCGAAGATTCCATTGCTGAAATTCATGCAAAAGAATTAGAAAATATTTTTAAACAACATGAAAATAATAATTCTGATCATGAAAAAGATATTAACTACTCTGACAATAGCATCTTCAACAGTCCCAGCATTAATATTTTACGCCTGCATCTCCAAACGAAGTTCAGCAAATTATTAAAAAAATTAAAGAAGCGCAAAGCTAAAGGATATGACATGATTTCTAATGAAGCATTGCAGGTTTTACCAAGAAGATGCATAGTCTTAATTACAAGTATTTTTAATGCTTGTAATAGACTCAGCTACTTCCCATCGCAGTGGAAACACTCGATCATTGTTACCATCCCGAAACCATGAAAAGATCCAAAATTCCAAAGCTAGCAAAAAATTAAAGACCCATCAGTCTTCTGCCAGCGCTTGGAAAAGTTTTCGAACGAGTACTTAGTGCTCGGCTCACCAATCATCTAGAACGCCTTAATCTAATAGACAAGCATCAATTTGGATTCCGAAAAGGCCACAGTACCACACATTAAATATTAAATTTAGTTGAATTTATTGTCCAAGAATTTGCAAAAAAGAACTGAGTAGCGACATGCTTCCTCGATTTCGAAAAAGCTTCCGATCGAGTGTGGCATGCTGGCTTACTTCATAAGCTATCTTCTTTTACCAAACAGCTTTATCAAGCTTATGAATTCTTATTTTAAACATCGTACTTTTCAAGTGCGCTGTGGTGAAACAATCTCTTCAAAAAAAGTGATTTACAGTGGAGTAACTCAGGCCAGTGTTTTAGGACCGAAGCTTTTTACAATATTCATAAATGATATGCCTCTACCTTTTCATTCTAATATACTCAAATATGCCGACGACACAGTCATCCTCACCAGTTCATGAAGTCCAAATAATACTTTAGAGAAACTTCAGGTCCAAGTCAACATTATTAACAAATTTTGTCAAGACTGGAAAATCAAACTAAATACTGATAAATGCTGCGTAGTTCACTTACGCAGATACAGGAAAAATATCCCAGTGGATATAAATATCCGACTCAATAACCAAGATATTCCTGTTGCAATTCTTATAAATACTTAGGTGTCTATATTGACAAAACCCTAAATTTCAAAGATCATATTCAATATGTTACAAATAAGGCTAACGCTGCTTTCATTGCTCTCTACTCACTAATTGGAAGAAACTCTAAGTTAAACCTCCGTACCAAGAAAAATATCTACATCTCCCTTATTCGCCCAATAGTAATATTCCCCTAACGGTGACATTTGGAACTAATTTGTTTTTTCGCAGAATCCTTCGTCCCCCGTCTTGTTTAATTTTCCTACAAAATGTGGCGTCATTCTCGCAAATAGATCGCGCTACAGAACACTGTGAGCACTGTCAGTTTAATTATGGCCACCTGGTATATGTATATGTATATAATATAAACGTATTTCTGAGAACTTGAGTATATATTGATATTTAGCAACATCTCTCTAAGGCGACCACTTGAAAAGGTGTATTTTTATTTGGAGCTGGTCACCTTAGAGAGACCTCGTTGTGAGAGGTGTATTTGATTACTGTTACTATTTTCGACAAAAGTTTTTTAAAAATCAAATAAATAAACATATTTAGTAAAAACCCTCTCTAAAGCGATCACCTGCATTTCCAGGTTACTCTGGTGGTCTTAAAGAGATCAGATTTTCCTTCTATTAATTTTATTGCTTACAAGAAATCTCTTAACGTACGTTAAAAAAATTAGCATAAACCCATATAAACCAACAGAAGATTTATTATTATATTGATGCCAGTAAGAAAACCAGTAAAAGTCAATATAAACCAGTTCAAACCAGTAGAAAGTTCTGACATCGATGTTGGTTGTATGGGATGTTGGTTGTATGGGTAATTTATATCATTTAAAGAATATAATTATCTAATAGTTGCCATATGTTCTATTCAAATGCTATAATAAAGCTAGGATGATGTATAAAAGAATTTAAGCAAACAAGACAAAAAAGAAACAGTTTTTTACAGTAAGAAAACCAGTAAGTGATACCTGTAAGAAAACCCACAGAGATCAACAGAAACTAGTAAAAGTCAGTAGAGACCAATAAAAATTCTATAGGTACCAGCAGAAAGTTTTACTGTTTTTTATGTGGCATTTTGAAACCAGTAAGAGAAAATCTGATGTGTACACCACATGACTTCCTTGTACGGAATATTAAACTATACGCAATTTTTCTTGCATTTTATTTAAACTTATTGGATTGAATTAAATCTCCTTCGCCGACAGCGCATAAACCACAATAGAATAAATGCATTCTTTAAAATTCACTCTAGTATTTGTTTATCATAGCGACACTCTGGCGCTAGATTCACTTAACAGTATTATATTTCGTTCATATTATAACTCATAATGCACAAAATTTATATCATTTAAAGAATAGAATTATCTAATAGTTGCCACATGTTCTATTCAAATACTATAATAAAGCTAGAATGATGTATAAAAGAATTTAAGCAAACAAAACAAAAAAGAAACAGTTTTTTACAGACGATTGAGTGTTTCTTATTCAATTAATTCAGTTCTTACTTCGCGAGAAGGCAAAAATACATAAAAACTCAAAATATCTATATTAAAAATTACGAAGTAAATCTTAACCACTTATTTCCTAGAAAAAATTCCAGAAAGGATTAAGCATGATTTAATTGGCAATAATAAATGAAGGCGTTATCTTTGTTGTTGCGAAGCTAAGTTTCTCTAGATTGGCAACAAATCCACTAGTCTGCTGTTTCAAATGTAAACAATCAATGGCCGCCACGAAAAAAAAAATACTTGACGGCACTTAAACAACTTTAAAATTGTTGATAATTCTAAAATTCTAAACATATTGCACACAGATTTACTAAAGGCATAAAAACCTTAACTGGAAGATAAAAACAACATAATTCAATCATTTTTAAAGCAAAAAATGTACAATTATCAAATATTTAAGAGTAAAGAAACTGAGATCACTGAGCTGGGTAACAGAATGGATATATATATAAATATATTTGTATACGTTTGGTGCGGCCGATTGCAACCAAAATACGAGGTGCACATCTACATGTTATAATAGTCCTATATACAAAATTTCAACGTTCTGAGGCTACTCGTTTTTGAGTTATGCGAGATAAGTACGTACGTACATACGTTCGTACAGACGCCACAAAAAATTCTCTTCAGAATTAATTTTAAAGCAGTTTTATAATTTTTTTGGAGGAAAAGAGTCTTTTATTCTGTCCTTACGTACAGATATCACGCAAAAACATCGTTGAATTGCCTCCGATAGCGGTCAAAATGAATATTTTCGCTGAAATATGCTGCCTGAAACTTTTCTCGATTACAATATATCCTTTTTATTTCGTACAAGGAAGTAAAAACACAGAGATCTACAGAAACCAGTAAAAGTCAGTAGAGACCAACAAAATAGGTACGAATAGAAAGTTTTACTGGTTTTTATGTGGCATTTTGAAATCAATAAGGAAAACCCACACAGACCAACAGAAACCAGTAAAAGTCAACATAAAATTTTATGGGTACCCATAAAAAGTTTTACTGGTTTCTATGGGGCATTTTTAGCAGGAGAGCTTTGCCATAATTAATTTATCCAATTTAGTAAACCATCAAATTTAAACTTGTTTTATTCCCTAAATATCGCGCATATAATTTTAACATTCTCAAAAATATTTGAGGCTAAATTCATATTAGCCATCAAATTTTTCATCAGTGATAATTTAATACTAACGAAATATTTGACATTAAAATAAAAATGCTAAGAATATTCAAAACATTAAACTAAAAGCATGATTTTAAAGAATAGAATAAAACTTAAGAGTTTCACAAAAATTTCGTTACTTACATTTCATACACTTGATAATCCAATAAAAGTTTTAAAAAAATACACTAATCAATATAATCGAAGAAAAAATTCTTTAATTTATAAAATAAAATTTTTCTTTCTTTAACTGCGTGTTCATGATTTCGCAGTTGTCCACTTTAGTAGAAAGTAATAGTAGTAGCAGTAGGAGTAGTAACAGCAGTTTGTTGTGATGCATTTTCTTTTAACGATACTTTGTCATGCTATTTTAGTTCCATATTTACTTCTTAATTATAAATTTTATATCTTTAAATGATTATTTTCTATCGCTCTTTACTATTGCTTATTATTATGCTTTTAAGCTTTAAGTAAACTGGCAACTTCGAAAATGCATATTGCTTCATTTGAATAATCTCGCTCCTATTCGGCAGACGATACCAATAAATATGTTCATGCATCTTTAAATTTTGCACTACTTACATTTGACAGTAATGACAATAAAACAAATTCTTGACTTAAAACGAGAGGCTGAACATAATGACTTAAAGTAGACATGGTTTTTTTCCAGTTCTAAATATATTTTCAAAGTGTTCGCTTAATTTTCTTTTTTAAGTTTGTATGAAGTTTTTTAATTTCTTAAGAAAGTTCGAAAATAAATCTAGCAAGTTGTTTCAGTTTAATATTAGAACCAGGGTGCAATCAGTATCGGTTCTAATGTTTTTAACCATATTACTTTTCAAATAAAAGGATGTTGCCACCAAATATATCGGCATGCATTATATTTAAAGAAATAGTATACCGAATAAAAAATGTATGGCAATGCAAATAAAAGCATATTGCGTCCAGTGTTTCTGCCATGCATTATTTTAAAAGAAATTAACATAACAAATATCACCACATGTACGGTAGTACTTGACACTTTCTATGGAATTCTAAAGATATGCAAATTTTAAGCATTTTGTTAGTTTGTTGTTGAATTTTGTGTGGCAAAAGTGCAAACCAAGGAAGCGATGTTTAATAAATAAAGTTAAAAAGAAAAAATCTGATGTGTACACCTCATGACTTCCTTGTACGGAATATTAAATTATACGCAATTTTCCTGCATTTCATTTAAACATATTTAATTAACAGGAAACGAATTTTGAAATAAATCTACTTCATCGATAGCGCATAAGCCGCACTAGCATAAATGCACTCTTTAAAATAGTACTATATTTATTTACCACAGCGACGTTTCTGCGCTACGTTCACTTAACAGCATTAACATTCATTTTATAATTCAGAGTGCACAAAAATTATATCATCTGAAGAATTACCACAAGTTCTATTCAAATACTATCATAAATCTAAAACGCTGTATAAATGAAATTAAACAAATAAAAAAGAAACAGTTTTTTGCAGACGATTCAGCTCCGCTTACCTAATGCGCATGCGCTACTAATTAATTCAGTTTTCACTTCACGGCAAGGCAAAAATGCATAAAAATTCAAAATATTTTCATTAAAATTTGAAAGCAATAGAAAAACATAAAACACCAAATACAGTTAAAGCAATTAAAAACACAATTTTTACAATTAAAATTACAGTTTCTACGGCAAAATAAGCTAATAACTTAAATGTTAATTCCAGAATTAATTAAGCATAATTTAATTCGCAACAATAAAAGAAGACGTTACTTTGTTATTGCGAAGCTTAGTTTCTCTAGATTGGCAACAAATCCACCATTCTGCTAAGTTCCAAATGTAAACAAACATGGCTGCCATGGTAATCAAAATGGTAATGCTTAGCCGCATTTAAAAACTTTAAATTGTTGATAATTTCGCAATTATTGGATGCAGTTAAACTAAAGACATAAAAATCTTAATCAAAACAACATAATTCAGTCATTTTTAAAGCAAAAAATGCCCAATTTGCAAACATATAGGAATAAAGAAAGTACGTTTACTGAGCCGAATAACAGAGTGGATATATATACGTATGTGTGTGGGAATTTTTGGTGCAAATGATTGCAACCAAAATGGGAGGTGCACATCTACATGTTATAGCAGTCCTATGAACAAAATTTCAACGTTCTGAGGCTATTCGTTTATGAGTTATGCGAGATACATACCTACGTACAGACACCACGATAAAATCTCATCAGAATTCATTTTAAATCAGTTTTATAATATTTTCGTGAAAAAGAGTTTTGTACTCTGTTCTTAGATGTCACGCAAAAAAATCGTTAAATTGCATTCGATTGCAGTCAAAATGATATTTTCGTTGAAATATGGTATCAGGTTCAATGTTTCGTCTTACTTTCTTTGGGAACATGCAAGGACCTGACTCGGAACAGGGAGCTTACTAAAGCTATGTTCAATAAATGTGGGAAGTAGACAGGATACACAGGAAGGGTATACAAAACCCTTTATTTTTCACTCTTTACAATAATTTCCGTACTTCGGAATACAGAGACCAACTACTTGTGGTCTGAACGTAAGAATATAAAACTATAACTAAACCCTAACTTAAATTTGGAATAATAAACGTGGAAGATTGGCCTTATATTAACAGGAAGCCGTATGTAGTACAGAGAACTGTTAACACTACAATACGTTTAAAATTATCACGAGGATTAAACCTCTGGCCTGGAAGGCAACTAGCAACTGAATAAAACTTCTAAGGTAAGCGGCCTGCTTCGATTAACTCCTTCCTCTCTCTCGCTTGGCAAAAAGCCACAACTTAAGTACTTGGCGTTCGCCAGACAGATTTTGCATAAATAAGTTAACGCTTTTAATTCTGGCCGGAAGTAGAAAATAAGAAGTGATAGTAAAGATTCAAAATAAAATAAACGTTAGTAAAACTTAAGATCCTTACATACTTCCCGCCAGAGTTAATTAGTTTGAAACTGAGGTCTAAAACGACCTTGTTGAAAACTTTTAGCTCTAGAATCTAACGCGAGGCCAATCTTTTACAAACATTTCTCACTAGAAACTAGAAATTAAAAAAAAATTGTCTTTACAATATCAGTTCCATGGACAACCAATTTTTCATCTGTACTGCATCTAAACAGGAGCTTTTATTCAAATCTGGTTCCTTCCAAAGACCTGGAAGGAAAACTAGTTTAATGAAATGTTACACAATGAAATGGCAAGTAACATAAATATTTACATTTCTCTTAACATTCTTATTTCATTCACGACTTTATTTTAATTATCTCTCCCCGTGCTCTCTGACATGTGTTGTAAAAGAACACCAAACACGAATGTGTTTTTGTATACGTGTTCAACACTGCCTCCTACAATCAAAACACTAACGTGTTAAAATTCAACATAACAAGACCTCGTAACACACCCTATCTTCAAGTCTAAACCCTGAGGTACTATTCTGAAAGTGGCTAACTCTAAAGTGTAACGTCAGAGAGCCTAACTACATTCATTTAACCTTTAACACATATTCACAATACTTTTCTCTTTTTTTTTTTTCAGTCAGACGAATAAGTTTAAAATTTTTGGCATTACTTTCACTTTTACCATATCACAGTATTTCTTAACATTTAAAATAACAGTTCACATTGTATATAAGAACATATTAACATGCCGTTAATTTTACGCAATTTAAAACATACATTAGTAGTACATTGTTAACTTCTATTCTTTTCAAAGCAAGTGCCAATTCTTTCTACATTGAAATACTACATTTCAAAAAGTCTTTCAGACTAAAACTTCTTTATTGCCAGAATGTTTTAAATAAAATTTATACAATAACTTTTACAATATTTAAGTATTTACACATTCCTATTATACATCAACTTTAGTTTTACGCGCGAGTACTTGAAAAACATAAAACCAAAATCGGTAACAACTAATTTCTCGCCTTTTTGGCGATAAAGGTAGACCTCACATGAGGTAAAACTTTTTGAAATCTGCCACTTGCAGTAAGAATGAAAGATTAACTTAAGTTTGCAAAGTAACATAAAATTTTACTTATCTTTGCGATATTCGGACATTCTTTTCTGAGCCCAGTCCTGGAAGGTAGCGCAGATTCTGCTTTGATTTATCCTCCTTCTTGTGCGGGCTCGCCCTTCAGTGCCTTCCTCTAGAAACTTTCTTTTTCCTCCAGTTCGGTCACCCTTGAATACCTTCTTTTTCGCCTCTGCCTGTGGTCTTGGCCGTTTGATGGCAGCTGGTCTTGGGGAACCGGGACACTTCTTTCGCGTTCCTGCTTGGACCTCGTTGCTGGCCGTTCAAATTTTCCTTGTAACTTTTCCTCCGCCGCTGGTGGCCCTTCCGCAGTTCGGCGACATTTGCTGCGGAGAGTCCTGTCCGATGAGTCGATCTTCCGTTTGGGAGCCAGCTTATAGTTGCCATTATTTCTCCTGGCTTTCTTTGGATTCGTCGTACTTCTCCCTTCTTCATTCTGGGGGTGTTCGTGAGCTCTCTTTTCTGGACGGTGGAACGGCTTCTTTTTTTTTGTTACCTTCAATTTTCCAACGGGGAATCTTTCTTTTCAATTGCTGCTGCCTCCTAATGGCTTGTCCTTGTGCTTGACGTTGTTCCACCTCTGGAGCTTGTGTCTGCCGTGCCGGATCCTGCAAAAGATCTTTGAAAATTTGCATTTTATTACGATCATAGTAGGGTTTTATTTGATCAATGTTTGCGGAGCACGTTTCACCATTTCTGGCTTTTAACACCACTACAGCGTGAGTTATTTTTTCTATGACATATGGTCCTTCAAATCGTGGAAAAAATTTGGCAGTTTTATCTTCTGGTGCTGAAGAAAGCAAATGCTTAATTTTTAACACTTCATCCCCTACTTTATAAGTTACTCCCCGTCGTTTCAAATCGTAATAGAGCTTCTGTTTTCTTTGTGCTACTTCCGTATTCTTTTTTTCTTCTTTTATTAGTTTTTCTATATCACCCATTTTAAATTCTGGGGCTCTTTGTTGCACATAAAATAATTTATCTAACGGCGTTATAATCTTTCTGCCTAAAAATAACTCAGCAGGAGTTTTGCCCGTTTTCAAATTCCAGTTTTGCCCGTTATTCATGTTTTGCGGTCCTAAGGGCGAAAGCAAATTCATTGACATAGTTATCCCAGCTTTTATGAAAATTTTTAACATAACTGCGGATAATTTTCACTATATTTCTATTGACCCGTTCTGCTATATTTGATTGCGGCCGATACGGGACCATTTTTAAATGACGTATGCCCAGTTTTTGGCACATGTCTTCAAATACATTACTTACAAATTGAGGACCATTATCCGATATAACTTTTAGGGGCGCCCCGTATTTTATAAAATATATTTTTTTAAAATAGAATCAGTAACTAATTTCGCGGAGGCTCGTTTTAAGGGAACAATTTCGGTCCACTTACTAAAATGATCAACCATAACAAGGAGATACCGACTTTTATTTAACTGACTTTTTGGGAAAGGGCCCAATAAATCGATGCCAATTATTTCATTTGGAAAATCGGATTTAATACTATTTAGAAACCCGGCCGGGCGGAAATTAATATAATTAACTGCTTGACATGTTGGGCAGGACTGGACATACGCCCTTGTTAACTTTTGCAGTTCAGGAAAATAGACTGCCTCGCGTACGCGTTGGATAGTTTTCCGAATACCAGCATGAGAAGCTAAAGGGCTGTCATGGAGCTCCTGCAGGATATTTAATCTAAGATTAGCTGGGATAACAGGTCAAAATTCATTGTTGGAATTTGTAGTTTTTGTATAAAATAATAGACCATCTATTAGTTCGTAATGGGCCGCCCTATTTCTTATCGCCGCAATATCTTGGTGGCTAAAATTTTCAGGATCCTTTAAATACTCATAAATGTTTCCAAACTCAGGATCCTTACCCAGTTCGGTTATTACACTTTCTCGGGAATTTATTGTACATGCTGTGAGCATTGCCACCTTTACAGTATTACCTTCTTCATCTATTTTTATTCTGGATAGGGCATCTGCTACGATATTTTCCTTTCCGGGGGGTATGCTTGATTACCAGATTATATTCTTGTAGCTTGATTGCCCATCTTATTAACCTTGGGGATAAGTTTTTCCCTGAGTACAATCTAGTTACCGCCGCACGATCAGAGTACACTGTTATTGGCGCCTTTCCAAAATAGACTCGGAACTTTTGCACTGCTAACAGAACTGCAAGTGCCTCTCTCTCGGTCGCGGAATAGTTTCTTTGTGTTTGATTTAAAGTTCGGCTAAAAAATGCCACGGGCTGCTGATTTTGCGAAAGTACCGCTCCTACCGCATAATCCGAAGCATCCGCTGAAATTTCTAAATTCTGATCCTTTTCAGGAAATTTCAACACAGGGGCTTGCGTTAATGCTTGTTTTAATTTTTCGAAAGCACTATTGGCTTCGGCCGTCCACGAGAATCTTGCCGTTTTCCTTTTTAATTTTAACAATGGTTCAGCAATAGCTGCAAAATTTTTTATAAAGGACCTATAATATGAACAAAGTCCTAGAAAAGAAGAGAACTTCTTCGCCGTGTTTGGAGTCGGATACTTTTGTACAGCGATTATTTTTGATTTGTCTGTCTCGATTCCTTTCTGAGATATTTTGTAACCTAAATATTTTAATTCAGGGGCTGCAAATTTGCACTTTTCGACATTAACTTTTAGACCGGCCTCATTTAATAAAGCAAACACCTGTCTTAAATCTTGTACATGTTGGTCGAGATTATCACTAGTAATAATGATATCGTCTAAATAGATAAATGTGGACTTTCGAAGAACAGGTCTTAACACAATGTCCATACATCGCTGAAATGTTGCCGGCGCCCCTGAAAGGCCAAACGGCATACGCAAAAATGCATAAGTGCCAGACTTGGTTATAAAAGCAGTCTTAGGCACGTCCTCAGGCCTAACCCCTATTTGAAAATAACCAGTCGTTAAGTCTAAAGTCGTCATATATTTGGTGGATGTTATGTTCCTTAGAATTTCTTCAATAATAAGTAACGGATATACAGGATATTTAGTTATGGAGTTTAATTTACGGTAGTCAATCGCGAATCTCCACCTTTTTGGATGTGTCAAAGGATAGTCATTATTTTTCTTACATAAAACCACCGGGCTAGCATAACTACTTGAGATGGGCGTTATGATCTTTTTACGTAGCATATCGGTGATATGCCATTCTATAATTTTTTCCTTATTCTTATCATACCGATATGCTTTGTGGCGAACTGGCATTGAATCTCCGGTGTCAATACTATGGTTAGTAACCTGAGTAAATCCTGGAATATCACTAAATAACGAAGCAAATTCACTTACCACTTGTCGGATTCTTCGTTGCTCTTCATTAGGCAGGTGGTCAAGGTTTAACATCGGCGGTTGAGCCTTTTGTTCTCGAACTGGTTTCATCGTCAGCTTAAAGGACGCTTCATTAAAATCCACCGTTGCTTGTGCCTCTGAAAGAAAATCTATTCCTAAGATAATATGTGCTTGCAGATTCTTTACTATAAAAAACATAACCTTTACTTGTTCGTCCTTGATACGGATGTATAGTGGTAATTTACCTATGCACTTACATCTTTCTCCTTGCACCGCTAACACTGTCGTATTATCCGAATTATATATGCGATATTTACGAAAATACTTTCTAAAAAATCTTCTGCCACACAGGAACACTGCGCGCCTGTATCCAGGATTGCGGTGGCTGGGATATTATTCACCAACACTTCAATCTTCGGAAGAGTCAAATTTTTCACCATTACTGTATTTAACTTGAAGGAAGAGGGGTTTTCTTGGCCTTCGGATTTCCGCACCCTCCCGTCAGCAGAAATCCGTTTTAGTTTAAATCCTTTTTCATTTCCATGCTTTCCTTCTTTTTCCACTGGCCTTGAGACTTTTTTCCTGGATTGCTATTGAACTGTCGACGTTCGCCGGCTGTTTTTGAATGCTCGGGTTTCCTTGCCCACTGATTCGCTTTGCTTCCGTAGCCGTGTGCTTGACTTTGGTCTTGGCGCACCAAATTGGTTTCGTTGTTGATATTGGCGTATTCTTTCAATGTCTGCCGTTCTTCTACTTTCAAACTGGATTGCTAGCTCAAATAATTTTTCCAGTGTAGTCGGATTCCTTAATTCAATAAAGTCTTGCACTTGGGGAAGTAACCTCGGCAATATCACTTGAATTATCTCAGGATCCGGACGGCTTCCATACAAGAGTTTGAAGACGTTAATTTTTCTTAAAATAAAGCTTGAGAGATTTTCGATTCTTTGCTGATATATGCTGAAAAGTTCTGTTTCTAATTTCGCACGATCCCTTACGAGAGGGAAGGCTTTTAGTAGGGCAGTCTTGAAATTTTCGTAAGTATAGGTGGGACTTCCTGCTTGACCCAAGAGACTTCTGCCTATACATTTGAACCAATTAAGCGCTTGGCCCCTCAAAGCGCTGGTAGCTAAGGTAACTTTTTGAAATTCGTGCATGGGATAGAGCATGAAGTGGTCATCCAATTTTTCCAAAAAACTGGTTACCGGTGAGTTTCCATTAAATGTTGCTTCTGGTTTCATCGAAGCGCGCATGGTCTGGACGATGTAACCAAATCCTTCCAGGACGGCAGCTGGCATTTCTGGATTCTGAGCCGCTTCTGCAGGCAGCACAGATTCTTCTTGAAACTCGGCCATGGTTATTCTTCTTCGTTGGGCGCCACTATCAGGTTCAATGTTCCGTCTTACTTTCTTTGGGAACATGCAAGGACCTGACTCGGAACAGGGAGCTTACTAAAGCTATGTTCAATAAATGTGGGAAGTAGACAGGATACACAGGAAGGGTATACAAAACCCTTTATTTTTCACTCTTTACAATAATTTCCGTACTTCGGAATACAGAGACCAACTACTTGTGGTCTGAACGTAAGAATATAAAACTATAACTAAACTGTAACTTAAATTTGGAATAATAAACGTGGAAGATTGGCCTTATATTAACAGGAAGCCGTATGTAGTACAGAGAACTGTTAACACTACAATACGTTTAAAATTATCACGAGGATTAAACCTCTGGCCTTGAAGGCAACTAGCAACTGAGTAATACTTCTAAGGTAAGCGGCCTGCTTCGACTAACTGCTTCCTCTCTCTCGCTTGGCAAAAAGCCACAACTTAAGTACTTGGCGTTCGCCAGGCAGATTTTGCATAAATAAGTTAACGCTTTTAATTCTGGCCGGAAGTAGAAAATAAGAAGTAATAGTAAAGATTTAAAATAAAATAAACGTTAGTAAAACTTAAGATCCTTACAATGGTACCCGAAATTTTTAGCGATTACAATACTTCCTTTTCTCTTCGTACAAGGAAGTAAAAACGTAATACCAAAAAAGACAAAAGTTTGTGAAAATCATCTTACTAAGAAACCTGAACATTGGTTTGATGAATTGAGGAAAGACTGAAAAAAATAATGACAACACTTAACACTCTATCGCGAACTCTAAACATATGCTACTTTTAAAAATTTTGAGATTTCGCTTTGAATTTTATATGTGAAGAAAGTTGTATTTAATATTCAAGTTAGTAAAAAAATTAAAACAATGGAATCAATTAATAAAAAAATGTGAAAGGCTTCAGATTTTGACAGTAGCCTAAAAGGATTTGCTAAGGTTTTTTATGCTCTCGCTCAGCTCGCAGTCTACCGATCTGCTCTTGTAGTTATTGCTGCAAACTCATTTCTTTTTAGCCCAAAGAGCGTTAGCCTAGAAGGACTATTAGTTTCATTTTGGCATTTACATTGATTCACTATAACCGGCAAATTACTTTTTAAATTGTTGCCACCAAATATTAGATCCCTGTATTATATTTAAAGAAATTAAATAATGTAGAATCTGCGGAAATGTATGTATGTTTCTCGCATTGTGATAAAACAATGGAGTATGATAAAACAATACCTAGAGCCGTCAAATTTTGAATAACGTACGCTTCCACACGACTATGGGCATCTGGAAGCCCAATTTTGAAATTTGTTTAATTATCTATTTCATATTTTGGATTTGACAGCTCAAGGTGACGCCGTTTCGATTACATAATGCGCCGACAACGTTGAACGGTTTAGGAATATCGTGCTCAGAATCCTTTCCTACGAAGCTTGTCTGATTTGCCTAGATAACATCATAATCGTAGGGAAAAGCCATTAAAGCACATTAAAGAAAACTTAGAATAGTGCTTCAGAAACCGAAAGAAGCCAGCCCAAAGCTCAATACCTCCAAATGTAAATTATCCAGACAGGAAGTTACTTACCTCGGACATATCATCTCTGCCGAAGGTGTGTGAACGAATGCAGAAAATTGTCAGCAATTAAAGACTGGAGATAGCCCGAAAATGTCTATCAGCTGAAAAATTTTCTGGAACTTTGGACTTACTATAGGAGATTTGTGAGGGATTTTTCTTCGATGGCAAGACGCCTTCACAGGCTAACAGAAAGCAAGCAAAAGTACTCGTACAGCAAAGAATGTGAGGATGCAAAACTGAATGAAACTTTACATCTGCCACAAGCCTGATGTATCCTCAGCATGACAAACCATCTAATCTTAACACGGATACGAGCAATGTTAGAGTTGGCGTTGTTGTTTCCCAAGAAATAAACGGACAAGAAGTGTTGTGGCATATTGGAGCAAGTATCTAATTAAACCGGAAGGAATTACTATGTCACGAGGAAAGAGTTACTCACCATTGTTAAAGCCGTAGAACATTTCCATCATTATCTCTAAGGCAGAACATTCTTGCTCCGCACAGATACTGCATCTTTGACCTGTACTTTAAATTTCAAGAATCTCGAAGGCTAAATAGCCCAATGGATGCAGAGACCCCCAGGAAAATGACAACACTATCAGTCATCAAAAGGGATCATCACACGGGAACGCCGATGCCCTGTCTAGGACACCATTCCTCAAAAGCTCCTGATATTGTTCCAGGTTCCAAGTGGTTAATCCGATCTACTTAATCCGATCTCAGGATAAGTTACAAGTTCTGGTAGAATCTTGATAACTTCGGCTATACCTCTTTAGTTTAGATTAGTTTAGTATTATTAGTCTCTTATGTTCAAAGCCCAAATGTCGGCTTTATTGTACACTCCAAGACGGAGTTTTGTTCACCTTCAGTTGGGATAATAAAGGGCTAGTTTACCGTTCTATCTTGTTGCTTCCTGTCACACAAACTCAAGCGATTATTTGCTTATCAGCTCTTAAGATTCTTCATTTACAACAGTAACTCGGCATTACACTGTGAGGAATCTTACAACCTTCCAAATAAAATCCAGAAAGTAATAGAAAACTTTGCAGCAAAAGGATGAGAATTATTTGTCCTCATGCAACATATGGCATCTCACCTTCTCCTGTAGCCATACTGAAAATAGTCAAGAGTACGATAGTACATATCGTCTACAAAATTTTGTAATATAATAACTGAAGGCTTGTAAAGTCTTAAAGTATACGAAATACAGACATGAATGTATATACATTATTGCATATACATTCTTAACAGTGATATTAGTGTCATTTTACATATGTAAGTTAAAAAGCGCGGTAGACCTTCAGTCCACCAAATATTGTATCAAACAAAAATGTGGAAATAACCCTACTTCCAATGACACAACAATATATAACAAATATGTAACAACAATTTAATAATTTTTGTACCACTATGTCGACGTAGTATTTATGTACCACCATGCATATTATGATAAAGCAACTACTCACAGCTATTATTGAAGCACCCGGGACAAGCGGAGGAACCCGTCATGTGCAGTTGGCAGTGATAGGTCGTGCAGTGTGGGTGAACCGGACGTCATCTATTACAAGATTAGGCTGTTTGACATAGCTTTAGTAGGAAACGACAGCACCTGGATCACATGTTGGTAAATATATGGTGTCTGTCCTACTTATACGTTTACCTATACCTCTTCTATTTATTTACATCACCACGAGTTTATGGTTATTATAGCACAACAGCGTGATCTTTCTTATGTTCCAAGTTCGGTTTAAATAAGAATGCTATAACCTTTTAAAGACTTTGTCGTTTATTTCAGAGATAGCGTTAATTCGTTGGCGGGCACTTGCCTATAACAGCATTGACCACTAGTTAGGTCTGAAGTGGTGGCCATTTTATTGTGGACGCACCTAATAGGTGGACACCGTTACCTCCTATGAAGAGACAGCCAATTTTACATCCATGCCTTCTCCGAGTTTTGAACCCAAGCCCTTAGGTATCGCAGTCAGACACCCTTATCCGCTATACCGTCTGGGTGGCTAGTGTAAGTGTATAAGCGTTACCAAACCAAATGGCGTCCAAATAAATCAGGTATCACGCCGCAAGGGCAAATTACATTTATTCTGGAATAGAAGAGAAACACGCCAATGCGACAATATTACAATATATATTAAATACATATTACAATATATACTAAATACAAGGTTGTTATTGCGATTTTGATTACATTGATTCTTCCCACCTTTCCTAAGACAGCAAGTTCCACAGGCAATAGAAGGCTTAGAGTTCATCCTAGGTACCATGTAAGCATCGATGAAACCAGCCGTTGTTTTCGACGGTAGTGACTTTTTGGAACAATTAGAATACACTTTTGACTTTACCAGGTTGCAACATTATCCGTTATGAAACATAGGGAGAAAATCAGAAGAGGAACCTTTTAGTAGATATCAAACTAAGGATGAAGGTAGAAGAGAAACACGCCAAAGTAGAACATAAAATTAGGGAAAGTAACAACATTGCGTTTAGAGTAATTTTTAGTCAAAACTCTCTCGATTTCAAGGACGAATAGGTACAGGTCCCTCTTCATCAGAGGCGAAGAAATTTACAATGAAAGGAAACCATAGTTCTATTTATGCACTAAAGGAGTGAAGAGAACGAAAATATAACTCCATCTATCAGCAGAAATAAAAACGAAAATTTAAAAATCAGTTTACCAGAATTTTAAAAGCGTTATGAGGGCCTGGATTGGAATTAACAAATAAACTGATAAATTTTTGTGAATGTGAAAAGCTTCAAGAAAAAGACAAAATTCTGATAAAATTTTCAGCTACAATTATCGATTGAAGACTTGTTCATTTCATCTTTTGGATATGATTCATGTTTCTTGATGCAAAATTTTAATGCTGTTTTAGTATGGCCCATATATATCTGAAACCACATTGACAAAATATGTTATCCCCAAGAATTATTATATTATAATTCCCCAAGAATTAAATCAAAACTGGAACAGGAACGGCAGCATTTCTTTTGGTCAAATATTTAGTTTCCATATTTTATCTGTTACTTTCTAACAATATTCACAGTGTATAAATTTCTTTTGAAGTTATCGAAAAACTTAAAATAATATTTTCCTGCATTCCATTATGATTTCTTTTAACGTTAAATCTCTGTTTACTAACGTTCCACTCGAAGGAGCACTAAAATATCTTGAAACTAGGCTTCGAGAATTCTGTTTCCCTCACTAAAATTGAAGAGTTAATTTATCTTACTAAAGTCTCTTTGAAGCAAACTGATTTAGTTTTCGAAAACGATTGTTGTTGTCAAATTGAAGGAATAGCTATAGGTAATCCCAACACTCCTGTACTTGCTGAGATTTAAATACACTATCTGAGGTCAAATTATTTGAGATACTATCTTTTCGTCTCTGAAGTCACTACGTAATCCTACTTTCGCGCTTTTTGATAATAATAAAGAAGATTATCCCAGATTGTATCTGTTACAAATTCGATTGATCCAATTATACAGTATACAACACTATACAGTTCATAAACTTATGCAGTTCACTTTTGACACTGAAACTTACAACATACTTCTCTTATTTGATATTCTCATAATCCTGAATGAACCTGATTTCAGCACAACTGTTTACTATAAACCCAGTTTCTGTTTAATTCCTTCCCCATGCTTAGTCATGTGACCTGGCTTGAAGCCTTCTCCTGGGTTCGAACCCAGGCCCTTCGGTACGGTAGTTAGAGTCACTAACCACTATTGCGGTTGGGCGGCAAAATTTAAGTACTCTGATGCTGTGTATGATAAATTTAAAGTATACAACAACAGTTGATAAGGATTTAAAGTAAAATAAAGGGCAGTGTAGAGAAACGAAATAATTAAAATGTAGGTTGTCCGGCCGACAATAGAGATTTAATGAAGCGCTCAGATATTAGGCATACAATCTTGAGATAGAGTGCTGTTGAGGTCTAGTGTGTCAAAGCCAGCGTAGAGAAATGAAATAGTTAAAATTTCGGCTCTCCGGCTGACATTAGAGATTTGATGAAACGTTTATACATTAGGCATACAGTCTTGAAATAGGATGTTGTTGAGGTTTTGTGTGTCTAAGCTAGTGTATGTAGGATTTTGATTAGCAGGTAGGTTATTGAAACTCTGCACATTAGTACACGTATTTCAATGTCGAAGAGCAAGGGTAAGAAAGTCAATTTGGATGGAGCAAAATGTTGGAAATGTTTTGATGAAGTTGTAAAGGGCAAACTGGAAAGTATAAAGTAATTTTTGCTGGTGCTAGCAAATCCGGCTTTGTGGTTCTCTCGCTACGGATACTTGAAATCTGAGGTCCCGGTACATTTTGAGCCACCATCTGTTTTAAAATTTACATCACCACGAGTAGTGATTATTGTACCACTACTTACGTCTTACGTTCCAATTTCTGTTTAAATAAAATGGTTGTTATAACCACCGCCTTAAGACTTTGTCGTTTATCTCAGATATGACGATAACTCGCTTCGTGTCTATGAGGGTTACAGGAATAAGATAGTATTACCAGATCATGTGCAACCCTAAGATTCTATCCTAATAATTTCAGGAAATGTTTTTGAAACAATAATTGCGCAAATATGTGCTGTTAATAAAAACTAATATTTTGTTACTTGTATACTGTCCACTTTATTAAAAAATTGGAGTATCGTATCTCACTTTCAATGAAATAAGTGCAGCAAAAAATGTGTATAATTTAATACACGTATAAAGAAATCGATGTCTATATCAGATTTTTTGTTATAATTTTCGAAAACTGGAGCCAGGTCTGAAAGAAAAGTCAGCGGGCTTGAACAATGAAAATATTATGCAGTATAAACTCAACATGGGGGTCAAAATATCATCAGTGATATATCTTTGTGCCAACTTGATTCTCAGATTGATTTCGGAACTTCATTTGTGAGAAATTAATTATTGGTGACCTATTCAGATATGTTTTTAACTAATATTAGTACTGATGATCTACTAAATTTATCATCTTAAATTAATCAGAAAAAATACTTAGACATTTGAAATATAAACTGAAAATTTCTTCCCGTCTGCAGCAAGGAAGATATAAACGCTCGTTTGGAGTACTTACGGAATGTTACTAATGATGGCATTTGATTAACCTATAAAACCGAATAAATACAAATGAATGAGAACCAGTAATCACACTTGAAACTCATTATGAAGAAACTGATTACTAGAACAAACTACCTGCTTAATTCAAATCCAGTAGGTATCTCAATGTGGGATCTCATGACTTTTTATGTCACAATTCATCGACCTGCCAGATTCTGAAAGCTGCATTCCAAATTCAAGAGAAGGTATTGGAGGCATCGTAACAGTGGAACTTCCTAAAAATAATTATCTTTTTATCAAAAGAGAAAAAGAACTCGTAACCACCGCAATACATTAATTTGAACAATTCCATACAAAACGTCTCATTGTGAACTCCGAGCAGTATATCTTTCCAGTATCCACACAAAACAAAACATGCAATTAAAAAAACGCGATACGGAAAAATATTACATGATCATATATTTTACAAAACTATCAAGACGAAATATAAATAATCCTATGGTTAGTAGTACGAAGTTTTTCATGTTTTCCTACGTGCAAATAAGAGCCAATTTTTTTGTATAACATTCTGCACGCTGACATCTCTCATTTTAGAAAGTGAGGCCCCCTGCGTACTTTGCTATATTCAAAAACAAACAAAATAAGAAATACATAGCGCAACAGTAATTAAAATACACAACATAAAAGTACTGCTAAAAAGCGATAAATAACAAATTCAATACTAATTTAGAAGTCAAACAACGAAAATCAGCATTATACTTGTATTTTCAAATTTTCACAGGACTAATTTCGATGGTTTTTACCGAACCATCGAAACTAGTCCTGTGAAAATTTAAAAATATAACGCTGAATTTTGTTTGTTAAATTAATCGGCGTGTTATTGTATCTTAAACTCAGTACTGCTGTGATTTATCTCACTTGTCTGACAGTAACATCAGAACAAGAATTCACTGTGGCATTGAGTATAAGATTGCGATTGTCGTTGGTCAATATTTATAAAAGTTTGGCCTATTTACAAACATCCATGGCTTTTCCGGGATTCGAACCCGGCTCCTTCGATACGGCAGTCAGCGTCGTTAACCATTATCAATCTTGAGTGGCCGAACCTCAATAATTACTTATTTATGCGTTATTTTCCAGACAAAATAAAAGATTGCAGTTTTTATAATCCTAGTCCTTCACAAGCTGGAGAAACTGGACTTCAACTCAAATGTGTATTGACCGATTAGTTTTCATAAAAACGCAATGCTTCTAAGACAGGATTTTCAAACGAATAATAATTTCCAGACTCAACAGTGTCTTCGAAAGCATCGAAGTCTTATAAAAAATGCAGGTGAATTTCATATCACATCGGGCAACAAAACGCCGGATTTCTAGGATAGTAAGATTTATAGAAGATGCTTTGAATGAAAATTAAATAGTGAATGCATATTTTATAGTTGTAGAAAGATCATTTGATAAATTAAGACATTTTATAACTCTCCTCCTCCGTCAAGGCATCTTATATATGATTCTGTCTAACGGAAATATTATGGCTATGGAAAGTCAGGCATATTCAGTTACAAGAAATATTACTCAGGCTTTCCTTTGGCTATATCCTGGGGTCCCAGTTTGCAATGTCTGCGCTAATGACATGCCAAAAATCATGTTACATCGATATTAAATATTCTGTAACTTATTATTACTTTTTAAATTGCTTCAATTAAAGTATGCAGCAATAAAAATTAAAACTTAGTTCGACAGTATAGGGCAAAGAATTTAAATTAATACAACAAAACATGCATCTATCCTTTTCAAAAGAAATCCCAGGTGGAGAATCACCTTGAATTTCAAGTTGGCGTTCAAAATTCATAATTGGCAGCTGATTATATTGTAGACCAAACTTTTATAAATATTGACTTGTAATGGAGGAAAAAAAAAAAAAAGAAAAGAAAAGGAAAGAAAAACGGGTTTAGAGTTTAAAAGTACTTACACGGCAATTTTTCTCAAAAATATTTTTGAACCTGAAGGAGAGAGACCTGCGCCTGACCGCCCTTGAAGTTGATGTACATAGTACTTTTTTATAGACATTTATCACTACAATGCGCTTATTTCAGCGCCCAAGAGTTTTGTAATTCCAAAAGACTAAATCTCATTCGAGTACACATTGATTAACCATGCTCGCATGTATCAATAATTTCATCTCCTAAAACAGAATAAATGGACAGTTAAAAACGATGGTATTTAACAATGCAGCATTATTTTGGGATTTTTCGAAATTTAAAAATGTTTTTTGCCACGCCCATAGGTGCTCGATTTTTGGAACGATTACATAAAAAGAAATATATGAATAGATCTACATGCTTAATCTCAATTTGCATTCTCTAGCTATTTACTAGCCATTCTCTAGCCTCTTTCATTTATTACGAGTATGTATTTGATGTTTAGATATCAACATATTTCTTGCCAGTTCTTTTTACCAATATGAATAAATTCAAAATTTAAAACAAATACGGTTAAACAATATTGTTAAATAACTAAATCGATACACATATAATAAAGTAACTGCCTTCTGCCCCATACCAAAATTTTAAAATGTTACCGAATTTTATTCTGCAAATTTTATTTCTCCAATTTCAAAACTTTTTTTAGCATTTTTTAAAAATTATCTCTGAATGTATTGAATTATTGATTGAAAGTATAATTTTAGTTTAAGTTCTACTTTTATATCAAACCAAACACAAATTTCAGGTCGGAAGACTTCCTTTGTAAGAGGGAGTTTAATAAAAGAAAGTTCCTGAAATTTTTCATAAACTCAGTTATGATTGTTCAAGTATTTGGCATTCCAAATAATTCACCAAGTGTATGTATGTTAATAAAACCTTATCTTAATATATTTGTAGTCTTTCGTTTTCATATTAGAAAACAGAATAACGGTAACATTGCAACTAAAAAAAAAATTATAATTCAGCTGTGTTCTAAGAGATTTATTTCATGACGGAGGGATGTCGTAACTTTTCAATATCAACCTGTAAATAGAAGCTATGGAAGTTTGGTACAAAGCAGTGTACCGTGGTACAAAAATCTTAAAACTGTTGATTTTTAATTGCTTGATGAGAGGTAAAACTAAATATAATGGTGAAAATTTTTATGTTAAATACAATATTTATGTTTGAATCTATCCTATTTAAAATTTTCCAAATTATTACTTTATATATCCGTAGTCAATATCAAGTTTTTTTTTTTTTTTTTTAATGTATTATTCTGAATTGTCAAATGGTGACTCATTTTTAGTGGCATCCTCCTTTAGTTCAGACCTAAGTTTTCCAACTTCGTGCATTCGTATTGGGGTAAGGAGAAAAGAGTTATTATTTGTACTGGTGTTAGTAATTGCATTTGCTTAGAAATGCAGGTTGTATCTGCACAAATTATTTATTTGTAGAGTGCATTGCAGAATGTACTCTGCATATAAAGATATTGCTGGTGCTGCCATCTGTTATTCCTTATGGTAAGTAAAGGTTTGTTAAAAAAATTACCAAACTAGCATTTCAGCCCATGTCGGAAACCGACACCCTAAAATGCTGATGAGTAGAAAAAATTAACAGTAAATAAAAAAAATCTTATGCAGAACTAAAAATAAATTTAAAAAATAATCACTATAAAATACAAACAAAATTATTTATTACGGTTAAATACAATTTTAATATTAGAATTAAATGTATAAACATAAGGAGTCAAACGTGTTTATCACTATGATGTATTATGAAATATAATTGAAATAAAATTCCTTTATAGAAATTGTGCTACAATACTCATTTACTTATTTACACCAATAAAAAGAATAAAAATTAAAAGAGAAAATTGCTTGTTTGAAATTTTCTATTAGTTCAGGTTTAAAATATTTTTTTCTAAAAGAAGTAGTTATAAATTTCGTTACAGCATAGGAAAAGCTAAAAAAATATCCAGTCCTGAAAGCATGCAATAGCTTTATAATTATTTGGAACGTTAATTATGCTTGATAAATATGCTAAATTTTTAAAAATCAATCTCAATTTCAAAAATAAAAATATGCAGAAATTCTAATTTGTGAAATGAGGCGCTACAACCAGCTTTTTCTTGACAATTATAGACACTGCAATAGGCAACCACTGTTAAATTTCTGCAAGTCGTCCCTACTCCTCCGGATGTGATCAAGGTGACAGCCGGCAACGCCTCAGAGGAGGGAGAAAACCCGTTTGGGTTAGTCTATTTCTTATAAGGTCCATGGCTAAAAGTGTGCTTGCATTCTGTGACATTCTCAGGATTTGTTTCTTAGTGTATTGCGGATCGGCGTAACTTATTTTCCACTATTAGTATATTTCTATACATTTCATGAGAATGTTAAATATGAACTATAAATCAAACAGTGGATAATACGTTTTAAGAAGAACTGTAAAATAAAATAAATAAATTAGGATGAGAGTTTGGTTGCTGATACAAATATATTCTTTTTAGATGCATGAAAGAGAACAAAAATATCAAGTAATAAACACTGGTTGCTTAGTGAGAATTATGTGATCGGGTTTACATCTCTGCTGATATCGAAAATGACTTAAATATTTTTCTTTTCAATACATGTGACTGTCATATAATGCGTTAATTGTACAGAGATTCGTAATGTAATTTCTATCTACTGAAAGTTTAGTGAATAAGCACAACGTATATTAACGATATTGCACACTGTATTTAATGAAGTTGATATAGCATTCATTAATAAAAAGACTATGATATTTTGTACTCTTTCAAACTTAGTAGATTTCTAATTTCATTAGTCTTGTTATTAAATTTCATTTATTGACAAATTCAGATAATAATGGTATGTTGCCTTTTTGTTATTGAATAAAAGGATAGAAAAAAGAGTGGCTAATATCTTTTATGATTATGATATTTGTATATATATAATGCCAGGCCACTTATCAACATTAGGCGTTATTATGGAGCTACTAGCAGAATTGAATGCATATATAGATATATTATTAATGATAATATTTGATGGTTATAATAAAAACTCCACATGATGTACTAAAATGTCTACATTACGTGAGAATTAGGTTAAATTAAACCACGTAAATTTAATTCTGTTTATATGAAATATGCTTGAAGAGTAGTGTAAATATAAACAAATTTCTCCTTGACAGATCTCTACAGCATCTCTAAGAAAGACTGTTCTTGAGTACTATCTCTTAACTAACCTGCCAACTAAGTAACTTACCATGAAAACTGCTTTAATGAATCCACAAAAGGTGCCAGTGCCTATCTTAAATGTACAGAATTCAGAGTCAAAATATTATTTATTGAGATCTGAAAAATCTTTGATAATAATTTAATAAATATAAATTAACTAGAAAGTGTGTTTTGGAAAACTATTGCTATTTATTACGTAAATAGTCTTCAGAATCAAAATGATATTAACTGATACTAAACTTCCCTGAATGATATGCCAGTTAACGGAGATTGATTGCTAAACTGAAATCAAGCGTGTAGACCTTTATCCTATGTTCGGTTTGGCTATATATGTGTTGTCTTTTCTCATTCCCTTGCACACTGGGTAATGCTCTCAGGAATGAAATGGCTAAATGATCAAATGAGTTCGAACACAGTTCCCAATGAATGTTCAACTAGCAAGTATTTGGCTCTTAGACCGGGGGAAAAGGCCTTGATATTCGCAAAGAAAATTAATTCATTTTCAAAATCTCTTATTTTCAATACAGATTCTTGCAGTGAAGTTAGCATGTTAAGCATAGTTTAATAAAATATAGCTATGATTACTACAATTTATTCGTATTTAGAAGTTTCTATCACAATAAATCTTGAAAATATTGCCCTTTCTCCATTGGATGTGAAACTTGTGAAGACTGAAAATGCAAGCAAAATAAAGGTTCATTAAATATATTTTAAAAATACACTCTTTTGCAAAAAAATCGAAGCACCAAGAAAGACTTTCGCGATCGTGACGAAATTTGGTATGCAAAAACATAATGTTTGAACATGCAAATGATTAAAGTTTCAAGGCAAATGAACACGAACTGCGATCACAGCAAGCATTTTTAGTGCGCAATTCGCAAAGCATAAAACCAGTAACAGAAGCGGAAAATTATCTTTTTTTCGTTGCTGCCAATGTAATTCCGAAAGGAAGCAACTAAAGATGCCATTACAATAATATCGTAGACCTTGCAGACAACTAAACGATTTCGAACGTGGTCGCATTGTAGTGTAGCGTGAAGCTGGGTGGTCATACCGAGCAATAGGACGCCACCTGCAGCCTACAGACACTGCTGTGCAAAGATGTTGGCAGCAATGGTTGCTACAAGGAAATTGCCGACGAAATGAAGGCTCTGGAAGGCCAAGGAGCACAAACGCGAAGCAAGATAGGATAATTGTTCGCGAGGCTCGAACCGCCCCAACGGTATCATTGTTGACTAGTCAACGCAGTACAGCCACGATTATACCTCCCGTGGTACCGTCTACCATCTCACGGCGCTTGTCTGAGGCGGGGTTACGCTCACAGAGGCCTTTAAGATGTTTGCCCTTGACCCCACAGCATAGGCGGAGTAGTCGTCTAGAGGGTGTCTCAACCAATCATCATAGCTGCCATCAGACTGGCATCGTTTAGTGTTCAGCGATGAATCCCGCTTCACTCTTGAAGCAGATGACCACCGTGTTCGTATCTGGAGAGGATGGGACCAGCAGTCCCAATCAGCTTTCGTTTTACAAAGGCATACAGCCATAATCCCTGGTGTGATGATTTGGGGCGCCATTTCTTATGACAGCAGGTCATTTTTAGTCATCCTCCTTACATCTTTAACAGATCAACGATATGTTGATACCATCCTGCGGCTGGTTGCATTACCCTTCATGGCACGTCATCCTGGGGCCATTTTCCAGCAAGATAATGCCAGGCCACATACCGCTCGCATATCTCGACCGTCTCCGTGCGGTTGATATTCTTCCTTGCCCAGCAAAGTCACCAGACCTTTCACCAATCAAGTATGCCTGGGACATGGTAAGCCGCCAGATTTGAGCACCACAAAATATCGCACATCTGCAGCGACAACTGATGAATGCTTGGCAGAATGTGTCGCAGGATGACATTAGGAACCTCTACCACTCCTTGCCTCGACAAATTCAAGCATGCATTGCCGCCAGGTGCGGTTCGACCAACTACCAATTTAAATTAACCAGTGGGTGATTGTAAGCCGCGAAACAGGTACGATGACCTTAATTTTTTAATAATTTTATTAACTGTGTATGAGCTATGCACATATACTTAATTTCATTAAAAACAACCACTTCCTTCATGGTGCAAACGTTTTTGCAAAATAGTGTATATATACACTGACTACCAATAAGTATTTGGACACCTGTGATAGAAAAGAAAACCTAACTTTATTCAAAATCAATAGTTGGTAGAGCCTCCACGACAGGTAATTACAGCGTGGACCCTCCAGGGCATATTTTCCACATGTCTTTGTATGACAGCTAGTGGTATTTTCTTCCACTCGGCTTGCAGAAGACATAGAAGTTCCTTCACCGATTTTGCACGGGTAGTGCACCCCTGAATTCGCCGATGCAACTCGTCCCAGAGGTTCTCGATAGGGTTCAGGTCTGGACTCTGGGCAGGCCAGTCCATTCGATGAACTCCATTGGCACCATACTAAGCCTTGGCTAACGTCGAAACATGACACCTGGCATTGTTATCCTGAAAGCAACAGGGGTCCAACCCGTAAAAATGCCACAACGTAGGAAGCACATTGTCATCCAAAATAGTGCAGTAGGCATCGGAGATGAGATTACCATGAATGGGGACCAAGGGTCCCAACCCATACCAGGAGAAACATCCCCAGACCATAATTCCACCTCCGCTGAGCTTTAGGTTTCTATAACGTTTCACTTAACCTTATTTCATATTTATTTCCGAATGCATTTTTGTTTGATATTCCATTCTATATTTACTGTTATAAAATTTCTTTTGAAATTTACTTTAATTCATATTTTTCACAAAGGCATCTCTCATCTAAATAATTGTTGAGTGCTTTGCCGTAATCAATTAATTGGAACTCATTTTTCAGTTTTTGTTCGCATAATGCATTCTGGCAGGAGACGTTCTCCAGGTAGACGCCAGACCCAGACCCTGCCATCCGAACGGTAAAGGGTGAACCTTGATTCTTCACTTCAAAGAACCCGTTTCCACTGATTTACGGTCCAATTTCGATGTGCTTTGCACCACATTAACCGAGCAGCGCGGTTGGACTTTGTGATCAAAGGCTTATGGGCAGCAGCACGACCATGAAAACCAAGCAGATTTGCTTCCTCACGGCTGGTATTCATTGAAACAATACTCCCGGATGCCCGTTGAAACTCCTCGCGGATGAGGGTCATCGGTTGGGTGCGGTTCTTCCGAATGTCTCTGGACAACACTCGTCGGTCTCTATCTCCCAGTTTCGTTGGTCTGCCGACTCGGGGCACATTCCGACAATCACCGCTTACCTTCCACTTCTTAATCACATAGGCCACTGTCGATTTTGGGTACTTCAGATCGCTAGATATGTCCCTTAAGGATCGGTCACATTTGTGATACCCGATAATTACACCTTTCTCGAAATCAGAGAGCTCCGAACTGCGAGGCATCTTGTATGCGACTAAAGCCGATGCTGTTTCCTACACGATATATACCGGCGGAGTCCGTGACGTACCTCAGGACCGCAGATATCGTCGTTTGCATAGGTGTTCAAATACTTATTGGTAGTCAGTGTATATATATATCAGAAAAAAATTAAAATAAATGTCAAATTTCTGCTATTGAAACTGAACATTTATATAGCTCATTTATATTATTTATGTTTAATGTAGTTTTAATTAGTAAGAGTCAATGGATGAATGAAATCTAACGGTAAACAAAGGCACAAGTATGCTTACATTTATCTAAATTTTGAAAAGTCTTCGAGTTAACTGAATTGTGACTGAATTGTTTTCATTTTTTTTTAGTTCTATTCTTCTTGGTTCATCAAAAGTGACTAAGCTCCCATATAGTAGCATCTCCGTTCTGCGGGCTTTACGTTTCACGCACGCGCAATACACATTTTTTCGGCAACCTTCGTCGATTGACGACGAATGTAGACTTCAGACAGGCATTATAAATTACTCGAAGTGTGTGTGTGTTGTGTTTTTTATCCATATACAAAAAATAAATGTTTAAAAGTATTCATATTTCAAATGATAAATATTAAGTACTGTTTGCATTTAGAATCACTGATTTGATATTCAGCTAAACCCAGAAATGTGAAATTTATTTACTCGGGACTTAAAAGCTTATGCGGAAGCCTACATTGTTCTTTCTTCAATATAAACGTTGTTCTTTGTTGACGTGTTGATTCTTTTAAATTAATACTTTAGGTTTCTATAATGCTTCACTTAACCTTATTTCATATTTATTTCCGAATGCATTTTTGTTTGATATTCCATCCTATATTTACTGTTATAAAATTTCTTTTGAAATTTACTTGAATTCATATTTTTCACAAAGGCGTCTCTCATCTAAATAATTGTTGAGTGCTTTGCCGTAATCAATTAATTGGAACTCATTTTTCAGTTTTTTTTTCTAATGCAGTTTTTATATCTATATTTTCTTGTGTATTATATATTTATATCTTCTATATTATATTTCTATATCTTCTATATTTTTATATCTATATTTTCTTCTGGTTGATTAAAACACGTACACTTTATTCTTCTTCGATACTGTAATGGCTAGGCTTACCATAATATTTTTTGCCCAAACCAGAAGAATTTTGAGAAAATACTCGCACAGAGAATAAAACCTGAAAAAGCAACTATTAAGAAAGAAGGAAAATAAAGAAGGATTGAAAAGCCTAAATAAAGAAGTTCTTAACAAAAAATAACAATGAGTTAAAATAAAGTTTTAGTAACTCAATATATTATTCATTAGTATTTACCATTGGTGTCTAGTGTTTTCATCACTAGTGTGAATTTTGTTATTTTTAACAGTATCGAAAAAATTCACTGCAATTTATATGGCTATTGATTTTGCATATTAGTAAAGCTTTTGCTGTTGATTCAGCCAGTTTACCTCTTTCTTCAAACAATTAAAAAAAAAAAAAAAAAGAAAAAAGAAAAAAAAAGAGATCCTGCAACTACATCCTTTATCGGAAAGGATAAAAAAACAAAATGGCGAGAAAACCCCAAACCATTCGGAAGGACAAGGCGACAAAATATTCTTTCTCACTTGCCCGGATCTCGAGGGCCAGCAAAAGATTGTAAGCCCCTGCTGAATGTTTTCACTCTTTATAGATGAACAAACTATTGACCTTCTTACGAAACATACGAATCAGAAACTTGAGTTGGACAAAGAAAAACATGGAAAAAAAACGGATCTGCTTACAAGACAACCTTGTGGGAAGTATATAAGATGGGAATCGAGGTATTTCAGACAACTATGAGCTTGAGAAGTATTTACTGCTGGAGTATATCAGGTTTGACGACATCACGGCAAGGAGTGAACGCAGAGCTCTCGATAAGTTTGCCCTGATAAGGGAGATTTTCGAAATCTTTACATCTAACTGCAAGCAGCACTAATCGAAATACTGTACGATTGATGAACAGCTTGTGCCCTTTCGGGGAAGGTGTTCCTTTCGACACGAGCAAGCCAGCTAAATATGGTATAAAAATATCAGCCATGGCGGACTCAAGAACATGGTACACCCCTTCCATAGAGATATACGCCGGCACTCAACCAAATGGTGTATACAACTTGTCGAATAAACCAGCTGACGTGGTAATGAGGTTGACTGAATCAATTTATGGAACCGGTTGAAATTTAACAGTAGATAACTGGTTTACCAGTTATCCGCTTGCTATGGATCTTTTGAAGGAAAGAATTACACTGATCGGAACAATTAGAAAAAATAAAGCTAGGAACAAGCTAGAAAACGAAGAGGGGGAACGAGATATAAATGTTATGTTTGCCTTTACATATGCTTCACCACAAAGGCCATTCACCTAGAAGTAGTTAGAGATCTAACAAAGGAAGCATTCCTGGCATCTCTGAAAAGATTTGTGTCGCGCAGAGGAAAACACAAGAAAATCTTTTCAGATAGGGGAACCAACTTTGTTGGGGCTGATCGAGAATTAAGAATATACATAACTACACTTTTTCTGAAGAAGCATTTCAAACCTACCTGAGCGGTGAAAATATTCAATGGATCTTCAACCCTCTTGCTGCGCCTCACTTTGGAGCCTCTGGGAGGCTGGTGTAAAGCAAATGAAGATTCACTTAAAGCGGACTATTGGGACACGGGTTCTAATATACGAAGAATTTCACACCTTAATTACACAAATCGAGGCGTGTTTGAATTCCAAGCCAGTAGTTTCCATCTCATCTGACCCTGAGGATTTTAATCCTTTAACACCTTTTTTGATGCTTGATTATGTTTTCATGGCCTCTATAGGCGGAAGTAATACATTATATCTTTAAGTTTTATCGTTAATAAATGTTATTTCTACGTTCTGTGAAATCTTGAAGTGTTGATTGTTAATCTAATGCTCTCCTAACCTGATCCTGAACAACTTGAAATTATGATTCATCATCCAGGACTGCTATAACACGCAGTTGTGCACCTCTCCTTTTGGTTACAAGCGGCCGCACCAAGAGTATATATATATATATATATATTATGTACCCATTCTGTTAATCGGCTCCGTGAGCTCAGGAATTTTTATTCTCAGTTGTAGGTACACTGCATTTTTTGGTTTAAAAATTATTGAATTATGTTGTTCTTATCTTTCTGTTAAGATTTTTATGCCATTAGTTAATCTGCATGCAATAGTTGTAGAATTATCAACAATTTAAAAGCTGTTTAAGTGCGGCTAAGCCTAATTTTTTACCATAGCAGCCATATTTGATTACATTTGAAACTTAGCTGAACAGTGACTTAAGTAAGCTTCTGTACCTTTGCCGAGTGGGACCAAATGTAAACTTTTAAGTTTTGTGCACCGATAAACCTCCCTTTCTCACAGGTAGAATCTTACCCACAGGTAGAATTGCATGCTTTTGCGTAGAAACTCAAATTTTAATTGTAAAAATTGTTTTTTTCAAATTGTTTTTTTTTTAATTGTTTTAACTGTATCTGGCGTTTTATATTTTTTATAGTTTTCAATTTTTAATGAAGATATTTTGAGGTTTTATGTATTTTTGCTTTGTCGCGAAGTGAGAACTGAATTAATTGAATTAAAAATATATCTCTAACGAAATTCGAGGATATGGGTTTAAATGAAGTGCGGGAAAAAATGCGTATATTTTAATATTCCATACAAGAAAGTCATGTGGTGTACACATCAGTTTTTTTTTTATTTAAACGACTTTGTATCACATTAGAGTAAGTTTTATTTAACTCTAGCTAACTTTTTTAGGTATATATTTCCTCGTCCGTATTATGATTTAATTTCAGTTATATGACCCTCGACGCCTTTAAAAAATTCTTAGTTATCACAAAACTGTTAGACATCAGTACAGCAGGTGAACCACTCTGTAAATTGACAACAACATTACTTTGACAAGCTTCTGCATGTCCACCACAAGCAAACTGAAGAATGAACTCGTCTATTCTCCTAAAAATATTATGCTCAAACTGCTCCGTTCTTTTATTCTTTTATCCATTAACCTAATCAATAATATTTGCATTACTCACCTTATTATTCGTCACTATCACTAGATGTTCCATTCGTGCACTCAGTAACCAATGACAACAAGATTCTTTCTTTGTCTTCCAAATGACACCAATTTTGTATGGGTAGAAGAGTATTGAAAGCATTTATATTCTGTCACGATGCGTTGTGCCATTTTTGATGGATCGACAGCTTTTGTTAGTAACCAAGCAATTCTGCACAAGTTATTTATTTCTCTTAGTTTCTAAGAAGAGTAGACGAGCAGGTTTCCGAGAAATAAAGTTATTTCCTAAAAAGAGATTAATTGCGAATGATGAATTCATTCATGAATTCATTCACACATGAATTCATTTTAATGAACAACACATGAATTCATTTAATTATGGCTGAATGACGTAAGAACGAAATTACGCTGTAAACAGATTTCCGAGCTGTATGATAATTTAACGAAAATTTCCATATAGTGCTTTACTATATCACTCTTTTATATCAAAAGGATGAAACAGAAATAAAGTGAAAGAAATTACACTTATGGTACCACTAAAAGCTTTAAAAGTGAATAAATCGTATGCTTTGTTTGAAAAAGAATGCAGTTGGAGCATTCAAAAACCTGTTCGCAGGGCCAGTTTTAGACATTTTGGCGCCCAGACAAGATTCTAAACTTGTTGCGGTCTCTCTAACGGTTATTTTAATTAACATGAATATGGCAAAGCACATGAGGGCTGTCCGTTTAAGGTGAGGGTCGTTTTCGTGGAGGGCGTTCTAAGGAAAATGGCTCCTATACGTATTACGCATAAGATAAACAGTGAAAACCAAACTTGCAAACAGCCTGTTCGCCTCGGATCGAACCCAGGTTGAACATTCAGTATTAGGGTGTCTTAATCACTCAGCCATTGGTGCAGCTTTTACTAATAAGGTCTCTTTAAAATTATGCATCCTATCACATGGTCAGACTGTTACGTAACTAATTATCATTAATCATTTTATTTTGAAAGCAAAAAAAAAATAATAATTAAATCATTATGAAATATTTAATTCATACCATTAATTTTCAAAATAATGCAGTTTCCATAGGCTATGAAAATGCTTATTTGCATATATACCGAAAACTACAATGTAACTTGTAATTAAAATGAGTATTATTCTTATTAAAACTTATAATCATATTTTCACTAAATTCCAATCTAAAACAAGTTTAAGAATATAAACTTGAAATTTTAAATGTATGAAAAATAAGCTTACTCCAGTATGTTATATTTTAGAGCATACATCTTCTAATCATTTCTTTTTTACTTCCTTGTAGGAAGTAAAGGAAGTATTGTAATCACGAAAAACTTCGAGTATTATATTTCAAGAAAAATATCCATTTCAACTGCCATCGAAACCATTTGCACAAGATTTTCGCATGACATTTACGCAAACTATTACAACGAATCAATGACATTTTATACCCATATTACTTACCATTTTTTTTACTGCACAAAACTATTTTAAGTGCTATATTCGAAGATCAGCATCCATAAATTTCACACAATACTACAGTTACACAATGAAAGCTGCATAATTTATATTACATACAGAAAATAGGCTACAATGCTCAAGGACCTACTTAAAGAATACATTAAACTGTTCAAAAAATTAATTACATTTTATATAATTCTATGCATATTTCAAATATTAAGTACATTTCACGTTTTTAGAAATGTAGAATCATGTTTTCCAAGACGATGGCCAGTATATCCAACCTTATGAAAATAAGTCATCTAAGGTAAGATGGGATAGTTTTATCATCTTAAACTGGTAAACACGCGATTAGGGAAGAGAGGCCTTGTTAAACAACGATATGTATATATCCTATTTTAACAGGCTATCACTAATATCTATTATTCCCGAATTCAATAAAACTAAAAGAGGTTATAGCCAATTAAAATTAGAAGTTTGCTTTCATATCTTCATATTAATATATATATATATATATATATATATATATATATATATATTCTCACTCTGTTACCTGGCTTGGTGAGTTTAGAGTTTTTATTCTCATATGTTGGTAAATTGTGCATTTTTTGCTTTAAAAAATAATTCAATTATGTTGTTTTTATGTTCCGGTTAAGGTTTTTTATGCCTTTAAATTTGCATGCAATAGTTGTAGAACTTTCAACAGTTTAAAATATAAAATGGCGAGATAAGCCTAACGAACGGCCATTTGTTTACATTTGAAACTCAGTAGATTAGTGTATTAAGTCAGTTTCTGCACCTTCAATGTCTTCTTGCCCGTTGGCCGAATTGCTTGGTTTACGTATAAACTCCAATTTTAATCATAAAATGTTTTTAACTGTACTTGGTGTTTTATGGTTTTCTGTATTTTACCATTTTTAATGAAGATGCTTTGAGTTTTTATGTATTTTTGCCTTGCCGTGACGTGAAAACTGAATTATTTGAATAAGACATATATCTCTAAAGAATTCGAGGATATAAGATTAAATGAAATGCAGCACAAAATGTATATAGTTTAATAGGCCATACAAGGAAGTCATTTGGTGTCCACACGATATTTTTCATACTACTATTTCGTAAACATAGTACGATTTGTTTTTAATTTTAACTTATGTACTTTGTGTTGTAGTCTCAATGTTTTCCATAAAATCATTTTTTTCGACAAAAGGTTTTTTTCTACATTACTTAAATGTTCACACTTCTTGCTTTTAGGCAGCTAAAGTTATAATTAACTTGTTAAAACCCAATGAATATGTCAGTTGCCTTTCTACTGCTATTATAGAAAAACCTCTTAATCCTTCTGCATTCACTGAGGATCGTAGATACTATTTTAACAGCTTTAGCTCTAAAAATTAAAACCCTGTGTTCCGCTGAGGCTATAGACAATAGTTCAATAAAATTAATGAAACTGATATAAAATATGAAAAAATTTAAAAAATTCTCTGGCCTTTTAAAGGAGCAGCCTATGAATTTTTAAGAACAAAGTTTCTGAATTCTAGTATACCGTATTTTTCGCCCTATAAGACGCACCCAATTTTAAAGGAGGCAAATCTAGAAAAAAAAGATTATGAACCATATCAACTGTATAAAGTTAACAGCAGTTTAAGAAAAATTTTATGTCAACCATGTAACATACTAAGAGCTATCTTTAATCTCTTCATAAATCTATAGCACCGCGATGGTGATCCGGTGAAATCCTGAATGCCTTTCTCCACAGCAATGCGTTTGGCCTCATAGATTATCATTTTTGTTGAGACAGAAAGTCCATTTTGCCGGTGACGTTTGATCCACTCCTTTACTTCTACCTCTAACTCTGGCCACTTTGCAGTTGGTCCACGCAAGGTGTGCTTTCTTTTATCCAACTTTTGGAGCTGATCCTCCTGTTTCCTCCACTCACTTATCATTTTCTCAGTTGGAGGTGGCCCAAAGTGTCTCTCCGCTGCTCTGTTTCCATGCTCCTTAGCAAATTTTATTACTTCCAGCTTGAAAGCAACTTTATATGCCAGTCTCTTCTGCTTCGACATCTTGATGGGGTGGTATGAAATATGATATATTTCATTCAGATATACCATACTACATATATCACAGCTCACAGCTATCCGCGCCTCCGCTTGCTCCCGATTGCTCCCGCACTGCGATTGGCTGAGCGAAGAGACGCGTGCCTTCACCCGCTCCCGCGCTGGCTTACGAGACTCTAAAAAGTGCACAAAGCCAGAGCGGGAGCGAGCGAGGGCACGCGCCTCTTCGCTCAGCCAATCGCAGCGCGAGGCAGAGACCGTCCAAATACAGTGCGAGGCAGAGCGGGGCTTCCTGGACTCAGACGGCGCAAGAGGTGGAAGGGAACGGAGTGGCCGAGTATTCCTGCGGTAAGGTATGTATGCAGAGGTGGAGGGGCAGCGGAGGGCCATGGTGGGCTTTTGTATTTGCCGTATAAGACGCAGGCACTTTCCCCCCCTGATTTTGGGGAGAAAAAGTGCGTCTTATACGGCGAAAAATACGGTATATAACAAAATACTCAGTATAACTGACATATTAGGAAAAAAGTGTCAAATTCTTAAGAACACTGGATACATTGGAAAGCACAAACATCCGGCCAAAGTCTAGAGTTCTATCATTTCTAACAGTTATAATTTAGAAATTGCGAAATGAGGTATGAATATTTCAGTAAGCTCATGTTTTGAAAGAATTTGAACAAACCATTTTAGCTAATTTTGAGGTAACTGAATTAAGGATGCTTAAACACCGATATTCTAAAATATAATTTTAGAATTTTGCAATATAATTGATGATTGCAATGCATAAGCATATTCCTAATATCAGAAATAATAGTAATGAAGATAATAAATACTAATAAATAAGCATTGTTTTATTAAAGTAATAAAGAATGCATATCTAAATTACAAAGTATCACTATTTATTAAGGTTCTTAGGAAATAACTGCAAGGAAATTTTTGTTACCCAAAGTGACCGAGTGGACAAACCCACTAACTACTAGTAGATTGGTACTGCAAAACTCAGCCATGACATCACTGGCTCATAAGCTGCCCTATAGCAACTACTGCCTTACGAAATTAAATATAACTGTGTTTTAGTTTCTCCCATTTCTGTTAAATGAAGTGATCTCATTGAGCTGGAGAGTTGGCAAGAGCCTAATTACATTTGCCTCCTGAGGCTCACCAGCGGCCGAGCGGTAAAGTCGCTGAACACTGGTAGTTTGGTCCGAGGTTTAATCCCGACTAATACTGGTAGTTTAATCCCGAGAACGAGCTGGCTGCATGGGCGTTTTCGTGGTTTTCCCCATGTGTAACGTGTAAACGAGCCAGTTTCCCTTAGAAAGCCCTCCAAAAAGGCTATCCCTCATCTTAGGGCAGATAGCCGTCGAGGCTTTGCCATAATCTCACACACACACACATTTGCCTACTGACCCTGGGCACGTTTTTTAACCTTTCCGTCGTTATAGCCGTCACATTTCCTGGAGATTGGAATATATAATTCTCCGCGTTCGCCACGCATTTAAATAAGACTCAAAGGAATTTAGTTTACTATAGAAATATAAAATTTTCTGCTTAATGTGGAGCAAGAAATTGCGGATGCCGTCGATTTATTTTTTGTTCCTTGCTGATTCAACAGTTGACTAAAAAATTCAATACTAAAAAATTAGTGTCTGTAGTCCGAGTGGAAAGTTAAGCTTATCCCCCTCCCCTCTTCGCATTAATAGAATACCTAAATGAAATCTGAAGCACACTCATTTATTAACTACTTAAAAGTGGTTTAAAACCTTAACGCAGGAAAGTTAACATTTTGTATTTTGCATAGTTTTCAGCTCATTATTATTATTTAGCGTTTATATTGATGTGTTGTTGTTGCCGTGGCTATGATGTTTTTAAATATTTTCATGGGTGAAGATGACAGCCTTGGCAATATGCAAAATGTTATCATCATAGAGGTTCGGTCTCTTATACAAGACCCCAATTTTTAGCGATTCAGCAAGAATGGCCGAACAATCAAAAATGTGTGAAGTTGTCAATTCTGTTGTCCGGGCAATTATCACAGTTCTTGTAGGTTTTCTTACTCTCTTT
Organism: Stegodyphus dumicola; assembly: GCF_044657685.1. Lineage (NCBI taxonomy): Eukaryota > Metazoa > Arthropoda > Arachnida > Araneae > Eresidae > Stegodyphus > Stegodyphus dumicola. The sequence continues at coordinate 34,185,583 of NC_140777.1, read as the reverse complement.
GTCAATCTCCAATCCTCTGTATGACCAATTCTAAGTCTGAGAGTGGTTTTAGTAACATCAATAAATCGATAAATCGATCATCAATAAATCGATTCAATAATAAATCGATCTCCATCAATGTTATAGAATTGGTGCTTTATTGAAACTGAAAGTTTCTTCAATCTGTATTTGGAAATGGCATTTGCATCCGGAAGGGTGACATTTATATTGTTATCATTGTTGAGATTTCGAGCGTCCTTTGCCAGTTCATCTGCGTTCTCGTTATCTGTGTTGCTGACGTGCGCTGGCAACATTGAAGAATGCAGACCTTATTTAATTTATGAAGCTCGTTTAGGCAAAAGTGGATCCAGTTGTTGAGTATATTGATGTGTAAAATGAACATAAAGCATGAAACGATCAGTTATTTAAATGCGCCTCAAACAACAGTATCTCGAAACAAACCAGTATAAAAGTTCTATATCTCGAATTTAATGTTTCAAGAAACATAAATAGTAAATATGTTATTACTCAGTGTTAAAATCTACAACTATATATAAAGTTGAACTTTTACCACAGAAGAGGGAAACTTTCTGAATGTTGGTTAATGGGTCGGTTGCTTAGGTGTTCCCACATTCTCTGCGTATATAACTTAAATACTTATTAGTATCCATTAGAAATTCGACTCTATTGCGATCATTATTAAAGACGTCAATTTGACATCCCTTTGTGTTGATGCAAACATAGGCTATTGGGATGTAACGACGTCGTATTACGACGCTGAGAGAGGCCCTAGCGTCTACAGGAAATTTCTGTGACCATCGTGAAAGCGTCATTTCGACGCCTTTAAATAAATATAATTCTGATTTAACCAAACCAGTGAGCTTTCTAAAATTTCTCCATATCAATTTTCAAATTCGACGGATTTTTCTTTACGACTTACATTTTAAAGGTTTTCTAAATTTCTGAAATTGATCTATGCGTTAATTTCTAAGAACACTTCTTTAACCAGATATTGTATTACGATTCACGTTAAGATTCCTTCATAGTGTTGCAATTTTCCCACACAATGTTTCTTCACAGTATTGCAATTTTCAAATACAAGAATGAGAACAGAATTAGGCTGTTCTATAGTATCTTGTCCTTTCATTATTTACTAAAGACCTTGAGAACAGCAAAATACAAAAACGCTCTTTCTATATACACTGGTGTGCAAAACTTAAGCAACAGCTGTTCCTTTTGCCATAACTCCACGAGAAATTATTTGAGAGACATGAAATTCAGAAAAGAGAGACAGCATTTTGTGTTTAAACGATGACGAAAGCATAATTGCGCGGAAATGAATACAATGCATACAGTATGGAATCGGACAAAAACAGGCTTTATTGAACTCATAGTATCGTTACACATGATTGTCTGTACAAGGAAGACCAACAAACACATGTTACTTAGTATGAGATATGGCCTCCCCTTACTGAAATAGTTGCTTCGCACCATCTCTCCATACTCAGCACCAGATTGTCCAACAGATCATGAGGTAAGAGTTCCCATTCCTCAATCAGCATCTATTTCAGTTGTTGGTTGTTCCCCAGAGGATGTAATCTTGCCGCAAGGCGTCTCCCCAAAGCATCTCACACATGTTCTATGGGATTTAAATCAGAATAGTACGCTGGCCAAGCCATTCGAGTGATAGCTTCACTTTTCAGTAGTTTCCGAACAGCAGGAGTTCGGTGTGGCCGTGCATTTCATCCATAAAAACAAAGTCTGCTTCAATGGCCCCTCGGAACAGATGCACATGGGGAAGGATCACCTGCTGACAACAGTGATCTCCGGTTACAAAACCTCTGTCCTCCAGTGCAGCATAATGCCTCTCCAGACGAGAACTCTAGGACCGCCGTAACGGTCTCTTTCCGTGATGTTACTGGGATGAAATCGTGTCCCGACCTCTTTCCAAATCAACTGGCGTTGAGAATCGCTTGTGGCACTAAAACGACTCTCATCCGTAAGGAGGACACGACTCCATTGATGAGATGTCTAGTTTTTGTGCTCCTTGCACTTCCCTAAACAGTGACGCTGATGGCTAACTTTCAAAGGAATGCAGCGCTCAGGACGGCGGGCGAATAGGCCACCTTTGTGAAAGTGTCCGGACACAGTAAACCGCGACACCTGTCTCCCCGTTGCTGTACACAGTTGCTGAGCTGTGGCGCTTGCTGACTAGTTTTGGGCTCTTTTCACCTGCAGGACAATATATCGGCCATCCACTGCAGTTGTTTCCTGGAACAGCCACCACCAACCTTTCTAACTGCTGTACCTATGGTTTGGAATGCTTCCTAAGGGTGCGAAACGACACTTTTGCTGATTCCATACTCTTCAGCCACACAGTTCACACACACTACGATCTCCTCCAGCTTTTCGATCATTCTTCCACGTGTGGAGTCATCCATGTGATTTCTTCTAGCCATATTTCACGAAAAAACTCACTTGCACTTGCAGTGAATGTCTTTAATTGCGACCCCGTCTTTCCTTTTATTCTAGTCTTGAGTTGAGCGCGCCGACCGCACGTGTTTTGCGTTACGCTCACGTCGCCTGTGACGATTTGTTCCTGACATTTGCGTACGCATGTCCTTTCTACTGAATTGCGTGTTCATTGTACTGATCGCAAGGACCTCTTTTCTGCAATTTCATGGCTATTTGATTAAAATTTATATTGTTGCTTAAGTTTTGCACACCAGAATATGTATGTAATAAATATTGGCAGAAATAAAACAATGACGAAACAGAGTATTTAATTCTTGCTCAGAGTCCGGGGAGTTGTCTGCCTATTGCCTTACACGCTGTCTGGCTATAGATAGCCTCTATCCTCTTAGTATGTTTAAACACATCCAGAAGAGGTTTCAAACAGAGAAAGGCCGCTGTTTAGAGAATAATGGAAGAATTCAGAGCTTGTTAAATAAAAGTTTGTCACTTTTGCTCATGTTCTCTAAATTATACGTGTTTTGATCGTTTTGTGATCCTGAAGTGTGTGTGTTTATTTTAATAGTCATGCTATCCAAAGCCAGTCTACGACGTCAGTCAGGAAGACGAGAACAGAATTATACTGCTGTTAATGATGGCAGATGCGATGTTATTACATTATACATCGAAGGTTAAAATACTATTTCGGAAATTTATCCGTAGTGTAGAAAATAATTTCGATAAGCTAAATACATTTTTTTCGTATATTATAGAATAATTTAAAAAAATCAAAAGTCTTTCTTACATTTCATTTTGTTTTATTTTCGAGCGCTATTTCAATTTCATTTCAGTTTCGTAGCTGATAGAAGTCTTTGCCTTGCTTTTACAGCTTCTCCAGTGATAAAGTACAAAAGCATATTTAGAACATATTTATTTTTTAATTCATCGTAAATTACGTGAACTGTACTCAGGAGCTGGTTGACTTTGTATTTAATAACAAAGATTATCATCACAAAGATATTTACTTTATTATACATTTATTAATCATTTTGTTGCTGTAGAGGAACGATCTGGCTCCAAAACATTTCAAATTCTCAATCACAAAGCTGTAAGATCTGTTACAGCAAGTACACAAAAGAAAAGAATACTCAATTCAAATTACGAAGGTCGAGAGTATAACGCGCTAGCAGCGCCTCCTGTCGGCAACTCTTTATCACTACTGAACATACTCCCGACCTTGAAACCTTACGGGTTTCAAAATATTACAATTAGTATACACTGTTTTAAAGCACAATAACAAACAATTGTAAGCAATAGCAATACAATGGTTAAATTTTAAAAGACACATTAAATCATAAATGCAATATAAACACTATAAAGAAACACATTACAATATACAATACATAAATCTAATTACAATTCACAGGAAGAACACAAATGTCTCTCACATTTCTTTTTAACATTTTACCACCTGGTAATACTATGTTAATCACTCGAACATTTTTATCTTTTCCAAAAATTATTTCTGCAATTCTACCTGTTAACCATTTTGTACTGGGCATATGCTCATCCTTGACTAATACAAGAGAACCCACCTTAACATTATTTTTAGCAAACATCCATTTACTACGTTGTTGAAGGTTATTTAAATAGTCTCTCTTCCATAACTTCCAAATTTGTTGACTATATTTCGTTATTTTTTGCCACTTTGAGAGCCTATTTTCTGGTATCTCAACAAGTTGGGGTTCAGCTATAAGTTAAAGGCCTCCCTGTGAGAAAATGTCCGGGGGACAAGGTTTCAAAACTATCAAACTTGGATGATAAGGGAGTAAGAGGTCTGGAATTTAATACGCTTTCAATTTCTAGAATTACAGTGAGAAATTCTTCAAGAAACAGATGAGCATTGCCAATAATTCGTTTCAAATGAAACTTAAAAGATTTCACCCCGGCTTCCCAAAGGCCGCCGAAGTTTGGTGATTTAGGAGGGATAAACTTCCACTCAATGTTTTCACTTAGCAGATATTTAGTCAGTATTTCATCTGGGTGTTTAACCAATTTATGCAATTTTCTGAGCTCAATGCTTGCACCCACATAATTCTTTGCATTGTCACTGAATAATTTTGCATATTTACCCCTGCGACTAAAAAATCGTTTCAAACAAGCTATAAAGGCATCTGAAGTAAGATCAGAGACAAAATCTAAATGGATGGTTTTGGTGCTTAAGCATACAAATATATGCACACATAAACTTTGTTTAGTTCTCCCTTACGCTGATTTTTAAATTTAATGTGGAATGGTCCACAAAAATCAGTTCCAACATTACTAAATGGGTAAGAATGTGTTACTCGTTCTTTGGGCAGATCACCCATTATCTGAGTCTCAAAAACAGGTTTGTTTTTAAAAATTTACGTCGAACATGATACAATAATGCATTTGAACCAACATGCAAATATTTTAAATGATAATATCTCACAATTATTAAAGTTAATGGATGCTTATCTGGCAGAACAATTGGATTTTTCTCATATGTACTGAGGTCAGAATGTTTCAGTCTGCCTCCAACCCTTAAAACATTGTCTTTATCTAAAAAACAGTTTAAAGATTTTACCTTGCTGTTGCTGGGCACTGAGGCACCTCTCTCAAGATGTTTTATTTCATCTACAAACTCACCTTGTTGGATTGACCTAAATAAATAGATTTCCGCTCTTCTCAACTCGCTAAATGTACGGTGACCTGTAAGCTTTTCATTTCTAACATTATTGATAAATCTAAATACATAGCACATAACATGAACAATAGTTAAATAATTATTACTCAAGGAAAGAATATCATCAATTATAGAACTATGATTTAAAACAGTAAAGGCAATAGGAGAATGATCATTAGAGTCATCAGTTTTCTTTAGTTCATCAGAAAAGTCATCTAATGAAATTAGAATGTCATTATTGTCTACAGGAACATCAGTCTTTTCTCTCAAAAATTGGGGTCCATGCCACCAAATGTCACTGTTCAATAAAATGTCAGCTCTGACCCCCCCTGCTGAGGAGATCAGCTGGATTTTGCTTCCCAGGGCAGTGTGCCCAGGCACTGGTATCACTTAAACTCTGTATTTCGTAAACTCTATTGGCAACAAATGATTTCCATCGTTTCGTAAATCCTTTAATCCAATAGAGAGTTATTTTTGAATCCGTCCAAAAGAACACTAATGAGGGCTTTTTAAAATCCACTGTTTTCTTGACTTTACTCGCTAGTCGGGCGGCAAGCAAAGCACCGAGTAATTTTAGTCTAGGTAGAGTGATTTTCCTTAGTGGTGTCACTCGACTCTTGCTAACCAATAAATTCACTTCGATGTTATTATCCTTCACAACTCTTGCATAAATAGCAGCACCATAAGCCTTTTGGCTAGCGTCGCAGAAGCAGCGTAGTTCTAAGATATCGGTTGACTCTTGTAAATTGAGCACATTTCTAGGAACTCGTAACTCTGAAAGATCAGGAACTTTGGAGCACCACTGAAGCCATATTTTTGTAGATCTACAGGTATTGCTTCATCCCAAGAAATTTTCTTCATCCATAAGACTTGTAGAATGAACTTTGCACGAATAGTAAACGGCGAAAGCAACCCAAGCGGATCGAATATCCTTCCAATTGTACGTAGTAGGAATCGTTTGGTACTTTCGTTCTTAGACAGACTGTCCAATAGGCTCTGCTTTCCCAATATTAGACAATCTTCAGCAGGATTCCACGACAGTACCAAAACTTTAATAGTGTTGACTTGTGGCTGTGTATCGAAACCTTCACGTGTCCAAAACTGCATCAATGTATTGTCATTCGTAGTCCATTTTCGTAGCACCATGTAAACTTGGCTCATAATTGATGTAGCTTGAGTGGAGATCTCAAAAGCATCCGACACATTATCAGCTCCAGAAATAAAATCATCCACATACAAACAGCGGTCTAAGCATTCTGTTGTAGTCGGGAATTCTTCAGAGTGCTTTCTCAGGTGTGTTTTCAAAGTAGCGGTCAAAAAAAATGGACTGCTCGTAACACCAAAAAGAACACGATTAAATCTGTAAACTTGAATTTTACCATTTTCTTCCCACAGAAAACGAACTGCATCTCTCTCCTTTTCGGCTAATAAAATTTGTAGGAAAGCTTTCTCTATGCCTGAAGTAAAGGCGACTTTGTTTAATCTGAAATTAACAAGAATGTCGAATATGTTCGAATTCAGGTTTGGCCCTGACCACAGGCAATCATTCAGACTTAAATGCTTAAAGTTATGACTGGAACTTGCATCAAATACTATTCTCATTTTTGTAGTTGCACTTTCCTCTCTAAAAACTGGTTGATGTGGCAAATAGAACACAGGTTTATCAACAGGTTCCTTAGGACATCTAATTTTCTCTATAATATTCTTATTTTCATAGTCTTTTAAAGTTTCAATATACTTCAAATGAAGATTTGGATCTTTTTGAAGTCTAAGCATAAGTAAATTAAGTCTGTTTTTAGCAACGATGAAGTTATTATTGAGCTATCCCCAATCTCTTTTCCATGGTAATTGAACCTCATACCGGTTGTCTTTAAAACGAACAGTTTTTTCAAATGTTTCTAAAGATTGATCTATCTCATTTTCACTGGGATCATCTTTAATTCCTATAGACTCAAGTTGCCAAAATCTTTTAATTTCATTTTCCATATCACTATAATTATTAATTAATCCACAGTGAACTGCTCGCGTATTTTCAGTCTCTGAACCTAAAATGCTGCCAGTGGCTATAAAGACAAAAACAGAATTTTGAAATCTTAGCTCTGAATTGGGCACTTCAACTTGACCGAATTTTAAGATCTGATAAAACACCTCTGCGCCTAATAATGCATCAATTTTTCCTCTTTTATAAAAGTTTGGATCAGCAAACTTAATGTTTTGAGGAAAATGTTCAGTCGGAACTTCTATACTATTGATTGGTATGGAGTCCTAGATTTTAGGCACGCACAAAAATTCTAAACTCATTTCAAAGTCAATACCGTTTGAAATAGAAGCACATACTTTAGAATTAATACTTATTCTCGTGTTATTTAATCCAGAAACCGCAACAGATATTTTTTCTCTTTTAATCCCTAACGAATTAACACATTCAATCGTTAAGAATGACGTCATCGAACCTACATCACACAAAGCGCGAACTGATTTTAATTCACCGTAACAATCTCTGATTAAAATATTCGCAGTAGAAAGTAAAACATTTTTGGTCTGACGCATTCCGTTTACAGCTGTGCCGGCGAAAATACTTTCTTTATTGGTAGAAGAAGAGTCATAAACAAATTTTTCAGCTTTCGAATTGAGACTGACTGTCGTCTTCTCCCCCCCTACTTCCGGTTTTGAAATATGAGCACTTTCGGATTTATTTTGTTTTTCATTTTCGAAATGTAATAGCGTTGAATGCTTTCGTGAACATTTTTGACATCGATAATTAGACGAACACGTTCGAACGGAATGGTTTTTCAAACAATTAAAACAAACTTATTTCTTTTCACGAATTCACACCTGTCATTGACAGAAAGATTTATAAATTCCGGACACTTATATAATGAATGGAATTCTTCACCACGGCACTTTATACATTTCAAATTTATGTTTTTTGTATTGGAAGTGGATATCATACTCGTAAGTTTATGTGGAGAATTATTAATCTTTTTTACCTCCTTTATTTTACCGTATTGAAGCGTTTTCGCTCGGCTTTGTAAAAACGAAAGTAATTTTTCAACCGTACCGAATTCTTCCGAGTTTTTTAATTCCTTCTCCCACCAGTATCGAGTTGATTTATCAAACTTATCCACTATCAAATATACAATCATTATTTCCGATAAGTTTTCTACTTTGTAGTTTAAAATATTTAAAGTTCGAATACACTCGTTCGTTACATCAATTAAATTTAGAATAGAACTAGATGTCTCGCTAATACTCGGCTGATTCAAAAGCTTTTTTATTATAGCATTTAAAAGCTCACGTTTATTCGAATACCTATCTTCTAAAAGTTTCCAAGCTATATCGAAATTTGTATCCGAAATAGAAATAGACTGTATTACTCTCAGAGCTTCGTCCTTACAACTAGCTTTTAAATATTGCAATCTCATTGTATTTCTCGAAATAGATTTGTTTTCTATTACACTAGCTTTAAACATATCTTTAAACATTATCCAATTCTCTATTTTACCATTGAATGTCGGTACCGATAGCGTCGGTAACTTAACATCCGAAAACGCATTTGAATTACTATTATTCGGCACAGGAGAAACAGAATGTTCAGAATTCATCTTATTTTTTACTACTGCTAATTTACGTTTAATCATCAATAGCAACTCATCAACAATATCATCTGTATCTTCTTTATGCTTAATAAAGTTATCCAATTCATCGGGTTTACATGTTTCGAAAATTGAATAAAATACAGATTTAAGTTCGTTAGAAATTTCATTAGTTTTGGTTTCAAATAGCTGCAACGCAACTGAATCTGAACTATCTAATGACGAAACAACTTTATCTTTATGCCGCGTCAGTGAACTTTTTAACACTCTTTTTCTAGTTTTTAGAGCTTCCATATTTATTACAGTTATACTCTTCAAATTTAATAGAGATTAAAATGGGAGAGCTCACCTTCGATTCTCGACGGACCACTTGAACTGTACTCAGGAGCTGGTTGACTTTGTATTTAATAACAAAGATTATCATCACAAAGATATTTACTTTATTATACATTTATTAATCATTTTGTTGCTGTAGAGGAACGATCTGGCTCCAAAACATTTCAAATTCTCAATCACAAAGCTGTAAGATCTGTTACAGCAAGTACACAAAAGAAAAGAATACTCAATTCAAATTACGTAGGTCGAGAGTATAACGCGCTAGCAGCGCCTCCTGTCGGCAACTCTTTATCACTACTGAACATTACGTATGAATATATTGATTTATAATGTATGTAATACAAGACTAATCGCTTCTGTCCTTAAATTTAAACCCACATTCTTTTTGTTCTTAATAGTATGGGAATTGTTTTAGTTGTTAATAATTGTTTTAATAGTTAATATTTTGTATTTTCTTCCGAAAGTGATTCTATTAAATATTATCGCAAATCATATTTTCTTAATATTTCGAAATCGCACTAAACTATTCGAAACTTGAGCTATAGGTTCAAAATTAACCTTTCAAGAGGTATATAGTTAAATAATCTTTTCGAAATATTCTTTCCCAATCAAACTGCAACTATAGCTTCATGACTAACACTTTAAGAGGTTTTAAGTAAACTTCTCTTTACCTATCGGGCTAATGTATTCTAATGTATTCTTTGCTGTGCGCATACTATTTTTATACAAAGAAACAGGAAAATCTAAAACGTGTTTGAAGGATTATTCTTCCAATTTTCCAAACTAAAAATGAAATTTCAATTAAATTAGTACATAAAATATTCCCTTTCACATTTACAGATTTTAACCAAGATGCAAATGACAAATTTTCAAGGTGATTGCCACGATGTCTATGCAAAACTGTTAGCGATTTCTGTAAGTCATGCTTAAAAAAAACCATCGTTCAGATTACTGCTCCGATTTACGAAACAGAATAACATTCTCAGACTTTTGAATCACCCTGCAGTCAGGATCCGATTAAGGTAAGTTGATGCAATATGCGTGGAATTCTTTTAGAACCTCCACTTTATCAGTTTTCATGAAGCACAAATAGTTTTAGAAGGTGTTATAAAATAGCTTTGAGGCCCTTAAAATGTAAAGCTTTAGGCTTGTTGTTGTAGGGAATTAAAGGCTAAATTCATGATCTGCCTATAATAAAATGTTATTAATATTATGCACAATTACTGTAATATCTTCAAAATCTGCAGCAACGATTAATACAGACATCTTTAATTTTACGCAACTTAAGTTTCTCAAATTAAATTTATTAAAATTAAAATTTAATTAGACTTTAATTTGCTTTAATAGACCTTTTAATATTTGAAAGAAATTTGAATTTGTGTTAATAGATCTTTTAATATCTGAAAGAAATTTGAATTTGTGTTAATAGATATTTTAATATATGAAATGTGATGATTTATATTTTCGTCTGTATTATTGTAACATTAAGTTCATTCTGCGTTGTGATAAGAAAAGAAACAAAAAATTACCTCTCTAATGATTTTAGAAATTATTAGCTTAAAGCGAGGAATTTATATCTTAACATTTACAAATATTTTTTGGTGTGTGTGTGTGTATTGAGAATACGGCAAAGCACACTAGGGCTATCTGCCTAAGGGAAGGGATGCCTTCGTGGAGGACTTTCTAAGGGAAACTGGCTCGTATACACGTTACACATGGGGAAAACCACGAAAACGTCCATGCAGTCAGCCCGTTCGCGGGATTCGAACCTCGGACCGAACTACCAGTGTTCAGCGACTTTGTCGCTCGGCCGCTGGTGGGCTCAAATATTTTTTGGAAAAGCCAAGCTAAAGATGAAATTTTTTATGCTTAAAATTCCATTTTTAAATTACGAAAAAGAAATAGAGCTGATGAATTGAACATTTCTACTTTGCAAAAGGGAAGTAATTAATTGCACCGTGAATGTAATTTGTCTGGATTTTAGTTTGCATTCTACTCCCATGCTCCCATATTCTGCCAAGAAAAATAGACGTGGATTGAACTCATTCATAAAATTTCAAATAAAGCTGGTAGACTGCCAGTATATTTGAGTAACAAGTTTCTGTTGCTATTTACTCTGCCGGTTTAAGTAATGAAGTTTTTTATTCGTTCTATGCGTAGGAATAAGGCATTGCCTTTTTTCCGGCTGAAGCTCTGCCAGAAATTACTGCCTGAGCAGAAAATTAATACTTCATAATTTATATATATATTTGTTAAACGACACTTGTTGCATTCTAAACGAAACTTTTTGGAAACAATTGTTCTTAATTTTACGCAGATATAACGGTTTAAACATTTCAAATGCATAATTGTACTGTATTTTATCTATGTTTAGTTTTTGTTTCTGATTTTAACATTTCCTGTTTGAATGCTAATTTTTGCTGTTTGCAAGAAGCATGAAAGAGAAATTATAAATAAGGCTTACAGTTATACAGGAAATTAAAGTTTTTTTATTGAACTTGTAGGGATACAAGTTTCTTTTAAAAGGTAGCAAATAGGAAAAGTCCACTATGCCGTCCCTGAGATTAGGAACACGGATTTTCTAATGCTAGCCGGATGCGCAAGAAGTCACACGATGACAGCACGCAAGGGGGAACGGCAATAATACCTTATATTCTTTCCTAATTAAAAGATGGCTGGAGAGAAAGAAATGCGACACAGTCGGTCAAATTTAGATTGTGATAAATTATTGTCCATCGCATTTCATTTGGGCATCAGTAGCTATTAAATTTGTTTGGAGAGAGAAAGAAAAATTACCCACCGGAAATTCAAACCACGGCTCTCCCGATGCAGGCCAGACGTATTACCAGTTACACCACAAGAACACACAGGAGTGCACGCACTGGGGTATCGAATTATTAAATAAACGCTTTCAATATCATAATCATAACATGCATAATTTATATATTAATTATAAGTGTTTTATGATCGGTTTGTTGAGCTTTCGTTTTGCTAAGAGTTAAATGTTCTGTTTCTATATTACATTTTTTTCTAATATTTACTTGTATTTAAGAGTTTCTTGTCTGTGCAGCTATTATTTGTTGTTCATACCATTGAATCATTAAGATGTTTATTTTACATAATTACAGAATTTGCAAAGTATTTAGTTGCATTTATAATGTATTTCTCCCGCCTCGCTCGTATGCCTTCGTAGGCGCGTATTCCAGAGGTCAGCGGTTCGATTCCCGGGGAAGGCAGTGCTCATTTTTCATCACTCCTGCTTCCGCCCCCCAAAACGTAATGTCTCTAAAAGGGCGAAATTCATGAAGGCGAAAGGGGTAATTTTCCTTTAAAAGGGGGAGTATATAAGGTATTTCTACCGCCTTCCTAGCATGCCTTCGTGGTGTGATGGTCTTCACGCTGGGCGCGTATTTCAGAGGTCCACGGTTCGATTCCCGACGAAGGCGTTGCCCATTTTTCACAACTCCGCCTTCGAAATAACTGAATGTCTCTGTACATTTATCATATGATGGTTCAGAATCGAATCAAAAGCAATCGGCTATCTAACCATGAATTATTTAGCCTGTGAATTGCAACCACTGCGTATAATCCTTCCAGGTGCCCGTGTTCGGGTGGAGTATTATGCTATTCAAAATTTGATGTCGGTTTTTCACAGTGCGAGGAACATTCATACATACTTGCTTCATTATTTAATTTCTTTCAAAATAATACAAGTCGACAAAACTTGGGCACAATTTGATAAGTGATACGCTGTTTATAATGAATCAATAGAAAATCCCATTTCGAAACTAATAGCTCCTTTTGGGCTAAAAATCTTGAATCTTTTCACAAATGTTTTTATTTTTATATAAATTAGGAATTTATTCTTAATTATGAATATTTCCTAGGAACAAATATATGTATTCTGTATTCTACGTAACGTATTTTAGAGGAATTATATTACAAACTAATGTAATAAACCCTATGCTAAATATATGAAGATTGTTTAAATAACGACAAAAAATGATTTAGCAGTATGAATAATAAGATATTCCTTTCAGCAGTATAAATAAAAGAGATAGCAGAACCTTTTAATTATAACCGACGGTGATTTAGAAACAAGTACTCATAGCTAAAAATAGGGCAGCTGTCCAACAACACACCCAAGAATGAGGAAACCTGCCAAAATCACAGAAGTAGTAGCATCATAAATAATTGACTAGCAGAGAATGCTAATGGAAAATGAATTGTCATCATTTAAAAAGAAGATTAATTATGAAATCTTATTCTAAAAGAGTACACATTCAAATGCTTAACAGTTTCTTACGCAACTGTTTGAATAAATAGGGGAATACACCTGATAATGGACTTGAAACTGCACCTAGCTAATTCTGTTTTTCTTTCTTTCAATTAAAATATAAATTACTTATTGACAGTTTTTATTAAATTATGGTTCCCATCCTCCAAAGAGTCTCAAAGTAAAAGAAAATATTTAAATAATAAAATTTATATTTCTTAACAAAAGTAAAGTCTGAAATGTGAAATTAAATTCTCTCGCAGGACTTTCCTGTATATTGCTGAATGCCATTTTATGTTGGGAAATTTGAAACAAGAAACAATTCGAGAGATAAAGTGAGTTTACATAAGTAATTTAAAGACATAAATATTTATTAAAAAAAGAGAAGGATACAAAGTAAATAAATAATTTCAGCTTTAAGCCTAAATAAAATGAAAACTTGCCAAACTTCATATTAGTATAGGGAATAAATTATCGGAGTTTTGTGGGCTGCGATGTTCAAGTGTCAAGCCCTTCGACAAAAATATACTGAAGGTTGCATTCGGTATTAGATGGTTATTAACGACCACAATATATCCTAAACTACTTTTACACCTGCTGATTACATTTGTTTTTAATTCAAAACTTATTTATTAGGAAAAGATGTTAACAATAATTTTCATTAACTTTGTTCCTTAAATATCGTTCCTTATGTATTAATTTTTATACATGTGCGAGCAATTCCAGACACTGCATTCAAGATGTTCCAAAAATTTTGCTCTCTTTTACATTTCTCTCCTTCCTTAGCTTCTGAAAAATATTGTTACGAATTGTGTACATCATAAATAAATAATTTTATTGAAGTTATAGTATTTTCTTTTATAGAGTAAAATGAAATAAGTCTATTTAACATTGAGTAAATGGCTCTCTCGCTAAATTGACGAACTATCGCAATGGTAGCGATGGTTTTTGAAACTAGTTTTTGTATCTAAGTTTGGCGAGAAATCGCCAAAATTCCACAAACTTGGTGACTGTTTCGCGAGATTTTGGTCTGGTGCCTGCATAACTGTATGTAACTTTATTTCTGTAACTGTAAATGATCGTATATGTAACTGTAACCGTATCTTGCCTTCATATGCCTTCCAGTGATTTCGAGAAGCGAAAGATATGACGCATATATTCGAGAATTAGGGATTTCTTGTGGTCAAATCCTGGTGTCCGTTATGCTTATTTATTTCATATCCTGTTGACGATAAAATTTGAATACATGTAAGTTAAGAAGCAAATTTGTTAGTAACTCTAGAAATAGCACTCTTCTTTTATTTATGTTCTATACATACTTATTTCAGGGTTCTATACATACTTACCTAATAAAAAGGGATATATAAAGATTAAATGTTAGTGAACAGTTAAATGTTTTTAAAGTTTAGGATACTAATATGTACAATGGTGTGCAAAAATTAAGCACGAATTTGAAAAATTAGTTTATCAGTGGAATGAAGAGGTAGAGCAGACTGAAAGACTAATCAGAGATCGATTAGGTTCAGGTACATCAGCACATGCGCATATAGCTAGACGTAATGGGGGAGTGTCGGAGGGGTGTAAAGATCGCTGGAGGTGTGAGCTCAACATTTTGGAGAAGCTATAGCACGGTATATATCAGTTTGAAAGAAGTCGAGTCGTTGCATCAGTGTGAAATGTCGAAAAATAAATTTGTTAGACAACATCAGGATGCTTTTTACCCAAGATCGAATCACTGGAAATACTGAGGAAGGTTGAAGTGTGACAAATGTAGCTGTGGAGTTCGGGATTGCTCGCAGCATAGTTTCACGGAGAGCATTTCAAATTACAGAAACAGCTGTCTGACGGATCAGCAGTGGTCGTCCACGAGCAACCACAGCAACAGCCGACCAATATATTGCAATATAGGAAAGATGAAACAGTCAGAAAGCAGCGGGAGAAATTTCAAGACACGTGGAACAGGCAATTGAATGGCCGATATAGCGTTTTACCATGGCCAGGAGGCTGCACAGTGGTGGTCTGTTTTCACAACGACATGTACGATGTATACCATTAACGCCTGCTCATCAGAGGAGGTGTTTTCTGTGGTGCAGGGAAGACCAGAATTGGATACATAATTAACGGGGTCGAGTACTTTTTATGAATGAGGGCAAATTTAGTTTGAGTGCCAAATCTAGATGCATACACATCTGCAGACAGTGGTGTATTGGTATGGAGTGATGAAGAACCGCCAATAAGGCGATAGACGATGAAATCTGGGTGCGCTACGGAACAGTTAGCTGAGTGACTCGCTTTTCTTTTTTTGCTTCTTCTACTCATGTACTCTCTCATAATAACTAATTATTGGACCCTCTCTTAACATATATGAATGAAAATCTAATGAATCTTATACGATTATTATTATGTGTAAAATAAATGTGTTCGTTTTCAATTTCGTTTAAAACTTTTTTATGCATTATTCAAAACTACTATGATGCTGGGCACTACCGAGTAACAAGGTAAGAAATTGTTCTTTTCCTTACTTTGATAATTTACTGTAGAAATATTTTACAACAAACGAGTATGAGACTGGATAGAAAAATCAAAGTTTAAGTAAATAAAACAACTGTAAATGCTAGACTGTAGTTTCATATCAAAACGGCAAATCAATTTTCGGCGATACAAAAAATATTGCATTCAAGTCAAATGCAAGTACCAAAACTGAATTCCAGAAATTATTCAGCAGGAAAATTTAAAACACAAATGCTACTAATAAAGGAGGATCTTTGCGATGTAATGAAAGATGCATCTTTAAGCCCTTTTACAGAAGAGGAGAATAAACGTGATTGGCAATGTCAGGCGATCATAAATTTATTTATCGAACACAGCCAAATGATTCATATTAAAGATGAAACTACTGCTAAAGCCACCTTGGAAAGACTCAAGCAGGTACACGAAAGGTCTAATAGCTCAAGTAAACTATTTCTTTTACGAAAGCTTTACAGTTTGAAGCTTGAGGAAAACGGAAATATGCAAACTCATATAAATACCCTGCTGGAGTTAGTCGATAAGTTCGTGCCTAATAGTTCTTACGATACGCTGATAACCGCTCTTGAAGCGAGATCAGAAACAGAACTAACCCTTAAGTTCACAAAGGGAAAATTAATCAACAATTTCAGTAAGAAAATAATTCAGAAAATAATTCATCAGATTCAAAGGCATTTAAAACCTCTTTTCAAAATAAAACACAGAGAGAAAAAGTTTGCCCATGCTGTCACAAAAATAATCATTTTAGATCAGAGTGTTTTCATTTAAAATCACAAAAAAAAAAAAAAAAAAAAAAAAAAAAAAGTTGAACCGCTTCAAAACTCGAAGAAATCACATGCGGATTCTAAAAATCGCCAAGCGAAGAATGCGTGTAACCTCGCGATGGATGAAGCAACAAAAAATAAGACACCGAAAATCGTCTCCAGATGTGGTGAACTCCAGAACACTGTACATCAATCAGAAGAGAGTTTTGTTTTTAATAGCGGGGCAAGTAATCACTTAGTAAATAATAAGAAATATTTCACAGAATTTGAATCTATAAATCCTTTAGACATCATAATTGCGAATGGGCAGTCTTCTCTGGCTGATCATCCCGCGATTTATTACTATTATTTTATTATTAATGAAAATAGATTTTCAAGAATCAGATCCCAACCAGCAAACCGACAAAGCTAGCTCATATTTATTAAATTTTGTGAAGTTCTGTTTTCATTTCTAATAGGAAAATTTGTAAATATAAATAATGTGTGAAAACAGTCATAAAATTCACAAATTATTACTGATATTAATCAGAATTAGTAAATGTTATATAAACATTGTATACAGTTTGCTCTAAATATATAATACAGGTTAGTTTTATAAATGAAGTGTGAAAACAAAGTCATAAATTTCACAAATTATTACTGAGATCAAAAATAGTAAATGTTGTATAAACATTATATACATTTTCCTCTAAATAAATAATAAAAGTTAGTTAAAATTAAATCAAAATAAACAATCGCAAATATAGTAATTCATTCTGGAATATTGAACAATGTCTGACGAACATGTAAATTTTGCTGCATTCATGGAGGGGGCAAATGACCACTTTATGGAGGAAATGTTTTGGATCGCATTAGCCTGAAGGCTATATTATGACAATTTTTAACCTGGTTTTAGAAGGTTAATAAGTGAACATTAGTTAACCCTCTGACTGATCATCCCGCGATTTCCAAGGGCATATGTTTTTCTTCCTTTATTGAGGAGCGCATCCCGTCTTTTCCCCGTTTAACGATTGAAATAAATTATATACAGTATTAGGCATTTAGTTTACGTTTTGGCCAACAAATATTGTTAGTTGTCCACTAAATTGCGGCATTTGAAGGCACGTGGTATTAGCGCCCAAACTTCACTTTTAGTAGCTTTTTTCTTACAGAAATGGCTGCTAGAAAACGCTCAGCGATTATCTTGATTATTTAATCAAATTATTGAATTATTAATTAGATTAATTCATTAGATTAATAATTAGATTGATTATTAATTAGATTTATTGAATGTGGTGCAAAGACTGTGAAGTTGGACTTTGCCTTGCACCCTGTTTTGAACTCTATTACGCTAAACTGCATTTCTAAGATATTTTCTCCTCAGCACTTTATATTTTCTTAAATTTTGTACATTTTACTTTTTTATATTATGCAATAAATAGAAATTAGCTGCAATTCGACCGAAAGTTATTTAAAAAAGATTTTTTTTCGTGATAACATATGAAATTGTTTTTCCTGGCAACTTAGTTTTTAATGATAAAAATCTATATAAAAAATATTTTCTAGAAAGAAAAAGTGCATTTTTCAATTCTTCAACATATATAAATTTAGAATATGCAGGAAAAAAATACACAATTTTGGAATCGATATCGTTCTACAAATTGAGCAGTCAGAGGGTTAAATCTACAGGAAAATTAACTGTTCGTTTTAAAATAGTAAATACCAAACAGAAAGTTAGAAGTTT
Source organism: Stegodyphus dumicola (assembly GCF_044657685.1). NCBI lineage: Eukaryota > Metazoa > Arthropoda > Arachnida > Araneae > Eresidae > Stegodyphus > Stegodyphus dumicola. The sequence goes on along the minus strand of NC_140777.1, from coordinate 34,167,225 downwards.
TATATATTACTGGATTAGAAATTAATTTAATTTCAATTCGGAAAATAACGGAAAAAGGACTCGCAGTTCTTTTTGAAGGAAATAATTGTATGATCGCTAAAGCAGATCAAATTATTCTAGAATGCCAATGCAACTAATAAACTTTAGCAAATTAAACCAATCGACAGTAATAATGAACCATTAGTTCTAGTAGCATTTCAGTGCAAAAATGAAAACTGTATTCAACTTTGGCATAGACGCTTTGGTCACAGAAAGGATGACGCGATCAGACAACTTATAAACAAAGAACTCGCTGAAGGAATCAGATTAGATAATTTTCACACTGACGTTTTAGGACCAGTACAAACACCATCTGCCAGGGGTTACCTATAATTCTTAACTTTTATAGATTATTACAGTAGGTTTGTATTGATTTACCTAATGGAAAAAATAAATAAAATAATTTCTAAACTAGAACAACTATTGCTCTTACAAACAATAAATTCGGAAGAAAAGTAAAAACGCTCTACTGATAACGGCGGGGAATACACAAGCAAAGAACTAGAAGACTATCTCATAAACCCATGGCATATATCACCAGCTTGCTGTACCGCATTGTCCAGCACAAAATGTAGTTAGTGAACTACTCTAAAAAGAGATCTTTAATAGAAATGACAAGATCTCTTTTATCCGATTCAGGTCATTACAAATACTGGACAGAAGCAGTGCTGACTGCAAATTATCTACAGAATCATATGCCTACAAACTCCAATGCGAACACACCATACGAATTATGGATTAACAAGAAACCCAACCTCTCTCATCTGAGGACATTTGGGTGCAAAACGTTTGCTTACATCCATAAACTTAAAAGGGTAAACTGGATGATACTGCTATAGAAGGAATACTCGTCGACTATGACACAAAATCATAATAAGCTGATCTGTTTGATTTATTGAGGACACTGGAACTAACGTTTCTTTCAATCAAGATAAAGAAACTCCTAAGGAAGAAAGCTCAGAACAAGAAGAAATAAAAATCCAGCAACTAAAAGCTAAAACTGGAAACCAAAGACTAGGAGAAGTCACATACTACCTCGGCATAAACATCGAAAGATCTAAAGATGGAACCTTTGCCATAAACCAAAAGAATAAAAATTGAAAAAAAAGTTTAAAAATTCAGAGTTCAAGATAAAAACCGAATATATACGCCAATGGAAACACATTACTGCAAACTAGAAAATGAAGATGCTCTTCCAGACGATAATACAGAATACAGGCAAGTAGTAGAAGCGTTACTATACATTGCAACAATCAGTCGACCCGAAATAGCACGCGCAGTGAGTCTACTGAATCGAAGAAACGAAAACATTCGGAAAACAGATTGGAATGCTGTCTTGAAAGTCATTTGATACTTAAATACAACTAAAGACGTGAAGTTGGTCTTTAAGAAAATTCAAGAATCTCTACTAACTGCACATTCAGATGCAGATTGGGGAAATGACAGAAATATTAAAAATCCATTAGCGGATACATATTCAACCTAGGAAACAGCTGCATTTCATGAAGCAGTAAAAAGCAAAACTGTATTGCATTATTTTTAACTGAAACAGAGTTATGTTGCAACAGCTAATTCATCTCAAGAAGCACAATGACTCTTACTTGAAGATTTAGGGCTAAAACAAATTCTACCGATTACTCTCTATGAAGATAAGTCATGCATCAAACTTTCACAATCAGAAAAAAAATTGTTCCAGAACAAAACATATAGATGTCAAATACTACTACTTGCAAGAATTTTAGCAAAGGGTAACCTAAATCTAGACTACTGCAAAAGCTCCGACATAATCGCAGACCTGCTCACCAAACCGCTAGGCAAGCCTCTGTTCCAGAAACTTCGAGAATCGCTGCAGATGATGGTGCTGTCCATCAAGTAGGGGTGTTGCTTTGCAGTGATGAACAGCCGCCAAAAAGGTGATAGAAGATATAATCTGGGGAACAGTTACAGAACAGTTAACTGAGTGACTTGCTTTTCCTTTTTTTCCTTCTTCTCACTCCTTCATGTAAGGACAGTGTTAAAACTCTCTCATAATGACTAATTATTGAACGAACCTTATTCGATTATTATTATACGTAACGTAAAAGTGTTCGTTTGCAATTTCGTGTAAAACTTTCTTTATGGACTTTTCAAAACTACGATGATGCTACTGAGAAGACAAGGTAAGAAACTGTTCTTTTCCTTACTTTGGTAGCTTACTGTAGAAATATTTTAAAATGCGGGGAACATGCAATAACCCCTTCAACAACATTAAAAGGGACCGGTTTGGAGGTCGAGGTGTTCTCGTTTGGAGAGACATAATACGTGGTAGCCGTACCGACCTTCACATCTTCCAACGAGTTTCAGTCACCGAGCACTACTATTGTAACGAGTTCTCCTTCCTTACACGCGCCTTTTCAAAGGTGTTATGGGTCCTCAGTTCCTCTTCATAGACGACAACGCTACACCTAATCGCACAGTTGCTGTCGAAGTGCTGTGCGAGAGTGAGAATATTGAACATACGGATTGACCGGCAAAGTATCTGGATCTAAATTCTATCGAGCATGTACGGAACTTTCTAGGGAGATGCGTGGCTCCACGTAACGTATCACCAGTAACAATTCCGGAGCTGCAATTGGTGCTACAAGAGGAATGAGAAGCAATGCCGCAACAGCTCATTGACAACATCATATTCAACATGGACAAATTATGTGAAATCTCCTACTAATACCTGGATGTTTCTTGCTGGACAGATAGCTGTCACATGGATGTTTCGGCCTTCTGCTACATTGTGTTCCATGCTGCGTTTTCAATAAAGTTCCTTTCTATGATTTTGATTTCTTTTTTGCGAAGTTTTCTTTTTGTTATCCATGTTTTAATACCTTGGTGATCTTAAGTTATTATTTTTGTTGATTTGGAAAGCTTTTGCACAACGTTATATTAAAAAAACAGTCTTGTCCTTAATTTTTGCACACCAGTGCATATGACCTATATAAGTGATTATTTCTAAGCAGAATCATCTTCCTTTTTAAGTTACTATAAGTATAGTATAGTTTTTTGCTATACTATAAGTATAGCAAAAAACTTCATTTAGCCTTTGTGGAAAATTTTGAAATAGTAAGTCTCAAATTTGCTGTTCCTTAATGGAACAAGAGAAAAAGATATATCTCTCAAGTTTATTAACAGCCTACAAGTACCATAATCTCTACAAGAGTTCAAATTTATAATTTTAAGCCTTTCGGGTTTTTCTGCAGTTTAATTTAAGGTACCAAAAACTAAATTTCTCAGTTCATCTCTCTTTAGACGAAATCACAAGATAGTTTAGGTATTTTAAACTAATTCTATCACAATTAAAAGTTAAAAGAATTCAAGTTAAAAGAATCTGAAGAGAGTTTAATTTTGTTTGAAGTTACATGACGTCAAATTTTGAAATTTGCAAGCGAATTTCACATCAATTGAGAACAGATTAGCAAATAGTTTAAAATGCATTGAAGTTTTTTAAACCTGAAACCTGTTTTGATAAATCAGCAATAAATTTCTGATATCATTTTTGACTTATCTCACTTTGTACAAACAGAAATTGAGAAAAAATTAAGATTTTGCTGTTAACATGAAACTGCAATAATTTCACTTTAATTTCGAAAACTTTCATAATTTGAAATTTACCTTAAGAATTAAAGATTCGCGGTCAGTTTATTTATGCGAGAAATCATATTCACGAAAAACTATTTAATTAAATTTTTATTCAAATTCAGCACTGTACATACACAAGCGTTCCCTTTATTTTAGGTAATAGTATATTTTAAGCGTTTAAAGGACTCCGGAAGGCTGTATGCGTCTTGAGAATCATTAGAAACCCTTGTAATAGTATGTGCAAATACTTTGTATTCACAGGTAAAATTTACAAAAATGAATATGTATGTGACAGAAAATGAAAGGTTTTTTAGGGTTTGTGAAGCTATAGTTTTGAAAGGGGATGAACTCTGGAACTCCACATGTTATCGATAAATGATTGCTTTTAAGTAGAATCATCTTTCTTTTTAAGTTACGGGTGTAACATACAGTGTGCTTGGAATATTTCTTAAAGCATTATTTAATCTTTATGGCACTTTTTGAAAGAGTAAGTTTAAAATTTGGTGCTCCTTGATGGAAGAAAAAGAGAGAAAGGTATGTGTCTTAAATTTATTAACAGCCTGCAAGTACCATAATCTCTAAAAGAGCTCAAAACTATAATTTTAAACTTGTCGAATTTTAATTGAGTTTGATTTAAAATAGCAAACACGTAAGTCCTCAGTTTGTCTAATATTGTTCTAGCATTCTTTAGTTAGAAGAAACCACAAGAGATCATGATAAATGAACAGAAAACGAAAAAGTTTTAGAAATTCATTATAATGTCAGAAGATGGATTTGGTTTGTTTAATTATGACAAAACACACAAGGGCTATTTGCCTAAGGGAAGGGATGTCTTCATGGAGGACTTTGACGGGAAGCTGGCTCGTATACAAGCGTATGGAGAAAACCTCAAAACACACCTGCAGCTAGCTCGTTCGCTTGTAATTGAACCCAAGTCGGAACTGCGATCATTCAGTGGCTTTACCGCTCCTCTGCTGGTGGTCGCTACAGCAGATGGGAATAATCATTCAGGTGCCTTGTTAGTAGAACCCAATTGTAAAGATATGGGCTCCAGTTCGAATTTGATTGTCAGAGCTTCTTATTCTGAACGTAGAGATTACTTTTACTAATTGAGATACTGAAACCATCAGCTAGCATGGAACAATTTCTGTTTAGCAATGCTATTGGAAAGAATTAAAATGATCGGTGGATTTGACCAACAGCTTACTGAACCTGACTGAAATTGGCCGAGTAAACTATTTCTTTCTCTATTTGGAATAGATGTTAGTATAAACAAAATTTTAATGTGGTGAATGATAATTAATCGTTTCCAAGATTTCATCGACTGTATTTCCTGCTTCTTCCCAGTCTTCCTTTAAGTGAAAAAGAATATAAGAATCATAATCTAATGGGGCAAGGGGTAACACATCGATTTAGCAAATTCAATGATTTGTGGTTCGAGTGCTGTTTCTTACTGAAAGCTGATTTCTTACGTTTCTCGGGTCTATATAATATGAGGTTTTAATCTGAAATATAAGTTAAACAGCTTATACTCATCCTAAAAACAAACAACTTCAAAAACTGATAAATTGCTTGTTGGATGATAAATTTTCTGGTCTCATAACATACCATAAGTTAAATGGAAAGACTGGATTAAAGACGCTTCCCTATAGCATCAAAAAGTCAGTATTGTGATACAAAAAAGTTGATGTTAAGAAATGTACATTACTCAAAAGAAAATTTTCAGCTTTGTATTTTGCGTTTCAATGTTTAGAAGCTCATGTTCATTCCTTATTATCGATTCAGCTAATAATCGGGAATTAATATAAATTAATTTTCTAATTGTTTATTTAATCATACAGAGAAATATATAAAACAGAAAACCACATATAACAAAAATCCGCGAATAACTTCTTTAAAATGACGACATAGAGGTTACTTCAAAATAAAATAAAAACTTCTTGTATTAACGTTTTAATGTTTACCGTCAGATAGTAAAATTACTTATTGTAGCATGAAATGCTGCTTTTCATTATGAATTCCTAAAAGTCGGCTTTATTTCTCCGAGGAAGGAAAATAATTGTTGAAAATTGTCGTTGTGGGAGCTATGTATCTTACAGCAGAGACATTTTCTCTGCCCATAATTGAGACATAAAATAAATGCGGAAAACGGTATCTTAATCAAATAAGTCGTATACTTACATTATGTAAATGAAGCTCAAATATGTGGCATACACTTACACGTATATTTTTGTAAACGTATTTAAATTTAGCTTTCAGTTTCATGCATTTATTATATCGATTACGTTTATAAATACAAAGTTATCAATATGTATGTTACTTAAAGGAAAGCTTTATTTTGCTTAATAAACACCACTGATAACTATTTTGGAAGCCAAAGAATTCTTCAGAACAATATATCTTTGAAAGATTTTTAAGAAATCTGAGAGCTAAAAACTCATTAATGTAATTAGCAAGGCTTTTACTTTTAAATGTAATGCTTTGAAAAAAAGCGGATACAACTTTCATGACAAAAGATTCCGAGAAATTAAACGGGTTAAAAGTGCTTTTAAAAAAATACATCGCAAGCGTTTCACGACCCAGGATGCGTGCCCCCTTGGAGTGCAATATCTGCTGCTGCTTTAATAGTTGGTCCGAAGCCTCATTTTTTAAAATTTTCCCAATTAAGATTAAAAATTTTTAAGTTGCAATTTTTTTAAAATTTTTTGTTTTTATATTTTTAAAGTTTTCAACTAGTTTTTGACATTTTCAAATATGTTGAATTCTTCGAAATATTGAATAGTAATCTGAAATTTTAGATCGCATTTTTTCCTTCTATGTATGGCGTAAAAGTTTACAAATGAGGTTTGTATCAATAAATATTTTTTATAACATTTTTTCTTTAAAATTTATGATTAGAGTTAAAAGTTTTTTAATGTTGAGTGAGTTTTTAATTTTGAATTAATGATTAGAATTTGAGTTTTTATGATTATATATACTTTTAAAGTTCATAGTTAAGTATTTATAAACAGTTAAAACGCCTGTGTATTATAACGAGAAGAATGTGACTTTTCACCCTTACTATATAATAATTCAAATAATACATTATTTGCGGTTATTATTAACTTCAAAAAAGGCTGACATTTTACACAATAAATTACTTTTAAATTAAAGCAAATAGCTGTTGTTAGGCATTGTTACATTCTGTTGTTGTTACTGTTGTGATATATCTCACCCGTCGGACAGTGTCAGCAAAACAAAGTCATGTATTTTATCTTGGCTAAGAGGGCAGGGATGCGTCTGTTATTCGTATGGGACTTACGCACATTATAGGTAGCAGCATGACTTCGCTGAATTCCACCACGAAACTGGTGACTGAAACTGATGATTAAGAGACTCACATAGAGGAAAATTAATAAAGCTCATGATACAACGTTTTCTTAAGAATTATCTGAAGTATGTTTTATAATTCATCGTTGAAAATAAAAATTCCGTTTGAAACTGTGGAAAGCAACCTTTCAAACAAAATTTATAACTAACTAACATTCTAAAACATGCAAGATATATAATCATGGTACAAGATTTTATTATTTAATCAAAATACTTAAGTGAAAAAATGACCTAGTAAAGTAAATTCAGCTTTGATTTCTCACAGTAGATTTACATTTTTCACCAAGGACAAATGATAACACGCATTAAAACAATTCACAAAATATATATGGTCCCAAACTGTATGACTAGAGTAATGGGAAAGAATACTTACCGCTATGCATACTTTTCCTCAGAAAGATCATCTCTTTGTTTTGAATATTTGGTACAACTGCAGAATCAGCAATAAAATTGCTCCGTTTGCGTTATTCAGAAATGGTAATGCTACAGTATTTATTCTTGTCACTTGTCGATAAATCTTATTGTGCTTGTCTATGTTGCATTTCAGCTGATCTGTTCAACCTAAAAACTGAAATGTCATGTTTCTTGTTCAACGGGAAGAAAAGGGAATTTACGTTAAAGTCCACAGTGTTCTATTCCGAGTTTTAGTTTCTGTACTGAGCATAAGCAGGCTTTCGTGTTTTAAATTTGCAATAACAAAAGTTACTTTTGTAATTAATACTAATTAAGGATTTCAGTAATTAAATATGTAAATGAAATGTTTAATAATTTAAATTAATTTGATGGTTAACAATGTAAAAATTTTAAAATATTAAACAAACATACATGTGTAAGCTGTATGTAGAAAACGTACATTTGTAAGTTAAATAAGCAGCATGCTTATTTAACTTACAAATAAGCAGTAAGCTCATAAACGTACATTTGTAAAAACGTACATTTATAAGTTAAATAATCAGCAGGCTTATTTAACTTATCCTTTATTTAACAAAGTTAACCACTTACGTAAACGAATGCTTTAAAGTGTAGCATACAAATTGCAATTAATGTAAGTAAATTCTTATAAGAATTACGTGTATTGTAAACTAGAACAAAAAGCAAAAATGCTATAAATTGCAGAAAAATCAAAAGCTCTTAATCAGTTTTGACAAAATATAGACTGAAAGTCCTATTATTCACGTATTAAGCAGAAAATCATACCTTTTTTAATAAAAAGTCACCCTGAAGATCAATATTAGGACAAGAAAAGAGTCAAAAGCTTAATGCTGATTTATATCTCACAAAAATGATTTCTAATAAAGCCAAAGAGGAAAGATAATAACCGACATTAACGGCTTTGATTGAAATTACTTCCGATGTTCAAGGATTTTAAAATATACGTGAATGCAGAAGATTTATTTAAATGAATACAAATGTTTTGTGCAAGTGTAAGGGTTCAAAAGAAGATATCTCATTACAGTGAGTTTTGTCGCAGTAAGACATACTTGAGTCAATAATGCAAGAGAAGACAGTAGAAAAGAAATGTATAGCCAAGAGTAGCCCCGATGAAGTACTGGAATGTGACAATGATGATGATGACGATGAAAGAGAAGTTAAGAATATTAGCAGGTGGAGAAGAAGGACGAAAGGGTAGATTAAGAAGAAAGAGAAGAAAAAGAAAGGCAGGAGAAAGGAAAAAATGAGAGGAATTGTTTTCGAAGAAAAAACGAAACCTAAGTTAATTTCATTACTATATTAATTAAGGTGTATTATAAACATTATGTTATGTGTACCTCATTTAAAATCTCCGAATTCTGCAGGGTCAAGTTTTACTAAACATTCATATCCGTGCATTAACTGTAATTCGGAGCTTAGAGCACAAGTAATATCAGATTTAAAACCAAACCGTAAAAGACACAATTTCATCCCAAGAGCTTTTATCTTAAGTTAAACTCTGAATAATAAAATGTTAAATTACATACAGATAGCTCCAGACAATCTCAAATCATTTTGGACTTTTATGGTAGTTTAACAACAGTTAAAGCTGCACTTCTTAATTACAGAATTATTATCCAGCTATCATGAGAGAGACAATGGGTAAATAAATTTCGACTATATAAGCGCTATATATTGCGCTCCATTGGAATTTAAATTAAGTATAAATACAGGCTTCTTCCAGTTCTTATTCTCCTTGTGAAATTAGAACGGCTTCGTAAAACCTTTCGTAAGCCTAAATGTCTTAAAAGAGAGAAGCGATTATCATTAATGTACACATATAATTGTGTACATTAATGATAATCGCTTCTCTCTTTTACAGTTTACAAATCTCCAAAATTAATCTGCCACATCCTTTTCAATAACGCTTAATACTAAATGCAAGAATGAATAAATAAAAACGCCACATAAATAGAAATATATGCACTCAACTTAATGCATTAGTTGGAAATGACCAAATCTCATCAATCAGTTAGCAGTAGCATTACTAAAACTGCTGTTCTGGGTGCACTACAGGTGTCGACAGAATTACATTCGTAGGAAAGGGCCTACTTTTGAAGATAGGAGAACCTCTACCGTCGGCCGGAGAGATCTGTCTCTCTTCCGCTATCACCAGTCTTTCGGAAGAACGTTGGGTCGACGATAACAAAGCCAATATAAAATTGCCGCAGAAAACATCCATGCTTCCTACATGATTCGAATCCCATGGAATGGAAACATTTTAACATCCAACTTAGGATTGGATTATATTATTCAATTATGGCAAAGTGTAAGAGGGCTATCTGCCTAAAGAGAGGGATGCCTTCGTGGAGGAATTTCTAAGGGAAACTGGCTCGCATACACGTTACACATGGGGAAAACCACGAAAACACCCATGCAGCCAGCCAGTTCGAGGGATTCGAACCTCGAACCGAACTACCAGTGTTCAGCGTCTTTACCGCTCGGCCGCTGGTGGGCCCATCCAACTTAAACGATAATAAACACAACGTTAGGCTTAGGGGTGGTGGGAGTGAAGGTGGTTTTGCTATTCATTTGGTCAGTGGTCTGCATTAACTATTGCTTATGTTCTATGTACTTCTAGTCCTAACACTCCTTGTCTTTTGTACTCCTCGTGCTGAATTTGTCATCGGGTTTACGGGCGGGGGGAAAAGGAATTAGATACCACAACATCCATCACAGGCTAAATCAACATGCTTTTCTACAGTGAACAGTTTTCTTCTTAAGCAATTAAACCATCCTAAAAACTAGTCTAAAACTACACATTTCTTCTCAATTATAGTCACATTTTCCATAAATCATTTAATAAAAATATGCTGAATTTTAGCTTTGCCTTTTTCACTTTTTTGATAAGAGCAAATTCTGTTACTTTTACTGTCTATAAAACAGCAATAATACAGATCTTCTCCACAAGTGAAGTGATAAAAAATGAAGCATTTGTAAAGCGAGATATAACTGTATCCACATCGTTCTCCTGTTCTCTTCTATTAACAATATGTGTAACTATAATTTGTGCTGGTAATTATAATTGTTATCAAGGTCACTGTAGTAAATCTTGCAATATGTATCTTGAAAGACGTATAAGACACTGTATTTATAAATATAATCAATGCATACTAATTTGGCGAAGCGCCAGTGTGCCCCCCCCTCTCTTGACATCTGGGGCTGCTCTAGCTAATGGTGGACTTGGTGCTGTACTGATTAACCAGTATGATAGAAGCATAGCGCGCACGTCCCCCGTCACTTGTACTTGTTCTCTTCTATTTAATAAATCAGGACTCCTCATAGCCTAACTTCACATGATCGAAATTTGGGTTAACTAATACTGCGAAGAGAAATAATATTAAAGATTTAAAATTCTCTATTGCATAGAATTCTAAGAAGGTAAACTCTCTAATTATGATTCTTGTTTCCTGTAATCGAACCTTTTTTCAGAAATTTACACAGAAAAGTAACATCATTAATCTTCATCTATTCTACATCTAAAAATAATCTACACATAGATATTAACTCGTATAAATATCGTGTAAATATTACCTCTTGTGCTAGCTACTGTCGACGGTTATAAATCTGCATCATTTTCCGGACCCAAAGGACCGTCGGCCAAGCAGATGCTAGAGCTATTGAAGCGGAAACAAGTTTCACGGGTACAGAATTCACACTGACCTTTTAATCAAAGTCCCACTGGAAAGTTTTACAGTGGTTTCTTGTCGCGTCAAGATATGTTTCCTCAATGAGATGCATCTTTCACATTAATGTAGGCAATTTATCTTCCTATATTTGAACGGCAGAGATCTTTCTGATTCTAAAGTATCCATTGATCCAACATATATGCTGAATTCTACCTCTTCCTAAACATTCAACAAAGCTGCTGGTGATGCCTGCATTTTCTACTTATAGTAAAGCTGGTAGATGAAGAATCAAACGAATCAGATGGAAGAGAAATTAATTTTCTACCGATAAGGAAATATCTATGTGATAAAGGATCAGATTCATTATAATTCATTATAGACAAATATGAGAGGATTTTTTGCTTTAATTACAGCTACTACTTTTATTTCCGAAAATGATTAATATAATATAATCTTTTTAAAATTCATATTAAGCTTTTCTTCAGTCTAACTGATCATCCTTTCACAGGAACACTATAGAAAATCCCCGTGTAACCAAACTTCGCATAATCGAATCCGGGCTATCCAAAACTGCGAATAAAATTAACATTGAATCAATGAGTGCACAAACCAATAATTTTTCCGTTTCCTTAAAATTAAAAATTTCATTGTTTTGTTTCAATTTCATTGTACATTTCAGAATAAAAATGACCTTATGATATATTATACCAAAAGTAATAATTTATTATTATTTGAAACTGTTATTTTGTGAGTGATATTATTACCTTGTTACAAAAATTACTTTATTTTTATTCTGCATGTTGAATTTGAATGGTGCCATCATCAGCAGCATATGAACTATGTCAACCGATCTTTAGATATAATTCAGCTTTTTTTTTGTTTCTACTCCCTTTCTAGCTGCTATTGCTTTTTTCTTCTAAATATTTCTGCTATTCTAAGATCCCAAATGTTTAAAACTTTTATATGTAAAAAGTATATTTTGTTTTAAATTCAACATAACGATTTTATTTGTTTACACCTCACACCTTGATCAGTGCATATTTGTTCTCATATGATACATTATAGCTTTTTTCATGGATTGTATTTATACATTGATTTTGTCACATTATAATTTCTTAAGTAACTAGAGCATGTTTAATGTTTATACTTTATATAGAACATATTGGGTATATGTTTTATAGAACAGGGCTATATTTGACGAAGGGACGAGTACACAGATCTGTTTTAGTTCTTTCCAAAACTAAAATGCAACAAAACACACCTCGAAGTGTTTTGTGTAAGACGAGTATTCGATGAGTAAGTATTTCAGGGACTGAAGAAGAGTACAATGCAGGTGAGTAGAACAATTTCTCAATATGTAGAGCTAGAGATTTATAGATACAATTTATGTATTGTTAATCGGCTTCCTCAAAGTGAACAAGTAATGAGTTCTGTAGGTAATTTAAATGGAGGATGAAGGTATAACTGAGTTACAGAGATATGCTTGGTACAATCAGCTATACAATACATTAAGTGTGACAATAAACAATTAACAGCGTTACTGATACAAAAAGTTAAAATAATAAAATAAAGCAATATACACAGTTATTAAATTACAGTACATGACATTAATTTAAAGATAACTAGTACATATAAATATACACATATATTAAATTTAAAAAATCATAAAAAGGAATATAAAGGAAAAAATACATAAAAAAGAACAGAAAACATTAACTTAAATAATTGTACTTTCTCTGAAAACGAACACATAGTGATTCGGACCGCCTGCCATCTCTTATGGCTTTGGTCTAAAGACCTGCAGATAAGTCAAGAAGGGGCCATGGCGCCTGTTAGAAACTGGGTAAAGTAAGGCGAGCCACTTCTTAGAAGCCAAACTATTTTGGGAAAAAAATCTCTACAGTCCTTTGACAGTGCTGTCTGTTTCCCACAAATATTGCCAAGGTTTCAGTAATTCTCTTTCGAGCTAACGTTTTAAGAACGGGCCTGGAAGGGGCACATCAAGCGTGCATGCATGAAGGTCAGTCACTGTTATCTTGGCTGTTGCACGTGCAATTTCGTTGCCTAGTACTCCGACGTGGGCAGTATTCGTCTCGAATCGCAATAAAGGCAGAATCACGCTTCTCTTTTTAAAAAAATCTAATAAGATTTCCTGCAATGTTTTGCCGATAGATAAATTTTAAAAAAATTCTTCTCTTCTCCCTAAAAATGAAGTGAAATGAAAGACTAGAGTATAAAACGTAGATTAGATATAAAAAAAGTATCTAAATTTTGGTACAAAGATCGCCACTTTCGTGATTTTAAAAGAATCGTGCAAAAATCCTTTTTTAGATCTTAACTTCACCTTTTAACCATTTCGATCAATTTGGAATTTGTGGTTTTCATTCTTTTATGGCTTCAGATATTCTGATTAAAATGTACAAATGGTTGATGTACTTTCGTGGAAAGAAGTAAAATTAGAATTAAAATGAAATGAATAATGATGCTTAAACAAAACATGTATATACGCATTAAAACTGTGTCCATCGTTTAAACACAAAAAAATGGCAGAAAATATTTAGCAGATCTTTTTAAACATATTAAGGTTAAACCTTTCTAAAGGCTTAGGATGTTTTCCTAATTTATCATCTATAGCCAGTCTAGTTTTCCCTTTCTAAAGCATTAAAAGACGTGAAACTAATCTAAGGAATAATTCATTAGCAGTTTGCTGTTTATAAGTTATTCATATCAATTAATTCATTTCAAAAGTTAGTTTAACAAATCTTGTTAACATTTTGCTGGACTGGTAAGATTCGTTGCACTTCTTTATGTTTGCGAAATTTTCGCATGTTTGGCAATTACCTTGGTAAATAAGACTGTAATTTTTAAATTCTCTTATCCGATGGCTTATTTATCAGGTTAACTTAAATTCTCTGCTTAAGAGATGCACTACACTGCTTACTGCGTAAGTGTTTAGGCAACTATTCGTCACCACAAGACAGACAAATTTACAAACCGCTAAACACCAGAGGCTAAATAAATAATAGAAATTCAGCTTATGAACGAAATAAATAAAGTCACTACGCAAAGTCTGAAAGCTTCTCCAACTTAGGATTAACCATATAACTGGTTAATTAACAATACACTGCCTTTTAATTATAAATTAGCACCGTAATTAACAATAAATCTTTAACAATACATTGTCTAATTTCTCAATGAATTACGCACTCGGGCGTTTTTGTCCTTGAACACAGGTCTCTGGTTAGCTCGGCCTGAAAATAAGATAAGACAGCCTAAAAACGTTCTCCCAGCAGCGACGCACACTTTCACCTACAAATAGAAAAACTTACTAAATTTAACATTAAATCACCGCTGTAAATTTATAAAGATCTTAACACATTTACAAATTTCCTCTAGTAAAGTTAATAATTTCTTAAATCCTGAACAAAGGTATAACCTATATATCAGCTATCAATAGAATACTCCCGTTGTCACCTTTAAACGATTTTCTTATACTATATTCCGAATAAAGAAACATTTTATGCAATTTTTTCACACAAAGTCTTTTTTTCAGGGACTAAACTATTTTTATTACATTTTCCCATTTATCACAAATTAAATTTGCTTTTCCTTTCTTAGCGCTAAGCTAGTATATTAAAATACAATGTTGATAAAAAAGCACATTTTCTTGTAGAGGCAAACTGAGAAGCTTGTAACGGAAATAAGCTTTGCAGTTTTTATTTTCAGATTTTCAAATATAAGCATTTTCAAATCTAAAACAGACTTGAAACAGTTTAAACGTGAATGAAATGTTTATTGTAAATATAAATTCCAAACGTTCTTAAGTAGGAATTCGTTTAATAATTAAATTCCGGTGACGTGTTCTGAAAAGACACGGTTTTAATAGTGTGAGCTGAATATTTCAGCCCCGTAAAGCTCGTAAAAATTAAATTTCTATTGGAAATTTTAAAAAGGTGCCGTTTAAATTGGGCATGATTAAAATACTTTCTACAATATTCGAGTAAGATTTTTATTTTTTTTTAACCATTTTAAATAAGAGAATTGTCGATAAATGAATTTTTATTTATTAGAAGAGACATCGAAAGTTTTCTTTTGTTTCCTCATTTCCAGCATTTAGGAGTCTAAATACACAATTATTTAATAAGAAAGAAAAGAATTGAATCTACTTTTACAAACGAAATTTTGAATGTCTCGCAGAATAAGAAAGAAAGGTTAATAAGCGGAGCAATCTATGTAAGTGGAGCAGGTACTCCAGTACGTGCTTCAGCACTTTGTAAAATCGATCAGAAGACAGGGTCAGCTGAATGAGAGACAAGATATAATCAATAGAAATAGTCTCCAGTGTAAGAAGACTGAACGACAAAACGTCGAGGTAATCACATGTGCAATTTTCACGTTCTCTATTTAGAATTAAAACTCAAATTCTAATTGGTCCCTTATAGAAAAAAATATAAAATAAATATTGTGCAGAATATAAATTTTGCAAACGAAAACACTTCAAAAAAAATTAGGTAAACTTAGTGTCAAAAGCAAAAGTGAAATTTGCAAGGTTTTTTAATTTATTAACTTAAACTTTTTTATGCTTGATTCTCTCTATTCTAATATTTCCAGTTTCACTATATTTTTAGTAATATATGAAAACACATTTAAAATTAAAGAAGTTCAAAGCGGTTAATTGTAGGATAGTAAAACGTAATAGAGAATTATTGTGCGTTTACCATACGTTGCGAAGCAGTTGGGTCCTTCCCAAGCTTGCAAAACATTGTAGATAAGTGTTTCCTAACATTATTATCCTAGCGAATCCTTTCTAATAACGCTTATGTCTTACATAAAGTGATCAGACGTCCTACATTGTGAGAGATATTCTCGCATTTCAATAGTGTCTTACTTTATGTTCCAGAAAATGTCTCGCATTTTATAAATATTCACAGGCTTTGCAAATGTTACTGACATGATTCTTCTTTGTATCGATTCATAATATCATGACGATATTTTTATGAGATATGAAACGTATTCAATAATCATGTATTTTAGGTACGCGTTTAAAGGCACTCGTGAAGCCCACGAAAAGGTTCATTTGCCGAAGAATTTCTGAGTCTCTGTTTCAAATGCGTTTCGTAGTTGGAAAATGGGTAGTGGAGTAAATCTAAAGAATTTTAAATGGATGATCTTTTATAAATATTGCAAAATGCAAACGTTTTGAGTAAAACCTTATTTCCAAAAACGAATATTTTGACTAAAATAATATTATCTGATAAAAAGTTCTTCAAATATATATATATATATTGTATTAAAAAATATAAAATATTTGATAAATACATAATCGTAAGACTGTAAAATTGAAATACAGATGATTTTGTCCTCAAACATAAAAATCATGTTTCGTTCAAATTTGTAATCTGCCATTTTTTCTTTTTTTTTAACTTTTTGTTGTCTTGTCCATATAACATGGAACAATGGTTGCCACAACCTACTCCGAAGAGAGGTTAGACTTCTAATTTCCACCCTAATGTTGAGAGAGAGCACCCTGGAGGGGAATCCAGGGGTCTCCCACACCTCTCCCTTTCCACCAATCCACACTAAATTGCTTTCAACTCGCAGCATATTTAGGGCGCCGCCATGCCGCACCTACCCTATACATTTACAAACATCCATGTCTTCTCCGGGACTCGAATCGGGGCCCTTCGGTTCCGTAGTAGGCTTCCCTAACCACTATATCATTTGAGCGACTTTTTTTCAGCTTCTAAGGACTAAGTAGATTAGTTGTGAAAAATGAGCAATGCCCTAGCCGGGACTCGAACCTGGACTTCTCGAATACGCGCCGAGGGTACTAGGGTTACACTACTAAGGCATGCTAGAAGGACTGGCGAAAATATTTTATAACTCTCCTAAAAGACGACTGGGAATTAGGGGACCCAATCGCCAAATACTGGTAGTGACGAATACTGGTAGTGACGAATTATCGTCCACCACCTTTTAGTTCAGGTGCCACTGTAGCATCATTCAGAATTCTTGCGATATAAGAGAATTGAAGGAATCCGCATTGCTCTCGCCGGGATTTGAACTCCGGATCTCTCTAATACGTGCCGAGAGTGCTACTGTTACACCACGAAGGCCTGCTGGAAGGTGGGAGAAAATACCTTATATGCTCCCCGTTTAAAAGGATACGGGAGATTCGTGGCCCAGTCTCCAAATCCTAGAGTGACGAATTATTGTACACCACCTTTTTAGTTCTGGCGCTACTGCAGAGTATTTTATAATTTTTCGAAACAAAGAAAACGTGAAAATGTGCAATGCCTTAGCCTGGACTCGAACCTGGACCTCTTAGAAAACACTGGGAGGCTTCAGTATTGTCATGCTGCCAACTAATGATCTTGTTTCTACAAATTAATAAAAAGTAATTTAGTAATTTTCGTATGATGTTTAGATTTGAATTCTAAAGTAATTAATTAAGAACGTATTTTAACGGAATTACTAGAACAACATACTAACCTTCTTTCGTCTCATATTAAAAAAGCAACTTTGATAATCGTGCTAGAAAGCTCGCAAAGTATATGGTCAGAGGCAAGAGGTAGGACGAAGGGTATTTCGCTTATTGCCAAAAGTTAACATGGAAATTAAGACCCATCGTGCTAACCTAACACAATTCTTGACAGGTCATGGCCATTTCCAGTATATTTCAGCAGATTCAGACTTAAGGATACTCCTTTCTGCGAGGGCGGAGAGGAAGTTAATATGGATCATTATCACTTTCATAGTGTTAACACAAGAATATGGTACTTTAAAGAAACCAGCAAACTGTGGCTGAATAACGTAGACATACAACACAAAAATATCGCAGTCCTTGGTAAAATAGGGAAAATCTCAAGACACTGGTAAGCAGAAACCATTGTGAATAACATTATGCTTGAAATGATAAGAATTTAAGGCAGATAATCAGGATAACGCTTAGAGTCTGCAGTTATCAAGAAAAATAATATCCGAACTACTGGTAATTTTATTATAGAATAGTAAGCTTGTTTTCATTCAAAAAGAAGTATAAATCTGGACATTTGTTTCAGGTACTCAGAACGTGTATTAATATGAACTAACTTTCGACAAGAAAGACTTTGTAAAATACAGAAACTGCTATTAATACATAATATTTTCATCATTGTAACTTAGTAGATTACCCTGCTGTGATAGTACATAACCGAGTCGGATTAATCTCCATTGTCGGAAGCCATCTTAGCGCAGCACTCACTCACACACTCTTTATAATAAACTGCTTTTTGCATTTGCTTGCCATTGATGTTCAGTATCCTGTAACTCTTAAATTACAAATTTATAGGAAGTTTGTTGCTTATTATTCGGCCAGTTGGTATTTGGTGAATTTACACTGGAATATCTTGTGCAGAGGAGTGGTCGATGTATTAAGACTACTGAATGATGTTAGTTCGAAGCTTGTTCGACCACTGGCAATAACTAAACAGGCTGCTTACGTGATTGGTTTTATAGATTGTGTGAGAATATGAGTTAATTTCTCTCAGAAAGCGCTTAGAGAAGGCGTTCCTGCTGTCTAGTAGATAGCCTGTGTGTGTGCTTTGCCATATTCAAGTAATTTAACCTAAGTCTACGTAACGGGTGCAAGGCAATGCATAAAATATTGCTTAGTTTTATTTTCACATTTGGGAAATTTATTTCACCACATCTAATTGTTCCAAATAAAAAAGCTTAATATTTTTATTAGCAATATCATAAATTATAAAAGGGAGAGAAGTCATTAAAATAATTACTGCATGAAATGTTGATAACATTATGAAACAGTTCATTTTTAAAAGGTGTTTGTAGCAGCAAACAATAAAAATAATTAAAATAATTGTTATGTATCTTCATGAAGCGACGCTAATGAATAATCTATTCCTTCTTTAATATTATGTAATTTCTTCTATTTTTAGCTTTTGAATCCATTGTATTTAAGCATTATATTAGATAAAGTGGCGCCAGAAAAGAATATTTTGATTGCTTCCGGAAAAAGCATTTTTGTCTACATATCTAAACATTTTTTTACGAATACAACAATTCTTTCTGGTTCAGTTTCCCTATTATTATTATTCATCTTATCGTCTCCATATTAAAATTACTTGATTCCTTTCGTACTTTATTTAGGAAATTACTTTTTTCTCTTTTTAATAATTCTTTTGAAACCCAAGGAACATTAAAGTAAACAGAAACATTTCTTATGACCTCCAGAGAATTTAATTTTAATAGGTTTCCTTCACAGCACAAAGAACATATATCAAAGCATGTATGATATATCACAAAGGGCTTTCTTAACACAATGAAAGTATTTCGCATTATAAAAGACGTAAAAAAAGCTGGAAATCACAGCATCGTTTCTCCAGACATATCAGAAATCAATACTGATATTTGCTTAGTCCTTGCTGAACTGAGAAAAAAGAAATTCTAATTCTTTTCAAAGAGCAAATATACTTATATATACATTACATGCAACATAAGAAGTGAACAAGCAAAATATTAAAAAAAGAACTTTTAAAAAGAAATAATTTTTTCTTCTTCTAAGCTGTTTTTGATGGAACATTAAAAATTTCACATTAGCCGTTGCGATGAATTATTTTTTATACCTATTTTCCTTTTTTCACACTTATTCATTACGGTATGGTTGTTTGTAATGCTATAATTATATTATGAAAAATATCGCTGTGTTAATAGGTATGTCATTTTGGTATATATACATTGACTACGAAAAGACAAAATATCAAATCGATACTGCATGCTTATAATTCGCATTTAAATATTTAATCGGTTGATCTTTACATTATGGTAACTTGGCGATTTTTTGGCGAAAATTTGGCAACCAACTCTCCTACAGCAACCCTCTATTTTTTTTCCCCGCCGCCATTTTGTCTTCACGAAGTAAAGACATGTTTCTTTTCTTTTTATCTACTGAACACGTCTTCCAACAATCTACTAGCTGAATTACATTTATGCTAGAAATTTTATCAAACAAAACTGCTTAATCATGACAAATATTCACTGCAAAATTGGGAAAAAGTGCACAATACCATACTTCTTACGCGTTTTTCAAAATAACACATACACATAAACCATGTACACGCCGACTTATTTTTACTTAAAAAAACATCCCAGAATTGCACAAAAATGGCATTGCGCACATTCTTCACTATATCCATGTACACTGCTTTTTTCTCATAAATTAGAAAAATTTCACGAAAATACATGACAATTTTCTCAATCTTTAAACTCGGTAAAAAGAACATATATGAAATTACCTGATCTCGAAAAAGTATTTACCCTTTCCAAATATGAACATTTCCACATATAAAATAAATAAAATATCCAAAAACTTTTACTTCTAAATCATCTATTATATTATAAACGTCACCAACAAATTCATACCGCAACCATTACAAATACTTAGTGTCATATATTTAAATTATTTCCATGCACGTTTACTTCAACTAAAACGTATACCAAATTCCTACAAACATAAAATTCACAAAATAACTATCATTTCATTAAAATATAATTAAATTCAAAAACACTACTTAAAATATAAATGAGCACATACATTAAATTAATAAAAATTACCTTATAATCCTAATTACTTTAAACTAAATCATTGCTAATAACAATTTTCCCAATAATACCAAATTCCTTTCCACCTTACATTTAGAACAATGCATAAAAATAATATCCTCAAATAATTAAAAATACTAACTTACCTAATCTTCTTCAGAATCTTGATTACGTGGCGGATACACTTTTCTAATTCATTCAATAAAATTATTGAAAGATTTTTTCTGCGAATTTTTCCTCCATACTTCCTCCGCTAAATAAAAAGCAAACTTCTCTTTATCACAATGCCTAAATACCCATTTCGAATTCACTTAAGTTAGGGCCATGGGATCCAAAAATTAACCAACACTGTTTCACACAACACAGAATAAAGCTAAATACAAAATTTCCAGATTTTTTCCCGATTTCCCCCCTTTTCCGATTAAAGAACCGTAATTCGTCCATTAATATCACGTGACATATCCCATGATCTCTCATTTCCCTCACGCAAAATAATGCGTAATCGAAACTGACTACTGCTCACATTATTACCAAAGTCCCAGGTAGTAACCTTTATCGCCTCCAAAATGTCGCCAAACTACCAGTTACCATATTGTAAAGATCAACCATTTAATCCTTCTTACCTTTATCCCGATTATCAATGATTTACTTATAAAGAATTGGTACAACTCTGATATACGCCCTAATTTCACCAAATGTGGCGATGTGTGTTCTGCGCTGGTTTTTGGCGCGATTGCGTGTTGTATGGCAACCCTGTTGACGTTGAAAAATCTTTGGCTGGAGTTAGTTGGTTCGCGTCATGCTCTGTGTCTGAGAAGCTAAGGGGGAAGGATAAAATGGTGGAAGTTGTTGAATTGAAGTTCGGCAAAAGGAAATATCGTCGTGACCATCCTGTTGAAGGGCAGTGGGTATTTGGAGGTGTGGAAAGAGGGTCTGGGAGATTAATTTTAGTGGCTGTGCATGATAGAAGTAGGGATTTGTGATTATTTGTTATTTTATTTATTTGTGAACCAAAGTATGAATTTTCTAGATAGTGTGTCTGGCTGTCATATAAATACGATAGTGATTACGTGGCGGCATGTTAAAGGCGGTATGAAGTTGGTATTTCTGCTGTCCAAAACAGCATTAATTCATGGTAAGTGCACTTTATTTTTTTCTTCTTATTATTTTGTAGAATGTAATGTTCATTATTTTTTTAGTATGAATTTCTGTCGTTATTGTTGTTTGTTTTAAATTTATTTTAGCTATTTTGTTGATTAGTGTCTACCGTCTAAATTGTGTAATTTGTAGATGTTTTTTAAAGTTGAAACAGAATGCTGTATACATGGTGGTATTCTTTGAAATTTGTTATGTTCATTTATTAAAGTGAAGTGTGCGTAGTTCGTAGATTCGTTTGTTGCCTAAATTGTGCAATTCGTAGATTTTTTTTTAAGTTGAAACAAGACGTTGTGTACATGGTATTCTTTGAAATTTATCGTTGTTTTGTTAATGTATTAAAGTGAGGTGTGCGTAGTTCGTAGATTCGTTTGTTGCCTAAATTGTGCAATTCGTAGAATTTTTTTAATTTAAACAGGATGCTGTGTACATGGTATTCTTTGAAATTTATTGTTGTTATGTTAATTTATTAAAGCGAGGTGTGCGTATTTCGTAGATTCGTTTCGTTGCATAGATTGTGGCATTCGTAGATGTTTTTTAAGCTAAAACATATCGCTACGTACATGGACTCTTATCAAATAATTTTGGTTAGAAACTTTGCGGTTTTGCTATCTAAATTCTTTGTTTTTGTTTCGGATTTTCAGTTTAAATTGTGTGTTCAAAACGTGTTTTTTGCATTTGCGAAAACCATGTTTTTGGAGACATTTTAGGCTTAAACTTCGAAATGTAGACAAAAAATTTAGATAGTAATATGGCAGCGTGGAGTTTCTCGCCAAAAATGTTTGGCGAGAAATTTGGCGACTTGAGGGCGCATATCAGAGTAGTTCCAAAGAATTTTATGTTTTAACCTGTTACTTATAATTTCAACCTTTACCACAACTTCTTCTTTCCATATTTACGTTCTATCGCTGCCAACACTTTGATTCTGATGTTTCTGGAAGTAGTGAGTCAACTTCTAGCAATATTGACTACGTTATTTATTTGTATTTTTATTTAAATTTGACTCTTCTGTTTAGTGCATCACCACGAATTGTGGCATATATTTAGGACCAAAAAAGTGTCTTGCATTCTAAAATCTGTTTAAAAAAAATTATTATGTTTAATCTTCTCACCACTTTGTCGTTGTTTCAGACATGGCGGCAATACGCTTCACGTCTGTATGGTTTTTGGACTAATTAACATTACCATATCCAGTGAAACCTTACACAGTATAACGCAGTTTTTTTCGAGTCGCAATTTGCCCCCCCCCCTCCAATGGTTGGCCCAAACCGTCCACAGACATTGGCCGCTACTAAGGCCAGAAGCGATGGTCACTTTATTATGGAAGCACCAAATTGGGGGTGGGCACCTTTGCCTCCTATGACGGAACGGACAAATACAACCATATCTTCTCCGTGATTCGAACCCGGGCCCGCTGGTATTGCAGTCGCCTGTCCTAACTACTATATCGTCTGGGCGGCACTTAAGTCGCAAGTAAAGAGCGAGCTAAATTTACACTGATTCATCATTGAATTTATTCTATGAACTAAAATGATGCTAAATTTAGAATGATTCAGAACTATCGAATTGATTTATTACGATCAGTGTTATAAAGTAATTTTCGCTTCTCATAAATAATAAATAAAGGATTCAAAGTCTCCAAAGCTCACCAGCGGCCAAGCGGTAAAGTCTCTGAACACTGGTAGTTTGGCGCAGAGTTCAAATCCCAGCTAAAGGGCTGGCAGCATGGGCGTTTTCTTGGTTTTCCCCTTTTGTAATGTATATGCGAGCCAGTTTCCTTAGATAGTCTTCCACGAAGATATCTTTACCCTTAGGCAGATAGCCTTCAAGTGCTTTGCCATAAATAAATAAACAAACCAAAGTCCCTAATATTATTATTTTTGATTGTAAATTTTCCAGCTCTTGAAGTGGATCTCTTGAAAAATGCTTCAACTGGGTGTTTATATTCTGTAAGAATTTATTTCACCTTAGAAAAAGCTTCAGTTACCAGAAGTCATTTATTCACTCATGAAAGTATAATGTATAAACTGATTATTAAAATTTCTGTTTGTGGAATATTTTTAGTATGTAATTCATCGTGGAATTCTTTTAATATTACGTATTATGACGCAATAATAATAAAAACATCTATGAATAAATTTATTTTATTTTAAATGAAGAAACTATTGACAACTAAATCGTTGGAATAACAAGTTCGTAAAAATGTTATTTATGGTTCTGCGTAAATTCGAATTTTTATTAACAATCAGCCCTTCAAAGGAATTAAAATAATGCACTCAAGGAAAACTGATAAAAAGCAAAATATTGTAAAATATTTTACAGGTATGTTAAATGGAATTCTTACAACTGTTGAGAGTTCAGAAATAATTTCCAAATATTTCCCAAAATAATAAATGGACCCAATATTCAGTCAGCAGTTTTATTCATCAGATATCCCAAATGTACCTTTTAATAATTAAATTAACTAAAGTAGGACTAAATTTTTATAATATCTTAATAAAAGTTTCAACACTCTGGATTAAACCTCGTGTCATAATGAACAATAAACCATCTAGTAAACTTGCAGAAGAATCAGCTCACGATAATAACACTTATACTATCGTTACAGCTGTTTAATCCTTGTCTCGCAGTTGTGAAGGGTGTGAAACTGGGATGGCAAAGAGAACGATCCGACTGCAACACGCATACAAATAGGCACCTAATGTCAATACCATGAGTGTTTGGTCCAGTCTCTCGACTAAATATGTGGGCCCCGATGGGTGGCAGCACAGTGCAGTAGCAGAAGTAGTTTTTTCGTCAGAGACCTATTTTACGGAACTTATCTCATCACCTGAAAATTTTTACTTGCTATAATTGATACAACTTCTCACGACATAGACTCTTGTATATTATGGTATATTCTCGCTAGAAAATCGTCTACAGAATATCCTGGGATTGCGCTGACGTGCGGGAGCCCGCTTCGCGAACTGCGTTCGCCTGCGTCGACTAAATATGTGGATTATACAGCATGGTCGATTTTATACCTTTTTTGCGTATAATAATTCCCTAGCTCTGTTTTAATGTTTGCGAAGAACTGGAGACTTTGATGACCATTTATTCAGTTGCCTCTATGCAAGAAATCTCTCTTCATCAGACTCCTGTGCATGTGGTGAAAAGGGTCACCCCGAACATTATCTATTTTCCTGCCCGTTTACAGATTCCCTTCATCTAAAGAAGCCAAATTCAGAAGAGGATTTATTCCCATTTTTAAGATATGCAGTTAAGAACACGCACTTGAGGAATACAATTACGAAGGTTATTGACTTTTTGGCTGCTAGAAGTCAAGAGCTATGTAGTGTAATTTAACCTTCAAAGAAATGCTCCAGCAATAGCAAAATAAAGCAATTAAATGGAGATATAAATGTACGCGGGTGTACCTTTATAGGAAAGAAATAAGCATCGCAAACCATATGAAGCACAAAATAGGTCACTCACGAGTAGGGGCTCCTATCTGTTTACTTCGGGTAAATAATAGATGACCCCCTACATTTCTATGTAACATAAGGTCACATTACCTGATATGTGAACACATATAATAAATAACCAGCATTGAGTTGGTAAAGTATCAACAATATAATGTAGCATAGTAAGTAGTTCATGTAAACTAATTATTGTAAAAACACACGTAATTGCATACAATGAACTGACAAAAATACGTTGGCAATGTATCAGCATATGTATGCAGATATATCTAAAAGTACGTAGCATAAGTATGCAGATGAAGCTATTTTTTTCTTTTGTTTTCAGACTTATTTATTTATGTCTTTTTTATTATTTTTTATTCTTTTCTATTTTTGACAGCTGTTTGTAAAAAAAAAATATATTTAAACAAGTCATGATTGTAGGCATGATCTATATACTAGAAATACGTTGCTTCTAGCTCAATTTATAATGTCACGATCAATTTGTACATGCAAATAACAATGTACTGTTAGACAATAATGTAATTTCTGGAAATCAATTAACACAAACATACATTACAGCCCATAATGAATCGTCAAAATTGAGCTGTTAAAGTTTCAGCACAACTTTACAACAGCACTTAAATGTAAGCCTTGTAAGCAATTTTATAGTTCCTAATTAATTCTGATAGTAAACAGATCATGTTTACAAAAATGATTTGTAACGTGGGAACATCACACCTGTTTCTAATGCAATATATAATGTCTTGAAACATGTTGCATGTATCTGAAGCTGAAAGATAGCACGCTGAAAGGTAGGAGTACCGTTGAGGCCGCCGCCGGCGGCAGTACTTGTAATGCTCACTGGAGTCACAATTTCCATCACGACTCGAGGAATGATGCCAGAATGTTGTTAATTTTCTAGTTAGTGTGTGGGGCTAATACCTGCTTACTTAGGGTAAATATTAGGTGGCTCCCCTCACTTCCGCATAACATAACGTAACATTTATTCATTTGCCTTTTTAGAACAGAAAACCAATTTTAATGTCAGGGTAAAGACGTCTTAGGGATCCAGATATATGAAATGAAATAAAATCGGAAAGATAAGGAAACAACAAGATAAAAGGGTAAAATAACCCTTTATTATTCCAATCAAGTGTAACAGAACTCCGTCTTGGAGTTGTACAATAAAGCCGACACTTGGGCTTGAACTTAAGAAACTAAGAATTAAACTAAACTAAACTTAACTAAAGAGACGTAGACGAAGCTATCAAAATTCTAACGGAATTGGCCCCTTAACGCTAATTGACTGCGAAGCTCTCAAAGTACGGTCGAGCGTAATAATAGCTTACGACAGAGTAGCCTAAAAATGCGGACGCGTGCAGCCAGAATATCTGGTATCTCTCTCACTAAGACAGAAGAACTTCGCGGTTAAATACCGCTCTGACTCAGTAGCATTCAGAAGATGATTCTAAAACTATGTTCTGGCCGGAAGTGGTAAGTTGAAATTAAAAATCGATAGGAGAGGAAGTTTAACTGAAAATTTAACTGTTAATAAAATTAACATAATCCTTACATACATCAAAGATAAATGACTTACTTAATATTCAATTTCCTTTAGTAATTGCTGGAAAATATTAATGCCATTGAATGCCCATCTATGCCTGAACGTTTCATTGAAGAACTGAAAAGTAGTATCTAAACTTTTGCTTGATTACATATAGCTTTAATATTTTACATTACGCAATGATTTTTCTGACTTAAGTCCTGGTAGTTTATTCGTGAAGAAGACCACACTGGATAACAAATGTCTGCGACAGGTGTCCTTGCCAGTTTGTCATTTCCTTCAAAAAAATTCCTTCAGTCTTTTACAAAGCATTTATGTGATAGCAAATTACTATGAAAAATGAATTATAATTGCAGTAAACCTTGCTAATTTCTTGCCTCGCGTGTTTTTATGTTCCAATTTATCACTAGGCTAACATTGTTTCATATTATTACGTGTGATCCGGTTTATCCGATCCGGCTATCAACTTTAGCGATTCTTTCCTAGGAATGCACCTTCTGCATTAGCAAGGGTATTAGTATATAATAGTGTTTCCCAACCGATGTCTCCGAAAACGTTATGTAACGTAAACCATTCTAGGAACTGCAAGGTATTCTTTGACAAATAATGATGAATTGGTTAATAATAAGTAAATGAATGGATAATCGTATGTAATACTTATATAGGGGTTTCTTGAGGCTATTATTTCAAATATAGAGCAATGATATGTAATTTGTATGCAAGCATACCATAAGATAGGAAGCCAAGGGTTCTACAATCATTATATAATATTTACAGTTTTGTTTTCTAAAACCTGAACACTATTTTAAAGTTTCTGCAAGGTTAAATAAGCTGAATACCGCTGATGCATATAAGAGTGCAGACTTTTCCCAAAAGCTAATTATTGCCTCAAAATAAAAAGGATACTTTTCAGGAAATCCTTCTTGCCATAAAAAACCTAAATTTTGAGAATACTGTCCATGCACATCTACTCCCACTTTCAGAATAAACACTTCTATTCCCCTTCGAAACCACTCAGTTCTGCTCAGTTCTATTAAGCAAAATGGCGACACTTCTGATCACGTGACTTGTGATTTCACTTCCACCACCACTGTGACTCCAGTCCTAATTACAATTTAATAAAAAATGAGTGAACTGAAGGAAAGAAAAATTTTAAATTATTCACCGGTTCTGTTAATGAAGAAGGCACGGTACGAAAATTCGCTAAGAAATCCCTAATTTCTTAAAACTGGTATGAGAAGGAGGTATTGTATTGATTTTAATACCAAATGCCCTTGGTACTTTATACCTGGATTTAAGCACCTCTAATATATTGCCCTGATATTTTGAATATATTTCAAAATTCACGTATATGTACGTTCTTAAAACCGCCCCAAAAATATTTTAGACCGTAAATATACGGTCTTGAAGGTCAGAGAGTTTTGAAGATTGAATGTTGATTAAATTTAAATTTCAAATTCTCCTGCTTCTTTTCTATATGTATTTAAAATGTTATAGAAAGTTACTAAAGGCCTCAATAACACTATGATTTAAGAACAGCACCGATGTTAAGGGAAAACCAAGCTTTCACTTAGTGCACAATTTGCACAAAATTTTATATTTTCGACAGAATTGTTTACTATCAGTTCCCTGCTGACAAGTTGCATTAAAGATTACAGAAAAAAACTGATTAATATATATTTTGTATGCTACGATATTATATGCTCTTACATTAAAGTAAGGTAGAAAACCAATTACTAATATCTCATTCTCTTAAGCGTATTTTCGAATTGTAAGTGGTTAGCATGTCCAGCTAGCAAGTGGAGAATTCGCATTTCGAAAACCGGTGAAAGCGCATCTTATTATTTACATTTCTCGACTATGAAATAGTCCTAACAGTTTCTACAAAATGTTTTCCTGAAAATAACAAAGAAGAGAAAATGCCTTTATAATACTGCATGACTAGAATAATCTTTGGTTACCAGTACTTTGGCTACAAGACGAATTGCCCAATTTTACTGAATTTCCATACTATCTTTTACAATACACGAAATGTTCCATATAAAGCAAATATATATTAACGTTTTTGGTTAAAATTCCATAAGCGGGGAAAGTTGGAGCCAAATTATTTTGGCCTTCAAAATTTGGTGAATGTTTTATGCCGGCAATGAAAGCACTAGAATGTGATTTTTAAACGTAAACAGAATAGCTACTTTTAAATTTTGCAGTAGTGAAACGCCGTTATTTGATATAAATAGAATAGTAAAATGAGATGATAAAATACCAAATGAGTAAAACAAAGTCCAACACCTTTTCGAGTAAAAACATATTCCTATCTATATAATTCATCATAAAATAGTAGAATGAATAATTCTTGTAAATAATTATTGAGGATATAAATATGTACACTTATCAGATCAGAGCACTGCGAAGTGAGTTTTAAACGTAAATAGAATAGCAAATGTTTGTTTACAGTGGTGAAAAGCGATTATTATGTGCAAACAGAATAGTAAATGCAATTGATTAAATCATAAAACAACGGGCATCAGCTTTCTAAGTAAAAACAAAGTCCTGGCTTAACTACTAAATCTGAATAAGTGACATCTATAAATGGGTGGGACTAAGCTTGTGACGTCCCAATGTATTTTCTACCAGATAAAGAAATAAGTACAATAAATTGTTTATATTTCAAATTGCCATGATACAGTAACTGAATTCTACCAATTATTATAACGGTAAACACGGTAGCTACGTAATTAAAAATAAAAAGAAACTCACCCTACTTTAAAAAACTCTTGAAATTTACTAATACATTCACAAAAATCTTTGTTTCTAAATTAACACAAAGATCCCCAATAAAAATCATCACATTCTTCAAAAATATCGCAATCATCCGAAACAACTTCTTTCGGGATAAGATTTTCTATTTCTTCAGATTCCACAGTCGGTGAGCTAATTATTTTCAATTTCAGTGGTACTTTTCCATATTCTGGATAAACTAATTTATCATTCTCCAAAAATTTAAATATTTTTTCTCCTTCCGAATTTAAATTACTCATCCGAACCCGCCAATAAAAGAATACAGCCATGAAACGATGTAAGGAATTCCGAGGAATTCTATTTTTAAACATTTTTTCAGTAATCTATTTTCATTCTCTAAATCGTTAATAGTATTCAATTTGGTGCTACTTTGGTAGACGGTTGCACGGATTTTGGCGACTTTTTGGCGATTTGCCTTTTGGCGAGTCATACAACTTATGGTAAACCCATTGCTGGATAAGTTATTTATGGAAACCGATACTTTGTTGTCATTTTATTAAAAAAATAATGCGTTTTATATATCTATAAATTTAATCTAATGTTTTAAACATTATTTATGGCTGTTAAATATTAAAATAAAATTTAATTTTGCATTTGTTTTAAAAATGATTTTATTATGAATGATTATTTAAATAATTTTAATTCTATGCGTGATGTAATCAGCTCCCTGATTGGTTACTAAATATTTGTGCATTATCGCGCCATTTTAAAATTTTATTATTCATCTCTTCGAATTCCTCGGATTTCAAATGGAATGGATATCTCCGTTTCGAAGACGAATGTTGTTATTGGTAATTACCAAGAATTATTGGTATTGGAATAAAAAAATTGCCCTTTGAGACTTTATTTTGGCCAACCTGTCTTTCCTAATCACAGATTTATTTATAAATTGTTAATAGCGTCAGAGGAAATTTTGGAGGAAACCTCGCTAATTGCTTCTTCAATGAAGTGCGAGATATTTGGATAACAGATGAAGATGGTTAAAAGATCCGATTCAATTATGATTTCGATTTTTTTTGTGGTACTTATCAATAAACAAGAGGTTAAATTACTCAAAAAAATGTAAGTACATATTTTTCTTTTATTTTATAATTGTATACTTCAATTTTTGTTAAAAAAATTAATACACTATTTTCAAAAATTGCTGAGATAATTATTGTCACATATGTTTTAATGTTAATTATATTTTATATAACGTATTTTAAAGTATTTAAATTTAATAATATTCTAATTCTTTTAAATGTTGGTAGGATGGTTTTTAATTCGATATTCAATTTCAGTAATATTTTAATCTAATTAAACGTTGGCACAATGTTTTTATAGCGGTGTTTTTATTCTCGTTTTTGCTATATGAAAGTAATAATAGCCTTACTTTAGTACTTTATACTCATAGTAAATGTATTTATTTACACTTGCCTGCCGTCTTAAAAAAAAGACATTTTATACAAAAAATTAATCCATTACTTTTAACGATATTTATTTAATTATTTTTTTTAAGTTTCGAATACTTTACTATGCGTAAAAACAGCGTTTTTCAAGATGGCTGACGATTGTAAAAATCGCGCCAACAATTGCGCCAACTTAAATCGCCAAAAATCCGTGCAACCGTCTACCAAAGTAGCACCTTCAATTTATCATCAGCAGAAACTAATTTCCCCTTTTTATGATTTGTAGTTTTATACAGAAAAGATTCTCCACCCCAGCATACTGCTTCGCCGAATCTATACACACATTTGTCTCCTCATGGCAACAATGTTTGACGTACGGCCACAGATTCCTTTTACTTTCACCTTCTACTTCGAAAAACAAGCCTTCCTTATCTTCCTTACAATAGATACCAAACACAATAATTTTCCTTCCTCCTCTAACTCGACCGTCCTCATACTTTCTACGGCTAAGAAAAGTCTTATCCAAAAGAATTGTTTTTCCTTTACTTCCCAGTTTGTGGCTATCGTGACACGCAATAACTTCGCAAATTTCTTTGCAAAAGTTGAAGTAGTCGGTAACAGTTTCTGGTGATATACTACTTTCATTCCTCTGTTTTCTCCATGCAATAATATTATTCAAAAGGAAAAAGTACAGGCAACTTCATAACGAAACCAAAAATAATGGCTACAATATCCCTAAAAGGTATTCGTGTTCATAGAAGAAGGTGTCCTTCAGTGGATTCACTG
Organism: Stegodyphus dumicola; assembly: GCF_044657685.1. NCBI lineage: Eukaryota > Metazoa > Arthropoda > Arachnida > Araneae > Eresidae > Stegodyphus > Stegodyphus dumicola. The sequence goes on along the minus strand of NC_140777.1, from coordinate 34,135,373 downwards.
TACCACTACATTTCAAAGCGCTACTCTTATTCTTACAAATCCAACGCCAACCTAGCCTTTTACTTAAATCCTTATTAGCAACCATATTCGTAGAACATTTCGAGCAGTGCACATCATTTTTAATTGACGGAATTAAACAAACTTCTGTAATAAATTTTATAACACTTTCTTCGGACTCCAAAAGTATCAACCAAGTAAATATATTGAAATTCACTAATAACGGGTGCATCATAAATTCATTAAAATATTCAAGTTACTATCGTGGTAAAATTCAACACATTAAACAACTTTCGTTCAAAGCTTTAAATATTTCACATCTTTCGATTGCCACATGCAAGAAACAAAACTAAAAAAAATAATTAACTAAATAAAATTAAATGAAAATTTTCATAAACTATAAACTTCACGTCATCTGAAATCCAACATTCTCCCACCAACAACAGCTTAACCTTCTACAAATATTTATATAAATACAAAATTAAAAATGTAATAATAATATTAAACAGTAAAACTTTTGAAAACAAACACAGTATTTCAAAATTAAATTTAAAAAAAAATCTAGCTACACTAAATTCGTGTTCTTGCAGTTACGGAAATAAAGCTTTAGGTTTTCCACAAGAAAACATACAGCCAGAAAAAATAACCAAATAAAAATCTCGCCAAGTAAAAAACTCTCGCCAAGCTCGGCGCTCACCCCGATTATGGAATTTTAACCACGTTTTCGTGTAATATAAATTTTTTGTTAAGGATTTGGTATTTAAATAGCTAATGTTAGTAGAATTATAAATTAAGTTGTTTTATTCCCCGTGCAGTGCAGCGCGTGACGAATATTAAGAGAAAATTAAGCCGGAAAATAAAAAATATAAAAGCGCGTTCATTTAACATTTAATAAATAAATATCTCTTTTTGATTTCGAGAAATTTCTAGAACAATCTCGTGCGACAGTTTTAAAAAGCTATAAAAGCTTGAGAAAGAACACCTGAGCTCACATAATATCAGTTCATATAATATGTCGCAGTTCTAAACGTACGCTGTTGTCAACAATTTTTGTGTCTATAAATAAGTCATTGATTTGCGAAACCGAAAAACAAAAATATCCTTTTATAGGACACCACTCGATAGTTCTGATGAAGAGGACTACCGAAGCGAGCGTTCGTCCAAAACCAACAAGACCTATCCATTGAAGAAAGAGGATTTCATCCTTATGGCCAAAGAAAAGAAAAGTAAAGCGAAAAAGGCGAAAACTATGTCAGATACGGAAAGCGAACAACCAAGTAAGAAGAAAGATGTTAAACCTGGTAAGGAAAAAAGAGACATTCAAACACCGAATGGAGAAGCTACTGATGAACAGACACCAGAACATTTATCAATGGGAAATGATGAGGACATCCCAAAATTTAAGTCATGTTCTGAAGAAGAAATCCAGGACCAGATTGCGAAATTTGGATTTGACGTAATTTGCAATTACTTTCATAAAAAAACTAAGGGTCAGATGGATGTAGAGACATTCACGAAACAATTTTATCCAGGGCAGATAACTGAAAGAGGAACAGACAGCAGGGAACAAGAATGGATTTCTCCTCTAAGAAAACCGCGAAAGTATCAGAAAACGAAGCTCCAATGGAAGTTACGACGGAAAATCGATTTGAGCAGCTAAGAGAAGTAGAAGGTATGGAAGAATAAGGAGGAGCCGAAAAAGAGGAAACTCCACCCGCAATAGTTTTCCAGCAAAGCGAAGTGGATTGGCCTAAAATTCATGAAATCCTTATCAATACCTGCAGTGAAGAATTCGAAGCCGATATGAAAATGAAACTACTATATGTTAATTTAAAGTCAGTAGACGATTACAGAAAAGCAACTCTGGTTTTGCAGAAAAGAAATATACCATATCATACTTTCCAGTTACTCAGCGAAAAACCTATTAAGGTTGTTCTTAAGGGCCTCCCATCGACGATGAAGGAAGAAATAATCCAGGCAGATCTGGACAGAAGGAAATTCCCGATAAGTAAAGTCAAGCAGTTTTCCAGACGAAGAGGAGACGCTATCGAGAAACTTCCGATTTTCCTGTTGGAGCTGAAGAAAACGAAGGAAGGACGTGCAATTCATGGACTCAACAGTATGTTAAATGTTAATGTCAAGATCGAGAAGTTTGCCCCGAAAAAACGCGTAATTCAATGCTATAGATGTCAAGAATATGGACATTCGCAACATCTTTTCTAAAATCCTGAGCGATGGTGCAAGTGTGGACAGCACCATAGAAGTAAAGAATGCCCTCTAAAGCCAGAAGAAAACCTAAGTGCATCTTCTGCTCACTACCGCATGTAAGTTCATACAGGGGTTGCCCCGTGTACAAGAAGCGATATGAAGCAAAGAAACAGCAGACGAAGCCAGCAGCTAAGATCCCTACGCCGGCAGATTTTCCGAAATTCATCGAAACAGAGGTAGATAGCAGTAAAACCCAGATGAAACCTCTCTACAGTGATAGAGTAAAGAAAAAAATTGGAAAACCCACCCACAGAGTACAAGGATATCATAAACTGGATCAAAGATCCTAAAATCAAAAAATTTCTGAACAATATGGTTGAGCACATTGAGAAGATCCGCGCTACAAAAACCACGGCTGAGAAGTTTACTGCCGGGTTCAAAGCAACCATGACACTGATGAGATTTGCTGAAAGTGAAGAGTAATCACCAGCTTAGAAGCATTTGAGGGAATTTCACTATGTTTACGATTTCTTTTCACTTTTTCAACACACATGTTTCCCTGTTTACAGCAGCAGAGCTCGGGGTCAGTACTTGTGTGGGTGACCACCCACGTGACTGGCCTCGACGTATCATCTTTCTTCAACTAGTGAAGATACATCACAGCTTGTACGGCGGCCAGATGCTTGAACTCTCCTTCTCCAAAGTCTACTTGACCAACTGTGCATTAGCACATGTTCCTGCTTCACCTTTGTCGGTGCCCTGTGAATCACCTTAATTTTTAATTCTTCCCAACGCCTTAGGGCATATCTCCAACAGAGACGGTTAAAGTAGCAGAGGCTACTAGATGCCGCCTAACCATTCACTCGATTTCGATTTCGACCTGAGCTCAGGTTTGTTTAGAAAAGGGCTGTTGTTGACTAACCGATTTCGCGGTGAAATCGGACTAGCTTTCTTTATTTTAAATTAGTTCTGCTGAATCTTTTGAGTAGTTTAAAAGATAACTACTGTGAGATATTGGGATATTGTATGAATATCGGAGCAAATTTAAGCATTTTTGTTTTATTTGTTGTGATAATAAATAAATTTTATTCATTTTTCATCGAACTTAAGCATTCAATTTATAACGAACTCGTTCGCACGCAACACTATCATTGTCTCAAAAACCGTTTTCTATTTTTTTTTCTTTTTTGTTTCGAACACCATTAGCATATAATTTAGGCTGCGCATTTCAGAACCGTATCACTTGAGATTCACTTATATTTATGTAAGAAATTTAAAATTAAGAAACAGATTTGCTAAACAATTAACCACAAATCTCCATCTACATATTCTTGAATCATCTCTGAAATGAATTGAAATAAAGGAGCATTAAATTAATAAGCAAAAATAGGGTGGGTAAGTAAGAAATGAATTGGAATAGAGTAGTAAACATAAAACCAGGTGAGAAAACAAAAAATAACACAAATCCCTGCTTTTGAATAAAACATTCAGGAAAGCAGCAGTCACGAAAAACCAACCATGTTGCCTACTATTTGAAAAAATATTTTTTTTTTTTATGTCTGAAAGAGTTCAGATGTTAACGATCGTCCAAAAGGGCTCTTTTAAAGTTTAATATGGTATATAAGCAGAAATTATCAATATAAATAGCCCGGGTGGAATTGCGAGACATATTAAAGGCTATTAGATGAATATGCATTTAGAATGGGAGCATTATATATCATTACATATCCTTATATTATAACATGGGAATATTAATATATATTCTGTATATTTCAAAGGCGAAAAGATATATGAAGTAATTTTGTAAAAATTTTAACATTTTTAATTATACACTAGTTATCATTAATTAAAAGAAAATCACAAAAATGACGATTACTCAAAAGGTTACATGTAGAATTTAATGAAACTGACACATAATAAGGTATAAAGTTACATGAAAGGAAATTCCCAGACAATTATGGTGCTATAGAAATTAGCCTATGTATAAAATGAATAAATCCGTATTTCATTCATTCCTTAAACTGAATTTAAAAACGAGTAACTCACCTTTTAACAAACATTTAGAAATTCATTAAATCAATAGGATTGCAAGATAGTTAACTGCATTACGATTTTATGTGAATCGTGACTACATAATTTTTCTAATATAAATTTAATTGTACTTCTGCGTTAACCTCTTCGCTCCCAACGTCACGCGAACGAAGTTTCCCCATTTGATTGTGACCTTGAACTGCTGAACGACGCTGTATTCCCAGAACGCATTTTTGCTAGCATGCAAAAATATTTCCTACAAAACCTGCTTTTTATATATTTAAATATTTGGATTCTAGCTTATGTTAGTTAAACGTTATTTCTTATTACAAACAGAAAATCCTAATACTTAAAATAAAAATTTATATGAAATTAAATTGCAAGATTAGTAATAATGATTACATTGCCGTATTTAAATTATTTCTATAGAAAAATGATGAAACAAATATTAGGAATTTAAGTATCAGATCTTATTTTATAACATTAATATTATTACCTATTACACTTTTAAGCTGATTACAGCATGAAACTTTACTCCCGCGTTGTTGTTGTTCTCCCGCGTCGCGCAAACCCGCGTTGTTAAGTTTGTGCATTTTACTTCATGGAACAAAGTAATAAATAATATTTATAACAACAATGCTAACATTCTTGAGATTCTATTCAGTAAATTTTCGCCGTTTTCTGATATGATTTATTGGGATTAAAAATTTGAAATAAAACGTTATATTTCAGAGTATCAGATATGATAATTGGTGGACCGTCTGTGACACTCCCATCTCACATTCGATACGCTCATGGAGGAAATTTGATGGGCCCACGGAGGAAACTGAGTCTTATCATATATGATAAGCTGGTAGCTATGAGGTTTAAAGTATACTTAGATGATCATGAGATTCAACAAGTCATTAATTTCCAATACTATTTTAGCATATGTATATAAGATAAAATACTAACTTTAATTTGCAATAGCCTCTTAACTCTCCATTTTTATTTAGTTATTTCGTATTTCTATACTAAAAGTAGTAACTGTGTATAATAAATCGCTCTAAACTACGTTATTTCAAGAACTAATCCATATCATATTATTCTCGCATAATGTTCATAACGCAGATACTTACATAGCATTTTAGCTAATAACGATTTCAAATTTGGGAACCAAAACTTACTATTAGCCAATGGGAATTAATCTGAACCGAAACTGATTTTTTCCGAATGGGGATTTCATATTGGATATGTCATATTCACTCTTTAGTTCTCTGTCTGTCTAAATTGTTATCGTTGCATTTCTTTCGACAACATCCTAAAAAATGCAAATTCATTCAAGAATGAACACGCTTAGCGACAATTTATCGGTGAATCATCAAAAATTTTTGTTAACGAAAATAAAGAAAGGCTAGATCAGTTACGATTGCAACTTCATTTTTATGCATCTATATGTATTCACATCCAAACTATTTTATATACATTCAAGAATCTAAACTATGAGTTAATATAATAAAACTAGAGGGGAGATTTATAATTTTAGATGCAATTCTTTAGGAGTAGTGTTGTTACACATAACTATTATGGGAAGTCAAACATCTAATCTTATAATGTCTTTGAAACTTAAGGTGATAGGATTCCTGACTCAGATAACAGTTTCTCTCGTTTCAGCTGTTATCTGTGTTAGTGAAACTTACATCTGGCAAGTGAAGTGGAAGCTTTGACACGAAAGAGACATTTGGCTTACGTCAGCGGGATATCAGGATCGTAAGAGGAGACTGAGATTAAGCACGGGCAATTAACCAGGCTACACGTATTCCATTTCGGCAGTTTCGTAAGCACAAAACAGACGCGACGGTAGCTTTTGCTTTTAGGAGATAATTCCATTTTATAAGGAAACGATTTTATCATTTCCAGTTTTATTGAAATTACAAAACTCATTTGGACGTGTATCTTGTTCTAAAAGTTCTGAAAGTTCGAAAGAGTGCGTATCGCCTTTAATTTTGCACCTAAATATGTTACTTGCATTACATTTCATATTAATATTCATTTAAATAATACAATTAAAAAAACCTTCGCTGATTACATTTCAGAGCCAAATAAATTCTGAGTTACTTCATTGCAGTAGAGTATTTACTTTACGTTAAACAATTGATGAACTAAATATAATTAGCTTCTAAACTACTGCAAATTTAGAGATGTTTTACATTTTTGTTTAACTACAGCAAAACTTGAAGTTGAAGTTATAAATTAATTTATCTAAAAAGCTAAACGTTTATCTGAAAAAATATTTATTAAATATTCTGGTATAAAATATTTGCATTTGAGGCATCGTATCTGAAACAAAAGAACTGCGTTAGTTGTTGACACATTATTAAAGATGGAAAACCCTTTTGAAAAGGGTTTTTCTCACTATTTTCTAGTCAGATGGTTTTAAGAATCAATGAAAGATAATTATAGGAATTCAAAATGAGGAAGTAATAATTCTATTAAGTATTTTTTTATAAAATGAGCATAGAGAATTATGCAACAGAAATATTTATAACGGTATTAATTTTTCTTTTTAAATTCCTTTAAAAAAATTCCGCTTTTAAAATTTTATTAAAACATAGTTGCTTCCAGTAACAAGAAATTAATTTACGCTTCATTCACTGGACGAGTTGGTTCTTATATGATAACATCAATGATAAAATTCACACTCTTGTTCATCATTTCCTCTTATGTAACTATATGAATAAATTCTTTGTGTAAATAAGTTTATTACAGTTTATAGTATTATCTGTCAGCTATCTGTAAATAGTTTCTAAAGAGACAAATACACGAAAATAAATGTATTGTAGGTAATCTGGAAATCATGATTTATCAATTACCATTAATGTCACACAAAATGCTCGAAATTTAAAGAAGAAAGATAAATAAAACAGAGTTAGTTATCCTCCTATAGTGTTAGTTATCCTCCTATAGTGGTGAATGTAATTACAGGAAATCACCGAATAATATACTTGAAAAACAATTTAGTCAAACCTCAAACAAAAGTGATTAATAAAATAAAATTCATATAGAATAAAGAACATAGTTGAAACTTCTTTGTCCTTGTCAAGCAGCAGCCGAAAAACTTTAACAGAGCTCCCAGATGTTACTAGAAACATCCAAAGCCTTCAGAACTATGTGAATTTGAGAAATTACCTTGGACAATTCTAGCAAAAGCTCAGCTTATTAGTCGCTCAAAAATTCTGTCAAATTTCGCTAGATGACATACTAAAACATGGTACTCAGGATAATTTTTTGAGAAAGCAAAATGTGCTTATTATTCTAAAATATTAGATTTTGCCAGGACATAGCGATACATATTCAAAGACAGGGTTACTAGTATGATGTGATCCTGGATATTCAAGTGCTTCTGAAATTATAACAGTTAAGTTTTTTTTTAATAAATGCTGCTATTGGACATCAAATTAATCCTTTCAAATTTTTGAGTTCAGTTTGAATCCAGGTTTTAATAAGTTCAAATTCCAAAGATTTGAATAAAGAAAAATTCCTAAGTTTCGGAATCTTGAATATTTTTTCAAAATTTGCAAGATTCGAGAATTGAAATCACTTTTACGAAGTCATTTTTTTACGTAGTTGCGCAGTGGGAAAATATACATGGACTATGCCTTTAACTCATATGACAGAAGGCCATAACATAGTCGAAAAGTTATAGCACTGTGAAAAACAAGAAAATTTCGAAATGCAAAACGTTTTTTGTTATTAGAATAAACACTGGCGAATTTCTTAGTGTTACCTTGCAGGAATCTGTTAAATTTATATCGGAACAGTAAAAATGAGTAACCACCAACGTTTAGATGATGGAATGAGGTGACGAATTGTGGGGAGGCAAGAGGCAGATCAATCGCAAGTCCAGATATGCAGAGAATTAAATTTAACGTCTAGTACCGTGTGTAATCTACGGAAACAGCTCCAGGATACTGGATCCATCGAGAGAAAGCCTGGGCAAGGTCATCCAAGAGCCACGACGGCCAGAGAAGATCGCTATTTGTCCATTTTAGCGAGGCGTAACAGAGAGGCTACAGCTTCTCAGCTCTCTCGGGACCTGTATGCAGCCACAGGAACCAGTGTAACAAGGGTGACTGTTTGCAAAAGACTGAATGAGAGAGGGTTGTTTACCAGAAGACCGCTGTTTGCGTCTCTCTCACGTCTACGGACAGGAGAGTCCGATTAGCATGGTGCAGGCAGCATAGTGATTGGAGTACGGAGCAATGGGCGACCGTTCTGTTCACCGACGAGTTCCGGTTTAGCTTAAACACCGATTCTCTCGGTACTTTGATATGGAGAGAGCCAGGGACCCGCTACCTACCCTCCAATGTCCTCGAAATCCACAATAATGGTGGTGGCGGTGTAATGGTCTAGGCAGGCGTCATGTTGGATGGCCGCACACCTCTCCACGCCTTTGACAGAGGCTCTGTGACTGGTCTGAGGTATAGGGATGAGATCTTGAAGCCCTAAGTTTGCCTTTTCCGGAGTGCAATGGGCCCCGAGTTAATCGTACAGGACGATAACGCGAGGCCACATAGAGCTCTTCTGCTCGATGAATTTCTTGAGAGTGAGGATATTTGCCGGATGGATTGGCCAGCCAGGTCTCCGGATTTCAAGCCTATACAGCATGCCTGGGATGCTCTGGGGAGGGCAACTGCAACTCGCAACCCCCTTCCAGAACCCCTCCCAGGAATTGAAAACAGCGTTGCTGAATGAGTGGGACCAATTGCCGCAAGCACTGATAAACTGCCGTATTTCCAGAATGACATCATGCTGCGAGGCTTATATGGCTGTAAGAGAGGACCATACCCCCTATTAACCCATTTCTTTTGTGTCTTCTGGAACCGCTGTTTTAGACCTTTAGACTCCCATGAGTGTTACACACGAACATGTGTGTCTATTATAACTGTTGAATGTTTATTGTGTTTGTATTATATCAACCTATGTTCACAACAAATTTTATTAAAATCTGTCCAGTAGTTCTGGAGATCGTAGATCAAATATTAAAATTCTTTTAATATATTTTATCAGTATATATGCATTTTTGGCACCAAAAATGAGCAAAACAAAAACATGCTTTCTAAACACTTTCTAAATCTAAATAACGCATTTGAAACAAATATAAGTTTTATTCTTATTACAGAATATTTATCATAATATAAAATAAAAATTTAAGGGTGTTCCCAATGGCCGGACACATGCATCTTATGCATTCGTCGGTGAATGGCAATACTTATTGAATATCCATTTAACTGCTCATCGATGAAAATGCTACCATAGAATAACAGGGGGTCGAGCGGTTTCACATCAGCGATTAATTCCGTCCCAATTTTGATGGAGTAATTGAATAAGTAGGTTGAAGAAGGGAATTATCCGTCAAATATTATTGGTTTTAAATAAAAATTACAAAAGAGTATATAGTTAAAAAGGTGTTAATTTATATATTAAAAGAATCAAACTAATGTATTTAAACCACAAATTGAATCTATATACTTATAAATATTAAATTATTTTTCTTCCAAATGGCCGGCAGTTTCTCTTAACAATAGAAATAAGTATTTATATATACAGTTAAACTATTAATAGAATACAATTACATAGAATAGAATTTATTTTTATGGTGGTATTTATTATAATTAATGTATAAATATATATTAATTACAGTTGAAGAAAAGAATAAAAAATTCTAACTGAGCATTCAAATCGGTACTAATTTTTTTTCAAGTGAGATTTTTTTTATTTTTCAGAGGTAGAAGAAAGGGAATAATCATACGCAGTCGCCAATGCTTTGTTCAAAGCGAGAAATTAAATCGAATAAAATAATTAATTGCTGCATAATTATCTACGAAAATCCTAATTAGAGTTTACAGTGCTCTTGAAGAATAAACACGGTTTTTTTCTTTGTTTATTATAAGTATAGCTATGAAAAAAGTAATTTCTAAAACTTACCATTAAACTGAATAAAAGAAGGAAAAAATTACCCTTAATGATTTTTCGATCCAAGATTTGGAGGTGTTTGACTATGAAACGTTTAAAATAAAATTATACTCTTTGAAGTTAAATTTACATGAATATTATGTAAAACATACTCAATATATCTGCAACGTTTAGGGCGCATACTGCTCAACTAAGCCTAGCGAAACTGCCAAACAGTAACTACTGGCAACGATTATACAGACAGTCTTAATTTATTTCCATAAAATATCATATGCATTTGTAGGGAGAGATCATTGGTTTTCCGATGTAGGAAACAGGTAAAATCAAATATATGCCCGCAGGGATTCGAACGATTGATAATCCAGCAGTAGCTGGACGGAACCACGACAACAAATAAGAGGAAGTGGGATTATTATTCTCCACATCTTAAAGGGTGACTGGGGAAAGGCATGAAACTCATTTGACAAAGTGTATGTGGTGAAATATTGTCATTCCTAATGTTTTTAGTACGAGTGTTCCTGTAGAGCTCATTAGAGTTTTTTTATATGTTGTTATTCGACTTGCTAGCTGAACGTGTAAACCTCTTACATCACGGAAATCTACACGATGGATACGATAATTCCTTTCTTAAAAATATCATATGCTCATAATCAGTGGAATTTTTATTTAGCCGATATCTGCTATTACCAATCATATATTTAGTTTCCTATAACTTATGCATTCAGTTAGACTTCCCATAAAATGCTTAGTAAGCAAATGCTCTGTTGTTTTGGAAAAAAAATAACTTACCATCTGAAAACTTTCGGTTGCAGCCTAAAATCTCAAAAGAATCAAACATTAAAAATTCCCTAAATTTAGAATCATGAAAATTTGAATTATTATTTCGCTTTTCTTCTTAATTAAAAATAATAGCTAGTGCTATCATGAATTTTTATAATAAGCGTAGAAAAAGAAAACTCAAATTAAAAGGAATTTTTTTTTAATTCCGGAGTAGTTCCTACATTTCATTTTGAGCCTAAAGTTTTAGAAACCAGTGATTATGAACCTCTTTTGCCCCATGCACCACTGTCATCATTGGTAGACGATCTCCCCCAACTCCGTCTACTCCTTTCGAAAACTCGAAAAATATACATAGATCTATTTAAATTTAGATTATTTTTAAGTATTTTAAAAATTAAACAAAAAAATAGAAAATGTTGATAAAAAGAAAATTTGAATACAAGTAGTTTTTTATAGTCATTATATAATGTATTTTTCCCACTTTCCTAGCATGCCTTCGTGGTGTAACGGTAGCACGCTGGGCCGGTATTCCAGAGGTCCGTGGTACGATTCCCGTCGAAGGCGGTTGCATATTTTTCATCTTTCTTGCTTCCAATTAACCTAATGACTCTACAATTAAACTAAAGCTAAATACTAAATTAAATAAAGTTTTGGCACCATTCCGTCACTGAAACTAAGAAAATTCCCATCTGGCGAAATACAATTGAAAAATGTGTTTACTCTGTGTGTACACACGTATGTATCTGTAGCACCACGATGGTGATCCGGTGAAATCCTGAATGCCTTTCTCCACAGCAATGCGTAAAAGAGTATATTACTTTACATACTTTCCAATTTCTCAATTATCAGATGTACATAATATAATAAACACAAACAAGTATTAAAAATGATGCAAAAAGAGAACTGTATTAATACTTAAATTTAAAAAAAAATGGAAGAATAGAAAAGGTAGATGTAGAAGTAAAAGTATCAAGTCAAAACTTAAGGCCAATTAATTAAAACTTGGAACGAACGTTTATTGCTTTGACTCCATTCGTAATCATTTGGGATGGCCGAATTCAACACAATCACCTTCTAATATAGTAAATCAAATTCAACGTTTCTGCGGGCCATGAGATGTCTAAAACCTTTAATTATAATTTAATTAACGACAATAGTAATCCCACAGTTCCCCCACCCACGTTGTAATGAGCTTGAAAAACAACAATAATAACAGCAGCGATATTTGGAGAACGTACCATACAGACGAAAATGGAGTTCTAAATATGGAATCAGAAAGATAAAAACATAATACACATATTGTAAATGTACAAAGCACAGAAAAAACTAAAATCTTCTTCTGGACTTACTGAAATTGCATAATTTAGGATGGAAAAAAAAAGTATTAATAAAATACACGTCTAAATTTAAACTGAGAGATAACGCAAATGCACTGAAGGTAAATTTTAAAATTTATACCGAAGTTTAACATCTTCACCTTAGCGGAAGTTTGATTCAATTATGTATTTTTGGCACAGGAGTTTGGAAGAAAACCCACATAGGTTACCGTATTTTTCGCCGTATAAGACGCACTTTTTCTCCCCAAAATCAGGGGGGAAAGAGTGCCTGCGTCTTATACGGCAAATACAAAAGCCCACCATGGCGCTCCGCTGCCCCTCCACCTCTGCATACATGCCTTACCGCAGGAATACTCGGCCACTCCGTTCCCTTCCACCTCTTGGCGCCGTCTGAGACCAGGCAGCCCTGCTCTGCCTCGCACTGTATTTGGACGGTCTCTGCCTCGCGCTGCGATTGGCTGAGCGAAGAGGCGCGTGCCTTCGCTCGCTCCCGCGCTGGCTTTGTGCACTTTTTAGAGTCTCGTAAGCCAGCGCGTGAGCGGGTGAAGGCACGCGTCTCTTCGCTCAGCCAATCGCAGTGCGGGAGCAATCGGGAGCAAGCGGAGGAGCGGATAGCTGTGAGCTGTGATATATGTAGTATGGTATATCTGAATGAAATATATCATATTTCATATTCATCACCCCATCAAGATGTCGAAGCAGAAGAGACTGGTATATAAACTGGCTTTCAAGCTGGAAGTAATAAAATTTGCTAAGGAGCATGGAAACAGAGCAGCGGAGAGACATTTTGGGCCACCTCCAACTGAGAAAATGATAAGAGAGTGGAGGATCAGCTCCAAAAGTTGGATAAAAGCAAGCACACCTTGCGTGGACCATCTGCAAAGTGGCCAGAGTTAGAGGTAGAAGTAAAGGAGTGGATCACACGTCACCGGCAAAATGGACTTTCTGTCTCAACAAAAATGATAATCTATGAGGCCAAACGCATTGCTGTGGAGTAAGGCATTCAGGATTTCACCGGATCACCATCGTGGTGCTATAGATTTATAAAGAGATCTGGCCTTTCTATGCGCACCAAAACCAGAATTGCACAAAAAATGCCATAGGAATACGAATCAAAGATTCTGTCTTTTCATAAGTTTGTTATTGATGCGAGGAAGAAGAATAACTTTGAAATGAGCCAGATTGGGAACATGGATGAAGTCCCGCTAACGTTTGATGTGCCATCTAACAGAACCGTAGATAACAAAGGAGGCAAAAGCATAACCGTAAAAACCTCAGGGCAAGAGAAAACCCCCTACTCGGTTGTGCTGTCCTGCTGTGCAGATGGTACCAAACTGCCGCCAATGTTGATCTTTAAAAGGAAAACATTCCCAAAAGAAACAATTCCACGGGGAGTCATCGTGCACGTTCATGATAAAGGGCGGATGGACGAAAATGGCATGAGGCTGTGGATTGACAAAGTGTGGTCCAAACGTCCTGGCGGGCTTCTGAAGAAATCTTCCTTGTTGGTGCTTGACCAGTTCAGAGCGCACATTACAGAAACTACTAAAAAGAACTTTAAGGAAGTTAAGACCCAAATAGCTGTGATTCCTGGTGGTCTTACCAGCCAGCTGCAACCTCTGGACGTTTCTATTAACAAACCGTTCAAAGTTCTGATGCGAGAGGAGTGGAACACCTGGATGGCAGCTGGGAACCATGATCTGACTCCTACTGGACGGATGAAGAGGCCCACTATCACACAAGTGTGTGAATGGGTTAAAAGGTCATGGAACTCCGTAAAGAAAGACATTGTTGTAAAATCATTCAAGAAGTGTGGCATTAGTAATGCCTTGGATGGAACAGAAGGCGACGTCTTATTTGACACCAATGAGGAAGAAAGTGATGACAATGACTGCGTGGATCTGTCCTTCCTCATTTCTGATAGCAGCGAAGAAGAGGAATTCTTGGGGTTAGAATAAAAACATGACAGCCTTATTTTTGTTACTTTCACTGTTTGCTGACTGTTTATGAGAGTAAAGATAGCTCTTAGTATGTTACATGGTTGACATAAAATTTTTCTTAAACTGCTGTTAACTTTATACAGTTGATATAAAATATTTTACTACAGAATTTGGTTCATAATCTTTTTTTTTTCTAGATTTGCCTCCTTTAAAATTGGGTGCGTGTTATATGCCGGTGCGTCTTATACGGCGAAAAATACGGCAATTGGTTGAAGAGTAGCGCCTGTTATAAAATAATTACAAGCGTATTTTACACTCATTCATAACAATAAATTGGTGATAAACAGAAAGGGGTAACAGACTACATGTATACTTGACAAAGGCAATCACTAGAAGGGGAAGGATTTTGGTTTGAAATTTTGTAAGCGAATATAAGCTTCCTTAGTTATAGCTTCATTTCTTACTACAGTAGGCATGCCAAACTCGTGCTTCGTGGTTGCAAGCGACCCTTGACTCATTTTTCTACAGCCATTTGTTCACCATGAAAAAATAATAAAACGTATGTAGTTATAGCAATAATAATAAAAAACTGGAATTCTACTATAATGGAATTTTAATAATAATTGGAAAATTGGAATATAATATATTAATAAAAGTCAAAACATTTTCTCGAGGCTTGTTTATCACCTCTGGTGCTAAAAGGAATCCTTGACAGGGTCTCTTCAGTCTATTTACAGAAATTCAGTCCTAAACAAATCTCAAATTGAGCTCAGTGAAGTGAGTATCGCAAACTTTCCAAATACATGCATGCGAGGTCCTGAAAAGCCGCAAATTTGCCTGGAACATGATTTCAATGGTCAGTATTACGTATCAGTGTAAATAGGTTTTCTCAGTTAAAAAAGGAACAAATCCCCAACGAGATCCAAACTAACAGACGCTCATCTGACTGAAAATCAGATGGGCTAATGCGAGCAGCACATCTCCAGAGATTTGAAAGCTAGTTGGAGGATAAAATATGCCAGATAGCGGAAGGAAATAACACCTACCCATCTGCTACAGGGGTTTCTTTATGTTTCTTCTGCTTTTAAAGAACTATTATTTTAGGTAAGATTTTTTTTTCATTTACTTACTTTTTAAATGCATCATTAATGGGACAATTATTTTAGTCATTTTTTTACATCTTTATACGAAGTAAAGGAATTATTGTATTTTTGAAAATTTCAGGTTCCAATTAAACGGAACCGTTCATTCATTGTGACCGTTTCTGAACCCTTTTAGAAGATTTTTTATGTGACGTCTGTACATACGGATAGAATAAAAGACTTTTTTTTCCACAAATAGATTGTAAAATGAATCCAAGAGGGGTTTTTATCGTGCCCCAGGGAAACGTTATATATCTCCTTTAAGTCAAAAACTATTAGCCCTGGTCAAACACGATTAGCCGAACATTGAAACTCTGCATATGGGACTGCTATAACATCTAGTTGTGCACCTCCCTTTTTTATTGTAATTCGCACTACCAAACGTGTGTCCCCCTTACCCGGCTTAAAAGTTCTAACCTTTTATTCGCTGGTTGTAGTCACATACTCTCAATTGCGTAAGTGTTTTAAATGACGAGAATATACTTGTTTTGGACAAATTTACAAATTAATTAATTTTATGAATTAATATTTTACAAATAACAAAATCTAACATTTAATGTTATCTTCAGTTTCCCATGCTTATTTTTTGAAAAGTTATAAAGTCATTATAAAAAATAGAGTTAAAAAAGTTTGACCTCCGGGATATTTAATTACAAAATTTTCAGTTTTTGCTGTTCTTTTCAACTTGTCTTGGGGCGGGGATCGATAACTCAAGTTAAGAATAATTTGAGGAAACAAGTTTAAATGGACTGCAGCCAAAAAATTGTGTATAATTTAATATGCCGTGGAAGAAAATCATGTAGTGTACATATCAGATTTTTTTTTCCTTACGTTCCGCACTATTGTAAAGTGATGACTGTTTGGCCAACCTCAAATACTGAGTTTGACATGACTACTGTAAAGGATCTTATCTCCGAATTACGCAACTGGAATTGATGATATAATTTATAGAATAAGAAAAATAACTTTGTTTTCTTTTATACTGCTTCACAGATATTAATATATTTATTACAAATAAAAGACCAAATATCAAATGTAGTTGGTCATGTAGCTTTTAGAAATAATTTGTTATCTTAAGTATTTCCCCAAAGAGATCGTCAATTAATAATGGCTTATTAAATTTTAATTGAAATAAAACAGAGCATGATATGTGACATAACTAGATATAATTTAAAGAGAAAAGTTTCTGATTAAAAAAGTGATTAAGGCTTCAAAATTGAAGTTAAATTTTTATTTTACGTATATCCAGAAAAGACTGCAATCTGTACGCTAAAGACAAAATTTCATCCCCCTCATTTAATTTTATTTTGGTTGCTGACGATAATGTTCAGAAGGAGTTAAATAAATAATTTTGAAATTGATAAATTATACCTGTACGAGAGATT